>NC_143185.1:13730000-14355000 GCF_047325235.1 Durio zibethinus
AAAGGATTTGAGATTCTTGAAAATTAAAAGAAAACAAATTTAAATCCAAATTCATCCCATACACAACCATATGCAGTGTTTTTTGAGGATGTTTTACTTTAAGTTGTATATGTGACTTTCAGATTGTTCTTCACCCTTGAAAGAGAATATTTTTGGTAAGCTTCTGTTAGTAAAACAGAAGCTTATGCATGCAATGTCCCTTTTTTCAAAGTTCCTGGTAGATGAGCACCTGTTGGAGTGAGGAAGAGTTCAGTTCAGATCACTTTCTGTTACTTGATTATGTTCCAAACATATTGAGGAAAAAAAAAAGTTACTTAATCAAAGCTCTGGAGTTTTTGAATTTAAAGCATTGATTTGGGTCTTTTACCTTTCTATTTTCAGAGTGGTGTGAAAGGCAGGTTACCGAGTACCTAGTTGCAACATTTGGTGACTATTTTACATATGTAAAGATGTAAGTTATCTTTCCTTAAAACTTGGAGGACAGCAAGATTACATTTCTTTCATTTATAAGGCATAAAAGCAATAAATTTCCATTTTATCAGATCTATAAAGGACATGCTTCTTTAATCCTCCATTTTTTCTCACTTCATCTAGAACTTCACCTTCTGCCATAGATGCTGAAGTTTCAACATTTAATAACCTTCACGATCAATTATATTTACTGTGTCTGGCTCCTTTTTCAGCAAAGATTACATAATTATCAGTTGTAATTGATTATTGTTTCCTAATATTTCAAAGTTAACCCAATATTAACTGATCTAGACCTGCTGGTCTGGCCGTTGAGCCAAATTGGATGCTGTGTCTTATCATGAAGTTGCTTTTTACTCTATGCCTAAGCATACTTTTATCTTGCTGAACTTTTCATTGATTTCCTTTGAGACTGGTTTGATAATCCTCTTTGGAATAAGATAGGTTTGTACAACACTTTATGCTCTGATGTACTTTGATTCATCATTCGTTCTCTATGTCAATGTGAATATATCGTTTCTTATTGATTTAATGCTTCTCAACAAAGGCATATCGAAGAAAGATCTTTCAGAAGATTTGTTGAAGCATGCTTAGAGGACACAGTGATTGTCTATATTGATCATCTTTTAACACAGGTTTTATTACTAAATTTTAATTGATTTTTAGGAATCGATTCTGTGTTGTTTTTCTCTTTCTAGTGGATAAATGCAGAATGTATCCTTATGTAACTTCTATTCTTTTTCATCATGATTATAGAAAAATTACATCAAAGAGGAAACGATTGAAAGAATGAGGCTAGATGAGGAGGTCCTTATGGATTCTTCTGGGAGTATATTAGTGTCTCTGTAAGTTCTGCTTCTTGATTCAGGCATTCTCTCAAAATAATCTTTTATGATGTCTTCAAATTCTTTTGTGATTGCTTTTGCCTTGTCATTCTGTTGTTGAATAAATTTCTATCAAATAGTTTCTGCTAGCTCTTTCTTCATCCTGGTTTTCTCTCTTCTGCAGAAAGTTGAAAGCAGAGTCCGGATACTGAGTGATCTAAGAGAGCTTGCTTCAGCTGAGAGTCTGGACACATTCACGCTAATTTATTCAAATATTCTTGAGCACCAACCTGACTGCCTGGTAAAAATTGATGATACAATAAGATGTTATCTAAGTTGTCCTTCTAGTATTTGTTCTAGAGGATAGAAAACAATAGACGAAAGAAGATGGAAAAAGTTATATTCACTACTTCTAGTATTTGTTATAAGGTTATACTGTGGTTGCAGAAATCTGCATATATGTTGTTTCTGAATAGATATTTCAAAATTTTCTAATTTCAGCCTGATGTTGTTGAGAAGCTTGTTGCATTGCGGGAAGGCATACCACGCAAAGATGCCAAGGAGGTAAATGCTGCCCTTTAATTTGGTTTATAAGTTTGATAATCATATGTGAGACTTTAGGATTTTGTTTGATAATGAAAGGAGAAGAGTGAGAAAGCAAAGCTAGGAGGAAACTGAAGTTGAAGAAAATGGATCAAGTAACAACTTTAGATGAAGAGATTAAAAATTGTAGAACCAGGGAAATAAAATTGGCTTTTTTTTTTCCATTTTCAACCAACTTTTGGGCCTAAAGGTTTTGGTGGATACGGAGTGCCAATGCTTCAGTAGTATACTCTTATTGTTCTACTATCGTTCTTTGTAAAATCTTTTGCCTTTGAAGATTGATGAACTTTGCCCTGTCTTATGTGAGCTTTTACCAGTGTTAATAATTTTATTGTCTTGCTCTAGTGATGTTGCATGAGGATTCTCCTCTTTAAATACGTATGGTTCCTTGGGGAACAGGTTGTGCATGAGTGCAAAGAGATATATGAAAACTCTCTTGTTGGTGGGAACCCTACGAAGGCGGGATTTGTTTTTCCAAGGGTGAAGTGTTTATCAGTCTCTAAAGGATCTATATGGCGAAAACTGACATAGTTCAGTTGTCTACTTTAGATTAGAGGTTTGTTGCTTTATAATTGTTTGTTTGTTTTTTTTTTTTTTTTTTAAGCATTCTAGGCTGTTATTAATTGTAGTAATAAAATTGCTTTTATATTTCTTTTAGGCATTTTGGTTAACGGGTGGGGATGTGAATTGGGGGGTGAGTGGGGGGAGGGGAATCTCATTGTTTTGTTATTATTATTAGGTGGATACCCGACATTGTCGTGGGTTAAACTTTTTTTTTTTTGCCATTTTTATTTCTTCATTTTTTTTAATAAAAAAAAGAAAGGTTAAAAAAATCAAATAGGAAAGACATATGGATATGTAAATTGACATCTTATTTTTAGGGTTGAAAAAAAATCAAGAAAATAAAAAATCGATTTGAAATCGTAATTTTCGATTTGATTGATATTTTTTAATTTTGATTAAATTTAAATATTAAATATATATTAAGTTTGAATTAAATTTTGGATCAACATATGAAAATTTTTAAAAAATAAAATCGAATTGAATTATATATTTTTATTAATTTATATATATATTTTAAAGTTTTATAAAATAAAAATAATTATTTATATATAGTTATTTAAATATATTAAAAATCTAATTAAAATAATATTATAAAAATTAAAATTTAAAATTTAAAATTTAAAATTTAAAAATTGATGAACCAAATTAAACTTATAAAATTTAGATTAGATTGAATTGGTTTAAAAAAAAATTAATTCGAAACGGATTTTAAAAATTTATAATATTATGTGTCATAAAAAAATCTAATTTAATTCAATACAAACTTTTATATTCTTACTTATTCTCATAAAATGTATCCAATAAAAAATAAAATTTAAAACAAAAAAAATTGCAAAAAGTATGAAAGTGAAAAATAAAAAATGAAAAAAATAGCTCATAGAAGGTATAATATGAACACTCTTACTAAGTTTGAAATATTAATTTATTAAATTATAAGTATCAAATAGTAATTTTATTAATATAATACAAATATAAAATAAATAAAATAATAATAAAATATATACCCTTATATATATATATATTGAAATGAGTTATGATAAAACATCCTAAATAAGTTTTTGCTATAATCTCGTCCTTAAAAAAAAAAAACACTTAGTTTATTGCAATTTGATCTCAATTAAAAAAAATTGTTTTTTTATGGATCAATATGGATTGTTTTATCATCTATATCAATTTACCTTTTTATTGCAAAATTTATCCAATTAAAATATACAAAAAAGGACAAAAGAGAAAAAACCAAATAAAGTATCATGGGAATGTCTTCATTGATCTTATATTTGTTTTTACAAAATTAATTTAATAAAAAAGGTATAAAAAATATAAATATAAAAACTATAAAAACAAAAAAAAATTATCCTCTATTGAATTGAAGTTTATTGTATAAAAATTGTTTCCATTCTTATTTATTGGCTTTTTTTACTACAAAATTTATTTAATTATAAAACAAAAAAATGAAAGAAAAAAAGTTAATATAATGAATAGTTTTAAAACTATAGTGAAATATTTAATGTGATATTGAATTTTAAAAACTTTTGATGTGATATATGAATTATAAATTTGTTAACTAATGAAGTATTTAGAGGGTTGTTTATTCATCATGGACATTATTTAAAGCTAGTCACTTTAGAATTGAATGTCACATTAGTTAATAGATTTATAGTTCATATATCATATTAAAAAATTTTAAATTTAGGTATTTTATTAAACATTTAATTATAATTTAAGGGTTATTTATGATATTAACAAAAAAATCAAATTGGGTGTTGCATGTACACTTCTATTTGGTTTTTTAACAAAATTTTCTATATTAAAAGCAAAAAATTAAAAAGAAACAAAAAAGTTAACAAATGAAAAAGAAAAAATAGAAAAAAAAAAGAAACATAAAGAGTCAAATGGACACCTTAATTAAATGTCAAACAAAAGTAAAAATAAGTCAAATTTATATAATAGATGAATAGATGAATTATATTTTAATTATATATAAATATAGTATTTTTATTAAATTAAAATATTAAATACACCTTTATTAATATAATAATATATAAATATAGAATAAAATAAATAATTAAAAATATAATTATATATGTATTGGGGGCAAGATGGAAGATTTGAAACCCGTTTTTGATTCGACCTCGATTTTAGAAAATGAAAATTTTTTATTTGATCTTAGATTTTTAAGCACTAACAAATATTAGATCGCACCAAATAGAAACTCATGAGATATGAGTTTTTCTGTCATCCTTATAATTATTAATTTTTTTCTTACAAAATTTATTTAATTTTAGAAAATAAAAAACTTGTAAAAGAATGAACTCAAATGGGGATTGCACGTGAATTTATTAAATTTAGATATTAAATAATAATTTTATTAATATAACAATACATATAAACATAAAATTAAATGAATAATAAAATATATATTTATGTTGGTAGATCGGAGGTAGGCCACCTTTATAAACTCCATGCATTTGAACACCGTGGGCGTTTGTGTGTGCTGAATGCACTATAAGGTTAGGGTATGCACTTTCATAACAACAATTACTTTTGAAAAAGTTGGTAGCGCCTGAGGTCTTAAAAGTGGTATCAAAGCCAAGGTTATGGGTTTAAGTTCTAATGGTGTTGCTAGGGGGAGATTGTTAATAGATCGGAGATAAGCTATATCCATTAACTCCATGTGTTCGAATTTCATGGGTGCTTGTGCGTGCTGAATGCACTAGACTAGGGTATACATGTTCCTAATAACAATTACTTTTGGGAGAGTTGGTAGCATCTGAGCTTTTATAAAGGGAATCAATCATCTGGGTAGGGGATCGATTAGGTCCCTTACCTAATTGATCGGGCAACCTTTGGTTGGCACTCCTATTTCAATTGACCCAATTGATCCCTTATATGGAGGATCGATCCTCTAGTGCTCAGAAAGCTATAACAACTTTTTTCTTTGTCTAAAATTTTGCAGGTTTCAAGCATTAAATGCAAACAATGGCTATCTCATTCTTTCAACATATAAATAAAGGTTTCCCACTACAATTGAAAAGTATGAAAAGCTAAGAGAACTTATTGCTTCTATCAATTATCTCCTTCAAACATTAAAGACCAATTTAGTGAGAGAAAAGTGCAGAAAGTTCATATTGTATATGTTTTTCTCTTAATCTTTTTCTCAATATTGATTTGTTCTTTATATTTGCAAACACTCAACCTTACAAAGGTTATTTGAGTTTGTAAAGCATTTCAAAAATTTGTATTGTGAGATTGTGAGCTTAAGGGGGAGGATAACCCTTAAGAGATTGTAGTGTTGATTGTACAGAGCTTTGAAGAGTTAGGTTGTAACTTTCAACACATGATGGATTGAACTCCCTAGCAAGTGAGGCTAAGAGAAATGACATAGCTGCCTAAAAGAAAGGCCAAACCTTTATAAATCTTAGTATTTAATTCTCTATTTTTATCTTTTTTTTAAAAAATAATTTTTAGTATACTTACATTTATTGTGTTTATTATCTTAGAAAAATTGATTTGTAAAATTTGTGCTCATTAGATATTGATTTTTTTTAAAATTTATTATAAACCAATTCACGCCATCTTGGTTTATTTCAAGTATTTATGCTAACAATTTATATATATCCTAGCAAGATAAAATATCATAAACTCGTATTTGACCTTATTTTGATTTTTGGAAAAAAATTGATCCAATCCCAAACTAGAAAAAAAATACACTTATTGGATATAGATGAATTAAAGTCAATCACTTGGAGTTTTTTTTTTTTGTCCTACATACCTATTATTGACATTTTTCTTTAAAAGTTTATTTACCAATTTTTTTATGCAAAATTTATTTAATTAAAAAATAAAAAATAAAAGGTGAAAGACAAAAAAAAAAGTAGGGTGTCATGTGTACATAATTGATGTCTTTTTCAAAAAATGATTTAATTTTAAAAACAATAAATGAAGAACAAAACTAAAAAAAGAAAAAAGAAAGAGACGGAAAGCAAAAATAAAAAAATAAAAAGGGAAGAAAGTTGCTACATTATATTAGTAATGATAAATTTTTTCTAAAAAATTTATATCATGATTTTAAAAAAATAAATAAGAGCTTTAAAAGACCAAAGAAAAAGACGAAAAAAATCAAAATCAGATATGATATGATATCAACATGTCCACTAATATTTTTTTCTTTAAAATTTATCAAATTAAAAAAAACTAACAAAATTTTTTTTAATAATAATATCAAATGGGCTTTATATAAAAAATAAAATATTTAATAAATTGAAAAAATAAAAATAAGGAATCTAATGGTTTCACATGTAGTATACTTGTGCTATCAAGTGGCCCTAACAAAAAATAAAATAAAATCTAACAAAATTATTTATTAAATATATTAGAAAATTAGAAAAATAATCATGTGGTGTATCTTTGATATCAAGTAGGTCTCACAAAAAGAATGACAATTTAAAAGAATTATTTCTTAAATATGTAAAAACAAAAATTAGAGAAAGGAAAAAGTAAAAAAAAATTATGTGGTTTACTCATGGTATTAAATGAGTTCGCAACAAAAAAATTAAAATTAAAAAAATATTTATTAATTTTTTAAAAGAGAAAAGTAAAAAATTGGTAAAAAAAAATTTTAAAAATGGTATAAGTGGATCCCACAAAAAATAATTTTTAAAATAATATTTATTTACTTTTTGATAATTTAAAAAGATTAATTAACTATAAAAAAAGGACAAAAAAAGAGAAAATGGATAAGCAATAGTTTGAAACATGACACTACCTAAACCATCCGTATAGGAGTTAAACTAAATTTATAGATGAAATTTTTAGTCTTTTGTGAAGTAAATTTTCATAAAAGCTATCTATTCATTGAGCTATATTTTCTTCAAAAATTTCCTCACAATTTACACCTTTTGTAACGTTGATCGTTAAGGTTTCATTTGTTTCGCATAAAATAATTTTTAGAATATAATTTTTACATTCCTTCATGTTTGTTTGATAAAAAAATTGATTGATTAGCAAAAAGTTATTATTAAAAAAACAAAAAATTTCTATAAAAAAATTAGAATAAGTAAAGAGGTGGATCTATGCCATCAAAATTTGGCATTATGCAATTTTGCTATAATATGGCTTCAAATTTTGTTAAACGGTTAAAAATCATAAAATTCATTCCTTGTTTGTTAAAGTGATATTGAAAGCAAAACTTAGGACATTGCTTGGAATGTAAAAAGTAAAAGAATGACAAAAAAAAAAAAAAAAGATGAGCGGGAAAATGGAAAAAATTTTATTAGTGCTTGAAAGGGAAAAAATGAAAGAAAAAAAATAGAAAACATATTTTTTATTTTTTTCACAAAGAATAAATTATTTTAAATTGGAAATATAAGATGAGAAAAAGAGAGATGTGATTCAAATGTTGTCTATTTATGAAATTATTTATTGTTTTTTTTTGCTAAAATTATTTACTGTTGTTTGGATTTTATTTTTTTCAACTTAATCTACAAAAGGTATAATTATATTATTGAATTAATTTTCTATCACATTAGTTGGTTGACTTTTAAATTAGTTGGTATGATATTAGAACTAGATCGATTGAAATTAGAGCTGACAACTTGGTTCCTAAAGGTTACATGTTGGAAAATGCTTATATGCATAATATGCTCTTTAATCAAGTAAGTATAAAGGTAAAAAATTCAAGAATAAATTAAGGATTTAACAAAAAAAATTCTATCATACTAAATCAATAAGATATGTCAACTAATTTTGAATATAAACTAGCAAAATGTAATCTTCGCAATATTAACTCTTTGAAGCTTTGCAATTAATAAAAATTTAATCAAAGAGTATCTTTAGTTAAATTGATCGGGCGATTTACAACTCTTGAAAGCATATTGAGTTAATGAATTTTTTTTAAAGCTATAAGAGATTCTTTGCTCAAAAGTAGGAATTGAAAATGGTAAAGGAATTAATTTAAAATCAAATCTCAATCAAATTGGATTCAAATCACTCTTTGAAGGATGCAAGCAGTAAAAACTTAATCAAAAAGTATCTTTAGTTAAATTGATCAAACAATTTATAACTCTTGAAGGCTTATTGGGTTAATAAAGATTTTTTAAAGCTACAAGAGATTCTTAAATTACAAGTACATTTGGTTTATGAATTGTGTTTGGTTAAATGAATATAAAATTATCTAATAAAGTTTTTTACTATATTATCGTTAATGGCATATGAATAACACATGATACATGAAGAAGCAAGTGGTTTATTTAAAATTTTATTTATTTAACATGGAAATTGTTTATTTAATATTTTTGTTCAATTATTTAAATAAAATTATTAGCGGTTTTATTACACATATATGAAATAATAAATTTTATATGTAATAATAAAATTTTATTATAATATAAATTTTTTTATATTTTTAAAAAAACTGTAATTTTAATCTTAAATATGTCATCTTCGTTGAAATTTAAGAATTTTAAATTTTTTTTATCTTTTCAACAAAAAGTACATTTTTTAATCTTAAAAATGTCATGTTTGTTGAATTATTATTATTAAATAAAAAGCAACATATAAAATTACTATGTTTTAAAGGTAAATAATGTAGTTTGAAAATGTAATTAAGTGAGTGCAAATTGGGCCAAATTTTTTACTTTTCCTCTAGATTCAAAAGAAAATTTATGAAAAGAAGAGGTTTTTATTTCTCCTATTTTTTCCCTTTTTGACACTATTGAGAATCTTAAAAAACCTCAAGAATCACATTGTGTAAACTAAACTAAAGAATGAAATTATGAAAAGTAAGATTTTTTATAAAAATCTTCCTTTTTATACAATATCACTATTATATTATATTTTTGGATATAATTCTAATCAGTTATGGATGAAAATATTATGCTTTCTCTTTTTTTGACATTGTTAAAAATATTAAAAAACTTCAAAAATCATATTTTTTTTATATTTTCAACAAAAAGTACATTTTTTAATCTTAAAAACGTCATGTTTGTTGAATTATTATAATTAAATAAAAAGCAACATATAAAATTACTATGTTTTAAAGGTAAATAATGTAGTTTGAAAATGTAATTAAGTGAGTGCAAATTGGGCCAAATTTTTTACTTTTCCTCTAGATTCAAAAGAAAATTTATGAAAAGAAGAGGTTTTTATTTCTCCTATTTTTTCCCTTTTTGACACTATTGAGAATCTTAAAAAACCTCAAGAATCACATTGTGTAAACTAAACTAAAGAATGAAATTATGAAAAGTAAGATTTTTTATAAAAATCTTCCTTTTTATACAATATCACTATTATATTATATTTTTTGATATAATTCTAATCAGTTATGGATGAAAATATTATGCTTTCTCTTTTTTTGACATTGTTAAAAATATTAAAAAACTTCAAAAATCATATTTCGTAAATCAAATTAAAAAACTAAATGACAAAAGTAAGATTTCTAATAAGAATCTTGCCAGAATCGAAGCCCCCTAATTAAAAAAGATAAAGGTAAATTTTACCATGTTAACTCAAAAACTTGAAATAAACTAAAAAGAGGATGAATTGGTTGATAATAAAATTTTTAAAAAATCAATACTAAATAATACAAATTCTGCAAAATAATTTTTCTAAGCAAATGAACTTAAAACAATCTTAAAAAAACAAGAGATAGAGATAAAGAATTAAACACCAAGATTTATAGTGGTTAAGTCTTTCTTTTAAGCACCTATATCTTCTCCTTTAGCCTCACTTGTCAAGAAGTTCAATCCACTATATATTGTAAGTTACAACCTAGCTTCTCAAAGCTTTAGACTATCAACACCATAAACTCTTAAGATTTATCCTCCTCCTTAAGCTTACAATGTCACAATACAAAATTTCTGAAGTGTTTTGCAAACTTAAAGAACCTCTTTAAGGTTAAGTGTTTTCTAACTTGAAGTACAAAGTAATATCGACAAGAAGATTTAAAAAAAAAATACAATGAGGATTTTTTGACTTTTCTCTCTTTGAGCTAGTTTGAATGTTTGAACAAGATGGTTGGTGGAGGTAATAAGTTCTCATAGCTTTTCATGCTCTTAATTTGTAATGGAAACCTTCATTTATATGTAGAAAAGAGTAGATAGCCATTGCTTTGCATTTAATGCTTCAAACCTATAAAATATCAGACAAGAAAATAACCGTTGGGGCTTTCTAGGCATCAGGGGATTGATCTCCTAAAGATTGATCGGGTTAGCTAAAGAAAAGCCCATTTAATAAAAAACACCTACCCGATCGATTAGGTAGTATACCTAATCGATCCAATACTTAGGTGATCGATCCCCATGTGGGCATCCCTTTTGTTGATTTTAGACCCATATTTGCAATCTGTATAAAAAATAAATCGATCCTTTTAAGAGGGATTGATCGGTTATGTTCCAAATCCTAACCAATTGATCCTTATAGGGAGAGGATCTATTGGTTCTTGATAAATTTCTAGAAGTTTAGCTTTTAGAAGAAAATAGATTGATCCATTTGGCCAAAAGATCGATCGGGTAAGGGAGAGGATCGATCCCTTCTATCTAAAATATGCCATAAACCCATTATATTTCTAAAATTTGTTTGTTTTAGTTCCTAAATGAATTTTGACAAGATAAAAGGCTTAAAAAAATGTTCAATTTGAGATTAAGAGAATTTGATTCAAGTTAGGCAAAATTTTTTTTTATCAATTCAAAACTCTTAATCAATTTAAGGTTAACAATCTGTCCCTTTTTGATATAACAAAACCAAGTGAAAAATTTGCTTAAAAACATTTTTTCATTTGAAAAATAAGCTCCCCTTGAATTTAAGCATAAAGAAATTTTAAAAGACTTTAAAACAACTAAGAATAAGGGTACAACCATCAATGTCAATATCATCAAGTATGAATTTTTCATACCATCAAGATCATCAATCAAATAAAATTTTTCATACCATTTCCTTTCCTGCTTTTTGTCATAGCAAAAAAGATAAAGTCAATCAAAAGAATATGGCAATCAATTCAAGGTTATACCAACTCAATTTCATAACTCAAGTTCATACCAATTTCAATGTCAAATCATCAAGCAATATACCAATTTCATAAGCCAAATTTCAAAGTGATATAGCAAATATCATAATGAAGATGAAATGTATATTTCATTAATATAAACATCAAATACCAAAGTTTGATAAAAAAAACATAATGCAAAGTGTTTTTAAGGAAAAATTTACAACATAAAAAAATAAAGATGTGGGAAAACATTTGAAGAATGGCATTAGGATGGATCATTGAGGAGGAGGTGGAGAATGAGAAAAATAAGGAAAGTGTTGCTCCATTTGCTATTGTGCATTTCGAATGTGTTCAATATCAGCTATAACTTAGCGAATTTTGGAAACTAACTCTTGTTGGGTCATTTCCATATTTTTCAATCTAGATTCATAGTTCTAACCACTAAGTGTAGACTGTTCATTTGAAGTATAAGCATATTTAAAGCTCTTTAGGTATTAAATGGTAGGATAGAAGGTTCTCTTTTATGTGCATAAGGAATATCTAGGGTATCATGTTTTTCTCATTCTTCTTGTATAGCTTTAATTTTAGTTTTTCTAAATCCACAAACCAGTTGCATTTTGGGTATTACCCATACTATGTAGAATAGAAGCACCAAGAATGTCGAATAGATCATTAAACACAATCTCTTTATCACATATAGTATTAATATTTAATTTTTTAAATGATTACTGATTGCAACCCTGTAAACTAAGTTGTAGTTTCTGTTTTGCACTACCCTTATCATATCACGAAAAATAAAGTTCACTAGATTAGGTTTTTTTGCATGTTTGATTTTGTACATCTATCAATAATCTTGTTTTTTAATGGTTGAGTATTGAGTGCCAAAATGTGCCAATACAAGAGTGACTATAAAGTGTAACAACCTATCATACATTGAAAGTCTAGTGGCTTTAGTAGGAGCAAATCTTAAATTGTCATTTTTAAATATATCTTGAGCTAGTTCTAGCATGTCACACCTAGTGTTAGTGTCTCCCTTATCATCTAGCATAAAGGCATCAGCTAACAATTTCTTACTAACTACAATTTTTTTACCCATCATATAGGTTTTTAATCTATCATGATAATATCTATTTGTAGCCCTTTCAATTTCAATGCAAGTAGCATTGTTATAGAACACTTTTACTAGATTCTCATCCACAATTCCATCCACACATAAATAGTTCATCTAGCCAAATCTCTTAAATGCATGCAAATAAAGGACTCAATAGATTATAAAAATTTAAAAAAGATTACCCTTCTATGCTTGACCTCCTCATGAACAAAGTGTGCTTTATATCTTTCCTTAGCATCAGGATTTGTAAAATTTTGATTGAATGAAAGCCTAATTGATGAACTAGAGGCTTCGTTTATAGGATTCCTCCGTATTCTAACATTTTCTTTAGTCTTTGGTGCCATGAAAACAATGGGATAGTTGAAATAGGTAGGTTTATGTGAAATTGATGGAGAAATTTATGATTGTAGGTAATAAGTAGTAGAATATGTTTGAAAGAGGTAAGAAAATTGAGTACATGTAGTAGTTTCAAAAAAGAGATCAATTTTCTAGAGTGAGAAGAATGTGTGGAGATTTTTATGTGATTTAAAGATTTTTAAGGATGATTTTTGCAAGAAACCAAATAGAAATGAACCAATTTGTAAAAGATTTTGGTTAAAAGAGATGAATTTTGAGAGAAAATTGAGTAAGAATATTTAAGGTTTGAAGAGAAGGTATTTGGAGAAGAAGAAGAAGGGATGAATGAGTTGGAATGATCGACCAAGGAACAAGAGAAGACCCAATTTTGAAAAGTCAAAACGGTGCGCATAAGGCAAGTTTTGCATGACTAATCGATTAGGTGTAAAGAGGGATCAACCAGGTAGGTTTGCCATGAATCGATCAATCAAGTCCATAAGGGGATCGATTGATTCCCCACATTTTTTACTTAATTTGGCTAGTGGATAAAAAATCAATTGATCCAATCCAAGGGGGATCGATTGGTTCCTCAGTGTTTTCCATTTAATTTGGCTACTGGATGAAAAACTAATTGATTCGGTGAAAAAGGGATTAATCGGTTTCGCATATAGCAATTTTTTAAAATAATTTAAAAAATCATGCAACATGAACATTAAAATATGTACATACAATTACAAATATAATCATACACAAGAAAAAAAAAAGCCAATATAATACATTTGATCAACTAAGGTAGCAACATTCATCATACCATTAAGAAATTCATTTCAAGGAGCATTTATCATACCAAGTTCACCTCAATTGCATAAAATCTATCCTTATCAAGAGGCTTTGTGAAAACGTTAGCTAATTGATGCATGATGTCAACATATTCAAGTATAATATCACTTTTTTGAATATGATCTCTAATAAAGTGATGCTTAATTTCAATATGCTTAGTTTTAGAATGTTGAATTGGATTTTTGGTGAGATTTATGACACTAGTATTATCACATTTAATGGGAATATGATCCATGATAATTTCAAAATCTTTTAATTGTTACTTAATCCATAAAACTTGAGCACAACAACTACCAGCCGCTATATATTTGGCTTCGGTTGTGAATTGAGCAACATTGTTTTGTTTCTAGAAAAACAATGATGTGAGCATATTCTCAGACAATTGACAAGTACCGAAAGTGCTCTTTCTATCAATTTTGCAACCTCCAAAATTCACATCAAAATAGGCATGTAAAGCAAAAGATGAACCTTTTGGATACTGTAATCCTAAAGTAAGGGTGTCCTTAAGGTATATAAAATTTTTTTTAACATCAGATAAATGTGATTATTTAGGTGATGATTGAAATTTAGCACATAAACATACACTAAACATTATATCCGATCTACTTGCAGTAAGATATAGTAATGAATGAATCATAAACCTATATAATTTAGAGTCAACACATTTACCTCATTCATTTTTATCAAGTTTTATTGAAGTGCTCATAGGTGTTAAGTAAGGCTTTGATTCTTCTAATCCAAATCTTATGAGCAAATCTTTAATGTATTTACCTTGATTGATGAAGGTACCATATTTTGTTTACGTTACTTGTAATCCCAAGAAGAATGTAAGTTCTTCCATCATGCTCATTTCAAATTTACCTTGCATACTCTTAGCAAATTCTTGACAAAAAATTTCATTAGTAGCATTAAATATGATATCATAAAAATAAACTTGTACTATGATAATGTCTTTTTCTTTTGTTTTTATAAAAAGTGTAGTATCAACCTTCTCTCTATTAAAACCATTTTTAATTAAAAATTTTGGCAATATTTCATACCAAGCTTTAGGAGCTTGTTTTAAACCATATAAAATTTTTGTCAATTTATAAACATGATTTGAAAATTTAAGATTTTCAAAACTGGGAGGTTACTTTACATACACCTCTTCATTTGTAAAACCATTTAGAAATGAACTCTTGACATCCATTTGAAGAAGCTTGAAAATTTTGAAACATGCAAATGCAAGCAATATTCTAATGGCTTTTAACTTTGCAACCGGGGCATAAGTTTCATCATAATCAATTTTTTCTTCTTGACTATACCCTTAAGTTACCAACATAACTTTGTTTCTAACAACATTGCCATGCTCATCCATTTTATTCTTAAAAACCCATTTCGTGTATATAGTAGGATGATCACTAGACCTAGGTACAAGATTTCATACTTGGCTTCTTTCAAATTGATTCAATTCCTTTTGCATAGCCAATATCCAATGATCATCTCCTAAGGCTTCATCTATGTTTTTGGGTTCAATATAAGATAGAAAAGTAACATAATTACACATATTGTAAGAAGATCTAGTTTTTACCCTTTGAGTTGGGTCACCAATAATCTTACTATCTTTGACATATCTCTTTTTTTTATGGTGATTTGGTTCTTTCTCTATATGTTGTGGCTTCTCTAGAAACTCATCATTTTTTTTTTGAATGTTCTCCTCAATGTCATGTGATGCATCGTTGATATATTCTTGAAGTATACCTATAACATCATTATCAAGGGGCACATTTCTCGAAGGTGGATTAAATTCATCAAAGATAATGTATAGACTTTTCAACAACTAATGTTCTTTTATTAAAGACTATAAGCTTTTGAATTCAAAGAATATCTTAGAAAAAATTTTTCATCACTTTTTGCATCAAATTTTTCAAGATCATTTTTTTCATTGTTTAAAACAAAACATTTGCAACAAAAACAATAAAAATAACTTATGTTAGGCCTTTTTCTCCTAAAAAGTTCATAAAGAATTTTCTTCAAAATTGGCCTAATGATAGCTCTATTTGTAATATAACAAGAGGCATTTATGATTTTCACCCAAATATATCTAGGTAAATTATTTTCACAAATGATGGTTCTCGTCATTTCTTTTAAGGTCTTATCTTTTTTTTCTACTACTCCATTTTGTTGAGGAGTTATATGAGCAAAAAATTATGGCTAATACCATTTTCACTACAAAACACATTAAAACCAAGATTTTTAAATTCTTTTTCATGATCACTTCTAATACTAGAAATTGAATAGCATTTATCATTTTGTATTTACTTGCTAAAAGTGATGAATTTTTCCAAAGCTTCATTTTTTGAATGCAAAAAGAGAACCCATGTGAATCTAGTAAAATCATCAATAATAACGAACCCATATCATTTTTCATTAATACTCATTGTCCTAGTAAGACCAAAAGATCAATATGAAGTAGTTGAAAAAGTCTAGTAGTTGAAATATAATTCTTAGGTTTGAAAGAGATTTTTTTATGTTTTTCTTGAGCACATGCATCACAAACCTTGTCATTTTCATATTTCAATTTTAGTAAACCAACAATCAAATCATTTTCAGACAGTTTTAAAATTACATGCATGCTTGCATATCCAAGTCTTCTATGCTAAATCCAACTTTAATTTTCTTTTTGAGCCATAAAATAAACATTTTTAGAGAAAAGATCATCTAGATGCAATACAAATACATGAATATTTTCTTGATGATGTCCAATAAAAACAAGTTTGTTAGTTTTGATATCAATCACTTGACAACACATGGATTCAAACATAACTTTAAGTCCTTTGTCACATAATTGACTAATACTAAGTAAGTTATGTTTGAGTCATTTTACAAGTAAAACATTTTCGATAGTAGTAGAAAAATTGTTACCAATAAAGACAATCCCTTCAATTTGACCTTTAAAGTTGTCACCAAATGGAACATGTCCTTCACTTTTAGCTTTTAAGTCTTTAAAAAGAGTCTTGTCTCCAGTCATGTGTTTTGAGCATCCACTATCAAGGTACCATGAATTGTTTTTGCTTGAATTTGCTTTGTAACAATGCTCATCCACCTACAAAAGCACAATTAAATTTTTATTTTGGGTACCTAAACTTTCTTGGATCTTTGAGTGTTAGTACTAACAATTCTTATACCTTTTAAAATTCATTTCATTTTAGTAATCTTATTTTGAGTTGTGCTAACTTTTTTTGAAATCCACACTTTCCTAATGAGTTTACTTCTATAAGTGACTTTCTTTAAGGAACAATATTGTATAGAATGACCCAATTTATAATAATATACACATATGTTGGATGAATTATTTGGGTTAATAAAGAAATTCTTTAAATGATTCTCTTTGTTACCACCATTATAACTTAATCTATCTTTATCAAAGAATGTTTTTTGTGTTTCAAGCATGTCATTAAGTTTTTGATGTCCCATATAGAATTTAGAAAAAAGTTATGCAAATTTTCATTTTTGTTTGTTAAATCGTTAACATTCAACTTTAAGAGCTCAATTTCATTTTTTAAGTCATCTTTTACTTTAGTTAAGAGTTCATTTTTTAGTTTCAAGTTAGAGATCATTTTTTTATATTTCATGTTTATATTCTCAAATTCTATGGCTAATTCATCATAAACATGTTGTAATTCATTAAATGTGTATGAATTTAAATCATATGGATTAGAAGCTACCTTGGGCTCATCAAGAGCCATGAGACATAAATTGGCTATTTCCTCCTCATTTGATTCATCATCAGAGAAGTCATTATCATTTCATGTTACAACCATTGCTTTCTTCTTTGGTTTTGTCATGTTTTGCTTTTTTCACAAAGGATAATTGAATTTAATATGACTCAGTTTGTTGCATTCATAGCAAATAATCTGATCCCTTTTTTTTCTACTTGATTCTTTTTTTATCATTTCCTTTTGTCGTCTACTTCTACTTGAGAACATGTTTATCCTCATAAACTCTTGAATTTTTTTGCAAACATAGCCATTTTTTCAACTTTATCATCCACTTATTGTCTAAAAACTTTTTCATCTTCTTAAAAGGTTGATTGAGAGTAATGCCATCTTTTTTTATTGGTTCTTATCCCCTTTTAAGCTTCATCTCATAGATTAAGGAGAAAGCCTATTAGTTTATCTAAAGAAAGTGTTTAAGGATATTTAGATTTTTCAATTGTTGTTACCTTAGCTTCTCAGCTTTTTGATAGGCTATTTAAATTTTTTTTACCATTTTCACATTTGAATAAGTTTTTTCAAGAGCCTTTAAACCATTAATGATGTCAGTGAAGTGGTTTGACATTTTAGCAATGGTTTCATCTGATTTCATTTTGAACAACTCATAATCATAAGTGAGTATGCCAATTTTGGTCTCTTTCACTTGATTAGTAACTTCATGAGTGATGGTTAACTTGTCCCAAATTTCTTTTGCATTTTCACATAAAGAAACTCTATTATACTCATTAGGTCGCAATGCATAAAAGAGTGTATGCATTACTTTGGTATTGAGTTGAGTTATATTTATATCATTGACATTTCATTCACTCTTTTGCTTGATCACCTCCCTACCATCCACCATTTTCATTAAAATTTAACGGCCATTTACAATGACTTTTCAAACTTCATAATCATTAGCTTGAATAAACAATTTCATCTTAGTCTTTCAATAGGAGTAGTTGTCACTAATAAAGAGATGAGGTTTTACAATTGAATGGCCTTCATTTTCAAAAGATATAGTAACTATTTCATTTACCATGAGACATACTTCTTGTTGCTCACTGTATTTGTTGTAGCTTGAAGATGGTTGCTCCACATTGATCGTTATATTTTTTTGAGTCATTTTTAGGATCACTCTTAGGTTATTAGACTTATTAAAAAGAGTACTAGCTTTGATACTAATTGTTAGCTCAAAGACTTGAAATAAACTAAAAAGAGGGTGAATTGGTTGATAATAAAATTTTTAAAAAATCAATACCCAATAAGTATAAATTCTATAAAATAATTTTTCTAAGCAAATAAATACAATAAATGAAAGTAAACTAACAATCTTAAAAAAAATAAGAGATAGAAATAGAGAGTTAGACACCAAGATTTATAGAGGTTTGATCCCTCTTTTAGTCACCTACGTCATCTCCCTTAGCCTCACTTACCAAGGAGTTCAATCCACTATGTGTTGAAAGTTACAACCTA
Source organism: Durio zibethinus (assembly GCF_047325235.1). Lineage (NCBI taxonomy): Eukaryota > Viridiplantae > Streptophyta > Magnoliopsida > Malvales > Malvaceae > Durio > Durio zibethinus. The sequence continues at coordinate 13,748,937 of NC_143185.1, forward strand.
GTTTCTCAAAGCTTTACACTATCAACACCATAAACTCTTAAGGGTTATCCTCCCCCTTAAGCTCACAATGTCACAATACAAAGTTTCTGAAGTGTTTTGCAAACTTGAAGAACCTTTCTAAAGTTGGGTATTTGTTAACTTGAAGTACAAAGCAATATTGACAAGAGGATTTAGAGAAAAACTAATACAAGAAGGATTTTTTGCACTTTTCTCTCTTTGAGTGGGTTTGAATGCTTGAACAAGATGGTTGTAGAGGTAATAAGTTCTCTTAACTTTTTATGCTCTTGATTTGTAGTGGAAGCCTTCATTTATATTTAGAAAGGAATAGATAACCATTGCTTTGCATTTAATGCTTCAAACCTGTAAAATATGAAACAAGAAAATAGCCATTGGGGCTTTATGGGCATAAAGGGATTGATCCCCTCATATAGGAAATCGATTGGGTCAGTTATAGGAAAGCCCATTTTATATGTGAAAATACTTACCCGATTGATCCGATGCTTAGGTGATCAATCCCCTATGTAGGGGGATTGATCCCTTTTGTTGATTTTTAACCTATATTTGCATTCTGTATAAAAAACAAATCAACCCTTTTAAGGGGAGATCGATCGGTTATGTTCCAAACCCCAACCAATTGATCCCTACAGGGAGAGGATCAATTGGTTTTTAATAAATTTCTAAAAGTTTGGCTTTTGGAAGAAAAATGGATCAATTCATTTAGTTAGGGGGATCGATCGGGTAAGGGAGGGGATCGATCCCTCCCCTTAGGGGATCGATCCTTTCTATCCAAAACATGCCATAAACCCATTTTATTTCTATAATTTGTTTGTTTTAGTCTGTAAATGAATTTTGGCAAGATAGAAGGCTAAAAAAATGTTCAATTTGATATTAAGAGAGTTTGATTCAAGTTAGGCAAATTTTTATTTTGTCAATTCAAAACTTTTAATCAATTCAAGGCTAACATACCACTTTACTATATTAGACTCCATATTTACCACTCTAATTTTTTATACAATATCGTCGTCATATTTTATTTTTTTGATGTAATTCTAGTCATTTATGGATGAAAATATAATATTCCATCTACACTAAAGAATATTTCTTTAAGAATTTTAATTATTTTTTAATTTTTATTATATTAAAAAAAATACTTTATTTCAAAATTATAAATAAGGATAATAAAAATAATTAATTTTTCTAAAAATACCAATAACATCATTTATTTTTTTTCATTTAAAATATAATCTTATTCCCCAAAATTTTTAATAACCAATATTTTGAAAAATAATAATATAATTAAAAATGTCCCTTATTTAATATAAATATGGATAATATAATTAATTAAATAAGAATAAAATAATTAAATATTTAATAACAAATATTCTGATAGATAAAGAAATAATTAATATTGTCTTTTATTTAATAACAAAATTTTTTTAATAACAAATATTATGATAAAATTAAGAAATAATTAACAACGTCACTTATTTAAAAACAAATAAGCATAATATAAACAATTTAATAAAAATAAAATAATTAAATTCTTGGTTAAAACACTAACAATGACTAATTGTATAAATGGCATTTTTAAATAAATTTTTTATTAAATTTTTTTTGGGGGAATAAGATCATTTTTTAAATGAAAAAATAAATGACATTTTTGGTATTTTTAGAAAAAAATAATTATTTTTATTTTGTTATCATTATTTAGAATTCTAAATGATGTATTTTTTATTTTTCACATAATAAAAAATTTAAAAAAATCATTAAAATTCTTCATCGAAGATTCTTTAATTTACATAGAATATTTTATTTTCATTCATAGATTTGACTAGAATTACATAAAAAAATGTAATAGGATGGTAAAATTGTTAAAAAAAAAAATTGGAATGATAAATATGCAACTCCCAATATAATAGAATAGTACATTTGAGCCTTATACCATGTAAGGATTTGCAATGATAAAGGAGTTAATTTGAAAAAGATAATCTCAATGAAATTGGATTGAACAAGGTAGAGTAAAAGAAATCTTATTGATATAAGTCTCATATAAGAAGCTGCATGAAATCGATGCCAATAAATTTGGAAGCAATTGTTGATTAATTCAAACTTGCAAAAGATTTTTTTACAATAACAACCAAATCAAACAAATGTCTTTGGAAACATAATTTACTACTGTGATGAAACTTAGCACATCAGGAAGGTGACATGATGCTGGGCATGAGAAAGGTTAAGCTGATGAAAGATGTGGGAAAGCAGAAGGAAGTTGAGCTGGCTAAAGCTTCTATAAGTTCTGGAAGGATCATGCAGGTGGCACTTGCTACAGAGAATAATACAGGAAGCGGTATAACGGTTACTAAGTTGACAGGTTGACTAGTTAGTTATGAGGATGGTGGCTAATGATTGTTGGTTGTACCAACTATCCTAGTTTTAATCATTTTAGCTCCTTATTGTTAGGATCATGATGTAAGTAATGAGAGAATATAAACAAGTTTATGCACATATTGAAAGTATGAATGGAAATTTCTGAATTCTTTTCTCAACTTTTTGGTCTATTATTTCTTCTTTTCTAGTCTAATATTTCTTCTTCTTACTACATCACAAATTGGTATCAAAGCCTTTTAGATCCATTGGCATTGGGAAAGAATAAAAAACAAAGCTCAATGGCAGAAAGTACCAGGCTCAATGTTCTTCATGAACAAATGCAATCTTTTCAGGGACAGAGGCAATCTTTTCAAGAGCAATGGGATTCCATTCGAGCTTCAAAATCACATGTTCCTAAATAGTGGGAGGAGTAGCGGATGAGCCTTGAAGATAACCTTGAAGCTAAGCTTGAGGCTAAGTTTGCTGTGAATTAAAAATACATTACTCAAGTTCTTGATCTGTTGACACCAAAAGAAGCTGCTTAAGTTCAACTAGAACCAGGAGGAGTTTCTAATGTTGCCAAGTAAACATAACTTTTTAGTCTAGAAAGGCAGGTAAGGCCCCTATCGAAGTAATAGTAATGGATGATCAAGGGAAATACATTTACAAGTCTAATGAACTTCGACTGTTAACTAAGAATTAGCTTGAAACCGGTGGCTATTTTTCTCCAAATAGTGTTAGAAATACTTCCTATACTATAGGAAATTCTTTTTCTTGCAGACCAAAACAGAACTACCCAATTTTAATGGGACAAATCCTAGAGATTAGCTTAGAAAGTGTCATAAATATTTTACCATTTTGTCTATCTCTGCTCATCATAAATTGGAAATGCTGTTATGTATATGACTGGAAAAGCTGAAATGTGGTTTGATGGTTACGTCATGCAATGAAGAAGAATAACTTGGCAAGAGTTTTCCACTAATTTATGCCCTGGGTTCTGTAACAGAACCTAGTTAGATATACGAGAGGAATTCAACATATTGAATCAAAAGGTATCTGTGGAGGACCATCAAGAAATGTTTGAAGAGCTTAAACCATGCATGTTACAGTACAATCTTTATTGGACTGAAGATTACTTTGTTTCTAGTTTCATTGGTGGTCTCACAGAAGAACTGAAGGTCAACGTTAAAGCAAATGAACCAAGCTCCCTTATTGCTATCTACAAATAAGCTAAATTACATGAACTATCCCTTGAATTTAAAAGTAAAAGACACTATCATTCTTAAGCTTATATTCACCCCAAATATTGGCCCTTATCCAAAACCAATCTATTGTTCAGTCAACCAAACTAAAAACTTGCTCAAAATCCCTACCAAATGCCACCGGACAGCAGCTTATGGAGCAAAGGACGACTTACAATTTATACTTTAAAAGTGGAGACTAGTTTGTTCCAGGTCATATTTGTAAAACTAAACAAATAAATGTCCTTACAGCAGATGAATTGGAGGAGGAGGAGGAACAGGAAGTTACAGATGAAGAAAATGATCAGTTGGTAGCTGAAGGGCAAGATAATTTTGACGGTCTACAAATATCCATCAATGCTTCCATTGGTAATCTGGGTCGTAGCACCGTCAGAATTGAAGGGACTATTAGAGGTAAATCTCTCAATATCGTCATAGATAGTGGTAGCACTCATGGTTTTGTGACTTGAAGATCGGCAAAAGATAGTGAAGAGGTCGAGCAAACCTATCCTTTGGCTGTAACAGTAGCTAATGGAGACAAACTCTTTAGAAATGCTAGGTGCAAAGAGTTACATTGGGTGATGCATGGGCATACATTCTCACATGATTTAAGAGTTCTACCAATGGAAGGCAGTGACATGGTTCTCGGTGTTGATTGGATAAAAAAATACAACCCTCTAATATTTGACTTTAATGACTAATCTATTACATTTCAGAAGGAAAGATAGCCAGTTACCCTAAGGGTAGTTAGAAGCAAACTGACCTTAAGCTAATTTGAAGCAAAATGTTACAAAAATAGGTTAGCAAGGAGCTTGATCTATTTGGGGAACTTTAAATGATTAGTATGGATAGTGTAGGAGAAGGAACACCACTGGAGTTGCATGATTTAGTCATAGCCTATTTGGACATATTTGAAGAGCCAACCAAATTGCCACCTAAGGGGTCCCACGACCATGGCATTCCTGTTAAAGTAGAATCCCAGCCTATCAAACTCAGGCCTTATAGCTTTCCCTGTCATAAAAAGGTTGAAATAAAGAAACAAATTTTAGAAATATTAGCTTCTTTCGTCATTCAAACCAGCGAGAGTCCCTTTGCCTTTCTCTGCCTATTGGTCAAGAAGAAAGATGACTCTTGGAGACTTTGCATTGATTATAGAAAGCTCAACGCAATGACAATTAATGACAAATTTCAAACTCTAGTAGTAGAAGACTTGTTGGATGAATTAAAAGGTGCCAACTATTTTTTAAAAAATTAACTTAAGGTCTAGTTATTGGCAGATCCGAGTCAGAGATGAAGACATTCCAAAAACAGCCTTCGGAACACATCATTGGCACTATGAGTTCAAGGTAATGCCCTTTGGGCTTACAAACGACTATCTACTTTTCAATCATTGATGAATGATGTGTTTTCCTTTTACTTAAGAAAATTTGTGTTAGTAATTTGATATGATATACTTGAATATAGTGTTACACTAGCAGAGAAGTTCTATCTCAGAATAGACTTTTCGTGCCCAAATTCTTCTGTCATCTGTTTGAAAAGAATATTTGGGGAAGGAAGAACAGATTGTTTTTTGAAGAATATTTTTGCTATATTCCATTATATTAATTCCTGTTTGGAAATAATATGGAGAAGAGTTGGAATACTTGTGAATCGCCTGGTTTAGCTGGTCAGGGTTTTCAATGGCTTTTGCTGGTTGTTCAGTAGGAGGACCAGAAACAAGTTTTTCAACCTCCCACATTTGATATGGTTGATAGAATTTTTCTCTGATGAAAGATCCTATCAAACTATGGATTTTAATATATATATATATATATATATATATATATGTAGAAGAAAAATTGATCGTTTTGAGATTTTATGAAAGCTGGGAAATTGGTGACATGTTGAAATGACCATGTTTCACATTTAAGGCTTGTTTTTGAAATACTAATCTAACCAGCTGTTTGCTAAGAAAAATAAGTGTTTTTTTTTTTTTTGCCAGAGACAAGTGAAGTACCTTGGTCACATTATATCTGCCAAGGAATGGCTACTGATTGAGCCAAGGTAGAAGCTATGATAAATTGGCCCCTGCCTAAAAATATGAAGTTCTTGAGAGGATTCCTAGGCTTAATTGGCTATTATAAGAAGTTCATCAAAGGGCATGGAGTGATAAGCCAACCACCGACAGCCATGTTGAAGAAAGATGGTTTTGCTTAGACTTCTGATGCAATGACATATTTTCAGCATTTAAAAGAAGCCATGAGTAAAGCACCAAATTTGGCATTGCCTTTTTTTCATATCCCTTTAGCCCTTTTGCTTGAAAATAGATGCTTGTGCTACTGGAGTTGGTACAGTCTTATCATAAGAAAGAAGACCAGTGGCTTACTTGAGTAAAGCTTTGGGACCAAGGCATGTAAACTTGTCCATTAATGAGAAGAATACTTAGCCATTCTGATGGCTGTAGTAAAGTGGAGACACTATTTTTAAGAAGGGCCGTTTATCATTAAAACTAACCATAAAGCCTTAAAACACTTGTTAGAAGCCTTAAAACACTTGTTAGAACAAAAGCTACCAACAACCATAAAAAAAAAAAGAAAGGAAACTATTAGGGCTAAACTACTCAATCCAGTATAGAAGGGCAAGTTGAATGTAGTCACATATGCATTGTCTATGCAACTTGAAGAGGAAGAGAAGTTACAAAGTCTAAATGCTACTATTATTATGCCGAGATGGCTCACTGAAGTTGAACAGAGTTATAAAGGGGATATAATGGTTCAGAAAAAGATCATAGCTCTTACAATCAACCCTACCGAGGACCCTCACTATTCATTCACTAATGTCATACTCAAGTTTAAGGGAAGAGTTTACTCAGGAAGCCAGGGAGAATTCAGGACTCAGATTTTACAACTATTTCATGACTCTCTTCAAGGTGGCGATTTAAGGATACAAGCCACTTATCACAGGCTCAAACTTTATTTCTACTGGCCTAATATGATGAAGCAGGTGCAGGAATACATCTAGCAATGTAAGGTCTACCAACGGAACAAGGATGGGCATGTCGCTTATCCGAGTTTACTGTAGTTAATTTCAGTTCTAGAACAAGCATGGGAATTTATCATTATGGATTTTGTGGTAGGACTACATTACTCTAAAAAGTTCATCTGTGTCATAGTAATCATTAAAAAGTTTACTAAATATGCCCATTTTTTAACCTTATCCCATCCTTACACTGCTCTTTATGTAAGCAGATTGTATTTGGATCAAATTTCCAAGCTTCATGGAGCTCCAAAGTTATAATTTCATATAGAGAAAAAGTTTTCACCAGTGCTGTTTGGCAATAGCTCATGAAACTCGATGGCACATTGGTGCATCTCGCTATAGCTTACCATCTTGAGTATGATGACAATCTGGAAGACTTAATCAATGCTTAGAGTTGTATCTAAGATGCATGTATTCTTTCAAACCAAGAACTTGGGCTTAGTGATTACCTTTAGCTGAATGATGGTATAACATAAGATACCATTTAGCTTTGAAAATAACTCATTTTCAGGCTTTGTATGGTTATCAACCACCTAGATTTTTTTTGGGATACTAGTAGTAAAGCTAGAGTCTCCACTGTTGAGGAACTATCAAGGGAAAGGGAAAGGCTGAGTAAATTGCTAGTGGATCACTTAGAAAAAGCTCAAAGCAGAATTAAGTACTATGCTGATAGAAATAGAACTAAAAGAGAGTTTAGTGATGAAGTATATTTGAAGCTCCAATCCTATAAACAAACTTCCTTGGCATTTAGGAAAATTTGAAACTTTCTGCAAGGTTCTATGGTATCCTTTAGTGGCAAAGTAGCATATAAGCTTCAGCTACCTGAGTATTCAAAGCTATATCGAGTCTTTCATGTCAGTTTCCTAAAGAAGAAAGTTGGAGCAAAGGTTATTCCCAGCACAGCCTCAACTGAGGTAGGAAATTATGGACAACCCCTGGTTTACCCTGCTGTAGTACTGGACAAGAGGATGGTAAAAAGAAACAACATGGCAACACTCAGTTATTGATAAAATGGTCAAACTTAGGTCCAGAAAATGCTACATGGGAGGATTTTTCAATCCTCAAATCATAATTTCTCTTTTAATCCTTGGCAACAAGGATTGTCTCAAAGAGAAGGCAATGCGATGAAATTACAGGCACATTAGGAAGGTGACATGACGTTGGGCATGAAAGAGGCTAAGCTAATGAAAGATATGGAAAAGCAGAAGGAACTTGAGTGGGCCTAAAGCTTCTAGAAGTTCTAAAAGGATCATGCATGTGGCACTAGCTATAGACAATAATGAAGGAAGCGGTATAACGATTACTGAGCTAGTAGGTTGACTAGTTAATTATAAAGATGGCGACTAATGATTATTGGTTGTACCAACTACCCTAGTTTTAATTGTTTTAGCTACTTATTGTTAGGATCACGATGCAAGCAATGAGAGAATATAAACCAATGTATGCACTTATTGAAAGTATGAATGGAAATTTGCAAATTCTTCTCTCAACTTTTTGGTCTATTGTCTCTTCTCTTTTACTATTTCTTCTTATTACATCACAGTTACAAGAGGATGCTCATGGAAAGCTTATAAAATAAAAAGAAGTTTGAGAACGAATAAAGAGCTTAGAGCTAAATTGAGAATGTTGGTTGGATGATATATATCAATCAAATGAAAGTTGCATCTATTTATATGTCATTTTCGATTAAATCATGCGACATATTTATATTATTGAAAAAGTCAACAATTTATGAAATATCATATGGGATATATAAATAGTAAATATTTGTTTCAAAATAGATTTGGACATGTAAAGTGTAATAAATTATTGATTTTTTAATAATATAATTATATGATATGATTTGAATGAAAAAGACATATGTTGACATGTAATAACCCTTTTATACAATCCTTTTTTATCCTTAATATATTTATGTTTTCAACATTTATACACAATCATATCAAAATTTATGGTAATATGTTAATTTTTCAAATTTACTAGTTATCTTCAAGATTTCTCTGAGTAAAATAGATATTTTCGTTGATAAATTAACAAAAACATAAAAAGATTAAAAAATACCGATCTTTTTAGCGTTATCTTTGTGGATTTTTTTTTTTTTTTTTTTACATTTAAAGAAAAAAAGTAACAATAAAATAAAGCTATGTTCAGGCAAAGTTAAATAACATTTTGAAAGACTTAAAAATTTTAAAAAGATTAACTTTTATCAAATAGGAAATTCATTGTTTTTTTATACTTTTTAACCATTTTCTAATAATTCAAACTTCATCTAATAGTTGTTATTCGAGCTTAAGAATATTTGATATAAACTTTGAATTCTCCTTTTTTTTTTTAAATAAAAAAATCTTATTTGTTATTAAAAAATTAAGATGTATAATTTGAATACCTCTATCTTTAAAACTTGCTAAAATATAGCAAGCCAATGTTTTAGTAGTTGGATCAATTTTTTGATTAGTTGGCATGATTTTAAAATTAGTGCTTGAAAGTTGTGGATTCGAAAAAACTTATGCATTGAATATTCTCTTCAAATAAGTATAAAGATAAAGGTTCAAAGATAGATTAAGAATAAAAAAAAAAAAGCAACTAAATAAAAATAATCATTATAGTTTGATAATTTACATTACTTTCTTATAATATAAATAATAAATACAAAATAACAAAATGAAACTTCAGTTAATTGTAATTAAAAACTCAAACTAAGTTCTAACATAAAAGGAAAGTGGGATTTTGGCAATCACAAACAGCCCTTCTCTTATTCTAATTCTAATATCATTTTAAAAGAAGTTTTCTAAGAAATTACTGCAATTTAATTGAATATATTCTTTTTTTTTTTTGTTTAACCAATAACATATGCTTACTTTATCGATGCTTATAGTTATAAATAAATTCCTTTTAAAATTTTAAATTAAATTTAATAATTCATATATGCGTGTTGTTTTATGTTCAACATGTGTAAAAGAAAAAAATTTTCATGTTATTATTTATATTCATATACCAAACATAAAATACATTTTTTGTTTTTGCTAAATTAATATATGATTTTTATCAAAATTTTAAATCATATTAATTTTATATTTTTTATATCTTGCGCTAAAATTATTAATTCTATTGCCAACTTTATTTTAATTTATTCTACAAAACTTGTTATTTTTTTAAGTCTCAAAAGTTATTACCTGTTTGAATTGTTTATTTTTTTTTTCTATTTTTTAGTATTTTTTTTGTTAGATAACTTATTTATTGTTTAGATTTGTTCCAAAAATTACCACATGAATTCTCCAATCTAAGAGGAAGGGAAAGGAATCAGTCAATCAAAGAACCTAATGGCAACACAAACATTAGAAGAAACCTCATTTTGAACTATATTATTATAATTCATAAATACAATGAGTTTTTCTCTAATAAAAGGAAATATAAATAAACAAGTAATTCTCATTAATTGTTTACCTGCAAGAAAAACGCCCATTAATTAATTCTCAACATTAAATATCAAGATCTTCACTAATCAATCAAGGCATATATATAAATAATAAGTATCAAAATTATACCACTTTAATTATATTTACATAAATTGAAACTAATATGCAAAAATTAAATTGAACTACTTAACTAATTAAAATAAAAAATTAACTTATGCAAAAATCTAATTAAACAATCTAACAACTTAAAACAGAAATTTAAATATGTAAAAATAAAAAATTAAACTTAAACAATAACTTAAATAAATCAAAATTGTAAGTAAAGTTAAAACTTAAACATGCAATAACAATTAAACATGTAACAAGCAAAACTGAATTTAAACCAAAACCTAAAAGGCAATTTAACATGCTGGAGTTTAAATTGAAAATTGAAACTTAATAATTCACTAAATAGCAACTTAATAAACTTAATTAAACATGAAAAACTAAGATCAAACTAAAACTGAATTAAACAAATTAAATTAACATGAAGCGAAACTTAAACATAATTAAATGATACTATTAAACTTCAAGAATAGTAAATTAACTCTAATCTATCATGCATGAAACATAAACAAAAAAATAAACTTAAATAACACTTAACAAAATTTAATTTTAAGCAAATTTAACTTAAAAAAATGAATGCAAAAGCATTAACCCTAATCTAACAACTAAATTTAACTTGAGAAACTTAAATATTAAATTAACGTTAAGTTACATAAACTAAACTTGAATTAAATTTAAACAACGAATTAAAGTGAATAGCAAGAATAGAAAATTAAAGAGTTTGAACTTAAATAAATCAAAATAGAATTTAAAATGCTTGAAAATCTTCAATTAAACTTGCAAAAATTCTATTAGCTTAAAAGCAACTGAATTGAATTAAAAATTTAAGAAAACAAAGTACGAAAGCTTAAAAGAACAATGGTTGGTTTGTCATTCCAAGCTTTAAACTAAAAAGATATTAAAAGAACAAGAAAATAATAAAAGAAAACCCTAAAAATTTATAGGATGAGTTGTTACCCCAACCATACTTTTTCCTATTGCCTAAGTTAGCTATTTATATAACAAAAATACAAGAAACCCTAAAGAGATAAGTAAGAAGGGCGACTAGATTTAATTTGATCTCTTTGTAGTTTGGCCAAGCTTAAACTCTTTCAAGCAGTTCTCAAAGTCCATCTTTAAGTTGCTTGTACGGTTAAGTCTTTAAGCAACTTAAAAAGTATTGATTAAACTTTTCTTTAGCTTTAAATCTCTTAGAATTTAAGAATGGTATGCGAATAGGGCTTTTCAAGAGAGAAAAAATTTTGTTGCAATTACTTTTGCACCCTTGGCAACCTTTTAAAAAAAAATCTTCAACTTGTCGTAGGTTTTGTTTTTCTTGAAAATTTCTTGGAATTGCCTTCAAATAGGACTCTTCTTGAAGAAAAGAATTCAAATTCTAAATTTAAATCCTATGTTTATGTCACCCCTTCTTTAGGAGTCAATCTTACCCTAAGTAGGAATAAATGAAATTCAAGTAAAGGTAGGAATCCAAGTCAACTTAGAATTTCCTAGTCAATTTATGAAAATCATCCCCAAGTAAGCTTCACCAAGTAGATCTCCTAGCCAATGTAAGTATTCCAAGTCAAAGTGGGATATCCTAGTCAAACTAGGAATCCAAGTAAAAGGAAGAAAACCTTTTTCAAGTAGAAAAACTAATGACGGTTCATCTTTTCCATGTTAAGGTAGAATTTGTCAAGAATTCTCCAAGATTTAGCAAGAGTTCTTTTTTTCTTCAAAATTACCTACATATCATCATATTAAGCACATTAAAAGTAAAAAATATCTTATTTTACCAAGAACAAAACAAAATTAACTCATTTAAGCATTGAAAACTAGTTTAAATAACTCTTGCTTATCCTTAAGCAAAATAAAATTAAGCTACATCAAAATACACATGCTTGAAATCATATAAATTTCCAATGGTCAAATTCTCATAAGTTCCTCAAAAATTGCATGATGAATATAACTTAAAGAAAATTATAAACATAGCTTAAACAAAAATGCATTCAAAAGTTAGCTCCCTTTCAATTGCGAATTTCCTTGTGTGTGTATAATCAATCTCACATCAATGCAAGATATTTAATTAAAATCATACGAACATGAATTCAACATATCACCTTAAAGCATGCACTGATTTCATAAGTTTACTTTTTATATACTCTTTCCACTAATGTAGCCATACTTAACCAAAAATCAATGGGTCTTTATTAAACTTATAATGTTAGGCTATGATTAAGGTATGATTAACGAAAATTTAGGCTCATAGCTCCTAAATATGTATTACTTAAGATTTTTTTTTTCAATTTTGATAAGAGAGCTTTCAAGAGAATTTACGCCCCTAAACTTAGATTATCATTTTTTTTCTTTCTTTTCTTATGAAACAACAACTTTTCAATGATTTGCTTATAAACCTTGTTATTTTCAATCAGTATGCATTGAAAAACCAATCATTCTTTTTTTTTTTAAAGCTATTTTTCAACTTTCATTGCTAAAATAGAATTTGCACATTGTTTTATTTTTTTTTTAAACTCCTCATTTCCTTCCTAATATAACATAGATTTCATATTTTAATTTGATTGATCCATATACACATAGGGTAAGTTAGAAAAATGAAAATAATAAACAAATGGTGGCTAATTAATGTAGGTTAAAAACAAAAAAAGGATATATAAAAGGTTAATAAAGGGTGACTAAAGATAAACAATATAGAGGTTAGCTTGAAAGGCTCAAACGATCTAAAAATCGCCTAAGTGTTGTCTATAATTTTACCTCAAGAGATGCTTAAACAAATTCTAAAATAAGTACACAACTTTAAAGATAAATGCAACTCCATATATATATATATAAACTTTAACTAAACATGTATACATTTTCATAATTACGATTAAGTGCTCAAAAATATGAAAATATCACAATTAGAAAGAAATAAATTCTAGAAATCATCTTATGTTTTCACTACATTCATTCTTTTTTAATAAGTTATAATCAAAGTCAATCAAGATTCTATCATTGGATTATGAAAATTAACAAAGGAAGCATACAACGATTCAAAGCAAAACCAATTAAGCTCAACAACAGAAATTTTTAAAAATTTTGAAAATAGCTTTGCACAAATTTTCTCTTTCGCGAACTTGAATGACACACTGTGCTTAATATGTAGAAAATAAAAAAATTAAGCTCTAAAGGAAGAAAAATACTCTTCTAAACTTTAAAGAATGATTCTGATTTTTGTAAGAATTATCCATGTGCTGCACATTATCATAGCGTCCTTTCTCTTAACTTCCTTAAAATATTGTTCCTACAAAACAAAAGCAAAAAAAAAAAAAAGCATTACATGTTCTTAATGAAAACCACAATAAAGAAATTTAATCTTAAGTATGAAAAACTTGAAAATTAAAATTTTGATTGCTTCTCAAGAAACATTGACTTATAGTTAACCAACTTATCTATCTCAAAAATCTTCCTTCAAAGTGCTTTGAACGACCTAAAGATAAATGGATGCACATAGTGTACCACCTTTACAAGAACTTTAGCCTAATATTCTTATTCATAAAAGCCATAATCTTTAGTTAATTTTAAAATATAACAAAAATCAGTTTTTTATGGTTTAAAAATAATGAAGGTTGTCACTGTTGATGTTTGTCAATCTTTTGGATTTAAACTTCCATAATAAGCTCTCTTTCCTCACTTTTTCTTCTTGATATTTCCCATTTGCCATAATTTTTTGGTAATAAACTTAGATAGTGTAGGCTTTTCTATATCTTTTTCATCACTCCTAAGATTTTCAACCACATTTTTTTCTTCAATAGGCTCAAGTGTTGAAGGTTTTTTTTTTTTTGGACTTTTTTTTATTTTTTACCTCAATTTCTTCTTCAATGAATTTAAGTGGTGTAAGCTCTTCAACATCCTTTTTTTTTTTTTATATATAGGTGATTGCTTCAAAATTTTTTTTGCCTTTTTTTATTAGAATAAACTTAATGTCACTAGGCAAAGTTTCTTGAAGATTCTCAATAGCATTAGCAATCTAAACCACTTGATCCTCAAGGTTCCAAATTGAAACCTCTTGTTTTTGAATGATAGAATAATATATCTCTACAAAGATGATTTTTCCTCTTGAAGTGGAGCTTGATAAACCAAATTATTTGAATGCCTAGACTCTAAATAAGATGCAGCCCTTAATTATTATTCAAAGAGAAGTTTTTTATGACTCTCCCAACTTGGATTATAGAGAATAGGATATCTTTCACTAGTATGGCTCCCTCTACATATTTCACAATAAACAAAAGGACTTTGAATGGCATTTGCTCCAAAAGTGTTGAATTTTTCATACTACCATTGATACTAATTAAAAGCTAATACTTTTAGTAGATCATATGCTTCTTTAATAGACTTTCTTATTAAAGCACTTCAAGTTACAGTATCAACAATGGTTCTAGTTGAATCAACCAAACCATTATAAAAGATTTATATTTGAAACCACATTGGTAGCCCATGCTGAGGACATTTTAGAGCAAGCCTTCATATGTTTGTCATGTTTCATAAAGAGATTCAAAATCATGTTACCTAAAATTAGTAACACCATCCCTTATTCTCATTGTTTTCATTACTGGGGAAAACTTTTCCAAGAACTTGTTAGCTAATTCATCCCATGTAATAATAGAATTTGGATGATGTAACTTTAAACAATTCTTTGCTTTGTCTCAGAGTGAGAATGGAAAAAGTTTAAGGTAGATGGCATCATAAGGAACACCATCATATTTAAATATATCACAAATCTTCATAAAATTGACAATATGAGCATCTGAATCTTCATTAGGCAAACCTCTAAATTAGATAGAATTCAAGATTGTTAGGATAATGTTTATGTAATACCCTAGCCCAAATGATAATTGGGCTAGACTAATATCAAAGCCCATTAATTTATTAAGAGATTAATTAGTAAAAGAAAAAAGGGTTGAAGTATTAAATGATCGAGAAACAGAAAAAAAATATGAGTTCTTCTTTTTCATCTTCATTAGGGTTAGATAATATGAAAAATCAAGTTGGAGATTCAAAATCAAAGGCTATAATCGAGTTAATCTCCTAATGGTGAGTATATGCCCTTTTTTTATTTAAGAAAAAACTATCATGTTGATTGCTATTATTTGGAGTTGAAGTTTTGAGAGAAAAACCCAAAAATTTATGAAATCTTTCATTAATCTTCATGATCTATTTGGATAAATTACTGGACTTTGTTTATTTCATGTTTTTAAGATTTATTGATGATTATTGAATGGAGTTTAAAAGCTAAATTTTAGCTTTTAAAAATTGAAGGAGAAATTATATTTTTAGATGAGATGTTATGATCTGCAATAATGAATCAAAATAAAATTTTATATTAATGGATAAACTATTACTGTGATTATTATATATCATTGGAAAGCATGTTGAATCTACTTTCTAATAAAATAAATACAAATTTAAGTTTTTTATGAAAAGTTGTCTAATTTTTACTTAAAGATATGCAGGCTATAAGGCAGCAGCATCAGGGTTAAATTATAAAAATTATCTTAATTTTTATACAAGAAACTACAAATCAAGCCATATATGTTTCGAAAACATATTGAGTTTACTTTTTAACAGAATAAGCAGAATTAAATTTGGAGTTTCTTATGAATAAATGTGTAATTTTTGTTAGAAGGTATATAGGCTATCTGGTAGCAGCATCTGATGTGAATTGTAAAAATTGTTATAATTAATTCATAAGGAATCACGAGATGGGCCATATATGGTTGAAAGCTTGTCGAGTCCAATTTCTAACACATTAAAAAGATTTTAATTCTGAGTTGTTATCTTAAGATATGGTCATTTTAGTGAAAGTAGCATAGGCTACCAGAATTAGTTACTTGAGTTATTTCTTGTTTAACTTAGTTGTTTTGGTATAAGTGGTCTCAAATGGGCTGATTAATTACTATCATATTGAAATGATCTTGAATAGGCCATTAATTATGTTGGAGGAAAAACTAGGTGGTGGAATCAGAAGGAGATAAGTAGAATCTCACACATTTTACTTATTTTCGAAGCTATGTATATATGTATGTTTCCAAATGAGTAAATATTTTTATTTTTTATTTTTTATATATGAAAATATGATCAAGCATATGATTATTTTATGTTTTTGTTATGTAAATGATGGATCATGGTTATGAATGAAATGAGAAAATGATTTATGTTTAAAGAACGATTTTATGATGACTACATTTTTACATTTTTGGGAAGTGAAATCATTGACACCAAAACTAGTTTTATAGCCCTGGCTAATGGTTTATAGTAGTTAGCATAGACATGATCATACGGCCCTGCTAACGAGTTATAGTAGTTAGCGTAAGGCATTGGCTAGTGAGTTATAATAGTTAGCAATGATCATGAAGATGAAATTATCGATACGGCCAATGTTACGGGTTATAACAGTGATCGTAGCTAACGATAAATGAATGATAATGATGATGATTTACGATGATTTTTAATGATTGATCCATGATTTGATTTGATTACGATATTTGAATGATAACATATTTTACAATGATTTATAAAATGAAATATTTTTATATTGATTTATGATTTACGAAATGTTTGACATAATGATGATTTTGGAAATGTTTTGACATTATGATTTTACTAACGTTTTGAATGATCTATATGATTTGTATAAAAAAAATGCTTGATTCGATAAGGTGTGTGAACTTATACTTGCTGAGCTAAGTTTACTTATTCTCTTTTTACTTTTTTTTTTACAGATGAATAAATGATAAGTTTGCTTAGTTTTGTGAAAGCTAGAAGATCAAATAGGAAAGATTACTTAGTCGTCAAAGATAATGTTTGCCAATAAGATCTTATGAAATGGTTTTGTATTTTTATATAGATTGTATTTGGATATATAGAGATTTATCATTAGTTAGATTAAATATATGAATTTTACTTGGTAGACTATATCAATTTATTGACGAATTTTAGAATGATTAAGAAAAAAAGCTTTGTATTACTTTAAGGTAATATGGTTGTGTTACATCTTGGTTTCGGGGTGTGACAAAAAGTGGTATCAGAGCTTAAGTTACAATCTTTGGAGAATTTTTTTTAAGAGTTAGATTATGATTTGTAGATTGTGATGATATTTTCTTTAAAAGCTTAAGTTATGTTTCTTGGAGATTTTATAAGAGTTCAAGTTATGATCTTTAAACTATGTGAGATGTTAAAAAGCTTATAGTATGGTTTTAAGGATTTTCTAATAACCACAATTATGATCTTTGAAGATTTTTAAGAAGTTAGATTTTGATAATTGAATTGATGATGATTTTCTAAGAATGTAGTGCATGATCCTTATATTGAAAGAGTTATTATATGAGCATGATTATGATCCATATACTATGTGGAGATTTTTAAAAATTTAGATGATTTTTCAAAGACATAACTTTGATCAGTGACTATAGTGGTGAGTATAAGTAAATGATTCGATGAATTTTGGAGTAGTTAAAGTTTCAATGAATTATTGGAGTAATTATTTTGGTTGATATTTACATATTGCTTTTAGATCTTGTAGTTAAGATAAAGTATAATTATTTTGATATAGTGCGATTTTATAAGTTGAAGAGATTTTCGATGCGACTTATAATGAGACATATTTTATGAGTTAAAGGATTATTCAAGAGAATGATTTGATCATTGGAGATCCTATGGGTTTGAGAAAAGACATTTGACTTAATGAGATTTTGAAGTATTTGATAAGTGTAAAGTGAATTCTTAATCATGGATTAAAAGTGGTATTTGAGTGTACATTGTTGGAATTAAAAGTATAGAATATTAGAGTTTGAATGAAATGATATTTTGAAACTTTGAAGTAATTATTTGTGTGTTATAATGTTTGAGAATTTGTTTTGATGGATTTATTGTGATAATTGTGGTAAATAGTTTAATATACGTAAAGAAAGATATTCACTTGATTTGATTATACATTTTTATTGCGAAAGTATTTAAGGTTTGATCATGCGAGTTGGACGTTTGTATAGTTAATTTAAAGTTTGATCATTAAATTCCTATTTAAAGTGTACTGATTTTTTTGTAATGGCTAAATGGATTAATTTGTAGTTATAATTTTTAATTGAAGTATACTATTAGATTCCTTTGAATTTTATATTTATAGAGAACATTGTCTATTGTGGTACGAGGTGGTGTACTTAGTAAGAAATTAAATTTGTGGATAAAAATTAAAATTGTGGTTATCTAGATGATTTAGTAAGGAAGTTGATTTTGAAAGAGTAATCGATTTATAGAAAAATATATATGTTTTGGCTAAAAATGATTGTTTGAAATCTTACAAGGGCAAAAGATTATTTGAAATCTTATAAGTGATGTTTTATGTACTTGGTGATGCTGAGCATATATTTGATTTTAGAGAAGTTTGAAAAAAAAAATTCTGAAATAATGTGATGCATTTGGTTATTGTTTATAACTATACTTTTGGCATGAATTCAAGTATTTAAAGTTCTTGTTGATTCAAATTCTATAAGAGAATTTTACTTACGGATTATGATGCATAGGTTTTGGCTTTGACGTGGAGATGATAACAATATATTTGGTAAAAAGAAAATTTAAGACATTATGATGTTTGTGGGGATTATGAAGAATCAATTGTTATATGATAATTGGTCTATTAAATCAAAAAGAACACTATTCGGAATTGGAGACAACTTTGATAACTAGAGATTTAGATTTGAATTTACATGGTGCAAACTTATGGATATGATTTATTGCATCGATTTTATATATTTTATAATGGTTAATTGATAAAAATTTTCATATTGTCAGTGGAGAAAAAAAAATTAAAATATTATGTGATATATTTTTTTTTTTGTGATTAAAGGATTTGTTGATACTATTATTCAACTTTAAGGTTGTGTATGGTTATGAATACCCAGCATAAAGTGAATAACATGAAATTTTGTGGACATATGTTTTTCTTGTTATGAAATAATGTTATGAAATTTAATTTGTCAAATTTTATTAGAAGGAAATATCAGAGTGCGCAGTGGAAGCCTGATTTGATTTAAGTTCTAAATTTTTTATGCTATCGTTAGTTGAGAAAGTGATGAATCTTTAATAAATAAGGAGAAATGAATTTTGGGTAAGAATATTTTGTGTTCCCTTCATTTTTAAGGCTTTATCGTTGACTTACATTCTTTTAAGAAGTGCTTATGTCATAACTTGAAAAGAAATATTTTATAATGATTGTCATAAGACAAATATTCAATGATTCATTTTAAGGTTTTGTGTGGAAGTAAATCTAAGTCTTAGACTCATTGGCATAAGGACAAAAAAGAAAAACTTTTATTGCTTGAATTTATGAAAAAATTACTGATACATTTTGGTTGATTAAAGAATGGTTTAAAGTAAGCAAGAATTAGGTCAAAATTCGGAGATAAGATTTGTACCTTCAAGTGGTTAATCATTTGTACTCAAATGTGTCATCATTAAAAATGTTATGAGGATTATAAGGTAAGGAATGTTAAGTTTACATAATGCAAGGACATTTGAAGTTCTTGGTAAAGTGAAAGAAATTCAATACAAAAAAATACTGTCACCTTAGATGTTTAATGTATATGAGGAATCTATGTCAAGAGAATATCTTGATAGAAGCTATATGGTTGGATATAAGTATTTAGAAATTCAAGATGATATAAGCTTTAACATATTAAAAATATTTTTTTTGAATGTTTGATTGGAAAGAACAAATTTTGAGGCAAAATGATTACTTTTGTCAAAATTTAATGAGACAATCACATGGTAAGAGAAGTGATTGCAAAAATAAAACAATAAGATATAGATGAAAATCAAGTTTCGAGGATAAAATTTTTTATAAGGAGGGGATAATGTAAACTCTAGCCCAAATGATAATTGGGCTAAACTAATAACAATGCCCATCAATTTATGAAGAGATTAATTAGTAAAAAAAAAATAGGCTGAAGTATTAAATGAAAGAAAACCTAGCTATCGAGAAACAGAAAGAAAATAGGAGTTCTTTTTTTTCATTTTCCTTAAGGTTAGAGAATATAAAAAATCAAGTTGGAGATTTTAAATCAAAGGCTGCAATCGAGTTAATCTCCTAATGGTGAGTATATGCCCTTTTTTATTTAAGAAAAAACTATCATGTTGATTGCTATTAATTGGAAATGAAGTTTTGAGAGAAAAATCAAGAAAATTGTGAAATCTTTCATTAATCTTCATGATCTATTTGGGTAAATTACTGGACTTTGTTTATTTCATGTTCTTAAGCTTTATTGATGGTTATTGAATGGAGTTTAAAGGCTGAAAGTAGGGATTTGAGTTTTTAAAGATTGAAGGAAAAACTCTATTTTTGGATGAGATACTATGATCTACAATAATGAATCAAAAAAGAATTTTATATTAATGGATAGATTATTGCTATGATTATTATATATCATTGGAAAACATGTTAAATCTACTTTTTAATGAAATAAATGGAAGTTAAATGTGAGTTTTCTATGAAGAGTTGTCTAATTTTTACTTAAGGATATGCAGGCCGTAAGGCAGCAGCATCAGGGTTAAATTACAAAAATTGTCTTAATTTTTATACAAGGAATTACAGATTAAGCCATATATGTTTCGAAAAACATATTAAGTCTACTTTCCAACAGAACAAGCAGAATTGAATTTAGAGTTTCCTATGAATAAATGTGTAATTTTTGTTAAAAGGTATATAGGCTATCTTGCAGCAGCATCTGACGTAGATTATAAAAGGAATTACAAATTAAGCCATATATGTTTCGAAAAACATATTAAGTCTACTTTTCAACAGAACAAGCAGAATTGAATTTAGAGTTTCCTATGAATAAATGTGTAATTTTTGTTAAAAGGTATATAGGCTATCTTGCAGTAGCATCTAACGTAGATTATAAAAATTGTTATAGTTAATCCACAAGGAATCACGAGATTGGCCATATATGGTTAGAAAGCTTGTCAAGTCAATTTCTAATTAAAAATATTTTAATTCCAAGTTGGTTATCTTGAGATATGGTCATTTTAGTGAAAGTAGCATAGGCTATCAGAATTAGTTACTTGAGTTATTTCTTGTTTAACTTAGTTGTTTTGGTATAAGTGGTCTCAAATAGGTTGATTAATTGCTATCATGTTGAAATGATCTTGAATAGGCCATTAATTATTTTGGGAAAAAAACTAGGTGGTGAAATCGAAAGGACATAAGTAGAATCTCACACACTTTACTTATTTTTGAACTTATGTATATATGTATATTTCTAAATGAGTAAATGTTTTTATTTATTATTTTCAATATATGAAAATAGGATTAAACATATGATTATTTTATGTTTTTGCTATGTAAGTGATGGATCATGCTTATGAATAAAATGAAAAAATGCTTTATGTTTAAAGAATAATTTTATGATAGCTATATTTTTACATCCCTGAGAAGTGAGATCATCGACACCAGAACTAGTTCTACGGCCCTGACTAATGGATTATATTTGTTAGCATAGACATGACCATACGACCCTACTAACAGGTTATAGTAGTTAGCGTAAGGCTTTAGCTAGCGGGTTATAATAATAAGCAATGATCATGTGGATGAAATTGTCGATACGATCAATGTCATGGGTTATAGTAGTGACCATAGCTAACGATAAATGAATGATAATGATGATTTATGATGATGATGATTTACGATGATTTTTAATGATTGATCCATGATTTAGTTTGATTACGATATTTGAATGATAGCATATTTTATAATGATTTATGAAGTGACATGTTTTGATATTAATTTATGATTTACGAAATGTTTGACATAATGATGATTTTGGAAATATTTTGACATTATGATTTGACGAATGTTTTGAATGATCTATATGATATGTATAAAAAAAATGCTTGATCCGGTAAAGTGTGTAAGCTTATACTTACTGAGCTGTGGTTTGCTCATTCTCATTTTACTTTTTTCTTTACAGATGAGTAAATGATAAGTTTGCTTAGTTTTGTGAAAACTAGAAGATTAAATGGGAAAAATTACTTAGTTGTCAGAGACAATATTTGTTAATAAGATCTTATGAAACAGTTTTGTATTTTAATATAGATTGTATTTGGATATATAGAGATATATCATTAGTTATATTAAAGATATGGATTTTGCTTGACAGATTATAATAGTTTATTGACAAATTTTAGAATGATTAAGAAAGAAGGCTTCGTATTACTTTGAGGTTTACTTCAAGGTAATATAACCGTGTTGCGTCTTGGTCTTGGGGTGTGACAGTCTAGATCAATCTCAAAGCTGTCAACTTCAATTTTGAGCCTCCTAATATTCAATTGGATGTCACCCATTCGAGGTATGGCATAATCACCAAGGATTCTCAGTTCCCAAGGATATGCCATTAGATTTTGAATTAAGAAAATAAAAAATTAAAAATAAAAATAAAAAGGTTGGAATTACAATTAGGCATTTTTACTATCGATATTAGCATTAAATTGCACCAATTCCTAACAATGGTGCCAAAAAACTTAATTGCTACCATAAGTGCACGAATTGTAATAGGCAATATAAGATGAGTAAAGTATCGTCCCATAAGAATTGTAAAAGAGTTAATACTAAGCACCGAAATTGTAATACCTCAATTATATTTAGACAAATCAAAACTAATATGCAAGAACTAAATTGAACTACTTAACTAATCAAAACAGAAAATTTATTTGTGTAAAAATCTAATTAAACAAGCAAACAACCTAAATTGAAATTTAAATATGCAAAAACAAAGAATTAAACTTATATAGCAACTTAAGTAAATCAAAACTGTAAATAAAATTAAAACTTAAACATGTAATAACAATTAAACATGTAACAAGAAAATTGAATCTAAATCACAACCTAAACAACAATTCAACATGCTAGAATTTAAATTGAAAATTGAAACTTAATGAATAAACTAAACAGCAACCTAAAAAACTTAATTAAATATAAAAAGACTAAGATCAAATTAAAACTGAATCAACCAAATTAAATTAACATGAACTGAAACTTATACTGCATTAAATGAACTTATTAAACTTCAAGAATAGTAAATTAACCATAATCTATCATACATGAAACATAAACAAAACAAATAAACTTAAATAACACTTAACAGAATTTAACTTAAGCAAATTAAACTTAAAAGCATGCAAAAACATTAACCTTGTTCTAACAACTTAAAATCATAGGTTGTGCAACAAAATTTAACTTTAGAAACTTAAATTAAATTAGAGCAGAACTAAATTAACATTAAATTGCATGAACTAAACTTGAATTAAAGTAAATAGAAAGAATAGAAAATTAAACATCTTGAACTTAAATAAAATGAAAACAGAATTTAAAGTGCTTGAAAAGCTTAAATTAAACTTGCAAAAAATTAAAGTAACTTGAAAAAATTGAATTAAATTGAAAACTTAAAGAAAACAAAGTAAGAAAGCTTAAAAGAACAATGATTGGTAACTAAAAAGAGCTTAAAAGAATAAGAAAACAATAAAAGAGAACCATACAAAGCCATAGGATAGACCATTACCTCAACTATGCTTTTTCCTAATGCCTAAGCTAGCTATTTGTATAACAAAAATACAAGAAACCTTGAAAAGATAAGTACAAGGGGTGGCTGGTTTCGATCCTATCTCTTTGTAGTTTGACCAAGCTTAAACTCTCTTAAACAACTCTCAAAGTCTTATTTAAGCTGCTTATAGCCTTTTTTTGGCAAAGTCTTGTATGATTAAGTCTTTAAGCATTAAAAAGTATTAAAAATTTTAGCTGTTTAACTTTTTTGGAACTCTTCTTTAACTTTAGATCTTTGAAATTTAGAACTGGTATGCAACAATAGCTTTTCAGAAAAAGAATATGTTGCAATTGCTTTTGCACTATTGATAACTTTCTAGAAATAAATCTTCAATTTGGAGTAAATTTTATGCTTATTGAAAACCTTTTGGAATTGCTTTTAAGTAGGATTTTTCTTGAAGAGAAAAATTCAAATTCTAAATTTAAATATCAGTGTACGATGTCCCTCTTTTTAAGAGTTTTTCTTATCTATGCAAATTCCATCTTAAAATATTAATAAGTGAATCTTAAGTAAAGATATGAATCCAAGTCAACTTTAAATTTTGTAGTTAATCTAAAAAAATGTCTCCAAGTAAGTTTCATCAAGTAAATCTCCTAATTAAAGTAAAAATTTCTATCTTAATCAAACTAAAAATAAAGTAAAAATGAGAAAATCTTCTTAAGTAGGGAACCAATGACAGAATTAATCTTTTCCAAATTAAGGTAAAATTTATCAAAATTTCTCTCAGATTTATCAAAACTTCTTTTTTCCTTTAAAATTACCTACACATCATTAAATTAAACACATTAAAAATAAAAAATTTATATATAAAATTAAGCA
Organism: Durio zibethinus; assembly: GCF_047325235.1. NCBI lineage: Eukaryota > Viridiplantae > Streptophyta > Magnoliopsida > Malvales > Malvaceae > Durio > Durio zibethinus. The sequence continues at coordinate 13,773,522 of NC_143185.1, forward strand.
GTGAAAAACTAATCCAAATAACTCTATTTCCCATAGATTGATCCCAGCCGGAACAAAACTCAAGTCTTCTTTTGTTTCTTTCAGAAATTTTTATAAGAACAAATAGCAAACTGAAAGTTCCTCCTGGGGTTCAGTTCAATCACTTGTCATCAAAGAGAGAAGTTAAAGAGACAGTTAAATGGGAAAAGGGCAACTGAATGTGTTGATGCTGTTACTATTTTTGAGTCTCTGTTCAGCTTTTGGAAAAATTTTTGTATATTATGTTTTCAAATTGTGATATGGAATCTATAGATACACTAATCTACAGAGTGCAGAGGGACACTTCATAGATTGTGTACTTCTTCTTTTCATTGAATGTTCATCTGAAACGTGTACTATGTGTATATAGGGGAATTTATGTCTGTCTCTGGACTTAATATCTTGGGGGTTTTTTTTTTTTCTTGTAATTGCCTACAATATTATTGTATGATCACAAATTAATCTGTTTGTTATCTGTACATGTGGATGAAATCATGGAGTTCACCATTATTGTAGGTACTATAATGTTCCCATCAATATAGGTCAGCCTCCCAAGCCCTACTTTCTTGATCTTGACACGGGAAGTGACCTGGCATGGCTCCAATGTAATGCTCCCTGCGACCATTGTATTGAGGTGAAATTGTTAGTATAAAATATCTAGAGAATATATATACTTTCATTATTGTTAATGACAATAACGCCAAGTTATTTGTTATTTCCGGTATATCTGACACATTTTTTTAGTTGGTATGATTAATTGGATTGCTGATTCTAGGTTACCTATATTCTGATGGATTCATGATGAGATAGCCTGCATCTTATGAGCAAATTGTTTGTGAAATTGAATAATCAATCCAGTTATTTGCAGCTGATGCCACATGCTTCAAAATTTTAGCCTAATTGCTCATTCTAATCTTTTAGTTTCCTGCTTCAATGTTGCGTTATCAAAATTCTTTCAGTTTTTCTTTTTCCTTGTTATATCTGCTGGTTTCCGTGACCTCCAATTTCTTGTGTGATCTTTACTATTTACCGGATCAAAATTTAGTGAATGCCATGTCGTAGAAACTCATATTTGTTGGTACAGGTAAATGATTAGTATTAAATGTTTTTATCACCCTCTTTGCAGGCACCTCAACCACTTTACCAGCCCAAAAATGACCTACTGGTCTGTAAAGATCCACTTTGTGCAGCATGGCACCCACCTGGTGACTACAAATGTGAAAGCCTGGAACAATGTGACTATGACGTTGAGTATGTAGATGGTAGTTCATCCCTTGGAGTCCTTGTGCGAGATGTGTTTTCTTTAAACTCTACAAATAGAATCCGACTCTATCCTCTTCTGGCCCTTGGGTTGGTACTTTGGCCAAAATCATCTTCAATATCATTAATTTTACTCCTGTCAAAAGAACATTGGTCTTGCAAGCTGCCCACAGCACCAGTGCTATAAACGTCTATATTGTCATCATTTTAAACAAGGTCATTTATCATTTCTGCAGCTTTTATTTGTGGAAGGAACTTGGAGAAGAGAGGGAAAGTGTGGGGAGGGCGAAAAGATGGAATGAAGAGAGATGATGACTGAAATTCTAACTAGGAAAACTTTTCTTTTAAGATTTCTTTTTCTCTGATACGAAAGAATCCCACTGATACATATCACGAAATTAAAATGAATCAGTTTGAATCTGCATTAGACCTTTTTTCTAAACTTTTCTACATGACATCTACCATATAAGGAAGTTACTTTAACTCCAAAAAGGAGCATGTAAATGATCCTTCCCCTTTTTTTCTCCCTTTTGTCTTTCAATGCATTTAGCAGGGGAAATTTACTAGATTCTCCTCCCTTTATAAGTTGCTTCTCAACGCTTCCTTAAACATTTTGCCTTTTGATTCCTTGTCTGCAGTTGTGGATATGATCAAATTCCAGGCGCATCTTATCATCCCTTAGATGGAATACTTGGCCTTGGAACGGGAAAGTCCAGCATTGTGTCACAGCTTCAGGGTTAGGGTTTGATGCGGAATGTTATCGGTTACTGTTTAAGTGGAAGAGGCGGTGGATTTCGTTTCTTTGGGGATGGCTTCTATGATTTTTCATCTGTGACTTGGACATCAATGTCACAGACTCACAGGAGTTTACATAACAAAGACTTCTCTTCATTTTTTTTTTCTGATGGTTACACTTCATTATAATTGATTGCTTTTAAGTCTTGATAGCAAATCTTCTGCTTGTTATTCATGGTAGCAAGTACCAGAGATTTAAATTGTGGTAATGATTATGTTTTCGATCGCATCGCATTTGTTACGGTTGCAGATATAATGGAAATCTTTGCGGTTATTGCGACTATTGTGATCGTGAATTTTTTTAAATTTTGCTCAACTTTCTATAAAATATAATAATTTTAATTATTAATCATAAAATCTCTTATTTTATGATTTTTAAAGTAATTTATATCATATCATGTGTTTTATTTATTTAAAAAAAATATTTATAATAAAATATTCATATTTAAAAAATTATTTATATGATAATTAAAAAATAAAAAGAAATAAATAAATATGTGAAAAATAAATAATCATAACGAATAATATATTTAATTATTTAATTACCGTACTCATTAAATTATTACCGAATTATATTATGCATAAATCAAATAATAAGTAATTATGTATTCATAAATTAAATAAGAGCATTATTATTTATGAGTCAAAAAAATTGCTTTTTATGAACTTACAGTAAATCAAACTTGACAACCTCCATGTTATGAGCGATTTTCAACACTAATAACCTCAAGTCTACTTCCCTTGTCTCTTGACTAAATTGCACAGACTCACACAACTTCTCATCCCTTCATCTTGCATTCAATAATTTTTTTCTCCAAACCTTCATCCTCATCCCAATCTCTCAGTTCTCTTTTTATTTGATGTGTGCTATCTGCTTGCTTTTGTAAACCTCAAGTTTCACTCTCATCTCTTGTCTCTTATTTTAAGTCCCAGTAACTCTTGCTTCCTTCTATCAATGTAACATAGCTCAATCTAATCCCAAACACACAAAATCATGGCAAATTTGAAAATTAAAAAAAAAATAATTTGAGTGTTGAATTAATTGTTTACTTTAAATTGCATATACTTGATTTTGATTGAAGTTGAACTTGAGAGAATTGATTTTTTTTTTAAAGTTTAAGTTTTGTCAATTTTTTTTTTCTGAATTTGTAAATTGATGTTTATTTTCTTTCTTGTTGTTTTTATTTTAAGTTTTAGAAGAAAATCAAATGAATTTTTTTTTTTGAATTTTTGAATGAAAATAGGAATAGCGGCAATAGCGGATTGCCGTTATTCATCGTTATATCACAATTTACGGCCGCGATTCATCTGTTATAGACGAGATTCAAATTTTTTTTCGTTTTTTCTCTAATAGCGGTGACAGATAATGACGCGACCGCGAAATAACGGCCGCGAGACCGCTATTTGAATCCTTGGCAAGTACTATTCTCCAGGGATTGCGGAACTACATTTTGGTGGGAAAGCAACCAGTAATAAAAATCTCGTTGTAGTTTTTGACAGTGGGAGCGCTTACACTTACCTTAATGCTCAGGCTTATCAAACTTTAACAATGTTGGTAAGTTCTGGGGCAATTTCAGAATGTCTTCAAATGTTACTGACGTCTGCCAAGTTTTACTTTTGAAACTTGATTGTTTGCTAAATTATTGGGAATATAACAATTAACTAGATAGTTTGAAATTGATGCTGCTACTTCCTTACAGTAGCAATTTTCTCCTGATTCATTCTTGTGTACTTCTATCACCAAATTATTTTGAACTATAATTATGATTCTATTTTTCGTTAAATTTTCTCAAGTTTAACAATGAGTATAAATGTCATTTATATCTGCAGTTGAAGAAAGAATTAAGTGGAAGGTCGCTAATGGAAGCCTCAGAAGACCAGACACTCCCACTATGTCGGAAAGGTCGAAAGCCTTTCAAAAATGCACGCGATGTCAAGAAATACTTAAAGACCCTAGCTTTGGCCTTTACAAATAGTGGCAGAACAAAAATCCAGTTTGAATTATACCCTGACGCTTATCTTATAATATCAGTAAGCATTAACAGATCTAGCACCTTAAATTATCTTCTTTTGTGTGTGTGTGTTTCCTTTGTCTCTGTTGCTGTTCATACTGAAAACACTGAAATAATGTTTTTGACAGAATAAGAGAAATGTTTGCTTGGGAATTCTAAATGGAACACAAGTAGGGCTGCAAAATTTAAATATCATTGGAGGCAAGAGTTTGTAAACCAAGTAAGAATGCTTAATAGCTGATTTACCATAGTGATGATAACTTCCTCCATTTTTGTGATTTGAACATACATATCAATGCAAGACAGAATGGTGATCTATGACAATGAGAAACAAGCGATGGGATGGACCCCTGCAAATTGTGATCAGCTTCCTATGTCCAAAACTGCTAATATGTGAAAATTGTAACAAAAAATCTCTTTATCCTTCTGTCTTCATCTAAGGTATTATATAGAAGGTTACCCTCAAGCCAGGAAGGGTTATATATATATATATATATATAAAAGGTTGCAGTCTGATAATAGAAAAAGAGATTTCAAATGTTAGAATTCGAATTTCAAATTTATTAAATGCCATCAACTTTTAAAGTTGATTGTATGAATTAATTAAATTAAATTTTAAATTCATCAAAAAGAGTTTTACTCTGTATTTATATAGTTACCTATGTCATAAAAAAAATCTATTGAGCATAACATCCATAGTCCATACCATGTGAAGGACTGTATAATTGGCATACAAAATAATTAATCTCTTGTTTTCAGTCATGGCAGGTTATAGCAAGGAGAAAGTGCAGCCGGGACATCTAAGTCTCCAATTCCAATTACACTCTGTGATTATGATTATGGGTGCACCAGAATTCGGACTATATGCAACTATCTTTTTATGGTTTTTCTGCAGGTTAATCCCCTCCAAATTCATTTTAACTTTTGTTTCAATTGCAAAATGGTATTTCATAGTCATATTTTTCATAAAAATATATATATTAATTTTGTACAAATTTTTATACAAAAAAGACAAGAGTCTTAGAATAGGAAAAAAAAAGGTTACAATATTGAAATTTGAATATGTTGGATGCCTCTTGAAAAAAAAATGGCCGTAGAACTGTACAGGACCTTTTACTCAAAAAAGTTGGATTCAAAAAAAAAAAGAAAATGTTAACAATAGCAGCAACCAAATCCACATGTACTTTGTAGAGCAAACGATGTAATCCACTCTGGCATTCCACCTAAATCATCTACAAGATTCCTGCTGAGTATTTGATTTCAATAAAAAATTCATTTTGAAAAAAATTCATTTTAAAATTTTAAAATAAAAAAATTTTTTTTTTGTGATATTTTAAGATTAAAAAAAATTAATGTTATTTTTAAATTTAACTTGATTAAAAAATTATAAAATAATCATTATTATTTTAAAAAACATGTGTAAAAACGAATGTAATTTAATTGTAAATTTTTGCTGATAAAAAATTTAATTTACAAATGACATTTGGTATGAAAAATGTTTTTAATAATTTTTAAAAAAAATAAATTGATTTATTCAATGTATTTTTATTTTAAAATATCTTAAATAATATTTAAAAATTTTTATAAAAAAATTATTACAAATATTTTTTGTTAAAAATATCTTAAATAATTTTCATTTAATTTTTATGAAAAAATTATTAAAAATATTTTTTATCAAAAATATTTTAAATAATCTCGACCAATTTTTTGCAGTGGCCCTTCGATCCCTATCCCTTGTAATCATTCGTTTACAGCCAAACTTTCTCTTAGTTCTGTCAAAATATTGTGAATCGTGATAGATTTCAATACTTTAGCGCAAAACGTACATGAAACAATCCGTTAAGCATCCGAGTCAATGGTAGGACATGCTAAACGGTCTTCACTTTATCTTATTCCACTGGTACTCGCACTTACTGAATATTTTCATTATTTTTATTCTTATAGGTGTACCACTTCGATTCTTAAAATTTTATATGTTAATTTTACTTATTTGAGTGTCACATGCCACTCAATGAATTTTTTTATTTTTATTTTTCTAAAAATTTTGTGTGAGGTGATTTCATTTTTTTATTATTTTTTTCATTGTTTCGATAAATTCTTTTTTTAAATTAGTTGATTTTGTTTAAAAAAAAAATGATATTAATAGAGGTATCAACAAGATATCCGAATTTTTATTTTGAACTTTTGCTGATTTTAGTTTCATTTCTTTTTTAGTTTTAGTTTTTTAATTTATACAATAAATTTTATTTTTTTAAAAAAAGACTATTTATATGGCACTGTATTGGTTTCTTTTCCTTTTGTTTTGGTTTTTTTTTTTATTTTTGAATTTTTTAATAGGATAAATTTTATAAAAAAAAATAAATCAATAGAGTAAATGATGACAAAACAATATATATTGAATGAGTTTCAATTTGTCCCAATTTAATAAATAGATTTTATTTCAATTCCAGATCATGTCAAGTTTTTTCTTTTTAAAAATAGTGGTCGGATTGAAAATGAATTTAAAATGTTCCATTCAACTATAAGTATATATAAAAATATTTTTTATTATTTATATTAATTTATATTTACATATGCTATATTAATAAAATTTTTATTTAATTCTTTAATTTAATATATTAATACATAATTATGATTAATTTATATTAAAATCTTTTGGACTAAATATAAAAATGTCTCATGTATTATATATTTTCTGTCAATTTAGTACTTAAATAAATAAAATTTTTAATTTGGTACTTCAAATTTTATTCCGTCATTCATTTTGGTATCTGAGAATAGTGTTGTTAGTCAACTTGCTGATGTAATACGAACATCCAATAAGATGTTAACACGTATCAAAAAATCTAACTAGTGCCACATCATCAATCACCATGTCAGCATTGAAAAAATTTTAAAATATTCACAAAATTTCAAAAACAAATCTTAAATTTTTAAAAAATCTCAAATATTTTAAAAAATTATAAAATATTAAAATATTATATATACATATATATATATATATATGAAAACTTAAAAACTCAAAATCTCAAAATTTTAACGAAAAATCTAAAAAATTAAAAAGTTTTTGAAATTTTCAAAAAATAAAAATTTTAATAAAATAAAAATTTCTTAAAATTCACAAAAATTTAAAAAATAAAAATATTAAAAATCTAAATTTTATGGAAAAATTTAAAAATTTTGTAAAATTTTTTTTAAAATATGAAAATTTTTAATTTTTTTAATGTTACAATTTTTATTTTAATATATTTTATGAATTTTTTATATTTTTTTAATATTCTAAGTTTTATTATTTTTAATTGTTAAGAATTTTTTAAAATTTTTTGCATATTTCAATTTCTTAGATTTTTTAATTTTCCTAATTTTTTAAAATTTTAAGAATTTTTCTAATAAATTTTTAGATTTTTTTAAAAAATTTTATTTTTTAATTTTCAATTTTTAAAAAAAAAATTAGATTTTTATTTTCAATTTTTTATGTTTTTTGTGAATTTTTTTTAATTTCAAAAAATTTTTAATCTTTTTGTATTTTTATTAAAATTTTGAGATTTTTTTTTATTTTTTAAGTTTTAAAAAATGTAAAATTTTTATAATTTCTAAAAATATTTCATAGTTTTTTAAATTTTTATGATTTTTAAAAACCTTTTTTAAATCTTAGAACTGTTTTTGAAATTTTGTATTAATGCTGAAATGGTAATTGATGACATGGCATTAATTGGACTTTTGGCATGTGTCAACATATTATTAGTTGTTTATGTAATATCAATAAATTGACTAATGATATTAGTCCAAAATACTAAAATAGATAACAGAATGAAAGTTTGAGTATCAAACTGATAATTTTATTTCTTTTAAATACCAAATTGACAAAAAATATATAGTATAAAGGTTATTTTTATATTTAAACTAAAATTTTTTATGAACATTATACTAAATTTAAACTATTTAATTAATTTTGGATTAATGTAGGTTGAATGTGAGTTATAAATTTATGTGCCAGGTTGAGATTGGCCATAAAAAAATAATAACTTCATGTCAAATCAAAATAATTATTAAAAAATGGTTAAAGTCGAGATGAGTATAAACCTATCCGAACTTGCCTCATCGCCTTCCTTAAATGAAGTGCTCATGTAACACCCCATTTGATTTTTTTTTCTGGAGAGCTTTCTTGTTTTGTTTTGACTTTCTTAGTCTCTTTTAATTATTTTTTTAGTATTTCTTATCTATATTTGAAAAAATAAATAAGCAATCAAAATATCAACATGATACTTACATTTGGTTTTTTTTTTTTTTTGTTTTGCCTTCTTTTTAATGACATAAATTTTATAAGAATCGGGAACAATGAAGGTTATGATAGCTAAATAACCCGTATCGAACAACTTTCAAGCCATCGATTCAATAGAGATGATTCTTTTAAAATAAAAATCGGGTTGTGCATGGTGGGGTTTTTTTTTTTTTTTTTGGAGAATTGAGGTCAGATTGAAGATGGATTTAGGGTGCTCTACCCACCTGGTTCTCGAGTATATATAAGAATATATTGTAGTATTTATTTAATTTTATATTTATATATATGTATTATATTAATAGTTATTCCATTTATACCTTTTTTTTATCCATCTTTTTTTTTGGAATGTCTCAAAATTATGTCATATTTCCTCTTTTGAACATTTAAAACTCTTTTTTTTATATTTTAAAATTATTTTTTATGATTTTTTTTTACATTTTGACATTAAAAAATCATAAAACTTTAATTTTATAAAAAAATTTTTAAAATTTTAATATTAAATACATTAAAATTAAATTTTTTTTTAAACTCCATAAAAATCAATACATGACAAACATTTTGAGATGGAATGAGTATTATTTAATACCTTAATTTAATAAAATATTATATTTATATAATTTAAATGTAATTTATATAAAAATAATATTTTCATGAATGTTATATTATTAAATTTTTTTTTTTAAATCAAGTCGAATGCAGATTATACATTTATATATATGTTGAATCAAGGTTAGTTGTAACAAATAATAATCTAATATATGATTAGAGTCAGGATGAGTATAAACTCATCCCTATCCGATACATTGTCATTCCTAAGAAGAAGTATTCCCGTGGCCCCCCTAATTGACTCATTTTACTTATTTTTTTACTGTATCTTTTCCTTTTTTTAGTTTTAATTTTTTTTAATTCTCTATTTTAAGACTTTTTTAACTATGTTTGTAAAGATAAATTTGAAAGAATTAATATAGATTTTGTTTGTTATATAAGTTATGAGAATAAATATATATATATTATCCACAAATTAATTGATAAATTTTCACTAATCATTGCTTTTAATGAAAATTATAAACAGAATTATAGTCACTGATTTATTAAATTCATCATAAACATTATTAACTACAAATAAAAAAATTTGAACCTACAACATCGCACAAGCATATTGCTAGTTAATATAAAAATTATAAAAAATATACCCATATCAAATACATACTCGTTTTTGACACCCTATCCCTAGTCCATGTAACATAAATTATAGGTTCATATATTATCATCCTCAAATAGTCAAGTTTGAGTCCCCTTGCCCAAAATCAAACAAAGAAATCATAATTGAAGATAGTCTTAAAACTTTTTGTTTTGTCAAGATCTTGATTACCAAACTAACATTCATTGACTATCATGTTAGCGACCAACTGACCATCTCAACTAATTCAGAATAAGATACATGTGTTTTGATCTTATCTTTTATAATAGATTGATATTAATAATGATTAAGTTTTCGATCAATTGAGATAATTGTTAATATGACGGTCAATGAATGCTGACTTGGCAGGTTGATAACAATTCAAATTGTCCAACATTCAGTATCCAGATTATGGCTTTCCAACAGAAAAGCAACATAATAATGCAATTGAAAATTCAATCTATCCCATTCTTAAATAGCAATATAGTATTTCATATATTCATAATTTTTTTTTTACCAAAAGTTCTTCTACAAATCAATCTTACAGATGCAAGAATTTCCTACAATCTCATTAACCATCCACGTGAGGGAAACTTTAGAGGTGCCATTGATCACCCAACCAGTCCAGAATATGAACCCAATCCGTCAACATTTTACCTCCCAATTTTATGCTAAAATCTCTTTGGTCAAGGCTATGCTGTGCTCTGCTCTAGCACTTGTTAGCCCCCCACCAATTGAATTTGACAAGTTGTTTTGTTTGATTCCTAAGACTTAAAATGTCACTTGCAAGTGTGTTTAACATGAAATAAAAAAATGTTTTGGATCCCACAAAAAAGGACCATGTTTTTGTTTTAGGGTCTGTGTTGTTTAAAATGGCTTCTGTTGAAACATGAACATGTCCTGCAAAGGTGAAAGCTGGTCCATCTGGAACTGAAATTGACTTGCAAAGAGGTCATCTTGGAATCCATCCATGTAATTGAACTGAAAATCAACGCCATTGCTTAGCTCATTCCACTTGGGCTCACTCTGGACCTCTTTCTCGCACGTGATTTCAGGGGAAAGCACGTGCTCCGAGGAACTTGAGTCTGCATGCAACCTTGGGACAGAATCTGAAGCATCCGTTTCTAAGAGATCACTCATCATGTACATTGATGAAGGTTGTTGTTGTTGAGACAGTGCTGTCGTCTTATTTTGACCATTCAATAAAATGTTTGTTTTCTGATCTTCCATTTCTGGGTGATTTAATCTTTTTTGTTCACTTGGGAAATGTTTCTCTATGCTTCCTTTCTTGTTGTATATTCGACATAAGACCCAATCATCAAGCTGCAATAAAAACAAGCCAACAACCGTTTTAGAAAAAAGTGATAAAAAAATAATTAAAAAAAAAAAACTGCCAATAGGCTAAAAATACAAGTGAACAGCTAAAAATTGGACTTCGTTGGTCAAATCAAAATGGGGTTATGTGCAAATTGCATATCTATAAACCCATTATCATATATATATATATATATATATATAAACGTACCAATAAAATAATTAAGAAAGAATGAAGTTACCCTCAAGTTGGTCTTCTTGCCAGCGGAGCGATCAACGTTGGCAAGGCGGTATTCATGCATGATCCAATTGGTTTTGACACCGTGTGGGGCTCTGCCAGCGTAGAAAACGAGTGCCTTCTTGATGGCCTGTGGCTTGGGCTTCCCAATGGGCTTGTCCGCCCCGGTTGCCTTCCAATATCCGTTTCCAGCCGCCCTGTTCGGCCGACTTCCGTTTGGATATTTTCGGTCCCTTGGAGAAAAGAAATACCACTCTTTTTCACCGTATAATGCCATATCTACACCAAACATAAAACTAATTAATTAGTTAATTAATACTCTCTCAATAATTAACCCCAAAATAAAATTTAAAAAAAGAAACCCAATCTCAATTTAGAAAGTTGATTGAATTTTTTTTTTGTTTCAAATTTCAAAATCAAATAAATCACTTAACAAATGAATCAATCAAATGATTGGATTCTTTTTCTTTTTCATCCATTTTCTTTTGTGAAAAATGGAATGCCCAATACTATTAATGATGAAATCAATCAAATCCCAGATACCCATTTCCTAAAACCAAAGAAATCAACCATGTAAAATTAGAAGAAGAAAAAAGAAAGAGTTACCTGGAAGCTTCCATGGATCAAACTTGTAGAGATCAATCTCAGCAATAATGGGCACAGCAATAGGCTTTGATGAACATTTCCTACACAAATAATGATTCACTAACTCATCATCTGTAGGGTGAAATCTGAAACCCGGTGGCAACTCTAACTCTCCCTTCATTCTCAAAAATTACAGAACACGAAATTTGCCTTTTTATTCTTCTCTGTTTGTGTTCTTCTTTTGGCGGCTTCGCTTTGCTTTGCTGCTTCGTTGGAGGATGAAAGTTGAATTGAACCCGAGAGAACAAGTAGAGCAAAGATTTTATAGGGGAAATAGACACGTGCGGGCTGATAGGTTAAGCAACGCAGCGACAGTTTTCTCTTCGTAGCTGACCGCAGCCCGTAGACAAATGGACAGGGTGCGGCACGTGGATGTGGTCCTATTGGTGAAGATCGATTTTGTCATGGCTTCCGTCACGGGGTTTGGACTTTTCCTTAGGTGGGCTCAGTGCCTCTTCATCATCCTTGACTGTCGTTGGATTACCCTCTAAGAGTCCATTTGGATGCAATCTCACGGATGAGATACGATTACACCCTTAAAAACCTTTTAAAAGCCACCACACATCTATTTTGACGTTAAAGTTGCGGTACCGTTTGGACTTTAATCTCCAATTTTTCTTTGGTGGATTTTGGTACAGTGAGGTAACAATGCTCACTTATTTTTTTTTGGTATTTTTATTTATATTAAAAAATATTTTACAGGACACGTTGCTAAATATATCCCGCACATAAATCAAAATATAAAATCTAATTTTTACTCATTACACACATAAATCAAAACACATTTTTTTTCTTAAACACCCCTCGCATCCTCGCACTTGACTACTCATCCCATTTCAAACCCTAAACCGATTTACTCAAACCTTAAACTCTCATCATATTTCACAAATCAACGATTCACCCTAAATTCATAAAATTTCAGAGTTAATCAAGTCACCGAGAGATATGTTGTATTTGATTTCGTTTGGTTTTGGTTAAATGTTAGTTAAATTAAAATTTGGTATTGAGTATTTTCTTTTAATGAAATCATCAATTCCAAAATTGTATTTTTGAAAACTTGTAAAATCTTTTGGATTTACAAATTCAAAAGGTTTCAAAAGTTTTCAAAAATCCAAAATCTGGATACCTTCCATTTTTAAAAAATTTTATAAATTACCATATTTTAAAATTCAAAAGTTATTAAAATTTTTTTAAAATGTCAATTCAAAAAAACAAATATTTTGTTAAATTCTTTTAAATAAATTGGTTGAATGTTTGATCTTTTATTCTATGTCACAACAGATAAGGCGCAAACAAAAGAAGAATCAGTAAGCTCACTCATTACCATATTTTGTGTGATGAAAAAAATTTTACTGTGTAGACATTGACACTCAAGATGTTTGATTTGAAAATTCTTTTCATCATGTAAGACATGATAATGAGTGGGTTTACTTACTGGCTAAACTATTTGAGATAAAAATCAAATTTCGTGAAGTGACAAATGCTTGTCTTAACAATCATCTCATGAACAACCATTCTGTTAAATTTAAATGTGTTTATTTACAAAACAAGAAGATGAGGGATTACAACTTTATTTACCTATTTGTACAAAAAAATTAATTTTTTAATTTAAAACATTTTTAATTTTATGTTAAATATAAAAATCAATAGTTATCTACATATAATTGTACAAATTATTTATGTATATTTAAGAACCTGCTAAATGTTTCAAAATTGTTCTAACATATAACATAAAACGGCATTAAAATGATCTTGTTATCAAATATGCATATTCGGTAGATTTTGAATATTTTCAAATATACATATCTGATAAGTTCTTTATGTTATTAAAATTGCGTATTTTATCATTTATAATTGTTTCCAAATATGCATTTCCAATAAATTAAAATATTTGCTATATATATATATATATGCATATTTGAAAGTCACTTTACATTATCGGATATGTATATTCGATATTATAAAAAAATTATCGGATATCCACATCCAATAATATAACATTTCTTTTGGATATCCGGATGTTTTGAGAGAAGAGAATAAAAATGGTGTATAAAGGGTCAAAAACAATTTGCCAAAGAATAATTTAGTAATTTTACTTAAAGATAATCTTATAAAAAAATGGGTATAAATAGCATTAATGAAGGTGTGTTTAAAAGCACCCTACCTTTTTTTTTTTTCTTTTTACACTTCATTTTATATTACATAGACAAAAATGTCTTTACCATTTAATTTTTCTTTTTTTCTTTTTATATTTTATTTAAAAATTATGAAATGATTTTATTAGTTTAATATAATAAATAAAATTTTTTATTATATAATAAATTAATAAACAAATTAAATTTATTATTATATCATGATTTCATTGGATATAAGTTTTAGCTAATAACCTCAATAATCATTTCTTTTTTCACTGCAACTTATTTCATCTAAACGTATATCTCTAATATTGATTTTAAGTTCATTATTACAATAACTAATCTTAACTTTATCATAATTTTTAATATTATCGAAACCAATCTCACCACCCATCTAAATGAATCCGAAACTTTTATACCTTCCACTTCCACTTTTTTCTTGCTTATCATGTTATCACTCAATGCCACGTTAATATTGTCACACCCATAAATTAGACCTGATAATTTATGTTATCGTGTCATATAAAATGTTATATTTGTATCATGTTTTACATGAAAATCATGTGTTACAGTTCGTATCAACATAAAAATATAAAATATAATTTTTTTTATTTTATTAAACCTTTTTTTTTTTAATTTTAAGCCGTATTATCTTCATATCCTTTATTTGTATAATTTTCATTTCGTGTTATTGTGTCATGTTTTAAATTACAAAATCTACCATAATCTATCCTATCAGCCAATTTTTCTCAATGGAGAATAAATTCATCTTACTCCAAATAAATATACATATCTAAATAGACGATTTTACCAATTAAAAAAAATCTGCTTTTGATAATTATTATTCTTTCATCCCAAATTTTTTATAAAAAAAATTAGATTTTAGTTAATTTTATTTTAAAATTTTTAATTCATAATATCCAATCTTATAATTTTTACAATCCTAAAATTATTCAATCATAAAAAAAATTATATAATTTACACTTATAATGTGAGTTCTATATAAAATTTTGATAAACTTTAAACAATTTTTAATAATAAGTAATTAATTATAATGTAATAATTATAAGTGATATATTTTAAAGATATTATTATTTTTAAAAAATAAAAATTAATGTAATAAGATCTTTAAAATAAAAAGAAAAAATGAATCTTCTAATATATGGGACTAACTGTACATAACATAATTATTGTTGGTTAGTGAAGACTCGAGTGAACTTTACCATGAAAGTTCTTATGCATCTAACCTGTAATTGTGTTGATAAATAAATAAAGAAGTTAAGAGAAAGATTAAACGGATTCTAATAGTATTGGTTAAAGTGATATTTAAGAAAAAAAATGTAAATAATATATTATTTTTAAGTAAAATAATGTTTAAATATAATTTATAGTTTAACATAAATTAGTAAAGGAAAAGAGAGAGGGGATGAATTATTGCATGGAGGCGAAGCGCTGGGGGGGGAATGTGGTGCAGCGGCTTTTGAAAAATTCAACGTTGGGAATGGAATATCAAAGCGGCAGTGACATAATAAAGAAAACGTCATCCCTCTTTTTGGTGAAACCGAAATCTGAACACGTCTGTCTGTCAACCCAATGCCTCGAAAACTTTATATGCGGGGATAAGTGGCCGTTTATGTCGCGTACTTAATTGGGAAATCATATATATCTCATCATCACACAAAACAAAATTGTTTATTGATCCTAAATTTTCAGCACTAATTACTATTAATAATGTCAGTTTGGACCTTAAATACAAACTTTTTTTTTTTTTTGCTTAAGAAAAAGACGTTTTAAAGCTATTTAAAATGTGAAAGTGGAAATAAAAAAAATAAAAAAGGTAATATGCGGCTGAAACTGATTCAAAATGAAGCAGCTAACATGTGAATGTTGGGCTTGCGGATAAGGATTGACTTTGGTGGCCTCCACATATTATTAAAATTGCTTGGATAAGTATGTGGGAAGTTACTTGGATTTTGTCTTTTCATTTTATATTATTATAATATTTGTTTGCGGATTTTTCACACTACTTTCCTATCAACGGGACGTGGAAACGTGTTTTATCAATTAATTTTGTGTCACTCCAAATGCTTTTTGTTTTGATTCACTGGAAAGGCCTTTTCACTCCAGCTCTATTCTTAATGGGAGGGTCATTCAATTGTTTGATTTATTTTTGCATTAAAAAAATTGTTGTTCCGTGGATTCTTTATTCTATAACTGTTAGATTCCTGACTATCCCTCCCTCAGGAATAGCTTAGCTATTCAAGGAGCTAAAGAGTTGTTAATTAAAGTGTCTTTGACCAATGTACATAATTATTGACATATATATATATATATATTAAAGATATATATATTAAACTATATATATAAAATTATATATATATATATAAAATCTATATATATAAAATGCTGAAAATTATATAAAATCTATTAAACTATGATTCTCTTTTCTTTTACAATTAAAAATACTTTTTTCTTTCTTTACCTTAATTTTTGAATCTAGCACATGTAGTCCCTTCAGCAAGAGTTAATTAAATTGCAAAAGTGGCCTACGTTTGGAGTTAATGAAAAGTAAAAAAAAAAGATTAAATATAAAAATAGTTTTTGTATTATATATTTTTTTTATCAATTTAATATTTAAATAAATAAAATTTATAATTAGATATCTAAACTTTTATTTTATCGTATATTTTAATATTTTAAATTAACACTATTAATTAAATTATTAATGTAACATGATATCTAATAACATCATAACAAATATAAAAAAAAAATATTTAATTATTATCACGTTATCATTGTCAAATTAATATTAAAAAATTTGAAAAAAAAAAAAAGGAAGTAATGAGACATGAATAATACTAGAAAACATCAATGTCATAACAAGCAAAGGTTACATGATATGATTTTAATATAGTAACATTGGTTGGACTAGGTGGTCCAAGTGAAATGAACATTTGGTCACCACTTTCTAAGAAGCTTCTTGTGATAATATTTCAAGTTGCCGACCTTGACTTAGTCTGTCGGTTTGTTTGTCGCTGCGGTTTGACTTAATATGGCAGAAATTATTGCGAAGAGCAGTCAACCCATGTCAGCTGCTGGCAAAAGGGAGATTGGGGAGAGGTTGGGCTATGAAAGGTTACCTACATTCAGTTATTGGTCGTAGAGTCTTGGGACACAGGGACAGAGTGCTAGAAACATTGGACAAACAGGGGAAACAGAATGGCAAATGGGTTCACCATTTAAAAAGAAAGAATACTGGTGTCAAAGGTGTTTTGAGAATGGAAGGATATGCAGCAGCCATTAAAGCTTCATGAGCGTAGTCTTTAGATGGTACAAACTTTTATTTCAAAAAAGAAGAGTTTATGTTTAGGCCTGCGTACAGAGTAATAAGAAGAAGCAATTAAGATTTGTCTAGTGTACGTGTCACGGGTCGAGACTCAAGCTCCGAACTCGCGCGGTTTCGAGACTCGGGCATTCACCCTTCTGGCGTTCTGGATCAGTCTGACCGTCACGGTTCACACCCTTATGAGGTATTGTCCGCTCTGGCCTCCTTGGCCTCACGGTTTTGTTCTACAAAAGGCGCCTCACAAGGCGAAGGTGATGTGAACCCTTTTATACCCCACAAGGCGGAGGTGATGTGAACCCTTTTATATCCCAGGGACCCTTAGATTATGTTCGATGTGGGATTCAGGACTATTCCTTAAGTCCGTGACATTCTCCCGCACCCAACCTCGTGACGCTCTCGTCACGGAGGTCGGCCACCCTGCCTACCTCCCTTGAAGTGCTTGGCGTGGATCGAACGGTTTAAGGTTGGCTCTGATACCGCTTGTCACGAGTCGAGACTCAAGCTCTGAACCCGCGCGGCTCCGGGACCCGGGCATTCACCCTTCCGGCGTCCCGGATCAGCCTGACCATCACGGTTCACACCCTTATGAGGTATTGTCTGCTCTGACCCCCTTGGTCTCACGGTTTTGTCCTACAAAAGACGTCTCACAAGGCGGAGGTGGTGTGAACCCTTTTATACCCCAGAGACCCTCTTATTATGTGCGATGTGAGATTCAGGACTCTTCCTTAAATCCGTGACATACGCACTGGGCAAGCCAAAGGAATTTGATTTCTTCCTTCCTGTTAGGATTTGTCAATTTGGAATTACTTGATCAGATGTAGATGGGATTATAGATAGCTAGGCTTATGTTATGTTCAGTTATATCTTTGTTCCACCTCCACCACCCATTCTGCAATCTGTCTACTCTCGCAGCTGCCCATGCTGCAAATCAATACCATGCTTCTTATTTGACATGTAATGTAAGGAGTGGACCTCAAGGAAGCCAGTCATCATGCCGGACTAATTAAGCGTCTCACATTTAAAACCTTCCTCCAAACCCAGCTACAATGTCGAGGACAACTAACTTGCCAAAAATAGGACTGGATTTCCTCTAATTCTGTGTTGGAGATGCAAGCATGAAAAAGCTCACTCTTAGCAGGATTTAATTGATTGCAAAGTGAAGTACACAATCACGTAGTACAGATTGCTTTGACCCCTTTATGAAAATCATCAAATCATCAGCGAAACAAAGATGATTCAACCTGATTCCGCTACAACAGGGATGGTACTCAATAAGTCCCTGCGCACTAGCTAAATTCAACATAGTAGAAAGAACCTCCATCACTATGAAAAATAGGTAGGGGAAAGAGGGTCCCCTTGCCTTTTTTTTTTTTTTTTTGTTGCTATCTTCTTGCATAAAATTCATAACCCATCGAGGAGGGTTAGCCAACACCTGGTGACTACAAATCCGTGTACTGAAATTAGCTTTCCAAAGATATAAGCGATTCTACAATCCCAATTTCTACGGAGAAATGTTGACACCGAAGAACAATTCAATGTAATACATCTTTCTCATGCAAAGAACTAATGTATTTTTTATGGCCAACAACGAATCTGATTCAATGATCAATCTTTGAATCCGTCGTTCCTAGGCCAACTTCGGCCTCATCAAAATAGCATAAAGTTTAGCTTTAAGAATCGATCTTTGACCAATTTTCCTAGAAAACGCAAAAGCCAAAATCCATTTTAGTCACCCGTCGTACACCGATAACCAATTCACCAGGATTAGATAAGAATGCACCATCCACATTAAATTTAACAAAATCATAGTGGAGATTGCAAAGCAATCAAAGATACTTGTTTGAAGGACAACAATTTCCTTGTCCCTCTTAAGTGCAGAGATTCCCTAACTGTAGCCACAATGAAATTGGCAGCATAAGTCGGCCAAGTGAACCCTTCCTCCTGTACACTTGCTCCCTTCTGCTCCTTTAAAGTAGCCAATCTCTAGTTAATTGGTGTTATGCTTCAGTTACATCTTTGACCGTAAGTTTTAGAGTTTTGAGCTTAGCTGTCCCATAATAATTAAATGAAAGGTTGGTTTGTTTGCCCTGGAAGTTTTTTTTTTTTTTTTTTTTTTGAAATAAGGTGGAATCTATTAAACAATACGATTACATTCTGAAGCAAGTATCACGTAATAGTAAGGGGTAGTCCTCTATCCCGTATCTATCACTTTTCAGCTCCAATGCATGTTTTGCCAATTTGTGAGCAGCTTCGTTGCCTTGAAATCTTATATGTTCTGCTCGGAAGAAATTGCAACCCTAACTCAACGCCCTGACTTCTCCCATATATTACCAATCATTGACAGGTCTTTTGCCTCCATTCCCAGCATGCTTATGATTTCAACACCATCTCCTTCTAGAACCATAGTAGTAAAACCTAATTCACTTGCAAAGATGATTCCTACCAATGCTGCGTGAGCTTCTATTACTATGGAGTCCTTAACCCCTTCCACATAATGTGCAGCAGATCTCAGGACTTTACCCTTATTATTTCTCACCACAGTTCCCATTCCTCCAGCCATCTTTGCAGTGTTCAAAGCTCCATCAAAATTGACCTTTACTAATTCTACAGGAGGTGGAATCCATCTAATGTGGTCATCCACCCTTATCTCCTGTTTTTCTTGGCATTTTCTGAACTCCTCTATGTAGTTTGTAGCAAAGCTGGCTGTGACCTGAGGATTTCGCAGCTCCCCTTCCTTGACAAGCACATTCCTTCTGTGCCAAATTGCCTAGCAAACAGTTAGTCCCTTCTCGAAGCCATCCATTTCAAGTGAGTCCACCAACCCAATTAACCAATCCTTCTCTGTTGTGTGAGACTGATCCATCCACTTGTTGTCCACTCTTGCTGCTGTCCAAACCTCCCTTGCTTTATAATAGTCCTTTATAGCATGCATGACAATCTCCTTATTCTGCCCACATTGTGGAAACAGGGTTAATGTATCTATATGCCTCTTTCTTAGGTTGCAAAGAACAGGTAGAATTCCATGATTCAACTTCCACCCAAAAACTTTAATTTTCATTGGGATACCTGCCTTCCATAGCTTGGCCCAACATTTTCCTGCATTGTCATGGTTCCCTTGAGCATTAAGTGTCTGTTGCCCATGTACCCATGCATGGTAGGCACTTCTAACTGTGTAATGCACTTTTCTCTCATGGTCCCACACCAGCTCATCGTTGCGGTTAATTCGAGCCAGAGTGCCACCTCGTCTCCAAAGACTTCTTGAATGAGCTCCTTTTTCCATGTCATGCTTTCATGCTCTATTAGTTCTACCACGAGTGCATTGTCATGCAATCAGTTTTGGTTTGCTAGGAAAGCTAACACTTTACCATCCCCTTATCCAGTCATCACCCCATATTCGAACTTGGTTCCAATCTCCCATTCTCCTTCTCTGGCCAAATTTTAACATATCTCTAGCAATCCAGATACTCCTCCATGTGAAAGAAGGTTCATTTCCGGTGGTGCCTCCAAAAAGGTTGTGTTTAGGAAATATTTTGCTCTGAAAACCCTATACACCCGGGTGTCAATATATTTTAGTAACCTCCACCCTTATTTTCCCAGTAGGCCAAGGTTAAAGCTTTCAAAGTCTCTGAAGCCCATTCCTCCATCAAGCTTGGCGAAACAGACCATCTCAGCCAATGCACGCCTCTCCTGTTCTTTCTTAAGCTCCACCAGTAATGGCTTATTATACTATTTATTTCCTCGCACAATCCTTTTGGGAGGAGGAAGCAATTCATTGCATATGCGGAAATGGCTGATTTTATGAAAACCTCATTTCCCACCTGAGACAGACATCTCTTACTCCTGTGTTGGATTTGCATTTTAATCCTATTCACCAGTTTTTTAAAAGCCCTTCTTTTGTTTCTACCAACGATGGCTGGCAGCACCAAGTACCTCTCAGGGTTATTAGTATCTTGGACACCTAAACAATGTTTGACAACGCCTTTGCATTCGCTGAAGTATTTACACTGAAATAAAGTTGTGATTTTTCCAGGTTCACCAGCTACTTAGAACCCTCTTCATGTGTCTTTAAAATGCTCTATACCTTATCGCTCTCGTGTTGGTTTACTTTGAAAAAAAGGCAAACTCTCATCCGCATAAAATAGATGATTGATTCTTAGACCATGCTGGCTTGCTTTCACCTCATTTATTCTTCCTTCCCTCTAATATTTTGATAAAAGTGTGAAAAGCCCTCAGTGCATAGTAGGAATAGGTACGGTGATAAGGGGTCACCTTAGCGCATTCCATGGCTTAGGTAGAACTTATCCGAAAATCACCATTAACTACAATAGAATAGGACACTGATCTCACACATTGCATGACCTTGCTAATCCATCTATCCTTAAAGCCCAGCTTCTCCATCATCGATTCGAGGAAAGACCATTTCACTCTATCGTAGGCTTTGCTCATGGAGTTTGAGAGCTGCATACCCCATTATATCTGTCTTTTTCTGTTTTAAAGAATGTAATAATTCATAAGCAATTAGCACATTGTCACTTATCATTATATCAGGGACGAAGGCGCTCTGAAAATCACTTACACAATATGGAAAAATGTGTTTCAGCCTATTAGCTAGGACTTTAGCTATAATTTTATAGCTAACATTACAAAGGCTATTGGTCTGAAATTTGTCATAACTTTAGGGTTTTTCACTTTTGGGATGAGAACTATATTGGTTGAATTAATATTCTTGATCCTACCTTGACCATGCAAAAAAGACGAACAAAATGTAGTGATATCAGGTCCTACAATGTGCCAATATTTTTTATAGAATAGAGGTTGCATACCATCAAGTCTCGGAGCTTTGGTTGGATGCATCTGTCTAATTGCCTCATTGATTTCTTCTGGCTAAAATTCCGCAAGCAAAGCAGTGTTCATCTCCACAGACACTATTATGTCAATGGCCTCTAGTACCTGTCCATGGTTCGGTGGGCTTTAGGATTCAAACAACTTCCTGAAGTAATTAATTGTTATCTATTTTATCTCTGTAGAATCTTCACACCATACCCTTGCTTCATTCTCTAGCCCCTGGATGAAGTTATTCCTCTTTCTACTGGATGCCTGAGCTTGAAAAAAAGCTATATTTTTGTCTCCCTTGCGTAACCATGAGATTTGCAACTTTTGCTGCCAAAATACCTCTTCTATTTCCAAGAGCCTGTTAAGTTCATGACGCAATTTATTTGTTTCTACGCTAGCTTCTGTACTCGGCTCGAAAGCTTTGGCTTTCTCATACTCTCTGTTAACCCTTTCAATATCATCATGGAGGCTTCTAAAGGTTCTGTTATGCCACGTTGTTAACCCATTTATTACGTTATCCATCTTTGCATGAATGTTTGCATGGCTGCTGTGTACCAATCCATCATGTATAACCTGCTCGCATGGATTCTCCTTGGCCTACATGGTTTCAAAAAGAAATCTCCTCTTCTGTTTACGTCTTTGCCTTCTCTTGCCTTGATCTGTGTCAACCATAATTGGATTATGGTCTGATTCTATGCATTGTAGATTGCGAACTGCATATAGGGGAAATAAACCATTCCATCCTTCATCGCCCAATGCATGGTCCAGTCTCTCTTGAATTGCTTCTGGCTCATCGCCTCTTTCCCAAGTATATCATAACCCTATGTACCCCAAATCCTCCAAACCAACATCTTGAACTGCCCGCCTGAAGTCCCGCATCTGCTATTCAACTTGTTGTCGACCTCCGACTTTTTCATTGTCCCACATAATTTCATTTAAAATCCCCCAAGCAGAGCCATGGTTTCCCTGAGTTGGTTGCCATTGTTCACAGCATATTCCAAACTTCACTTTGCATCCTCATACTCGATTCTCTATAAAATCCTGTCAACCTCTCTTCCTGACCCTGCGGATCCACTACTTCCATGTCGATATGGTGTTTCGAGTAACTGAGCAAACTTAGTGTCACCTCCTCCTTCCATAGTATAGCCAGGCCACTACTTCTTCTAGTTGCACTCACCCTGAAAGCTGAATGCATGTTAAGCTTTCTACAGATTTTGTCAAGTGCTATGTCCTTCAATATTGTTTCACTCAAGAACACAACTCCGGGACCTTTTCTTTTCACAATCTTATTAAAAGCCCGAACTATCCGTGGACTCCCAAGCCCACGGTAGTTCTATGCCACACACCTCAGAATTCTCAACGGGACTGGAGACCTCTTGTTCGCCTATCCCAATGTGGCTTGAGAATCCATCAATAAGCAGCAGATTTCATGTGAGCCGTACTATCCTAGTACCTGGTCCAGTATGAGCTGGGCCTATCTTACTCTGTTTCTCCACCTATTTCGAGATAACGCCCACATTATTGTTTTTCCCTGCATTACGTTCAAATCTTCTTATCTCATTGTCTTTTATCCCATGTTTGAAATATCTCCTTGAGTTACGGGATCCCCTATAACATGATATCAGATAATTCTCCTCCAATTTCGCCTTATTCCGACATTCCTGCTTGGTTTGAATTGTTTTCAAAAATACCCTCTGTTCCTACATGCCCGTTTTCAGTCACCTTTTGATCACCGGCCACCCTTCTCTGTTGTCTTCCTTTCTACATGCTAGTTGGGTCAGGGCCTCCTTCTTAGTGAGTTACCTTCCTTGTAGACGTATACCTCTTGTTCACCCCAGTCCCTATACTTCTTCTTTTTAATGTGGAAACCCGTAGCCAATCGCCATATTGTGATCCCTATTTGGACTCAAGTAATGGTGTTTGATTTCTTTCACAGTCCATATCAACATGTCCTATTATGCCACAGAAGTAACAGAAATTCGGTAATCATTCGTATTTTATTCTTCCCCCATGTATCTGGTATACCATTGCAACCCCTTAGCAACATAGCCCTTTTCAGTGGTTTAGTTATGTCGATCTCCACCTAAATTCTGATGAATTTTGACCAACCTCCATCAGCCAAGCTGTCATTCGTTGTTACCAATAGTCCTATTTTCATACCAATACGCTTTGTTATCCCCTGAGATCTCATTCCCATAGACTCTTACCAAAAAGACTCTCTGACAAACTGATAATCCTGAGGTCTTAACACTACTTTGTATGGCTCTATCAACAGTATGTGCTTATCAAAGTACCAGAGAGCTCCTCCGAGTACTTTATTCTTATCAGCCTCTGAATTGAACTTGAACAAGAAAAGATTCTCTTCAAGTACTGCTATATCTATTGGCTTTGCTAACCTCCACACTATTTTAAATGTTCTTATCATTACTTCCTTATTGAAAGGTCTTGACGTCTGAATCTTCCCTACCATCCATCGTTGTTCCTCTCCATTCCATCCAATCAGGCCATTCTTTTCTGCTGTCACACTATCCAGTTCCTCTTACGTGAGAGTTAAATTCCCCCATAGATCCTCTATATCATCAGCCATATTATTAATTGACTCCCTATCAGAACGTACCATTGACATAACTCTATTGGTCTTCCTTGAAGACCCCCACAGAGTTGATCTCAAGGTTGAAACTCTTGTATCTTAACAGAATAGACTCTTTTCGTAGACTAAAGCCTAAAGAGACTTACGTTTTGCAATGATTTACCCCTTAGCATACTTTTAATTTCTTATTAATCTAGAATCTCTTTATTTTTATAATTATATGATTAAAAAAACATTACATACAGAAACTTCTTTAAACTCAAGATTTTTAAGTGTAACTTTAATATCCTGATCTAAAATTCAATTAGAGGAAGTTTACATTTTTGGTTTGGTTTGCTACAACAATCGGTATAAAAAATTTTTTACAAAAAAACTCATAGTCTAGACGCGTTGCATGCATAAAGATTGTAGGAGAAAGCTTAACCACCAGCAAATAAATACTAAATGGTTAATTAGATTTTCATCAAAATTTCCAAATGAAACAGTTTCTTTTCCAATTATGTCACTAAAGAATTATATAGAATAATTTTAAATTCTCTCAATGCTTTACTGAAATATAGAAATATTTCATCACATAAAGTATTTCCAAGGGGTCTTCATTCACGTATACAAAAATAATATCTCAAATGCAACCTAAATGAAGAAAATGATACTGCAAACCTTTTTTGGAACATCTTAAATATTTTTATTTATTTTTAATAAAAAATTTAATTAATCAAAACCTAAAATCTTATTATTTTAAAAAAATTACATATTAGAATAAATGTTTAGGACTCTTCTAATAGTTGGTGAAGTGGCTGAATTATTCCATATTTTAGGAAATTTTACTTGAAAAAACACTTCAAATTTCAAATAAATTTCCATCCCGGAAATTATTCAAATGATCATTTTATTATTTATTACTTTTGTTGCAAGTAACATATAAAATAACTAAACATATGGGAATAAAATAAATAGAAAACATACGTAGCAAATGGATCAATCTCTTTTTAATTTCGGCTTCAATCACTTGGCCCTCCACCAACCGCATGTGTCCAGGGCAACTCAATCTTCAATATGGGCTTCAATGGGCTAGATTCGGGCTTGGTTCGGATCTCACCCCCATTTTTTTTTTTTTTTTTTTTGCACTAGTCATTTCTCTTTTCCTTCTTCTCTAGCCGACTGCCTCTCTTGTCTCTTTCTAAAATCAACAATGTCTATGGTTTATAGCCTCAATTTCATACTATAAAATGTAAATGATTTATTTAAACTTTTTAAAAATGTTTAAGTGCTTATTTTGAAATTATCCTTTAAATCCACCAAACTTTTTTTCATCATTCACAAGTACTAATTGTTCATAAATTTATTATTTATTAGATGTATATCTAAGTAACAAGTGGATATAATAATATTACTATTTAGACTAATTTTTATAAAAAAAAAAAAAAAAAAGAAGTCATTACCAATAAGTTTTGTTAAGTGTGATTAGTCATCTAAAAAATTTATTTTTTTTAATAAAACCTTAAAATTAGTTTAAAATTTATCAAAAAGAGAATTTTGATATTTGAAAATAGAGTTAAGTTTAGGAGTATGGCTATGTTTTAGGAAGTAATAGTACCCTTATAGCGTCCATTTTAAAAACAGTATCAATTAATTGTATTTTATCCTTTAAGTGTTGGATAAAATGATATTGACTTGATATTTAATAATAATTTTCTTTACTTTTTGGAATCAATTATTATTAGATAAAAAAAAAATCTTGTTTAGGAATAAAATGAAAATCTCGAATTTAAAAAATTACTTTAAAATTTTCTGTCATCTAAGCAAAATTTAAAAATAATTCTTTTTGCCTAAGATTCATTCTTAAATGTAAAAAGACAACTTAGATTTCTCAACCTCTATGTAAAATTTAAGAACGATTCTCTTTACTTAAGAATTTATTTTATTATTATGGAAAATAATATGTAATTTTCTTAAAAGAAAATCATATTTGTTTTTTAGGAATCCGATGAAAATATTAGATGAAATAAAGTTTGTTCACACACCATATAATCTAAATGGCATTTAAGAACAAATCATTTCATCTAAGATTTAGCATGTGACTCTTTTAAATTTTAGTGGAAACTTTAGGGTTAAAGAGATTAGGTTTAAGGTTTCTAGAGAAGTTTAAGTTTTCTAAGGTTTAGAGCTAAGGTTGGGTTTTAGGATTAGGTTTTAGAGTTTTTTAAGGGTTATCATGGTTTTTATGAAGTTTTCTAAAAATTTCTAATATCTAGGCAAACTTGGTTTTCATAATTTCATTTCCTCCCTAAAGATTTTATTTTTAATTAGGGACCAACTTTATGTAAAATGTTATTAATATGCATGCAAATGAATATGACAATTATCAACCTAAATGCTAATCATGAATAATGATTAAACAAGGCTAAATGCAATCTATGTATTCAAACAAAGGAAGCAAAAGATCTAAAATTTAAACATCAAATTTGGATTTAAACTTCAAAGAACCTATCAAGGGTATTTTCAACCTCAAGGCTTATCCAACTATCATAAGCTTGTAACCCAACATAAAGATTATTTAATCATGCTAAAAGAGACTAAAATATGGTAACAAAATCAAATGGAAAATAGCAAAAACTGAAACAAACAGTAGTCAAACTGACTACTACATTTGGCTTTATTTAGAGGAAAAACAATGTAAAAATGCTAAACTAAAAGTCCTAAACCATTTGACTCTTTCATTTCCATGTATATAATCAAAGCTCCAAATAAAAATTGATTTCAAACAATACCAAGATAACCTAAAAATGGTAGAATATCTAAGCGACTAGCAGCTTCTTAGTCATGCAAGGCCAGCATAACAAAAGGAGGCTTTCAAGTTCCAACGAAAAAAAGGCTTTTAAAAAATTTGACCAATTCCATGTAATCTTAGCCGATCTTGATTAACTTTGACATGAGACATCATTAAGAGTATTTTGGTCATTTTATTTATTTTTGTTCAAAACTCAAAATTTGTTTGAGTTTTCAAGAACTCAATGTTTTAGTTTGATTTTTTGAAATGCCTCCAAATTTTACTCTATTTTGATCAAAATCGATTAATTTCTAACAAATTTAACTAATTGACCTTTAAGTTGAATTTTGACTCTTTTTATTGATTTTTGTTATTTTTCTTATATTTTCGTAAAAATCAACTTACTCACAAATCTTAAAATATTCGCAAATCCTAAAAATCTTGAAAAAAATGTAAGTCTCAATTTTAAAACATCACAATTAATTGAAATATATCTTGATAAAATTAAGTATTTATACTAAGTAATTGGATTGTCGTCCCATCAAACAAGACAGAATTATGCATTTTTACATTAGATGCACCAAATAATTAAAAAAAAAAAAAAGAATTGAAGAAAATAATCCCACATAGTCAAGTTCTGCAAACCAAAGCGGACTAATTATCTTGGAAAAATTTGAAAAAAGTTGCATGAAGATTCCAATCTCAATTAATGTCAAACAATAATATTAGCTGGAGATCATATGCTGTCTGTTATGACAATTATGTCTTCGTATCTAACTACGCACCCACTTCTGCCCATGTTAAATTGTCGGCTCACCAACTATAGCGGATCCAATTGGCATGGCATATTTTTAAAGATTAAAAAATTTATCATAAATATTGTTTGATAAAATTAATAAATTAAAAAATATATATAAAAGTAAATACTTTAAAATTTTTTTGAATCCATCACTGCTTACCGAACATGCAACCACCGTCACCCAACTTCGTTCAAATCTCAATAATGCCCTAATCAATTATGGCTCTCATTCACTACTCTGCTCTTTAAGTTTCATGGCATGAGTTCTAACATCATGGTCCGATTCCGTGAGAATTTCACTCAATTTTGATGTAGTTTGACAATAATGATAAAATTCAAAGTAAAATCAGATTTATCAAAGAAATATTAGATTTCTTTAATTAAAATATTTATAATAAAATTTATGTATTTATCATAAGTTAAGATTTTGTGACTATAATTAAATAAGTCAAAATTTTATGATAATTTTTATAAGATCGAGTTTATGAAATAAAAAGTCTCTTGATTTTTTTTTTATAAAAAATCATAATTTTAAAAATAAAAAATTTTAAAAGTTAAATATTACCTTAAATATTTTATTACAATTTAAAAATTATTTATGATATTAATTTATTTTTTAATTATTGCATATTTGCATTTAATATTAAATTAAATTCTGAAGATTAAAAAACGTGGTTGATTCTCGTTCTAATGTCGGTCACGTGATTTGTAGCCTGAAACTCTTTCAAAATCTGGGCTCCAACTTCAGATTACGTTTTTTTTTTATTCTCTAGTTTCTACAAAGTGATCTCACACTTGAAGAAAACTTGTTTAAATCAAATAGTATTTTTTTGACATTTTTTATTATTTCTTTTGCACCTGACAGGAATCAGGATTCGCCTGTAATTAATCATCTAATGACAAAGGATTTATTTTCTTTAATGTTTTCGTATAAATTAAGAAGATTTTATTATTAAAATTATTAATATTAAAATATTAAAGTATGAAGCCCGAGGTCGAATATTTCCCTACTCAACTTCCTTTTTTTATTTGAAAAAAAATTGAATATTTTTTTTAATTAATTTTATGTATCAATCTATTAAATTAAAATTTTGGAATATAATCAATTTAATTATATAAACACATGGTGGTTTTCAAAGATTGAAATAGTATCTAATAAGCCAAAGGGTTTGTAACAAAAGGTTATATAAATAGAAAACAGGAAGGCATTCGGAAATCTTGACGACAAAGGCAAGAATTGGGACCACTTGGCATTTTCAAGCCCCTCTGATCGAATCTGAAAAATCACTTACACAAGCTTCTAACTAATTTCTATCTGATCATTCGAATTAACTGGAAAAACTCAAAGATTCGAACATTAAAAGAAAATCAAACTCGAGGCCTATTTGTTTTGAAATTCATAAAATTTGAAAGGACTTAAATTATAATTAATCAAAAACTGATTGAATAGTTATATTCCTACAATATTTTCGTTTTATATTCAAAATATCACAATATAATTAAAAGGATAATTTTTCATTAAAAAAAATATGAATGTAAAATTTTAATAATTTTACTTGAGAAAATACTTGGAGATGGTTTTACAAAAAGCTCTTATAGAGCTAAATCAACAAGTGTTTGAATTGTGCTGCAGAATTCTTAAAAAGGCATAAAAATTTTATTTTCGAATCAAAACCTCAACCTTTTTCCCCTATAGGGTATGTACATCCTATATATGAATAAAAAGAACAAGTGTTTCCATTGGATTGGATGCCAACATCACTTTATGCACTTAAACACAATTTCGAATCCTACCACCAAATTCAAACACAAAAAAATTGAGTTTCCAAACCAAAACAAATTTGGGATTATGTCTTATTGTACTAATTTAGTTTGACTATAATATGCGTATAAAATTTATATTTCATGCATTATCAATGTGTAATTAATAATATTATTGTTAGTGAATTATGTAATAGAACATTATTAAAAATTTTAATTTTAAAATATTTTTACTATTAAGTATATTTATCTTTAAAATTTTAAATTTAATTTTTTTTAATGAAGTGTCATTATATCATTATCAAATAGAAACTCATATATATATATGACATTATTTTTTTAAAATATTATGCTAAATTTTTTTCCAATGATCAAGATTAAAATTTTCATATCATCAAGTATAGAAAAAAAATTTTCTCTCATATCAAGTTAAATGTGACTTATCATGTTTCTTTTCAACATTATATGCTAGATTTGTTGCATTAATAGAAGTGTGACCTACAAGCTCAAGCATGTGTGGAACAATACACATGTCAATAGTTGGATATGAAGGGGCTTTGCTTTGCTATCAATCAATGTTTCCCTACAAATGCAATAAACACATCGAACAACAAATAAAGAGCATTGCATTACAACTTTTTTTAAATAATTTTTTATAATTGAAATTAATGGTTTGTAATGTCAACCTAAATTAATGTATGAATTGTTTCATATCAGTTTATATATTTTTTTAATAAAAAAAATCAAATGTCATAATCCATATATTTACTATAAATATTGGACATGATATTATCATGTTACTGCTATGTGTAATAAATATTAAAACTTAAATAAATTTATCACTCAACTTATGTGAACGGTATAAATTTTTCAATTGGTGTAAATTTACTATTATACTTTTAATTTTGAAGTAAATTTATTATTATACCTTTAATTTTGAAGAAATTTTGGTTAAAATATAGCAGCTGAAAGTTATTTTATTAGAAACTATTTTAAAATTAAAAAATCTTGCAAATGGCATGACAAAGAAAAATGTCAAGGCCAATTGAAAAATCATGATGTGATGTTTGATTTAATAGAAAATCCCATAAAGAAGGATGACAAAATAAAATTTTAAAAAATCGTTTTATGTTGCACTATGTTTTAATGAAATATGTCATGATAAAAGAAAATAATAAAATAAAATAAAATATTTAAACAAATTTGTCTTTTGAATTGTAAAACAGTTTTACAGAAATATTCTATTGAATTAGTCTGGTAAATTTGCTTCATAATTAAAGTATAATCATAAAATTATACCAATTAAAAAATTAATGATAAATTTAAATCATCCCTATAAGTACAATGATAAATTTGAATCTTATTCTAATAATTGTTACAAAATTTATGCACTATTAAACCTACCTTAGTTAGGACTTGGTTTTTGATTAAATGATGAAAATGGTGTAGAGTAAAAACATTTCTATAATTTTTCTTGTATTTTTTCTTTAATTTATTATTAGCATGTCAATTCAGTCTTAGCTTAAATAACATGCATACTAATTAAAATTTTAAAATTTGTGAGTTTAAAGACGTATAATACTCTCTTTACATGAGCATGCAGGTTAAATAGGTAGGATACAAGAGCTAAAACTACATTAATTTTTTTTTGTGAAATTACAAGTATAAAAATATTATAATTATATTCAAGTATTTCATATATATAATCAATTGAATAATCAATATTATATCATAATGAGCTTTTGACTCCTACGATGCACAAGATTTTTATTTTTTTATAAAAATATTTTAATTAATTAAACTTAATATGATAATATTATATTTCTTTTAACTAAATTTATATGTTGTTATGGTATTTATGTCAATCTAAAATCAAAATATAAAAAAATTTTCATACAAAATTTCATTTAAAATTGAAAAGAATATTTTTTCTGTATTTTTTTTAACAACTTATATATTAAGTTTGGTAACTTAGAATTAAAATGTAAGATAAAGCACATAAAAATATAACATTAATTCATGATTGTAGACACTGATTTTGTTCAAGTCTACTATTTTCATTTTAAGTATATTAATACTAATATTAATAATAATAATAATAATAATAATAATAAATATTTAAAATATATAATAATTAAAAAATTAAAAATTAAATTAAATTTTAAATTTAAAAAAAAGAAGAAGAAGGGAAATGAGACAGAAACCAGGGGCTGGTACGGTGCCGCTGTCGCCCCCTGTCAGTCTCCAGACCAGCCCCCTGTCAGCCTCCTGACCAGCCCCTTGTCACCCCTTTGACGCCTTCTGACCAGCTCCCTTTCAGTCCACCTACAGTCACCCAGATCCCCCTAAATTGAAGTCCTTTCAAATCTCTAACCATTTCCCCTTCAATCTCTCTCGGCTCTCTAACAAAAAAAAAAAGAAAGCCTTTGAATAGACCCCTCTCGAAGAGCCTTCGAATAGACCCTCGAAACCTCCAAGCCTCTTCCTTCAACAACCCTAAACACCCCCTAAAATACCTAAAATAGAAACGCAAAAACAGAAACAAAAATAAAAAACAACACAGTCCTCGCCTACGATAAGGAACCATCAGCACCGAGCTTCTTACAAGAATAAAAAGAATCAGATCAGCTTTTGTTTTACAAAAAAAAAAAAGGAAAGGAAAACAGCAAACTCAAAAAAGTTCAAACCCCGATCTACGTCGATCGGGGCTTGTTCTCCCGAAAAAGACCTCAGATCTGAACTCAGAAGGTCTTGAAGAGCATCGTGGTGAATTTTGGTAATTTTTCGACGACCGACGGCCACCGACAGTGACCCAG
Organism: Durio zibethinus; assembly: GCF_047325235.1. Classification (NCBI taxonomy): domain Eukaryota; kingdom Viridiplantae; phylum Streptophyta; class Magnoliopsida; order Malvales; family Malvaceae; genus Durio; species Durio zibethinus. Next base: position 13,806,316 of record NC_143185.1, read on the forward strand.
GTGGCGGCCAGCACGGTGGTCCGACGACCAGACGACGAGAGCTCTAGAGCTCTCCCCAGATCTTTCCCCCTTTTTTTTTCTGAAAATAGAAACCAAATGAACAAAAAAAAATTTTCGGCTATATATAAAGGACTAAGGAGCAAAACGATGTCGTTTTAGACGAGGAGGATCCGCACGTTGACCCGGATCCGACCCAAGATCCACGCAAACCGACCCGCCAACCCGCTTCAGCCAACCTTGAATCGGTCCAACCTTGAATCGGTCCAACCTTGAACCGGTCCAGAAGAACCGCCAGTGAACCGATCTGAACCGATCCGAACTACTGGACCGTCTGAACCGCTGGTTGCCTGAACCGTCGATCCAACTATCGAATCGGTCAGACTGCCCGAACCAATGTTGATCGGATCGTTGATCGGTCCGGTTTAGGTAAAAAAAAAATTTTTTTCTAAATTTTTTTTATATATTATTATTTTTGTTATTTTATATTTATGCATGATAAATGTTTAAGTTTATTAGGATAAATATTTAATTGTTATTAATAATAATAAAATGAAAACAATATAAAATAATAACTAAAAAAATATATTAAAAATGTTAAATAATAATAGTAATAATGGAATAAGCTTTTTATTTTTCCTACCTAGATGTTGGAGGAAATAAAAAATATTTTTTTAAAAAATAATTCCGTCTAGATGTTGGAGAATTATTATTAATAAATTTTCATAAAAAATAAATATAAGAAAATTTTAAATTAATTTTCAATAATTATTAAAATCGAACCTGCTTCAAAAATCCGCCTAGACGTTAGAAATTTTTAGAGATGTTCGTATTTTCTTAAAAACGAAATCTTAAACACTAATTTTTAATTTTCAAAATCCTAAGTTTTTAAACCCTCTAAAAATTCAAAATCCCTTAAATCCAAACCCCATAAAATCCGAAACCCCTAAAATCCAAAACTCCCCAAAATCCAAAATCCACAAACCTTTAAACTCTTAAATCCAAACCCCAAAATCCAAAATCTCTAAAATCCAAACCCTTAAATTAAAACCCCAAACCTCTAAACCCAAACCCTAAAATCTCCAAACTCTAAAATCAAAACCCTAAACCTTTCATATCCTAAAATTCAAGCCTTAAAACCCTTTAAACCTTAAAACCAAACCTTCAAAACTTCTACTCAAACCCTTACTCAAAACCTCCTAAAAATCTTAAAAACACATGTGAAAATTTCATTTGAAGTAATTTGTTCTCGAATGCCGCCTAGATGATGAGGTATTTAAGAAATTTTACTTCGTTAAGTCTTTTCACATAATTTTTTAATTCGCATTGATAATAAAATTAATAAATAAAAAGTATAATAAAATTAGGATCTTAAATATAAACAGTCGCACCTAAGTTCTGCATAGACGTTGGAGAGTCAGGGTTGTCTCATTATACTTAAGAATTCAACTTTTAAATTGCATTTCATTTTACATGACATTCATTAGCATACATACATTAGCATGTTATCATCGATAATTGTCTGCATTATTCTCTCTTTAATTTACTATTTGATGATAAAATATTTTATGATTAAAAAATAAATAACACTTTTTTTTAAAAAAAATTATGATATTACAAAATAAAATAAAAATAACATTCCGAAAGAAATAATTCTTAGTACTCTGCCTAGATGTTGGAGAGTCACCAACAATTTTCTATAAAGAGTATTATTTCATTTTAAGAATTGTTATGTTAAATCTTAAGCGAAAAGAGTTATTTCAAATTCTACCTAGATGTTGGAGAATTTTAAGATAATTCTTTAATTTAAAGATTTTCTCAATATTTCTAAATAAAAATTTTAGCAAAAGTATTTTTTAAAAAACGAAGGGAATTAGTATTAAATTTTAAGTCAAAATCATTTTTATCCAACACTGAAATAGTGCATAGTTGAATGGTACCAATTTATGGGCGTTGTGGGGGTGCTAATCCTTCCCCACGCGTAACCGACTCTCGGACCCAACCTGATTTTTCTTAGATCAAAATCTATTTTTTTGATAAACTTTAAACCTGTTTTTATAGTTTTATTAAAAAGATAAACTTTTTGGTGGTCAATCATACCCTAACAAAAATTGGTGGTGACTCCATTTTATTTTCTCGATTTTAAAACTCGTTTTACATCTGACGATCTTAAAACCGTTACGACAGCTTGACGATTCTGCTGGAGACTTATTTGAGAGTTAGGCTAAAATTTTAATTATGCACTATTGACAATGGTTGAATTTAATTGATTTTATTTGATATTTAATCTAATTTCTTTTATTTTGTTTTTTGAAAACTTTCATGTTAATAAATAAAGTAAATTATGTGTTAGTTATTACTTCATTTTGATTATGTTTTTGATTTATTCATGTTATTTTGATTAATACATTACCTTGCACACACTTTGTATATTCACTCGCATGCATGAGCTCTATATCCGGGCTTCATCCTTTTTAGGAGCAAGTGAAGTAGCTACGCTCTCGTGAGGTGATAACCTTTGCATTTGCTAGCAAAACACTTCCACTCAGATTGAACCCTTTCCGTTAATAACCCATAATGGGCGAGGATTGGAGAACCTTACTAGTCTATAATAGACGATGATGTGAGGAATAGTTTGGGAACCTTTAAACATATAAATCTTAGCCCAGCATATCGTGAGCCATAGGAAGCCTACCTAGGATAGAGCTATGCTACCTTTTTAGAAAATCACTAAAAATTAAGACATTATACGTTATATTATTTTGTTGTATGGTTATTATATTATTTCTCTTACTTGTTTGTTTTGAATTCTTGGGTCATTTTATTTTATTTTATATATTCTTTGATTGTGTGCATTATATTTGAATATGTGGTATTTATTTTAGGTCAATCATTGAAAAGAAAAAAAAAAGCCAAAAAAAGACAAAAGAACATTTTCAAAGATTAAAGATTTTTCTTAAATCCTTTGTTTATTGGCCGAATAAAGACTAATTTTCAAGCTTTATTTCTTTCTATTTTTCCTTCTAAAAATAAAAAATTTCTTATTTTATTTCATCTTTCACATTTCATACATCATACATGCATCTCATCTCATGTGCATTATAATAAGATAATATGTGCATTCCATCACATCCATATCAATAGGTAGCACACGTATTTTATTTCATACACATGTATCCCATGCAATTCTTGATAAATAGTGTATGCATTCTATCTCGTTACGTATCTTAAGGCAGTGTTTACCTTATTAAGCCAGCGTAACACATGCATTGCATTTTCTACATACATATCTTATACATACAGTAGGTCCGTGTATTTCATACAAGTATGTTACATTAGTCATAAGAATACATCTCACCATTCATGTAAATATGTCATTGCATTTCATCCATATAGATTCATGAATAATAAGGTCGTATGAAACATACATTGCATTTCATATCCCATCATTCTTGGAACATAACATTGCATTTTTTTTGCGTACGCATTCATGGTTGATGAAAATTTTTATTTTGGTCTTTATATATATAAAAATTCATTGTCATAAGTATATATGCATTCTGTGACATTCTCATATTTATGTGTTCATAAACATATTTTGTGTGTCATTGTTTTTGTGATATTCATTTAATAAGGGTAATAGTCTAAAATTTTTTGTTTAAGTCCCAGAATAAAATGTCTGTCTTGGTGAGAATCAAAGTGACGAAAATGGGAGAACAATTGGAAGCAAGGATTAGTGCTTTGAAGTTGAAACAAGAAGAATTATGGCTTGCACATTATGCATCATATGTTTGAATTCATTATTTTTCATGCTAGTTAAAGATAAAAGATGATGATTATGAATATGCTTTTATTAAATCTTCAAGGCCAAAAGATTTTTGATAATAAAATTCATGATGTGCATTTCTGACTTCTGATAATTAATAAAAGGTTCAAGAATAGCTATCCTAGAAAATGAGGTCAATTCAGTCTGCACACTTATAGCACTCGGGTCTATACCAGAGTCATAGAAAATGAAGATGTAAATCGAATAGACATAGTAAAAAAGGCCCAAAGAGAGATCAATGAAACAGTTACAGGGATGTAACAAAACATGAACAGACAACTAGCATAATTAAAACAGATGATAGTGAAATTGACAAAAAAAAGGAGTTGTTGAGACGCACAGGACAAGGGAGAAAACAGCTATCGAGACACCATTGTATCCATCTGAGTTCACATATGTTCAAGATCCTCATGTGTCACAAGCACCTCCAACAACTCATCAACCTTATATTGACCATTTTGCCAAGTTACCATCAGTTCAAACAAATGTCAATCCTGGGCATACTCTTTACGACTTCATTACTGTACCTAATGTGGATGATCATAAAGAATTAAAAAAATTAAAAAGGGTGCCAGATCCATCGGAAGATATAGTGATGAAAGATAAGTATGATCTGTTGGAATAAAGATTGAAAGTAATTGAAAGCCATGATGTGTATTAAAATGTTGACGCTAATGAACTTAGTTTAGTACCGATCTTGTTATTCCGTTAAAATTTAAAGCCCTAGGTTTTGAAAAGTATAATGGAATGAAATGCCCTTTAATACATATTACCATGTACTATCGAAATATGATAGGTTACATTCATGATGATAAATTATTGATCCATTACTTTCAAGATAGTTTCACTGGACCTACAGTAAGATAGTATGCTCAGTTAGACCGAAGTAAAATTTACTCTTTGAATGAATTGGCTAGGGCTTTTCAAGCATAATACAAGTATGGTGCCAGATATGTTGTCTTTGCAAAACATAAAGAAAAGATCAACTAAAACATTCAAAGAATATGCACATAGATAGAGAGACATAGCAGTTCAAGTACAACCACCCTTGTCAGAGAAAGAAATTACTGTTCTGTTTGTCAATTCTTTAGACACTCTCTATTATGAAAGAATGATTGGGAATCTCTCTAAAAAATTTTTAGACATAGTGATTTTTGGTAAAATTATAGAAAATACAATTAAGAGTGGCAGGATTAAGTTAAAGGATACGACAGATGTTGAAGAAGAAAGTACATTAAAACAAATAAAAAAGAGGTGCAAGCAGTCACAATAGAGGGGCATCTACCTAATAGCTTTATCCCGTACAATCCTTATCTTGCTTATCAATCTCATCACCCTGCCATAAGCCATATCTCTTAAAACCCATATCTTTGCCAACCAAGCAAGCATCTGAGCTTTTCAGCAAACTCTCATCTTCAAATGGTCATTCATGATCATGTTCTTACATTTGAATCCATTACTTGACCAACAAAGAATCGAAAGAGACCAAGAAATGATAAAAAAAAATTACCCATCCCTATTTCTCACCTTTTACCTTTGCTAATAGAAGGTCGATATCTCACTCTTGTGCCTCTGAAAATAACACCAAATCCATTAGCAATGAGTTACAATCTCAATGATAAGTGTGATTATCATATAGGGACAATTGGTCACTCAACTAAAAAATACAGGTAATTAAAAGAAAAGGTTGAAGATCTTATCAAGAATGGTATTTTGACTCCGAAGGTAATAGAACAATGAAAGTTGTTGACTCTATTCAATTATCAAATGTGAGAAGTTGAGATGAAGAGGGAGGTGTCAAGTTTTAAAAATCAGGATAGAATGATTTCTTTTTTTACTATGTATGTAGGACATGTGCATTGTGTCTCTATGAGTTATTTAACTTATTTTGGAAGAATTGAATACTTTGGATCTTTTTCATGAAATTTTCTCTTTATGCATTTGTTTGGATAAAAATCCCACATAAGTAACTTTAAAAAAAAAAAAAAAGTTTTATTTTGCAATAAAGATGGAATGACTCTTAAAGGAAATGGTAATTACTATTAGGAAAAAGCTCATCAAATACCTCCATACCTTTTCAAATACTTTCATATCCCTAATCATTTAAATGATTGGAGTCATCAACTATAACCTTTCAGAGAATGTGAGTTTGAGTTCAGACCTTAGAGGGCCGATAATCTTTTTATGGGCAAAGAACAAAAGAGATTAATTTTGAAAGTTTATTTTAAATTTCAAAAATCAGATATTCTTTCAAGTTTTCCAATTGATAATTCAATGTGTGTCAAATTTTTGCTATGACCATAGATACAAAAACACTTGAGCCTTTTTCTTAAATAACCTTTGTTCCATGTCTTAAGGCACATTAAGAAAAGAAAAAAAAATCCCTTTTTGCCTAAGATAATTTATTTCATACCTTTATACCTTTTCTCTTTCTTTCACCAAGAAAATGTCAAAAAATTTTAGAGCCCAAAGAGCCTTTTTAAGCTATGCGATCGATCCTATATGACTTGGTCATCGTTGGAACCTTGAGTAAAAAAAGGATGCGGCATAAAAAAAAAAAGAGAAAAAAACAAACAAAATGGACATATTCAATGATTTGCTCTTCTAGCCAAGTGATCATGTTTGAAATGATGAATGGCCATCTTTTTCTATCCTTCTCGTACATAAAAATTATCCATTTGCTACCAATTTGAGCCTATTAAATTTTTTGTTTCAAAATAAACCCTAGCCAAGGATCATTTTCTACATTAGGAGAAAAAATTAGGATACATTCAAGATTAACTTCAAGAAAAGTATCCGATATTGAAAACATCTAACATGCCCTTCGGAGGTGAAAGTCTAGGGTAAAAAGTGACCAAGACTTCGATTAAAATTTCAAGATTCAAAAAAGTGAACAGCCAAAAATGAAGTTAAGTATTTCTAAGGTAAAACAAAGAAACCTTAGAGATAAGAATCTGAAGCTTCAATTAGAATTCAAAAAAAAATTAAAAAAAAGAAAAAAAATATGTACCTTAAAAATGAGAATTCAAGGCAAAAAAAAAAAAAGATGAGTAAAGTTGCTGAAATTAAAGCCAAATGTTTCAAAAAAAAAAGGTAAAAGAAGAAAGTCAGAGGGTGCTCATCAGTATCCTTGGCCTAATCACCCTGAATAATATATTTTGAGCCTATTTATCCATTCTTTCAGAACTCTTAACGTCGGCCTACATTACACACCTTGAAAAGCCCATTTTGATCAAATATGGATACTTGAATTGAAAAGCAATATCCCTGAATTTGTATATACTTGTTGAATTTTTCATTGATAAAAATATATATATAGCTCTAAGGTGAAAACCCCAAAAAGATAGTTTAGAGCTAAAGTCATTTTTTTTAGGCCTCAAAATGAATTTCAGAGTTTCAAAGTTTTATCCGGAATAAAAGGTCTCGATACAAAACCTTTTGAAAGACCAGTATCCATTAAAGACTTTTCTTAAAAAAAACAGCATTATCTTCTTCTCAAATCTTGTTTGAAAAGTAATGGCTAGTTCTGACTCACATTGGAGTATCACGTTTTCAATAAAAAAAAGTGTTTTAAAAATTTATCTCTTTTGTGAGCCTGAGAGAAATCCTTGCAACCATCGTCGAGCTGTCCATGAGATATGCCCACCAGTAAAAAGAGTTAAATTGTCAATTACCCTCCCATCCATAAGCTTTTCAAATAGTAATCATCAATTTTCAAGAGATTCAAAAGTCTTGAGTTTTAAATTTTTTCATTCAATTGCAAAGATATTTTATGTGGGTAATTTTTTATCACTTTTTAAATTTTTCAAGATTATTTGAGCATTTTGCACATAATACTGAGATCATTTTTTGGGTGAAAATGAAACAATGAAAATTTAAACAAAATTTTTCAAAAACAAAGGGGGCAAGAAGAGTCTTTGCATTTGCATCACTTATATCTGCATCACAAGAAAGATATTCGTATTTGCATCATTTGCATTGTCATTTGTATAAAATATTTGTATTCACACCATAAGAAGAATTTGCATTTACATCATGGCATCTGTATACTAAGAAAAGGTATTTGTAGGGGCATCTACATGGAAAAGACATTGTCATTTGCATTATGAAAAAGTCAAATGTATCAAGCATTTGAATTCTTACGTTGGCATTGACATTTGTATCGACATTTTCATTAGCATCATTTGATGAGAATAGACATTTGTATCATGTTAGCATTTATCAACTTTATAAGTATTAAAAAAAAAAGCATGTTTTTAAAGTTTTAAAGTCTTTGTTTAAGAAGAACCGATTTCAATCAAGATTTCAAAGCTTCTGTTTAGAGGGAACCATCCTCAGAAAAGACTTTTAAAGTATCAAAAATCTTTGATCAGGCGAAAGCCATGTTTTAAAATATTTTTAAATTTTTAAAGTTTTATTGCCTCTGATTATGAGGAGCATTCAAAGATTTTGAGATTTATAAGACCTCCGGGCATAATCTCTAAAAGCCTCTGTGCATAACTTTCAAGATTAAAAGATTTTTAAAGTTTCATTACCTCTGATTATGAGGAGCATTCAAAGATTTTAAGATTTATAAGACCTCCAGGCATAAATTTGATTCACAGTGTTATCCCGATCGATTCTTTATCTTTTGACTTATAGTGTTATCTAATTGATTCTGTAAGACATTCGAGCGTTATTCTGTAAGACCTCTGGGCATGATGTCTAAGACCTCCGGGTTCAATTTGCGATGTTGTCTCTATCGATTCTTTATTTTTGACTTGCAGTGTTATCCTAGTCAATTCTATAAGACCTCCGGACATGATTTTTAAGACCTCCGAATAATTTTGTAAGACCTTCGAGTATGATTCTGTAAGACCTTCGGGTATATGTCTAAGACCTTCGGATATAATTTCAATTCGCGATATTGTTCCGATCGATTCTTTATTTTTGACTTGCGATGTTATCCTAGTCAATTCTATAAGACCTCTGGGCATGATTTCTAAGACCTCTGAATAATTTTGTAAGACCTCCGGGCATGATTCTGTAAGACCTCCGGGCATGATGTCTAAGACCTCCGGGCATGATGTCTAAGACCTCCGGGCATAATTTTGATTCGCGATATTGTCTCAATCAATTCTTTATTTCTGACTTACGGTGTTATCCCAATCAATTTTATAAGACCTCCGGACATGATTTCTAAAACCTTTAGACAATTCTGTAAGACCTCCGGGCATGATTTTGTAAGACCTCCGGACATGATGTCTAAGACCTCCGAGTATAATTTTGATTCACGATATTATCCCGATCATTTCATTCTTTGGCTTACGGTTCAATCCCAATCATATTTAATCCTTGACTCGTAGTTTAATCTCGATCATTTCATTAATTCTTCGACTTGTGATTCAGTCTCAGTCATCTTTAATCTCTGACTCGTGGTTTAATCTCGGTCATTTCATTCTCTGACTTACGGTTCAGTCTCAGTCATTTTTAATCTTTGACTCGTGGTTTAATCCCGATCATTTCATTCTTTGGCTTGTGGTTCAGTCTCAGTCATCTTTAATCTTTGACTCGTGATTTAATCCCGATCATTTTATTAATTTTTTGACTTGCAGTTCGGTCCCAGTCATCTTTAATCTCTGATTCGTGATTTAATCTCGATCATTTCATTCTCTAACTTACAGTTCAGTCCCAATCATCTTTAATCTTTGACTTATGATTTAATCCCGATCATTTCATTAATTTTTTTACTTGTGATTTAGTCCCAGTCATCTTTAATCTTTGGCTCGTGGTTTAATCTCGATCATTTCATTAATTCTTCGACTTGCGGTTAAGTTCCAGTCATCTTTAATATTTGGCTCGCAGTTTAATCCTGATCATTTCATTAATTCTTCGACTTGCGGTTCAGTTTCAGTCATCTTTAATCTTTGACTTGCGATTTAATCCCGATCATTTCATTAATTTTCTCGACTTACAGTTCAGTCCCAGTCATCTTTAATCTTTGACTCGTAGTTTAATCCCGATCATTTCATTAATTCTCTTACTTGCAATTCAGTTCCAGTCATCTTTAATCTTTGACTCGCGGTTTAATCTCGGTCATTTCATTAATTCCCTCGACTTACGGTTCAGTCCTAGTCATCTTTAATCCTTGACTCGTAGTGTCGTCCCGATCACTTTCTTTTATTCAACTTTAGGTGTTGCCTTAATCGATTCTTTATTTTTCAACTCACGATGTCGCTTTCTTTATCACTTGACCTAACCTGTAAAAAAAAAAAATTCATGATTTGCTTTCGAACAAAATCGTTGTCTTTATCTTTACCCTATTCTTGATTCTCAGTAATGTGCAAAGAGAGACAGCTGTAGACACCGATTTTGTCCGGGTCTACTATTTCCATTTTAAGTATATTAATACTAATAATAATAATAATAATAATAATAAATATTTAAAATATATAATAATTAAAAAATTAAAAATTTTAAAAAAAAGAAGGGAAATGAAACAGAAACCAGGGGTTCGTACGGCGTCGCTGCCGTCCCCTGTCAGCCTCCAGATCAGCCCCCTGTAACCCCTCTGATGCCCTCTAACCAGCCCCTTTCAGCCCACCTACAACCACCCTATAGCTACCCAGATCTCCCTAAATTGAAGCCCTTTAAAATCCTCAGCCATTTCACATTCAATCTCTCTCGGCATTCTAACAAAAAAAAAAGAAAGCCTTCGAATAAACCCCTCTCGAAGAGCCTTTGAATAGACCCTCGAAACCTCCAAGCCTCTTCCTTCAACAACCCCAAACACCCCCCAAAATACCCAAAATAGAAATGCAAAAACAGAAACAAAAACCAAAAACAACACAGTCCTCGCCTATGGCGAGGAACCATCAGCGTTGAGCTCCCTGCAAGAATAAAAAGAATCAGATCAACCTTCATTTTACAAACAAAAGAAAAAAAAAGGAAAACAGCAAACTCAAAAAAGTTCAAACCTCGATCTACGTCGATCGAAGCTTGTTCTCCCAAAAAAGACCTCGAATCTGAACTCAGAAGGCTTAGAGGAGCATCGCGGTGAATTTTGGTAATTTTTTGATGATCGACAACCACCGACAGTGACCCAGGCGGCAGTCGGCATGATGGTCCGACGACCGGACAACGAGAGCTTTGGAGCTCTCCCTAGAGCTCTCCTCATTTTTTTTTTCTGAAAACAGAAACCAAATGAACAAAAAGAAATTTTCGATTATATATAAAGGACTAAGGAGCAAAATGACGTTGTTTTAGGCGAAGAGGATCTATGCGTTGACCCGGATCTGACCCGAGATCCGTGCAAATCGACCCGTCAACCCACTTCAGCCAACCTTGAACCAGTCTAGATGAATTGCCAGTGAATCGGTCTAAACCGATCCGAATCGGTCTGAACCACTAGATCGTCTGAACCGTTGGTCGCCCGAATCGCTGATGCAACCGTCGAATCGATCAGATTACCTGGACCAGCGTTGACCGATCCAGTTCAGGTAAAAAATTTTTTTTTATATATATTATTATTTTTGTTATTTTATATTTATGCATGATAAATGTTTTAATTTATTAGGATAAATATCTAAGTGTTATTAATAATAATAAAATGAAAACAATATAAAATAATAACTAAAAAAATATATTAAAAATATTTAAATAATAATAGTAATAATGGAATAAGCTTTTTATTTTCCCTCCCTAGATGTTGGAGGGAATAAAAAATATTTTTTTAAAAAATAATTTTGCCTAGATATTGAGAAATTATTATTAATAAATTTTCATAAAAAATAAATATAAGAAAATTTTAAATTAATTTTCAATAATTATTAAAATTAAACTTGCTTCAAAAATTCGCCTAGATGTTGAAGATTTTAAGAGATGTTCGTATTTTCTTAAAAACGAAATCTTAAACACTAATTTTTAATTTTCAAAATCCTAAGTTTTTAAACCCCCTAAAAATCCAAAATCTCTTAAATCCAAACCCCCTAAAATTCAAAACCCCTAAAATCCAAAACCCCTCAAAATCCAAAATCCACAAACCTTTAAACTCTTAAATCCAAACCTCAAAATCCAAAATTCCTAAAATCCAAACCCTTAAATTAAAACCCCAAACCTCAAAACCCAAACCCTAAAATCTCCAAACTCTAAAGTCAAAACCCTAAACTTTTCATATCATAAAATTCAAGCCTTAAAACCCTTTAAACCTTAAAACCAAACCTTCAAAACCTCTACTCAAGTCTTACTCAAAACCTCCTAAAAATCCTAAAGACACGTGTGAGAATTTCATTTGAAGCAATTTGTTCCTGAATGCCGTCTAGATGATAGGGTATTTAGGAAATTTTACTTCGTTAAGTCTGTTCACACAATTTCTTAATTCACATTGATAATAAAATTAATAAATAAAAAGTATAATAAAATTAGGATCTTAAATATAAACAGTCGTACCTAAGTTCTGTATAGACGTTGGAGAGTCGGGTTGGTCTCATTATACTTAAGAATTCAACTTTTAAATTGCATTTCATTTTACATGACATTCATTAGCATACATACGTTAGCATGTTATCATCGATAATTGTTGCATTATTCTCTCTTTAATTTACTATTTGATGATAAAATATTTTATGATTAAAAAATAAATAATACTTTTTTTTAAAAAAAATTGTGATATTACAAAATAAAATAAAAATAACATTCCGAAAGAATAATTTTTAGTACTCTGCCTAGATGTTAGAGAGTCACCAATACTTTTCTATAAAGAGTATTATTTCATTTTAAAAATTGTTGTGTTAAATCTTAAGCGAAAAGAGTTATTTCAAATTCAGCCTAGATGTTGGAAAATTTTAAGATAATTCTTTAACTTAAATATTTTCTCAATATTTCTAAATAAAAATTTTAGCAAAAGTATTTTTTAAAAAACGAAGGGAATTAGTATTAAATTTTAAGTCAAAATCATTTTTATCCAACACTGAAATAGCGCATAGTTGAATGGTACTAATTTATGGGCGTTGTGGGGGTGCTAATCCTTCCCCATGCGTAACCGACTCCCGGACCCAACCTGATTTTTCGTAGATCGAAATCTATCTTTTTGATAAACTTTAAATCTGTTTTTATAGTTTTATTAAAAAGATAAACTTTTGGGTGGTCAATCACACCCTAACAAAGATTGGTGGCAACTCCATTTTATTTTCTCGATTTTAAAACTCGTTTTACGTCTGACGATCTCAAAACCGTTACGACAATGATTGAATAATCACTCATTTTAAAATAAGCTCTTTTGATTTTTATGAATTCATTAGTCAAACAAAAATATTAAGAAACTTTATAATCTGAAAATATATGTTAAAATTAATTATAAAATTTTGTTTTTTATGTTAAAAGAATCTAATAAATTGATTGCAGTCAATCTATTGATATTTATTTTTGTATTTATTTTTGTCAATTAATCGTTAAATAATAAAATTAAAAGATTTTATTAGCAAGTATATTTATTTAATACTTGTCCATATCACTTTTTTTCCCATTGATATGTATATATATTTTAAGATTATACTTGAGACTAGATTATAAATATAAAATATTAAATAATATAAAAATCAAATCAAGAGTACATAGTACTAATTTAATACAAGATAAAATTTATTTAAATAAGGTAATGAAATTAATAAATTTTTTATAAAAAGTATATAGTTATTAATTTAATGACTATATAGTTTCAAATTTTAGAAGCTTTTGTTCAAATGTCAAATAGTTGATAGATAATAATTTTTTAAAATATGTTTTTCATATGAATTAATTAATTGGAAGTAAGATAAATTCTTTTCTCATGAGATAGAAAAGAAAATTTTTATTTAATATACTATTGTAATATTAAAAAGATAATATATAAAATTAAAATTTGGTCTTTCGATAATAATTTAAATTTAAATTTTTTTCAATATTAATTATTAAATTGTAATACATTAAACCAAACTTCTATCTTATGTAGTGTCAATGTTGGATGTTAAAAGTTAAGAATGGAATTTAATTTTGAGCAATGAAAGGTAAACAATAATGAAAAATTAAAATTTAATTACAACTTATTCAAAAAAGGCAAAAACATTGGCTATTTATAAGGAAATAATTGTAATATTATATTTATTAATAAATCATTTAGATAAATCAATTCTTAACCCTTGATCTGTTGAAAGGTTTAAATCCTTATTTAACTTTACTTTGTCAATAACACTCAATTTGATTAATACTGACACTATCTGAAAACTTGACTTTTACTTTAATTTTTAAGAAACAAATTTACTCTTAAAAAAATTATGCCTATTAACACAATTTCTTATTATAAGATCCATTTTTCTTAACTGTCAAGGCTTATTGATGGATAAATAACAAATCATTAGAAATGCAATAATTTATTATCTCTATTATTCAATTTACTCCAATTAATGCCAACACATTTTAAACGCATTTCTTAAACTTAAACGACACCAATTAATTTAGTTAAAGATAATAAATGGTGATTGTACGTTAAATGATTAATATGATCTTCAATTTCATTTTGAATTTTCAAAAGAAATGACAAAGCAAATCAATTAACACAATTCTCATTACATATAATAATATTTAAGAAATCAATATATTTATAATTTAGATAACAAAATAAAATTTTATTTTCATTTATTGTATAAGATAATTTAATTTCATTTGGTATTAGAATAATTAAAATTTAGAAATTGTTAATCTCATGCAAGACTAAATAGTGTAAGCCATTCATATTTGTTTGGATATTCCTTTTCGTACCATATCCTATTTTCTTCATGCCAGTAATTCTTCCCTATAATATTTGAGATTAAACGTGTTTCTAGTAACAATTTGTTTCCAATTAGAAAAATTGATAACACTTTGTAGTCAATATTAATCACATAGCATACGTATATATATTTGCACATAAATTAAAATTTTAAATTATTTCATTAAAAAATAAACTAAAAATTAAATATAAAGATAAAATAAAGCAAGCCATTTTATATTGTGTATGAAATGTTTAGATTAATTTATAAGGCATATCAATATATTTGTATATCATACTAATATTGTTCCCAAAAGTAAAAGCAGATTTTTTTTTGCTAAAAAGCAAATTTTAATATTAAAAATAATAAAAGAAATCACAAAGAGGAATAAAACAAATGAAAGAAAAAGAAACATATTAATGGAGCAAACAAAAAAAAAAGAAAAAAAAGAAATGAAACATAATAGAATTATAAAACAAACGTTCAATACTATTATCTTTAACGAACAAAAATATATTCCTATTTATAATATTGAAGTTGGTATGAAATATTAAGAATAAAATTTAATTGAGAGTGATTTAAAGTAAAAAAAAAAAAAACAATTAACTTTGATTGTAAATTGAATTGAAACTTATTTATATAAGATAAGAGTAATGAATAAATCAAATAGAATAAATGTACTAATCTAAATTAAATAAATTTACTTTTTTTACATTACAAATGAATCAAATAAAATTAAGCATATTAATTTTTTTAAAAATTTAAAATAAAATAAAATGTATTTATTAGATGACACATGTCGTTTATTCATGATCGTATAAGTGTAAAAAATAGAACATGCACAGTTTTTTTTTTTTTTTTGTCGAAGGCTTTGATTTTTATATATTAATATAAGATAAGATATAAGATTAATAAGGTGTTTAAGGTATTTAATATTTATTATAATAAGTTGACTAAAAATGAAAGTAATGAGAGTAATTTATAGAATGTATAAAAACTATCAGTTAATAAAAATTTAATTTTATTATCATTATTACATTAATTTTAAAATTTATTTTTTGTTTCTTGTAAGCGTATTGAATATACATTATACTTAATTATTCTAATTATAAAGCATACATTACTCTCAATTTAAGATACTATTACTCTTGATTTGGTTTTCAATTTATTTTAGTCAATTAATCATTTAAAAATAAATGTTAATAAGAATCATTAAATGTATTTTATAATAAAGGAAATAAGATATATTAAATTAAATTTATTTTACCATTAAATTCTAAAATTTAAATTTAAAATGCATAATTAATTTTAAACACATGTAAATTTTTTTTTTAATTATCCACATGTAAAAAATGTAAACTATCTACATCTGATTATTTTCTTCTTTTTTTTAGAGGCTTTAGTTTTATATATTTACAGAATATTTATTTTACCATTAAATTTTTAAATTTAAATGCATAATTAATTTTAAACACATGTAAAACTTTTAGATTGTTCACATGTCAAAAATATAGATTATCTACATTAGATTATTTTCTATTTTGTTAGAGGCTTTAGCTTTTATTTTATATAATTATATAAAAGCCAAAACCTTTCATAAAAAGGAAAATAATCTAATGTGGAGAGCTTATATTTTTTACATGTGGATGGATTTAAAAAATCACTATGTGTTTTTTAATAAATGCATTTTATTTATTTAAAATATTTTAATTTTTTTTATAGTAATATTTTAAAATAATTAGTTAGACTAAATTAATTACATTTATCACATTTTAAATATTCAATATTTTTACCTTATATGAATAAGTTACAATTAGTTTAGTCAATAATCTTATATAAATATATAAAAGCCAGAACTTTTCATAAAAAAGGAAATAATCCAATGTGGAGAGCTTATATTTTTAACATATGGATGAGTTTAAATAATCACTAATGTGTTTTCTAATAAATGCATTTTATTTAATTAAAACATTTTTATTATTTTTATGGTAACATTTTAAAATAATTATTAGACTAAATTAATTACATTTATTATATTTTAAATATCTAATACTTTACCTTATATGAATAAGTTACAATTAATTTAGTCAATAATAATACAAATAAAAATAGAAACTAAATAAAAAGCTAATTAGTCATGAATATATTTCCATATTTCTAATTACTCATGAAAAATTAAATGAAATTTAATGTAGTAAATAAGAAAATATAAATTAAACATTTAACTGATTGACAATAATGATATCATTAAATTAGAAAAAATTTTGTTTTCTTTTTTAAAAATACAAATTAGGCCAGAATTTGGAATTTGTAATTTTGAATAAAAAATCACATTAATTTCATATGTTTTATTACTTATTACATTATACAATTAATAATAATAACTTTTTAATACATTTACGAAATTGTCTTTTGATAGTAATATAAATATAATGTTTTTCAAAATAGAATAGTAAGTAAACCGAATTTGACTATTTTTCAACTTTCTTTGACTGCAATTTTGTCTCCATTATCTTATAAGAAATTTATTTTGTAGTATTGTTTGCTATTTTTTTATAAGTTTATTGAGGTTTTACTCATATTTTTTGTTTAAGCAATCGCTAGGTTTTATTTTTAGAATAACAATTTTATCAACTATATATTTTAGTATATATATATATATTTTATATAAATATATAAAAGTAAAAAACTTTTGATAAAAAAAGAAAGAAATCCAATATAGATAGCTTACATTTTTGACATGTGGATGTGTTTAAAGAATCATTATGTATTCTTTAATAAATGCATTTTATTTACTTAAAATATTTTTATTATTTTTATAGTAATTTTTTATTACTAAAAAAATAATTAGTTAGACTAAATTAATTATATTTATTACCTTTTAAATATAAAACATTTTTACCTTATATGGTTAATTTTGTCAATAATACAAATAAAAATAAAAACTAAATAAAAAGCTAATTACTCATAAATATATTTTCATATATTTTAATTACCCATAAAAAATTAAATAAAATTTAACGTTGTAAATAAGTAAAAAGAAATTAGACTTTTAACGGGTTGACAATAATAATATCATTAAACTAGGAAAGATTTTGTTTTCCTTTTTAAAAAAACAAATTAGGTAAGAATTCAAAATTTATAATTTGAAGGAAAAATTGCATTAATTCCATGTTTTTAGGATTTTTTTTATGTTAAAAAAAGAATTTGGATAATTCTTGTTAAGAATAGTTTGTATTTTATTAAGAATACCATTTGCGTATATAATTATATATATTATGTATCAAATGAGTCATAAATTAGTGTAAATATAAAATTTATATTTTTTATTAAGAATATTATACATTTATATGTATAAGTATATACATAAAAAAATTCATACATTACATTGGTCACAAACTAATTAATTATAATCACTAAATAATTAATTAACAAATAAAAATATAACTATTTAATCAAACTTGTAGACTTGAATCTAAATTATTATGAATTTAAAAAAAAATTATATTTAATGCCGTGATAATGTATACACTATTATTAAATTAAATATTGCCATAATCATTAATAAATAAATTTAAAAATTTTAATTAAATATTGCCATAATCATTAATAAATAAATTTAAAAATTTTAAAAATTTTAAAAATTGAAAAAAATTAAAAAATAAGTCGAAGTTAACTTTTATTAGTTATATTCTAAAAATTTTATTTTTTTAAAAAATTTATTAGTTAATGATGCGATAATAATTGATTTAATAACAATAGTATAAAGCCTTAAGAAAAAAAAAACACCTGCAAGATTTTGTGAGAAAAAAAACGCGGCAAATCTATCAATTTTTCCACTATGGCCCACTGCCTTCCGTCTGTGACTGCCACCGACTCAGCAATCAGCAATGCTAATGTATATGAATTCATGACTGCAGTCACTCTCTCATCTCATCTACCTTTTTCTTTTCTATAAAAATTAATAAAACCAAAGCTCATCTAAAAACTATCCAAAAATATGAAGCTCTTCCCATTCCTCTTGTTTTCTTTCATTATTTTGTTCAACTTTTGTTCTGCTGCCAATGTAACTTATGACCGCCGCTCTCTCATCATCGATGGCCAACGCAAGCTCCTCATTTCTGCTGCCATTCATTACCCCCGTAGCGTTCCTGGGGTCAGTTTCTCACTTTTATTTGGTCGGCCTTTAAAGAAACCCCAATTTGCCAGATTTCAATTGGGATTTGATTGCTTCTTCATTTTTTTCTTTTGCTTTAATACCGATTACAATCCCTTTAAGGGTGCAATGATTTTCCAAACCAACTTCATCCTCACTAATTGCTTGTTTTCTTTGGAATATACATTGTGGATTTTTTCCCTTCAAATATAAAATGTTTGCTTCATATGCTTAATCTGTAACGTGGCAGATGTGGCCAGGGCTGGTTCAAACCGCAAAGGAAGGAGGGGTTGATGCCATTGAGTCTTATGTGTTTTGGAATGGACATGAGCTTTCTCCTGGAAAAGTGAGTGCTTCAAATCTGCTGCAGTTGTTTGTAGGACGAAGATTGCTCAAAATGAAATGTATTTTTGTTGACCAAGATCGAAATTTCTCACCTTTCCATTGTTAATTTTCAGTACAATTTTGAAGGACGATACGATCTGGTCAAGTTTGTAAAGATTGTTCAGCAAGCTGGGATGTATATGATTCTTCGAATTGGCCCCTTTGTAGCAGCTGAATGGAATTTTGGGTGTGTTTACATTTTGTCATAGATTTAAAAAGGGATAATGTCTTGAATGAACCCTAAATTATAGTGAAACGTTCAATGTGATACCTGAACTTTAAAAACATCTAATGTGAACTCTGAATTATGAATTTGTTAACTAATGTAGTACTTGAAAACTGTTTGTCCGCTAAGTGTCATTGTTTGAAGCTAGACATATTAGATGTAAGTACCATATTAGTTAACAAATTCATAGTTCAAGTATCACATTAGAGATTTTTAAAGTTTAGGTACGACATTGATTATTTCACTATAATTTAAAGGCCATTCATGAGATTAACCCATTTAAAAAAGTTGGCATTTTGATGCTTGAAATAATTGAATTACACATTTGTTAATATTTAATAATATTAAAATATCTAGGAGGTATGGATTGCTATCTTAGATTATCTAAAATGTGCATAATACAGGGGGGTACCTGTCTGGTTGCACTATGTCCCTGGAACTGTGTTTCGATCTGATAATGAGCCCTTCAAGGTTAGAAATTGGAACAGCTGGTGTCTCAGATAAGTGAATAGTAGCCGTAGTAGTTATCGTTACTTTCATCGTTAGCTGTTAACATTTTGTTCTTTACTTGAAACTTTATGAAATGCTGTATGAGTGCTAAGCTATTCACTTGGTTGCTTTTTGTGATTTAGTATTATATGCAGAAGTTCATGACATTCATAGTGAACCTCATGAAGCAAGAGAAGCTTTTTGCATCGCAAGGAGGTCCAATCATCTTGGCCCAGGCAAGTGCAAAATTAACTTGGAAGTAGCCTTTGCAAAAGTTTTGCTTTTTTGAAAAACTGATTTGAACTGTGTAATAAAGTGGGCATTGGCGCCCCTCCATTCCTTTTCTATTTATTACTTTTTAATACACCTTTAATCACCATTCACATATATGGTATCCAAACTTCATGCTTGGGTACTACATATGTGAACAATGATGATGGATGCATTGAAAAGTAATGGACGAAGAAGTAATGGATAATGGAGGGAAGCCAACCCATTAAATTGGTGATAAAATCCCACATTGATTAAATTTGGTATCCTCTCTATTATCCCTACATGTGATGGGGAGTTTTAACTGGTGATAGAAGTCCCACATCAATTAAGTTTGGGTTACGCTGGGAACATTAATATAACAAAGTCCTCTCCCCTATTGCCAATTCGTTTTAGGTTGGGTGCTCTCTTAAATTTTAACGTGGTATTAAAATAGACTCTGCCCCTTTGTTGGCCCCTCTATGATAGGCATTATGCCCACGTGTGAAGTCCATGCTACATAATCAGCCCATTATCTCTACCTGTGAATTACATATCGAATGATAAGTCCCTTGTCCATACACCATGCTAGGGGGTTATTAAAGTGGTGATAAATCCCACATTGATTAGATTTGGCGTATCATGGTGAATAAAGGTTAGAGAAAATTGTTACTTGAGCAGTATAGAGGTTACAGAAATTTCTTAACATTCATTTTCTCTAGTTTCACTTGATTTCTAAATCTATACATGGATGGTCTTCTCCTCTGATTCTTGACTTTAAGATATGCTATAGTTTTATGCAATCCCTTTATTTGGTTTTTTTTTTGTTTTTGAAAGGTCACTTTTACATTTACAAGTAGAAATTCTAATCACAATCAAAACACTTTTCACATAGTATATCCATGGAAGAATCAATAAGCAAACCAACCAAACAAATGAAGTAAACAAAACCAATGTAAAGTTGGACTAAACTCATAGATAGTGAGACTTGAACCTGGGACCTAAGGGTTTGAGGAGCTTCTGCTTGCCATTGAGACGATTTGAATATCAATGAAACAGTTCACTCTGCTGATTACATTTTTATGAGTAAAAATTTGCATAAATATTAAGGAACTTCTATCCTGAACATCTATGATAAAGGAATGAACTTCTAAGATCTTCAAAATTATAACATTCTGGAAAATGTAAATCAAAGAGTCACAATTGTGAGTTTTAGAAACTAACTAGCTCAGTTATGGCTCATTTACTTAGAATAGTAGTATTGTTTGCCTGATCAATTGAGCTATATGCTTGTTGGTCACTGCCTTTGTTAGAAGATTATCCACGTTCTCAAGAAATTGAGTTGATATCATAGGCTGTATATTTTTTTCTTGCATCAGTGTGTAAAAACATTTAAGTCAAATTTCATTATATATTACTGAAAACGATACTAAATAGCAATTAACTTTCTAGTTATGGAATCTGAATTGATATGGTATGCTGTTCAAATTGATATACGTTGAAAGGATGAAATGTAAGCAGTTCTTATAGATAGGAAGACGAATGCTGTGTTAGTTTTTGCTCAATTTTTTTCCTTTCATTATTCTTTTTTCCTTTGAACTATTCCAATCAATTGATGTGCAAACTCCCCCTCTTAGCAATTGCTTTTAGAGTACATTAAACATCTTCCTCAAATTGCAGGTTGAAAACGAATATGGATTTTATGAACAATTTTATGGAGAAGGGGCAAAGCGATATGTCAAATGGGCTGCTGGAATGGCAGTTTCTCAGAATATTGGAGTACCTTGGATAATGTGTCAGCAGGATGATGCACCAGATCCTGTGGTAGATTTTCTTCACTTCAACTTTTTCCTTTTACTGACAGATACGGTATCTATACATATGTATGTGTGTGTGTGTGTATAAATTCATAAAGCATAGCACACAATTCAAATTGAGATTACCACCAAATCAACATAAATGAAATATGGTTCCTTCTGTTTGCATGTGTCCAATGAGTACCATCAGTTTTTCGTACTTTTATATTTTTTGAAATTATAGTAAGTTCTTTGAATTAGAATTTTTTGTTTTAACTGGTTGCTTCCTTATCTTAAAGTAAATACTTCCTTCCAAAATAAAGTAGCAGAACAACAAAATTTTGTTTCAATGTAGCCAAAAAAAAAAAAAAAAAGAGAAAGAAAGAAAGCAAGAAAAGTAAAAGAAAAATCAACAAATTCAGCCCTTTCTCACTCTATGGGCTTGACTACATGTATCCAATTGCACCATTGTACTTTATCTATTGCTATATAATAGCATCAATAAATGTAGGTTCTTTTTCATCTTTGATCTTTTGTTTTCCTTTTTGACTTGGACATCCTCTAGTAAGTTAATATTCTTATAAGAGCATTAGTGAAAGGTCCTAAATGCCTTAAATGTCTCTCATTTTGCCTTCAATTGGCATTGCATCTCTCTTTTCCTGGATGTACTCCTTTTTAGTTTATGTTCTCTTGTAGGAAGATACATCTATCTTTCAATCTCATCTTAGCTATGCTTGTTCTCTGTACATTTAGTGAAGAAATCTCTAGAATAAAACTATTTTATTCCTCTATTTCTTATTACAATACTAGAATTGCATGAAAATATATAAGCTAAAGATTGAATATTCTTAGCCCTAAAACCCAAGATTTTCATGCATTAAAACAGCTAATCAAAGGAGAAATTTACTCTCTACACATAATAAGGAAAATATCTATTGGATTTGGCGTAATTACCCAAATCACTCCTTATTCTAAAGGTAAGAAACTTAACTAAAATAGATAAAGTCAACTAATCAAGTAATAATAAAGATTAGATTTCCATACTCCCCCTCAAGCTAGGTGGTAGATGTCAATCATGCCCAGCTTGGACTTAAGATTCTCGAAGTTGTTTCGAGAGAAAGCTTTAGTAAGTATGTCTGCAGTTTGAAGGCATGTGGGAGTATAAACTAATGTAACAATTCGTTCCTCTATCTTGTCTTTGATGAAGTGACGATCAATCTCTACATGTTTAATCCTATCATGATGAATGGGATTCTTTGCTATACTTATGGTAGCTTTGTTTTCACAGAATATCTTCATGGATTCTTTTGTAGAGACCTTTAACTCCCCTAGCAACCTTTTTAGTCAAATTTTCTTACATTTTCCATGAGACATAGCTCTAAACTTAGCTTCCGCGCTACTTCTAGCCACCACAGATTGCTTCTTGCTTCACCAAGTAACCAAATTTCCCCACACATAGGTACAATAACCAGTAGTTGATCTTCGGTCAGTAATAGATCCAGCCCAATCAGCATCAGTGTAAATTTCAACATTTTGGCATGATGTCTTCTTAAAAAATAACCCTTTACTATGACTCTTCTTTAGGTACTGTAAGATTTGATACACAGCCTTTAAGTGTTCCTTGGTTGGGTTGTTCATGAATTTGCTTACCGTGCTAACCGAAAAACTGATATCTGCTCTTGTATGAGAAAGGTAAATGAGTTTCCCAACAAGTCTTTGATATCTGCCCTTATTAGTTGGTGGACTTCCTTCTTCCGTTCCTACCTTATTCATTGTGTCCATAGGGGTGTCAGCAGGTTTGCATCCAAGTATTCTAGCGTCCTTTAGTAAATCTAGGACATACTTATAGTGTGAAACAGAGATGCCATTCCTTGAGCGAGTTACCTCCATGCCAAGAAAATATTTAAGGTGTCCCAAATCTTTGATTTCAAATTCTTTGGCTAGGAGGTTCTTAATGTTGCTAATTTTTTCCACATAGTCTTGAGTAAGAATAATGTCATCCACATAGACAATAAGAATGGTTATTTTTCCTTTAAGTGAATATTTGACAAACATGGTGTGATCGGTTTGGCATTGTGAAAAACCATACTTCTTTACCACTTTTGTTAGTCTATCAAACCATGCATGTGGGGATTGTTTGAGACCATATAATGACTTTTGCAGTTTACATACCTTGCCAGAATTGTGTTGGTTTTTTAATCCTGGGGGGATTTCCATGTAAACTTCTTCTTTTAGGTCGTCATCAAGAAATGCATTTTTGACATCTAGTTGGAATGGCCAATCTAGATTTGCTGCCAGCGATAATAACACCTGGATCAAATTAAGTTTGGCAATCGGAGCAAATGTCTCCTCATGGTCAACACCATGAGATTGAGTAAATCCTTTTGCAATAAGATGAGCTTTGAATTTGTTAATACTTCCATTTGCATTGTGCTTGATGGTAAAAATCCATTAGCATCCAATTGGATTTTTCCCTTTAGGTAATTCTGAAATCTCTCATGTTTTGTTCTTTTCTAAGGCCTCGATTTCTTCCAAAATAGCCATCTTCCATTTTGGTTGCATGAGTGCTTCATGAATATTATTGGGAATCTGCATATTGTTTAGTGTGCTAATAAAAGCCCAATAACTGCGTGATAAACCTTCATAAGAAACCACATTACAGATTGGGTGTTGAGTACGTGATCTCACACCTTTCTTTAGAGCAATTGGTTGATCAAGATCATCAAAAGATTCAATTAAGTCAGATTCAGTAAAAGTGTTACCTGTGTTGGTTTCAAGTATCTTTGGAATTGGTTTAGATTTTTGGCTTTGCTTTGAAGGTATACATTCTCCTAGATCCTTCTAAGTTTTATGTCTTTTGGAATAGACAATCAATTCTTTGTTTGTTTTCCTTTGTGTGGACTTCGGGCTTGAAGGATCTGGTTGGATGTTTTGGACTTGAAAGGTAGTTGGAGAAGTGTTTGGTGGTTTGGTAATAGAATCTTCCCAAAGCTAATATTCTTGTGTGATTTGATTCTCCCCTTGAATGGCAGTTTTGGGAAAGTAAGATTGATTTTCAAAAAAGGTGACATTCATGGAATGGTAGAATTTCTTTGTTACTGGTGAGTAACACTTGTATCCTTTTTGATTCAGGGAATATCCTAGAAATATGCATTTGATGGATTTGAGATCTAATTTGCTTTGGGTTTGTTGGTTGGTAAGAACAAATGCAGTGCATCTAAACACTTTAATTGGAATAGACAAGATGATTCGAAGGTGAGGATAGGAACCGAGAAAGATTGGCGAGGGCTTTGAAATTTCAGGACTTGAGAAGGCATTTTGTTTACAAGATATGTAGTGGTAAGAACAGCCTTACTTCAAAAATGCTTAGGTACATGGGCAACCATCATGTGGGATCTTGCAACTTTCAACAAATGTCAATTCTTTCTTTTAGCAACACCATTTTGCTGAAGAGTATCGACACATGAGCTTTGATGAATTATACCATGCTTTATTAGATATGATCCAAGGATTGAATTGTAGTATTCTATCCCATTGTCGATTCTCAACACTTGGATTTTGGTTTTGAATTGAGTTTGGATGATATTGTTGAAGTTTTGGAATAGCTGGCTCACTTTTGATTTTCCCTTCATAAGGAATACCCACGTAACCTTGGTGTGATCATCAATAAATGTGACAAACTATCTTGAACCAATAATGTTATTTACTCTGGGGGGACCCCAAATGTCACTATGTATCATTGAAAAAGGATGGGATGATTTGTAAGGCTGATTAGGATATGTGGTACGGTATGTTTGGATAGTTGGTAGACTTCACATTGAATGTTGTTAGGATTTTTGTTGAATAATGAGGGAAACAATCTTTTGAGGTATAAAAAGTTTGGATGACCTAACTGATAGTGCCACAACATGATAGTGCTATCTTTATTATTATTGGAGGATGAAGCCGCAAAAAAGGTCTTCTGATATTGTCTTTCAGAATCATTTTAGCATTACCAAATCATCTTACTGGAGTCCAAATCTTGAAATTCACACATGTTTGGAAGAAATTTAGTAACACGCTTAAGGTCTCTTGTAAGTTTGCTTTTAGACAATAGATTGCAACTTAGATTTGGGACAAATAGAACAAAATCAAGTGTTATCTCTTTGTAAATAGGAACAATACCTGTATTGGCCACTTTTGAAAGTGACCCATCAGCAATTCGAACTGTGATGTTTTCATGACATGTGTTGTATTTACTGAATACAGATGCATCCCTACTCATATGGTCTGAAACTCCTGAATCCATAATCCATAAACTTGATTTCTCTAGTTTTACACTCAAGGCACTTAGAAAATTATTTTTTTATGCTAAAGAACTTATTCCAATAACACTAGCTCTGGGGTTAGAGGTAACCTCTGACGCTGAGCTCTTCTTTCCGCTGGCCATGTTAGACTCCGAGTGAAAAATTTCAAAGGTTCAGATCATGCTCTGATACCATGAAGAACTCTCTAGATTAAAACTATTTTATTCTTCTATATTTTTCTTATTACAATATTAGAATTGCATGAAAATATATAGGCTAAAACCTGAATAATCTCAGTCTTAAAACCCAAGGTTTTCATGCATTAAAACAGCTGATCAAAGAAGAAATTTACTTTCTACGCATAATAAGAAAAATATCTAATGGATTTAGTGTGATTACCCAAATCACTTCTTATTCGAAAAATAAGAGACTTAACTAAAATAGATAAAGTCAACTAATCAAGTAATAATGAAGATTATATTTTCACATGTAGATACTTAGTTGGCTAATCATTGAGTGCCGTGATATGTTGCTGGGCCTATTCATGTTTTGAAAAATTTCCCTTTCAACTTAAGTTGTGTTTTGTGCCCATCCATGAAACCAGTTGTATGTCTCCATTTCATCTAATTTGCTTGGATTTTATGGTTGACAATTCTATCAGTTTTATAAATCTTTTGAATAAACAAGGTCAAGATACCAAAATCAACTAATTTGGAGTATCTCATAATCTTGAGTTCTCATAGTTTCTTAAAAAACAAAAGAAACCTTAAACTGTTCTTTATTCTCCAGTAGACATTTGCTTCTTTCATTTTTTTATTCCCTATGTGTATGCTTATTACAATGTTAAAAATTGTTTTCATGAAAAGAACTCATGTACAACAGTAGAGCATCCAAAGATATTAAAAATATAAACCCTCCCCCAACTCAGATCAGTCAATACTTTAGGAATCAAAGATATTTGTAGGTGTACAATTTTCTGGGCCTATGAGCTTTCATCGGCTATTTGCCTTGAAACAGTTGGCATGGAGAAAAATGTTTTAGCAAGCTGATAAAGATTAATAGGATCCATGCTTTATATAATAGTTACTGCATCTCTATGCACATGCACATCTCAAAGCATGTATTATATGCCTGCTTACTAATGAGTAGCAGCTAAGCTAGGGTTAGGTGTGGGTTGATTTCAGGATTGTTAAAATTCACTGTAAAATTCTATGTTGGACATGTATATTGACTATTATAACAACTTTATGCATCTTGCTTAAGGCTTTTCATTTTTAAAAAAAATGAAATTTGGTCATGGCTGTTTGAAATAAAAAGAGATTTTGGAGCACATTGCTTTTATTTATTTACATAATAAAAAATTGAACTATTTAGCAATCAGCTTAAACCGTAGACTTCTGTGCTTCTTCTATTTTGCAGATTAATACCTGTAATTCCTTTTACTGTGATCAATTCACACCTAATTCTCCAAACAAGCCCAAAATTTGGACTGAGAATTGGCCTGGATGGTAATGTTCTAGTTTACCTTTTGTTTCAATTGTGTAAATACAAGTTTGGATATGTGTATGGTAACCTCGCATGTAAAATGGTCTTTTGTGTTTTCTGATGATATATATTATTAAATAAGAAACATAAAGAGTTCTAGAAAAATAGGAACATTTGGTAACCAAAATAATTATGTATTAGTAACATGTGCTTTATATTTACCAGTGTTTCCTTCACAATTCAAAATTCCTTTTTCTTTAGGGATTTTTCCCTTTTATTTTTCTATAAATAACCAGGAAAAGAATAGTTCTATATAGACCTGCATTCTTCATTAAAAAGAAAAATTAAAAAGAAGAAGAAGAAGAAGAAGAAGAAGAAGAAGAAGAAGAAGAAGAAGTTGATTTTATTGTGAGATTTAATTTATTCATCCTGGTCAAAAGAAGTATAATCCAGTATACATGCTTGCTCTTGGAGTTGACCAACTAATTCAACATTTTATTTTTTACCATTTTTATTTTAATCTGAAGCAGAAATATTCACATTCTCTTACCTTGCAATTAAGTATTTTCTGGAACATCTCAAAAGACTGTAGAATCACTTTATATTTAGGAAGCTTTATGATCATATGGTTTCTATTCAGTTTTGCTGCAATCTGTATTTTGCTTTTCCAGGTTTAAAACATTTGGGGCAA
This sequence comes from Durio zibethinus, assembly GCF_047325235.1. NCBI lineage: Eukaryota > Viridiplantae > Streptophyta > Magnoliopsida > Malvales > Malvaceae > Durio > Durio zibethinus. Next base: position 13,834,664 of record NC_143185.1, read on the forward strand.
GAGATCCTCACAGGCCACCTGAAGATGTTGCTTTTTCTGTTGCTCGTTTTTTTCAGAAAGGTGGAAGTGTACAAAATTACTACATGGTGTGCTAATCAGTCTTATTGTCTCAAATCTTTTTGAACAACTGTAGTTAACTTATTTGTTAATGTGTTTATTTGGTCATTTTTATCCCTTAGCATTATCTTACCATTTTTTCTGTGATTTAGTATCATGGTGGAACAAATTTTGGCCGAACATCAGGTGGGCCTTTCATTACAACAAGTTATGATTATGAAGCTCCTATTGATGAATATGGTAAGCTATTATGATGATATCTGTCAGTAAGTGTATTCTCAGGGAGAGTATTTAGATATTTGGTGGATTCTCATGTCTTTTAGGATTACCAAGGCTTCCAAAATGGGGACACCTAAAGGATCTCCATAGTGCTATAAAGTTATGTAAGCATGCATTGCTAAAGAGTGAACCAACTACTTTGTCACTGGGTCCTTCCCAAGAGGTAAGCTTTCCCCCTTTACAATTTTTATCCACATAACTTTAGATGTCATATTTTTCTATTTTGGTTGGTTTTAGTTAATGGATCAATTTTTTTGAAAGAATTAATAGACCAAATTTTGTTCAATGCATTGATGTAAATTCTTTGTTGCTTTTATTCATTAAACTTTCTTTTATGCATTAAAACAATTAGCCCTAAAATTATTTTAAACTCAATTGTCACCTTGTACTCTCATGTTCCTTTTCATGCTTCTTTTCATGTTCCAATTTGAAATGTCTTTTGAAATTCATTTTTGGCTTAAGAAAGCTGCTTAAGCTACCACATAAGTACCTACTAGAAAATTATTTAGCTCTCTAAATTGTATCAGTTTATATATTTAACATTTTAGTTAGTTTCCCTAGCATCAGCAATCACCTGTTTTGTAATTTTTTTTTATATAACTAATTCCTTTATTTCCTCATCACTTAAGGGAATACATGATTTACCACCCACATCCAACATGTTGTAACCCAAAATTTTTTACTATTATTCTTTTCTCTTATTTTAGTATCATTTTCATGAAATAATTCGTTATTTTGATATAAATTATGTGGAAAACCGATTGCTAACCAGATTTGATTAGGTGTCAGTAATTTAGTATTTTGGTTGTTTCCTAAATAAAAGAGATTCAGTTCATTGATCAGATTCCTACTTGGTAGTTTCCATTTATTGTTAGAGGATTTTTAGGTGATTTGTTATTATCTTTAGGATATCATGGGATTTACCAGATTTGATATTTTAGCTATATATATATTCTTGTACTCTAGAAAGTTTCTTAAGAATTCATAAATAAAAATTCTCATGAATTTCTTCATGGTATTAGAGCATTTATCCTAAACCATTAAAACCTATATATATATATATTTTTTTTTTTTTTTCTTTCTATCTTTTTATCTACGCCATGGCCAGTAGCACATGTGTGTCCGAGCCCTTTATTTTGCCTATCACTGGTCACAAACTCAATGTACAAAACTTCATCCAATGGTCTTAATCAGTGATGCTTTTTGTCTGTGGGAAAGGTAAGGAAGATTATCTTACGGGAATGGTTGTTTCACCCAACGAGAATGATTCGAAGTATCGAATCTAGAAGTTGGAGAATAGCATGGTAATGCCATGGTCAATCAATTCTATGACTAATGAGATTAGTAAGAATTTCATGTACTACAAAACTACCAAGGATATTTGGGATGCTGCGAAAGAAACCTGTTCAAATGTAGACAATATGTTTGCAATTTTTGATATCAAAAGCACTCTACATAACCTGCGGCAAGGAGACTCTTCTATCAGGAATATTTTAATTCCTTAACTTGTTATTGGTAGTAATTAGATATCTTTAAAGAAATAGCATGGCAGTGCCTTGACGATAGCCAACAATATAGGAAAATAGTGGAGAAGGACCGAGTTTATAAGTTTCTACTTGATCTAAACAAGAGTCTTGATGATGTTCGTGGGAGAATTCTTAGCATCAAGCCATTACCTAGTATGTAAGAGGTTTTCTTTGAGTAAAGTGATGCTAGGGACATCATGCAATCCACAAGAGATAGAAAATTCAGCCCTTGCTATACAAGGACCAAAATCCTAAAATTAAGAGACTTAACTAAAATAGATAAAGTCAACTAATCAAGTAATAATAAAGATTAGATTTCCACATTTAGAATCTCTAATACAAGAATTTGTTTTCACAAATTTTTTTGATACTAATAGCTAGGTCAAAAAGTACTTTATCATCAAAAATACTAATCTTGTAATTCACATTCTTAATTAGCCAAATTAATCAGGACTATGTAGCTACTCAATAAGAATATCAAATATTTAAATAATTTTCAGGACAAGAGCAGAAAATTTGATTATATTGTGACAGGTAGCAAAAGAATTTTCTGCACTAGAATGTCTCAAATCATTAATGCTGTGCTGTAGTTAAGATATTCACATAGATGTTTATTTGAGTCACTTATTTCCTACTTCAGTTATTATTTCCATGTTATTCTTATTTCCTCCTTCAGTTATTATTTCCATGTTATTGTAAACTGTGGCATTTTTGAGGATAGTTAAAACATACTTTATGTATTAATGACTCAATTACTTTATTCTTATGATTGTCCATCATTTGATGAATAACCACTTCATTGCAGGCCGATGTTTATGATGATGGTTCTGGAGTATGTTCTGCCTTTCTTGCTAACATGGATGATAAAACTGACAAGGATGTCGTGTTTCGGAATGTGTCATACCACCTGCCTGCATGGTCAGTCAGCATTCTGCCTGACTGTAAGAATGTTGTATTTAACACGGCGAAGGTAAATTTCCATCTTTTTTTCATTTCCATATGTTAATTTCAGAACAATTCATCCATTGCATAATGTCAACAGGTAGGTTCCCAGGCCTCTGTAGTTGAAATGGTACCTGACGAGTTCCAACCATCAGTGGCATCACCAAGCAAAGGCTTGAAAGCTCTTAAATGGGATATATTTGTGGAGAATGCTGGAATCTGGGGAGAAGCTGACTTCATTAAAAATGGTTTTGTGGATCATATAAATACCACTAAAGATACTACCGACTACCTCTGGTATACAACAAGGTTTGTATTTCTTTGGAGAACTATATGCAACTGGTTATAGATTTTTGTCTTCCTGAGTTTATTATGATTTGGATGAATAAAGGATTGACTAAGAGGCTCATAAAGGCATTCATTTTAGCAAAGTACAAGCATCTCATGTTTGTTGCACCATCTCTGGACTAATGATATGAAACTTTGGTCTTTATTGAATTTATGAATTTACTCATTTTATCCTGTACCTGATTTTCATCTTATATTATGCTTGATAGTTGTTCGATGTTTCTACGATGTATAGAGGTTATAGTTGCCCAGAAGATACTGCTTTTTTTTTAAGGAATCATGCTGATACTCAACGAAGATCAATAAAACCGGAGTGCAAATTAGGAGCTCTGGGTCTTCTGAGCTTTTAGTTATAATAGACCCAAATTGTTATAGTATGCTTGTTTTTCTTTATCATTGCTATGTTTAAAGTTGTGCTGTTATCTCTGAGTCCAAATTTCTGATGCGTATGGGATATTAGTTCTATGCTAATTTGCCTAAAAAAATTGTATAAATCTTTTTCCTAATTAAAATCTTGTTGCCAAAGTATCTTATTTCATGAACTTCAAAACCTTCTTCCATTTGATAAAACAAAGTTTCTGATATTGAGTTTCTTATCTATAATATAAAAACCTTCAAAACCTTTCTCCTAAAGTTTCTTATCTATAATATAGAAACATTATTTCAAAGTAAGTTTGTATTTAAGATATTGAGTTTGTCTCATTGTACCCATCTCTGATATGCTAACATGATTCTAACTCAACCTGGCTATGGAGTGGATATAACTTTAATTAGTATTATCTAGGTTCTATGATATTCTAAGATAACCTCGCCAGCTAATAGTATTAGTATCCTTGAATTGCAGTATAATTGTTGGTGAAAATGAAGAATTTCTTCGGAAGGGAAGCCATCCTGTCCTTCTTATTGAGTCAAAGGGTCATGCTCTTCATGCTTTTGTTAATCAGGAACTTGAAGGTTATTCTTGGTTTTCCAAATTTCCTTTTGACCTTTATGTTTCTAATTTTGAGCTAATATCTTATATACAGCATGCATAGATTATTGATAGGCATGTCAATATGTGATTTTCATCTTATATACCATCACTTCTCTTTATGTTTATATTTTCTCTAGGCTAGTTCATCGTGACAGTGTGATCACCCTGACGGTGAAATTTTGCACTTCTCTATTCTCTTTGTTAAGTTAGACAATTTAATTTATATAAACTTTATTAATATTTGAGAATTGCCTCTCCTAATTCAGTGAGCAAGTCAGACTGTTGGAAGCAGAATTCATGGCTGAAGCTGAAGCAAAACAGAATGAACCCTTATAGGACCTAGTAGTTGTGACACCCCCAATCCCAATTTGTGAATTGGTTGATGATCCCCTATGCTATATGTTATTGGGGAAAAGTAGAGAGTCTACCAATATGGTAGTCTCCATGTGTTTACATCAGAACATTAAGTAGTGTACATGACTAATATACCCTTTAACCTAAATGCTTACTACTCCCCCTCAAGCTGGATCATATATGTCATATGTACCCATCTTGTTGCAAATATATCTTACTCTAGAACCGGGTAAAGTTTTTTTAAACAAATCTACTAGTTAGTCCATAGATCTTATTGAATGCATAAGAATCACATTCCACATAAGTTTGTTGCTAACTAGAATCCACCTCAATGTGTTTAGAGCTTTCATGAAACATTGAAACATTGGTTTTGAGGCTATATGAAGAGCTGCTTGATTGTCTCAAATTAGCGTTGTAGTCTCTTCTTGTTTATGTCCAAGTTCTTTCGTTAGATGTTTCAAAAACCAATTCACGAGTAGTATTTGCCGTGGCGCCACACTCAGATTCAGGATTGGTCTTGCAACCACTGTCTGTTTGTTACCCTTCCAAGACACCAAGTTACCTCCAACAAACGCATAATAACCAGTGGTAGATTTCCTATCATTCAGAGATCTAGCCTAGTCTGCATCAGTGTAACCTTCAACATTAAGATGCCATGGTTTTTATAAAGTAGGCCATGACCTGAAACACCCTTGAGATATCTTAAGAAATGAACAATAACATCCCAATGATTCATTCTTGGAGACTCTAAAAATTGACTAACAACACTCTACAAAAGAAATATTTGATCTAGTGATTGTCAAGTAGTTCAACTTCCCAACCAATCTTCGATAACAACTCGGATCAATTAACACATTACCTTGGTTAGCTAATAATTTGGTGTTAGGATCCACAGGAGTATCAATAGGTTTGCATCCTAACAAACCAGTTTCAGAAAGGAAGTCAAGCACATACTTCCTTTGGGATAGTGCAATCCCCTCACAAGATCTAGCAACTTCTACATGTAAGACATATTGCAAATCCCCTAAATCCTTTGTCTGAAATTTAGTTTGAAGATATGATTTCAATGCTCATATCCCTTAGCTAACATAACCAGTAATTACTATATCATCCACATAGACAATCAATAAAATTTTACCTATTTTTGCTTGCTGATAGAAGACAGAATGGACTTTTCTACACCTTGTAAGACCAAATTCAATAACTTCACTGAACCTGCCAAAAGCCCTAGGAGATTGTTTTAAGCCATACAAAGACTTCTTCAATTGACATATTAACTCTCAACTCTCCCTGGGCTACGAATTCAGGTGTTTGCTCCTTATAAACTTCCTCCTCAAGGTCACCATGCAAAAAGGCATTTTTAATGTCCAACTGAAATAAAGGCAAATTAAAAGTAGCTGCCAATGATACGAACAAATGAACAGAGGTTAGCTTCGAAACAAGTGAAAATGTGTCAGAATAATCAACTCCATACACTTGAGTATAACCCTTAGTAACCAAACAAGCTTTCATTTTATCAATCAAGCCATCTGAGGCACCTCTTTAGGATTGTGTGCTTTGACCCAAAGGTCTCACGGTCATAAAAGAAGCCTCACAAGTATAGATACAAGTCTCTACATATATGTCATGGTGGATCCTCACAATCCAAATGTTGGTTTGGGGGTGTCACAGTATATACCTTAGTTTTGTTTTCAAGTCCCTCAATTGTTGTGTTTTGCTTAGGAGTACCTTTCTATGTCTTTGTAGTTTGCATCTTCCTTGACTGAAGGCTCCGGAATTGATGGATAAATTTTGCTTAGACATGGTTGAGTGACATGAATAATCTCATAGCTTCCAATCAAGTTGGAAGTTGGGGCCTACTTCTGTGTGAGAATAACATGATAGGAGACATCTTAAATTGGGCTTAAGGTTTATTTATCTTCTCTATTTTAAGACTAAGTTTTCTTTTGGTGACTAATTGACAAAGGAAACTCCAACTGCAATAAATAGCTTCAGATAACATATGGTTTCCAGCCTTTAGAGGTTATGGGTTTTTTGGGTGAAATACACAAATCCCCCTAGATAAAATAAGAAACAACAACAAACCCCCTCTTGTTTGAAAATGCCACTTTACCCCTTGACTGTAACAGGAATTAATCAACCCGTTAATCTTAATCAGCCTAGCCTTTTTTCCCTTAATGTTTTAATTTTTATTTTGTTTTAATAAAATTTAAATTTATTTTAAATTAAAAGTTAAAAACTTAAATTAAAATTAATTCTAAAATTTCTGATAACAATATTACAAAAAAGAAAAAACTTAAAATTACAACAATAAAAAACCTAAATCGAGTCCCTCTTTTCATCTTCCATAACAGACCAAAGAACAGAAAAACCTCTCTCTTCAATGGAAACCCAATCTTCCATGTGCAACTCCCTTCATATCCCTTGACAGAACAATGGGTACATTCAATTCGTTTCTTTTCCAGAATATAAACGGGGCTTCCCCCTCTTTAAGTTCCTCTCATCTTTGGAGTTTGTTGCCCAAGTTGTAAGTGTGTCCCATTAGCGATGATGTAGTTTCTGCAGCATTAATTAGGGCTCCAGGTTCTACATGTAAATTTCACAATCAATAAGATGTATTTGAACTGATTGACTTTTTCATTTCTTTAATTGTTATTGAATGTTGAAAGAATGTATCTTTAAAGCCTAACTGATTGTTAAGGGCTAAGCCAATAGCTGCATAAGGTATATAAGTACCTAAGTTCCATTTTTTGCTAATGCTTTTAAAGTGGTTTCTATAAATTCATATATATATATATATATATTCGCACTCACACACACGTTATACTCTTTTTAGTTATTGAGTATAGTTGAGTGATTTATTTTGCAAATTATAGTTTGATAGTTATTGCATTTCCTCAAGTTTTCTATGCATCTATCATGTGGAGATACTTGTCATATATTTCAAAATTTTTGATGTCATTTTACAGGTAGTGCTTCTGGAAATGGCTCACATTCACAATTTAAATTTGAGAATCCAATTTCTCTCAAGGCAGGGAAGAATGAAATTGCACTGTTGAGCATGACCGTGGGCCTACAAGTTAGTTAATTCTTCTTTACTTGTATATGTAATATACATTCTTGCTTGCATGTTGGTTTAAGGATTAAAACATTTGTTTTCAGTTTCATTGCATTTGCAGTGATGTTGGTTTTCACTCAGAAGACAAGCTTTGTTAACATTATCCTACTGCTTTAAAATTTTAGAATCATTTGGATTAATTTTTAACATTATCCTAGACATTCTTGGCATTCCTGTTTCTTCCATCTTTTCAACTATTTTTTAGTAACATGGAATATTCATTCAGGGCTGATACCCTAACAGTCGTAGCTGATTATTGGCTAATCTAAGAAGATATTTTTGTCCACTTATGTTTTTCCCCTTTTCATTAGCGATTTTTCCTTGGACATTTCTCCTTAGACTAAAATGCATAGGGTGTTTAACAGGCAAAGGTTGGCCTAGCAGTTGTTACTTCTGTTTTAGAGAGACAAGGTCCAAGGTTCCAAAACCCTGTCCCCCCTTGAATTCCTCATATGTACCAAAAAACTATAGGGTGTTAAGAACCTTAGGAGATTATCTATTTCAAATTTATCTGCTTTTGGCCTGGCTCCTTACCGTTACATAAGGGTGATCCCTCCATATTTTAAACAGCTTGCCTTCTATATGAATCTGTTTAATCAGGACCAGCTGATAAGACAAGTAATCTGTGAAAGTCTCAAGATTGTCTTTAAATATCAAGCTATAATTAATGTCAAACATGTTTTGAAGAACATAATTGTTTAGAGATTTATCATCTTGTTTCTTGCTTATAAACAAGAGTAAAGAATTCTTAAGTTATACTTAAATTATGAAACTATCTGTGGAGCTCATATACATTCTATGATGTTTTCTGGATTTGTTTTTCTTTTATCTGAATTCTTTGTAGCTGTGGCTAATTGTGGACCATGTTAACTGTGATTGGGTCCTATCCTAGTGTCTGCAGTATCTGTGGATCATAAACTGGATACATAACGCAGTCATTGGGGCTTTTGAGAGATGTATTGGTGGGAAAGAGCTATTCTAGAGGCAGTGTGACCTAACACTGCTTAGTGAGTGTCCATTCATCTATGATGTTTTGAGCTTATCGTTTTGCACCTTTGAATCTTCTCCAACCATAGTGAAATTTCTTGATTCTCCTTATAATGGAGTCATTGGGGCTTTTGTTAGTCCTGCACCTTTGTGCTATTCTAGAACTTTGTGCGTTTTACTCTCTGATGATATGTTTTTGAGAGTCTGACTGATATGCTCTTCCTTATTTCAGAATGCAGGAGGATTATATGAATGGGTAGGAGCAGGACTAACAAGTGTCAAGATCAAGGGGCTCAATAATGGAACAATAGATTTGTCTATGTCTAACTGGACCTACAAGGTATTTTGCTTTATTGAGTTAGGGCCATAATAATTTCTCTCATATCTGGCTTTATTTGATTGTCAAATTCATGATGGAGCTAAATTGTAAGTTGGATTGAAATATATGGGGATAACAGTCAGAAAGACCCTTGAAGTTTTTGCAATTTTAATTACCACCCTAAATCACTTTCTTTGCCTTATTGGCTTTACCTTAATCATGCCGTTTGAAGAATGAAGAAAAAGTGAAACTGTCATGTACCCTGCATCTAATTGTTCTAGTGAATATTGACTTTAAGATGAAGTCTACCATTTTCTGATGAGAAAACACAAAATCCATAATGAATTCTACTTTCCTGTTTTTTGTGATTAGTTTCTTTCAGCTATTAAGAAGTTAATGTAGAACAAAAATTCTAGAATAATTACACTCAATAATAGTCTAAAAATCTCAATTGCAGAAACTTAAATCTCATTTCAAAATGTCAATAGCCAAAACCTGAATTTCAAGTTTAACAAACCAATACGTATGAGCTTCATTAACCTTGGTTTTAAGCCCCTCAATAAGGCCGGACTAAATACCAAAAAAGGTCCGGTAAAATAAACAAGACAAACAAGCTCACAAAATATCTAAAATCCTATTCTCTAAATTTAAGCTTTGAATATATATACTTACAAAACTTGCAAGGATGTCCTCCATCAGAAGTTTCTTCAATTCGTTCCTTACTGAGCTTGAAATATTTCATGACTTTCCTGCATAAATTTAGTCTTGTAATACTTGAGAAGTTTTCAATGGCAACATCATCATCAGAATTGCATTGAAGAAAAGGGACACCTTAAGTTTAGGACCAAACTGAAACTTCTATTTTTTTAAGGTTTTATTCCAAAATAATTTATGTATGATTTGTTTGTTGATGATAGTCATTTTTATAAGTTCAGATATGATAATCTTGTGCTAAGGAAGAAACGACACCTCAGAGTCTGGAAGCTAGAAATTGAAGAAAAATATCAAACAAAACAGATCTGGAGTTCTGGATTACTATATTCAATAATTTTTAAATAAGATAAAAAATTGCTACAGTATCCACTTTAAAACCTAGAAAGACTGTTTACTCTAGGGCAAAGTAGCTTTACAATCATAGTATTAGATGCTTTAGGAATCTAATTCAATCAAGATGGGCAGTCCTAGCTAGTCAAAAATAACATATAGTTGTGTGGCTTTTTAACAACTGAGAACTAAGATGTAAAAGAAGAAATAAAAAGACAAACAAATTCTGCTTAAGATTTAATATAAAGAAGGGTTCACTTGTTAATTGAGCCCTCTTACCCTTGGTTTTCTTCTTGGATTCTCTGCATCACATTCAAAACAATGGAAGGCTGAGGTTGATGTAGCCATAAGTATCAAGAATTTGTTTTCAGAAGGAAGCATCACTTTTTCCAAGTCAATTATCATCTTCCAGAGCCTTTGAAGAGCTATAATATATTTAATAGCTGAAGAGTGAAATATTCACAAATGGTTATAGCCTTTAAAATTCTGAAAGCCTTATCTCTGTCTTTGTTATGCTGTATGCAGATTGGATTGCAAGGAGAACACTTGGGTATATACAAGCCAGACAGCTTGAATGGTGTAAATTGGGTATCAACCTCAGAACCGCCAAAAAATCAGCCTCTGACATGGTACAAGGTATAGATTCAGAAAAGACCCTTATTTCCTGTTCAAATTTAATTCAGGATAAATATTTATTGGAGGCAAATGTTTTATCACTTAATCTACCAATGTTCAAAATTTGAAAAAAAAAAAAAAAGGATTTAAGTACTTAAGCTATGGCAGGTTGTTTTGGATCCACCATCAGGGGATGAACCGGTTGGTCTAGATATGATTCATATGGGAAAAGGTCAAGCCTGGTTAAATGGAGAAGAGATTGGAAGATACTGGCCGATAAAAAGTTCTAAACATGAGAAGTGCATACAGGAATGTGATTACAGAGGAAAATTCTTCCCAGATAAATGCCTTACTGGTTGTGGAGAACCAACACAAAGATGGTAAGCAAAATCAGAAGATAATTAAAACACTGTTTCTCAAGAATTCAGACTTCATAGTAAATGCAAAAATGGGTGTTAGTAATATAATTTCCTTGACCATGCAATTTATTATTGAAAAAATACTTGCAAAAGGATGCATGGGGTTAATATACCAAAAACATTATATAGACAAGCAGGAATGTTTACCAAATCTTTCAGGTTTCCAAGTTTAAGAAATACACTTCTTCATCAAGCATGTAAAACAATTATGAGAAAAAATTGCTTGGTTGCCCATCTTTCATGTTGTCATATTCTACATCTCCAACTTAGATCTCTATGTTCAGCTTCTTAGACCTTTTCCCACATAAAACTCAATTCTAAGTTTTCAGTAAATTAAAAGTTATGCACATTTTAGCTTTATCTAGTAATTAATTTATGTGTCACAAGCTATTTTTTGCAAAATCTTTAAGAAAACTTGAGTAGGCTTTTGGTTGTCAGATGTGAACACTCATGAATGCAAAATTTTTTGAATAGCTTAAATGCCTTTTTGAGTTGGAATTGTACATCTTTTACTGCAGTTGTATGAGACTATCTTTTTCCACCTATTTTCTCTTCATATTATTGAATTTTGGTTTTTGGTAGCCTTGAGTTGAACACTTGAGTAGGCTTTTGGTTGTCAGATGTTGAACATTTAACCCTACAAGAAAACAAAAATAGCATTTATTCTTGAGATACTTAAAACTTTATCTAGTATTCAACTTATACTAATTTTATTTTGCAGCTGATTGAGTTGGTCTCTTATCAACTGGTTGCTTTTAACTGAGTTGGCTCAAAAGACTATTTTTCTTCTCTCTTCGCCATCCAAATTATGTTGTGCATACTTAGTCAAATGGTTTCTTTTATTTTTTCTACTCCATTTTATCAACTCAAAAAAATATGTTTTGGTGTATATGTGGGTGCTGCATAAGTTAAAATATTAAAGGTACTTTACATGTGTTTGTGGGCATTAATTGGTTAACTTAACTTATGATGTTATCATGGTTTTTTCTTATTATTGAAGTAAAGCTAGATTAAAATTGAGAAAATTTAAAATTGTGAAGTTGTCACATATTTTTCACTCTATATTGCTATTTCATCAGTATTTCTTTTTACTTTGAATTAGTTACTTTCTTGAAATAGTTCTTCAAATCCTCCTTATCATTCTCCACCTTTTTCCAATATTGGAGGAGTTATTAAAAACTGTGTTTTTCTTATGGACCAGGTACCATGTTCCACGTTATTGGTTCAAGCCATCTGGAAACATTTTGGTGATTTTCGAGGAGAAGGGTGGAGATCCAACAAAAATTACATTCTCAAAACGCAAAACATCAGGTCTGTGTTCTCTCATTGCTGAGGACTACCCTATGATCAACCAGGATTCAGTACAAAAAGATGGAAGTGGAAATGGCAAAACCAGACCGACTGTCCATCTTAAGTGCCCCAAAAATACTTCAATTTCTAATGTGAAATTCGCTAGCTTTGGAAATCCGACAGGAAGATGTGGGTCTTACAGCAAGGGGAACTGCCATGATCCTAATTCAACATTTGTGGTTGAAAAGGTAAGGGTTACCTTAATTTCACTCATATTTTTTGTTATGTACCTAATTCCACAGGTTAAGGTTATAGCATCACCATAGCTGACTATGAACTGAACAAGGTTCACAACTACAATAAGGTTATAGCATATTCAATTTTTAACCTTATTCATAAGCTTCACATTTGCATAATGTTGGGATGCCATTTTTGTTATTTTTATAATGTCCCAAATCCCATAGGTCAAGGTTATAAATTGATTATGTTATGTCTCAATTTGAAGTTTTCGCAATAAATACGAAGCACAATTTTGTTAAATTCAAACACCAAACAAGTAGGAAGTGTTTATACTTGATTCAAGTGTAAGATAAAATAGCATGCATCCAAAGCCATAAAATATGTAAAGCTTCCATAGTTTTTGATAATTAATTAGGAGATGTACAGTAAACATTGAAAATGATTTCATTTTTTTACAAACATTTTGGGTAGAAAAACACTAAAGTGGTAATAAGTCACTCATGTTTAACATGGATGCTCTCTTAACCCACTGTTGCAAACCTAATAAATAATATGATTAGTGTGCATAACTTAACATAAATTTTCTTTTCCTGATATGCTTTGAACTACAGGTCTGCCTAGGTAAAAATGAGTGTGCCATAGAAGTAGCAGAAGAGAACTTCGATAGGGGCTTGTGTCCTGGTATCACTAAGAAACTTGCAGTTGAAGCAGTATGCAGCTAAAATTACCAATTCCAGCTGAGAGCAGATTCAAATGAAAATGATTTGGCTGCCGACTGAAGAAAAACCAATTTTCTTATTACAAAATCTTTATATAATCTCCTGATAATAATGTAATTTGTTGATAAAATGTTGAGTTGTTTTTTCCGATCAAAATTTGACAGTCGGACATATCAAAACAAAATCTTTATATAATCCAAAATAATATTACCCTTGCGTAAGTACCTTAAGACATAATGATCAAAATAATTTGGAGAAAAACATTATAATCATTGAACCTATATGTATAGAGTATATAAAATGATAGAAAATGAAACGTTGATGGAATTAATGAAATAGCTCATTAAAGAGGGAGGAGCATCTAGTTGGATTGATTGTTGGAGATTTTATGATTTACTTGGTGATCAAAGGGGCTCCTGATACTGAAGATTAATTGTCCTGAAAATGTTAAAAAAAAAAAAAAAAGGAAGTAAAATGCTGAAAACTGAAGATAAAAATGCATGAAGATTGATTAAAAATAATTGATCGTGGCTTTTGAAATTGGTATTTATAGCACATGAATAAATGAAGAGGAAAAAACAACTTCTGCCCTGTTCAAGGGCCCGGATCTTGGTCTCAAAACCACTTTCGTCAACTCTACATGGTAACCTGAACACCTCCAAACAATATCTTTGAATTGGGTACGATTTGAGTTGAGTTTTGAAAAGAATTTTCAAGCCCAAACCTAACTAGAAATATTATTTTATTAATAATAAATATTTTATTGGATTTTACTTCTAAAATATATTTAAAAATATTAAAATTTTCATAAAAAACTAAATATTTTAATACCAATGGATCTAATTAGATAGCTGGAGTTGGAACATGGGCAAGATTTTAGATAAAATTATTTACAAAATTAAAGAAAACTTTTTAGTTTCTTAAATAAATTAAATATTAATAAAAAATTGGGAAACAAAAAACATATTTTTTTTGAACTTTGAATAAATCAAAAAATAATTAAGAAGTTTTATTATATAAATTTGATTTCATACAATTATAAAAATTGAAAAAAAGTAGATATGTTATTAACTAATTATTTTATTTTTATTGAAAAAAATTCAAATAAAAACCATCCAATGAACTAAATATCTAGCTTTTATTAAAAAATATTGAAGTAATTTATAATTTAAAATAAAAAAAATGAACCCCAACACAATCGCAATTGGTGGTATTAAAGTAGGAATACCAAAAACTTAAAGGATCAACCACAAATTTTACCAAAAGAAAACGTAAACGTTACGATACAATTGTGAGAGTTAGAAAGGGATTTAGTGCTTCGGGCGAATTCTTTATCAATTTTCCTTTAAAAGGAAACTTAATAAAATAAAACTACAAAAAATCTTAAAACCAAAAAAAAAATTTTAAAAGATTAAAAATAAGGATAGCACAATTTCGCTGTCATAATCAGCGTTATTTGAGTGTGAGTCGCGCGATTTATTTTTATGAATTTATTATAAATAAATCAATTTTTTTAGTCTTTGATTCAAAGTAATTAAAAGTAGAATTAGGTCAAACGAATTTGAGAGTAAACAATACCATGGCTCCCTTCTTTTTACGTGGTCGTTTTCATCCCAACAACAAGCGTTCCAAATCACATTTGAAGAATGTAATCGATTTTTCTTCCTTAATCTTTGATTTATTATTATTTTTTTTAAATACAATTGTTTTGAGGTAAGATTTAACAATTTTATTATTATTTTTTATGTTGCTTAGGAAAAGAAAAATGGTGGAATGAAGAA
Organism: Durio zibethinus; assembly: GCF_047325235.1. Classification (NCBI taxonomy): domain Eukaryota; kingdom Viridiplantae; phylum Streptophyta; class Magnoliopsida; order Malvales; family Malvaceae; genus Durio; species Durio zibethinus. The sequence goes on from NC_143185.1 coordinate 13,849,675, forward strand.
CATACAAAAAAAGTTTGTGAGGCTCAAGGCAGAAATGAAAAGAATCAACAAGAAACAAAAGAATATTAGAAAAGGACAAAGATAAGTGAGAGAAATATTAAAAGTCATTGAAATTCAGTGTGATGAATTAAAGAAAGAAACAAAGATCATTATCCAACAAACATCCAAGACCCGAATCAGGCTGGCTCTTATGTTTCGAATTTCAAAGCTTCTCAACAATTTGACCTCGTAACTGTTGTCAATTTCACCGATATCAATCTCACTTACTTGCTTCGGTACTCTTTTTTTTTCCCCTTAATTTGGTACTCTACAATGTTGCTTTGCTTTTTAATTTAGCTACCCTTTGCATGTTGGTTGTTTAATTTTTTTTTGTTTTTTTGTTTTCCATGAAAACAAGTAAAAAGTGGGGTTTGAATGCAAAATCAAATATTAGTTAGTTTTGGATTATTAAAAATTTAAAACGAAATTATATGTATATGATAATGTATTTGGTTATGATTTAGCTTGTTAGCAACTTGGACCAGCAAGATGCAGCAATATAAGACTAATATATATATATATATATATATATTATTTTCAATGTTGATTAGAGTTTCATTGTTCATGACTGATTGAATATAAGGGATGATTATGTAAACCATTGTTGAATTTCATAGTTTTTATGGTGTTATGTTTAAATTTGCTTAGCTTAGAGCTTTATTCATTATTACTGTTTTTGGGACAATGGAAATTTTATCATTCTAAGAAACTGGATAACTTGCTACTGAAAAAACAAAGTTAAATGAATGTAAAATTAAGATTTTAGTATTGAGACATCACTGAGAAATTGTTTCATTTATCAGCTTCTTAGCAAGCTCTAATATAGAATTAAGCCTTAGTTGAACATCATTTGTATCAAACTTTAAGATCATCACAGCTGTTTTATTATTGTTATAGAGCTTCCTAGGGTTCTTTTGTTTTCAAACTTTGTAAATGTAACAGGACCAACCAACCCTTAAAATGGTGGCAGAAAACTATTGCTTCTCATGTGCCAATAGCCCAAAGAAGCTTATAATTCGAATATCCAACTGTTCTGTTATTTCCAGAGGCTTGCAAAGTAGGAATTTATAGTAAACCTCCTTTGAGTAGCTAGAGGTGAATAAGAAAAAACTATATATGATTTCTAGATTCTTTTACATCGCTGCAGAAGTAATAATGATTGGAATGAATTGAAATGGCCTATGAACATACCATATTAAAAGTTGCAACCCTTTCCAGGATTACCAACCATGAAATAAAAGAGTCTTTTCATATAAGTTTATGTCAGGGAATTCTAGGATTCTTTTCCCTACGTCACTCTAAAATCAGTAGTCGTGAATTTCTTACTGTTAGATGAAATCTTTCGTACACAATTTATGGCTGAATCACAAAATCTTTCATACACAATTTATGCTTGAATCTGGATCTTGCTAAATCTGCCAGGTAAAGAAGTTTTCCCCACTTCCAGCTATAAAACATAAGGACATGCACATATCGATACTTTGATTTAGCTTAGTTTCTAAATATGATTAAAAACTTCACTTCTGGAAGAAAATGGCTAGTTAATTTCACCAACTTTTTTTTGCTTTGGCACTAAAGCAAACAAGTCGGCATTAAACTAGTTTTATTATTATTTTTGTTTCTCATTTTTAAATTAGGATGTGGTTGGTTGGTAGAATAGAAGGAAACTATAAGAAAAAGGGTATTGGGTATCACAATTACTTGATTCAATCAATTACCTTCTTTAAATGTTTTGTCTATGGAAAAATTATATTTAAGATAATTTTTTTAGTGGAGAAATTATTCTATCTTTCCTCCCCTTGTTCTTCTTTTCAAAATATCCTTCTCCTTACCAAATATACAGTTAGTGCAGCATCAGCTACGGTTTATTGAATTGATTTAGACATCCTTAATGTATATATGCAGGAAATGGTGTTTTTCTGTCACGAGTTTTTTGTGATATTTCTAGGTGCAAATTATGCTCATAAAAACTGAATAAACTTCTGTCCCTTTTGCAGTGAAATAGTAGAAAGAGAGAACGAGGAAAGGCAAACATCGGGTGACAGTTGAACTGCTAGGAGAAACTTCTTCTACTGATAGAAATATTAACTATGGAATCCATAGTGTTAATAAAGTGGTTACTGCCTTTTAGGACTTATGTTTACTCTCTTTAGTTTATTTCATGTTTGGTATTTTCCGTGACAACTTCAATAGATTGAGTTCCTTTATTTTTGTTTAGTTTTTGTGTCTGACGATGAGATTTACATATAACGAATGCCTTAAAACCAACAAATGCATAGAAAGTTTTGTTATGCATTCTATAACCCTATGGTTCTCCTAGAGTAATTTATGAATAGCGGTGCTTTAATCCCTGACTAGCAAAATTGTGCCTCTTGTTTGTGCATTGCTTGATTTGTTAGTTGTTACTTTAACGTGTATATTATAGGCTAAAATTAATTAGATAAGTATTTTTTTTATTTAACCACCTGTATGCAAACTTCCACTGGATTCTTCACTTTTCGTTAGCCACAAGAAAAGAAAAATTGTGAATATATATAATGGTGACGGGTGAGCTTCTAATGACTCGGATAAGTCCTGATTGAAAAGCATGCTGGTGAGGGATGTCTGCTGCTCCCTTATTTGTTGTTTCTTCATTTTACTTGTTACATGGCCCTTCCGTGTTGCATCAATGCCTGGTGGCTGATCCATTGCATTGAGCTTGTAACCTGCTCTAGTTAAAGCAGTTTGGTTTAAGACTTTCAGTTTATGCTGAAAGTTGGTTTTTGGTAGTTGTCTTATTGACAAGATTTATGTTGGCTGGCACTGTATTGGAGGACTGATTTGAGACGAATGATATCTAAATTGTTATATCACTTTTAATATGTGTTTGCGTAAACTCAACACAACAGAAGAGTCATGCAGCTCAGAAACAGTTTTATTATGGGTTTGGAAGATCTTCATGTGTGAATGAGCTAGATAGCAAGATAGATAGTTTCGCACTATTAGATATATTTGAACAACCTTTTAGAATTTGTTATTAGGTTCATTTTCTAATGATTGAGAACTTAAGAGCACCTCTTCAATTGGCTTTTAAATTTCAATCTTGATGCCTTCCTTTTTTGTGGTCTAAGTTCTGAAACTCCTATAAATTTCACTCTAACTTGCTTAATAAATTCAATAGCTGAGAAAGACGGATGTGAAAATGGCATCGGCTCTTTCCCCCCCCCCCCCCCCTCTTTTTTTTTTTTTTTTTTAAATTCATTTGTTTATAGTACTAGCATTTATCAATCAAATTATTGGATATTTTCAATATCTTAAAATTACATGACAGTTGAAATGGATTAAAAAGAAGATTGACATTGAAATCAGGTGAAGATTTTGAGCATCAATTAGATTAAAAATAAAAGAAAAACAAAAAAAATTCACATTTTACGTTTAAAATTTATGATGTTTGATAATTATTTTAAATTTTAATTAATTTTAAATTAAATTGATCGAATCTCATAAAAATATAAATTTTTACAAATTTAATTTTTTTATTCATAATATTCAAAATCGAAATCTTACTTAAAAATATTAAACTCTTAAATAAAAATAAAAAATTTATATTTGATATTATAAAAGAGTTTCTTTCTTGTTTGCCTTAAAAAAAAAAAAACCCCATGGTTGATATTAACTCTTCTGTTCGCAGGTCTTCTTCCGGGTTTCCGGGCAAACTTGCTAAAAAATAAAAGGGCAACTTCGCTGCCTTGTTCGCTAAAGTGTTACACTCCATTTCCTCCTATGCAAATGAAGCCCTTTAAGGTTTCCCTCCTTTTTCTCATTTTTCTCGCTTCCCAAACAGTCCACTCCTGGAAAAAGGACGAGTTTCGAAACTGCAACCAGACCCCCTTCTGCAAGCGAGCTCGATTACGCAAACCTGGCGCCTGCACTCTAATCGCCCACGATGTCTCCTTCTCCAATGGTGACCTCACTGCCAAGCTTATCCCCAAAGGTCCACATGATCAAGATCAAGATCAAATCAAGCCGTTGACTCTCTCTCTTTCAGCCTACCAAGATGGGATCATGCGGCTCAAGATCGACGAAGACCCCTCCTTGGACCCACCCAAGAAACGGTTCCAAGTCCCCGATGTTATTATCCCCGAATTCGAGACCAAAAAACTTTGGTTACAGAGTGCTTCGACTGAGAAAATCAACGGCGATGATGGGAGTTTGTCTTCCGTGGTCTACTTATCGGATGGCTACGATGCGGTTCTCAGGCACGATCCATTTGCGGTTTACGTGAGGGAGAAAGCAGGTAATCGACGCGTAATTTCATTGAATGCACATGGGTTATTTGATTTTGAACAATTGAGAGCGAAAAAAGAGGATGAGGATTGGGAGGAGAGGTTTAGAGGGCATACTGATGGTAGGCCATATGGTCCACAGTCCATTAGTTTCGATGTTTCGTTTTATGGGTCTGATTTTGTCTATGGAATACCGGAACATGCAACTAGTTTTGCTCTTAAACCCACTAGGGGACCTGGAGTTGAGGAATCTGAGCCATATAGATTGTTTAATTTGGATGTTTTTGAATATGTTCACGATTCCCCTTTTGGGCTTTATGGTTCTATTCCATTCATGGTATCACATGGGAAATCGGGAAAAAGTTCTGGGTTTTTCTGGTTGAATGCTGCGGAGATGCAGATTGATGTGTTGGCAAATGGTTGGGATGCAGAAGATGGGATTCTGATGCCCACAGGGCAGAGTCGGATTGATACCTTCTGGATGAGTGAGGCAGGGATTGTGGATACGTTCTTTTTTGTTGGACCTGGTCCGAAGGATGTTGTCAAGCAGTACATGAGTGTGACAGGCCTGCCAGCAATGCCGCGGCTGTTTTCCACAGCATATCATCAGTGTAGGTGGAATTACAGGGATGAAGAGGATGTAGAGAATGTGGATTCGAAGTTTGATGAGCATGACATTCCATATGATGTTTTGTGGCTTGATATTGAGCACACTGATGGGAAGAGGTATTTCACATGGGATAAGTTGCTGTTCCCACATCCAGACGAGATGCAAAGGAAGTTGGCTGCTAAAGGTAGGCATATGGTGACAATCGTGGATCCACATATCAAGCGGGATGACTCATTTCACTTGCACAAGGATGCCACCGAGAGGGGGTATTATGTTAAGGATGCAACTGGCAAGGATTATGATGGGTGGTGTTGGCCAGGTTCCTCCTCATATCCAGATATGTTAAATCCAGAGATTAGGTCTTGGTGGGGTGAGAAATTTTCTTATGAGAATTATATTGGTTCAACTCCTTCCTTGTACATTTGGAATGACATGAACGAGCCTTCTGTGTTTAATGGACCAGAGGTATGCCACTTTTGTTTATGCAGTCTTAACTTTTATCTATTCATGATGTTTTTCTTTTTGTTATTTTCTTATCCTATTTAGCTATTTATTGATGATAAAAAGCTGATGCTTATTCTGCTTAGCTATCAATCAATTATACACACTAGCTTCTTTGGTATTTGAGGGTCTACAATTGTATGGAACATATTTATAACAAAATTCGGCCCACAGTGTCGACTTAATTAATTGTAAAGAGACTTTAGTTCACTATTTGAAAGCAAATGTTTTTGTTTCTAGGATAATTCATGCAATAAATAGCCAAAAATGGGTAATCATTGGTCTGCTAATAGACTCTGCTACTACGGTTGGAATGAGCTTAGTATACAAATATATGCACCTAGCACAAACATCAAATGGACTTAGGTTTTCTCTTTTCAAAGGTTGATTTACTACAAATAGTAATCAATTGGTAGTACCTGTCTTCATTAGCTAAGATGCCATCACGCTTTTATTTAGTGTATTAGACAAAAAGGAAAAGACCTTATCTGTTATGGAATGTAGCAATGAATATGGTTACAACTTTGTATCAGAGAAAATTTGTTAATTATAAGAATGCACGTTCACAGATTCTTCACTCCTTGTTCTGGTTATTAGGAAAATTTTCTTGTATATGCATGATATGCTCTTGTATGGATGCTGTTTTCATTTCCATACAAGATTTTTTTTTTTCCAAGTGCGTGCCTGAATTTTTCTGTGTTCCTTTTTCCATGCAGCATGGCCATTGACATTCGTCCATTCAGGGCTACTTCTTTCTAATCTGTAGTTTGACACGATGTAGTTGTTCACTTGTTTGCATATATTGATAAACTAGAATAGAATTGGTAATAAGTAGGCATTTTCTCCATTATATAAATGTACTTAATATAGTACCGTGATTTTCTAACAAATATTATCTGATTTACCTCTGATAGTTATTTAAGTTGGCCATTTAAGTTTGAGGATATTAACATGCATAGATGTTATGTAAAAACAATTTTCTAATGAATTTGTACGTCTTTTTTATCTTGTTTATAAGGTTTGCAATCTATAGGAATGTGAAGCTTTTTTATTTTTGTGTTTCAATTGTTATTTTTAGATAAGACATGGATGGCCAGTGGTCATAAAAGTTTCGGATTTTCTAAATTAAGTACATCAAAATGTTTCCTTTATATCAGAGTTCCTGTATTCATCCAATGTTGGAATGTAAAAACACGCAAATAATTGTGCTACATTTGTTATTATTAACCTGAAAACTGCATTTCCATGAAGATGGAGGGAAGTTATTTCCGGGTATCATTTTTTATGGTGGCTATACTTCAAAAACTATGGAAATTATGTAGAAAGTTTTTAAAAAATCTATCATATCTTGTTCTTATATATAGATGCCTGTGTTTGTATGTGTGTGAGGTTCTCATAAAAAGACTGTAGTATGGTAGGTGAAATAGCACAAATTGACTAAACTTTTTCTGTGGCTAGGTGACAATGCCCAGAGATGCTTTACATCTTGGTGGAGTGGAACATCGGGAGTTACATAATGCCTATGGTTATTACTTCCACATGGCAACAGCTGATGGGCTTCTAAAGCGTGGAGATGGTAAGGACAGATCTTTTGTTTTGTCCAGAGCATTCTTTGCTGGAAGTCAGAGGTACGGAGCAGTCTGGACTGGCGATAATTCAGCAGATTGGGATCACCTCAGGGTTTCAGTCCCAATGATTTTAACACTTGGTCTTACTGGAATGTCATTCTCTGGTATGCATGCCTTTAAAAAATATTTAAAACTAGTGCACCTTTTCCCTTCTTGATGCTATATAAATTTTCACAGGTGCTGATGTTGGTGGATTTTTTGGCAATCCTGAGCCCGAGCTATTAGTGCGTTGGTACCAGCTTGGTGCTTACTATCCTTTCTTTAGAGGTCATGCTCATCATGACACGAAAAGACGAGAGCCTTGGTTGTTTGGGTATGATATTTTTAACATCCATGTAATTCGACTCCCTGCATCTTGATGGATTAGCATTCACTTTTGGCACATTCATTTGTATAGAATATTCCTAACATATAAAATCACAAATGCATATTAAGCTCTTTTCTTCACCAAAGTTAAATTTATCTCACTCAGGAACATTGTACTGTTCACCCTTTCATCTGTATCTCATCCCCTCCATCTTAACGAGTTTCTGAAATGGTTGAATTTTGCCTTAATATTGTTGCATTGAAAAGTAGGCTATATTTCTTTTTCACTGTTTGTATGCCTGTCAATTTGAATCTCAAGAGAGAGCATCTGAATTGAATTCTGGTCAGCAGCACTACATGTGTATTTTGGGGGCCATGACCCCTCTGAGTCTCTTTGAAATATGCAACTGCTTTCACTTATGTTTAAAGACATTCTTGGAAGAAGTGTATTGGTTGATCCCTGAAAAAAACCTTTTTTACTTTTAGTGTAACTGCTTTGACAGAAAACAGTTTTCCAATCTACTTTCGCCAAAGTTATTGAAGTTCAAAAATTCTAGCTCTCATGCTGATTCTAATGATGGCTTATTACCTCAATATGTTGCTTCATTTTCCTTATAAGAGATTTCTAGCTCTTTTATTATTTTCTTGTAAATTGATATACTATACATCGGCTGGAAAGTATGCGAGGTGGATAGGTCTGTTGAGATATGCATGGTTTGAGTTGAAGGTTTTTTAAGGTCAGCTACTTCGGCTATATGAAGAGGACATGAACAAATGAATTTTGGTCAAGGTTTTGAGATAGCTTGGTATCCATATGGTTGTAATGAAAGATATGGCTATAGAGTTGGATAGAGAAATGTGATTTATGAAGGCAACCTTGCATGCCTGGCCTCAACTGCTGAGTGATTGATTGCAAATCCAGTATTATTAGCTATTAGTGACTCAATTTGCTTTTATGACATTGCTTCGACAAGATTACTTACTTTATTCCAAGGTTATGCATTGACTTGTAGTATGAAGCCTAGATGGAGCCTTTTTCAAATTCTAATACGAGGCTTCCAACCTAAAACCTCTTGGCTATAGGTGGAAAGGCCTCTTTATTTAGGGACTCATTATATGCCACATGTAATTGATACAGGATTTGTTCTTCCATCACTACTTACACTTTTCCTTCACGTGTAGGGGCAATAAAATTATCATCCGGCATGTACTTTACATATAGGGATAATAGGCTTATTGCGGTGCATTGACTTTGTATATTGGCATAACAAGCTATCATGAATGGACCAATAAATGGAGACGTGCCTGATCTGATTCCATGTCAAATTTCATGACAAGGCTTCTAACCTAACTAAAAGTAATTTGGCTCTCTCATGTTAAGAACCAAGCTATCCCAAACTTGATCAATGTGAGGTTTATTTTTAGCACCAGTTTAATAAGTTTAGCTGTCATTTCTTTAGTCCATCATGCAGGTTAAGTATGTTAGTATATAGATATAATTGTTGCATCAGCAACTAATTTTTTGTTTACTTTTTCTAGTCAGGATTACTTTTCTTCCTCCAATGAAATTGTGGTTGTATGAACTAAAAGTGTATTTGGGTGTGATTTTGCCATGGAAAGGTTTAAGAAATAAAATGCTTGATGTTGTTATCATACAATATCTCTACATTCATTATGCGCTTACTTTTCTGATCTGCAAAGTAATGAGGCTTATGTTATTTCAGTGAACGAAATACAGAACTTATGAGAGATGCCATACGTTTTCGTTACACATTGCTTCCATACTTTTACACATTATTCAGAGAAGCAAATGTTAGTGGTGTTCCTGTTGTGCGTCCATTATGGATGGAGTTCCCATTGGACGAAGCAGCTTTCAGCAATGATGAAGCATTCATGGTTGGGAACAGTCTCTTGGTACAAGGGATCTATAATGAGGTACTGCTCTTAACTGGATCTTCAAACTTCTATCTTTTCTGTTTCTTATTTTCTCTATTTATCTACTTAGTCAGTAAATAATTTAAGTCTCATAAATTTTCTTTAAATATAGAGGGCTAAATATGCATCAGTATATTTGCCTGGGAAGGAATCGTGGTATGACCTTAGAACAGGAACTGCATATAAGGGGGAAAAGATCCATAAGCTTGAAGTTTCAGAAGAGAGCATTCCTGCTTTCCAAAGAGCTGGCACTATTGTCCCAAGAAAAGACAGGTTCCGTAGAAGCTCCACTCAAATGGTGCATGATCCTTATACACTGGTATGTAATTGATACCATTTGGCCCTTCTAGTTCTCTCATATATATATATATATATATATATATATATATTACACTTGGTGTGAAATAATGCCAGATATTCTTGCAATATTATTATGTTCAGTGATTTGTATTTTCTAGTACAGTTAGGCTGTTATGGTGGCCCAATGTTCTCATGAGTTATATCTAGGCCCTAAATCAACTAAGCACATAAGCACCCCTTCTTGTGAGTTGCCTTTGACTGGTGTGCATCTTCTGCATCTACTTGTGCTTTTGGTAGGCAAAAGATTCATACTTGACTTGAAATCTCTTGATTTTTTAGTTTTTTATTCCTTTCACTAGTTTTATTTCTATTAACAGTAAAAAAGGGTATTATCAGCTCTTTACAAGAATAAACAAATGGGTACTTTGGGGGAGCCCTTTTGTTTACCTCGTGCTTTGGGCAATACAATGGTCCTAGCGCATAGAGTGTGCCTTGTGTCTTTAGACTGTTTTGGCCTTTTGGGGTCCTAAATTGCACTTTAGAAAACAAAATCACTGAAAGTCAATCACAACTAAATGTGCCATTTTGAATATTAAAATGACTGAGGGTAAATACCAACATTAGTTGATACTAACAAGCTGCCTATGCAGATATCCAGAAAAGCTTTTGTTCTAGCTAATGTCTATTGCAAAATTTCCGTGTTTAGTATTGCCTGTAAAGGAAAAAACCCCAAATATGTTAATATGAAACCATATATAGATCCATGATGTGATTTATACACGTGCTACCAATTGTGAGCTGTAGGACTGACAGATCAAGATGTGACAAATCATTAAAATTATCATGTCAGTATAAATGGGCCCATGTGATTCATTAATATGGTAGTTGTTATAGGTATTGTAGCCTCGTATATACTGCTAGTAAATTTATGACATGTTGCTATTCTAATTTGTTTGTTTACAGTTGATATGGTTGAAAGGATTTGTAATAATATCTCAACACATCCATGTACGTGGTGGTCGTAAAATAATGCTGAATGTTATCAAAGAGAACTTAATAAAATCTTGATCTTGGGATTGACATTAGAGATCCTAACAAAACTAAAACCTGGAGGAAATAGAGAAAGAAACTGAATGGTACTTAGTTAGCTAATTGAGATGAGAGATATTTTTGTTTCGAAACAGTGAAGTTGTTCTTGAGAGATAATTTTCTTTGAGTTGTTATTCTCGTGGCTGGTGTGCTGGTACTATTGGCTTCAAGTCTCACACCTGACTAGAGGTAAGGATGCCCTGTTCTTACACGGTCACACCTCATTTTTTAGGCACATACATTACTGCAGTTTAGAAATAATTAGTGATGTTAGAATATTAAAAAGAAAAACAAAAGAATAGAATGCTTGTTTACTCAGAACTTTTTAGTGCTTCTTGAAATTGCCTTGGACATTTTTATTAAGTTATCACCCCAGGTTTTCTTAATCGGCATGGTACTCGTTATTAATTATGTGACTAGTGAAATCCAGCAAAGTATGGGATCGCAATATGTCTTGTAACAAATTTCCTTTTCATCAGAACATATTTCATCGAACTATGGGGTAGCTATCCTTCTAAAAAATTTATAAAATGACTAAGCTTGGATGATGATTGTTGCTGTTTTATCTACTTTATTCTTTCTTTACTGGTATTATTGACATTGATGACATCATTAATCAAGTATTTTAGTTTCAGCATGATGAGTCGGTAGCTCTAACATCACACTGTCTGTCTAGGTGATAGCTCTGAACAGTTCCCTAGCAGCTGAAGGCGAACTCTATCTTGATGATGGAAAAAGCTTTGACTTCGTGCACGGGGCTTACAGTCATCGCCGGTTTGTGTTCTCAAATGGGCAACTAAAATCTTCAAATATGGCATCCTCTTCTCTTGGCAAGTCTAGATTTTCTTCTGACTGCGTTATTGAGCGGATTATTCTTCTTGGATTTACCCCTGGGCCAAAACGTGCTCTTGTCGAACCAGGAAATCAGAAGGCTGAAATTGAACTAGGTCCACTTCGGCTAGGGGGACATGGTGGTGGTGCTGCTGTAACGATCCGGAAGCCTGGTGTCAGGGTCGCAGTAGATTGGACAATAAATTTTTTGTAGGATATTTAGTTTCATGAAATATGATAAGGAAAGTTGTCCTTGTAGTTGTTATTCTTGAGTTGGGTTATAGTGGAGAAAACTCAAAATCGAATGACATTCCTACGTACCTGCGATTTATGCTCAGACTCTTGGCTTTGCCGACTTCCCAGGCTACCAATATCCATGCTTGACAAATTTAACTATCATTTCAAGTTCTTGTCCTGAATCTTTGCCTTGACGAGTGAACTTTCAACGAATGACACAGCAGTTGATTGATATCAACATATATGAAGATATGCGGATGAGTAGCATGTATTCTTTTGCAACTTGGAATGCAGATGAGTTCTTATGCAGGATTAGCAGCCCATCATCAACCATCAAAGCTCACAAGTAAGGATATAAAATCAACCAAATGATTAGAAATGTCCAAAAAAAAGAAAAACAGAATTAATCATTGAAATTTTAAATAATTACACACTAGATCCATTCTAAGTCAAAATTATTTTTAGAAACTAAAATTTTACTTGGAGGGTGAACTTTTAAAGTATAATTGGAGTTTTAATCCCTGTTGGTGTCACCTACGTCAGCGAGATTTTTGGGCTGGCGAGCCAAGGGTTTCGTGATCCATGTCTTCAATTGATGGGTTGGTCTTGATGGGCTCTGCCGGTGCCACTTTTTCTGCCATTGTAGAAGCCAAAACCTTAGGAGGTGTGGCGACCGTGGAAATACTAAGCAGCAGGAGAGAGGCTTAAAATGAGAAATTTTAAATGGATCCTTAAAAAATACTCTTTACACCTCTTATTAAATACATCTAAAATTTAGAATACAAATTAATATTTTTACTCATTGCATCCAATCCCAACATTTCACATTTTCATTTATACTCAAACTTTCTTCTCTTTTCTTCATTCTCTCAAACCTTTTAAACTAAGTGTAAATTCAACCCAAAACCATTAAACAAACCTTTAAATCATATATATATATATATTTACCATTCGATCTATCCAAAGTAAGATTTAGTTGTTGTTGTTGTTGTTTTATTTAGTTATTTTTGTTTAGTTATAACTTAGGTTTATGATTTTTTTTGATGAAATCGTGTATTACAATAATAGATTTTCATAACTTTCTAAAATATGTTGGAAATGAATTTTTGACATCTTTTAAGTGCTTACGAATATCCATTTTCATAAGCCTTTTAAAACTTATAGGAAATAGATTTTGGTAAGCTTTGAATGGATTATGGACATATAAATTCGTAAGCCTTTTAGAGCTTGAAGAAATCCATTTCTGTAAGCTTTGAATTGAAATAACTGTCGTTTAAGCTATGTGGGTTTACTTAATTATTGCATTTGTACTATGTTGCAACAATATGGCTCGAACGAGAGGTAAAAGCATTCGAATGAGAGGTAGAGACATTGACAGAGGTGATGGATGCCGCACAACAAATCTTGGTCTAAGTTGGAGGTGTCCAATTGCCTTTGAAAGTAGATGTTGAGTCTAAAAAGATGATAGTGAGCTAGTTAAAAACTATGCTACAAATGATACTCTACAGGTTTAGCCTGTCACTTACGATGAGGAACCTACGACTCATGAGCAGCATGATAGGGGTGGAGATGATAGTTTCAAAATGGGTTTCTCAATCTTTTCTAGAGGTTAGATCGATGTGACTATCCTTAAGAGTTTCAGATGTCTTGTTGCATTGCAAATTTGGAATGACCATGTAATCACTTGAATATATTATGGGAGTGCTAGATTATGTTAGTAAAATGAATTAGTTGATTGATTGTTGTTGATATTATTTATGTTGTTAATGTTGTTTATGATTTTATTATTGTTATTGTTACAAGAGTGAGATTCGTTAAAATCGATTAATCATTGACCCAGATTACAGCAATGACATTTAGACGAAGCACGTAAATGTATCCAAACTAATGTAGTCAAGTCAAGGTTGGATTCACTTATTGACTACATCTATCATTTAATGAATAACATGATAGTGTTGGTTTTTGTTGAAATGTGACTTGCTTGGGACTAACATCTTTCATTTACCATTTGAAAAGATGACTATTACGTTGGATGATGTGTTTGTAATACTACACATCAAACATTGGAACCATAATTTTAGTTAATTATTTGACAATCGATGAGAAGAACACAATGTTGATCAAGTTATTTGGAATTTTTGTGTTTGAGACAGCAATTAAGACTAATAGGGCTCACAGACCCATTATGAGGCTATAGTGACTACAAGATACTTTTAAATAAATAACATATGCATCAAATGATCAGGCAATAAAGTATGTATCTAGGGTTTTTTTGCTCCATCTGTTACGATGTATGTTAATAATTGATAAGAGGGTAATGAAAGTATCGGTAATGTGCTTAATCCTATTAATGACCTTAATGCCACTAGTCGATATGCTTAGAAGATAGGTTGTCAAACATATTTGTACAAGCAGCTTAGTATTACGAGTAATGCAAACATATATCAAATCATTGATTATCTGACACTTTTACATGTATATATTTATCATTAGCTGTCGATGTCTAATTTTTTTTTAGGCATATTCTAGCCAGTTGTGAGGTCTTTAAAGTCAGGCCTAGTTTATGATCAACATTTTCTTAAGATTAACAAATTTTCAAAATTGAATTTAGGATCAAGTTAACTTGAATGCTTTGTGGTTAAAGTTGGTCAAATAAAGTTAAACTTAGACAAAATTAGTCAAACTTTGGTCAACCCTTAGAAATCACAATTGAATAGGATTATTTAGGCTTGAGACTAACAATTTTGTGATTTTAATGCATTAAAATCCATAATCACATCGTGAAAAGGTAAGATTATCAAAATGCCTTTTAAGGGTATTTTCGTAATTTCACCTTCTCGAGGTCAATATTTTGTCAAAAATTTTATATCATGTTTTGATATTATTTCATGATTTTTAATGCATAAAGAACCCTAATTGCACCTTGAAAGAGTAGAAATTATCAAAATACCTTTTAGGGATATTTTCATAGTTTGACATTCTCAAGTTAATTTTTTGCAAAAAAATGCAAGATCATATTTTGATATTATTTCATGATTTTTAATATATTAAAAATCATGATCACACTTTATAAGGATTGAAATTATCAAAATGCTCATCGGAGATATTTTCATAATTTGACCTTTTTAAGGTTGATTTTTCATGAAAACTTTTAGATCATATTTTAATATTATTTTATGATTTTTGATATATTAAAAATCTTGATTATACCTTCTGAGAGTTGAAATTATCAAAATACCCTTTAAAAGTATTTTCATAATTTGATCTTTTCGAGATTAGTTTTCAACGAAAAGCTGTAGATCATAGATAGATATTATTTTATGAATTTTGATGTGTTAAAATCACAATAACAAAGGTAGGATCATATGCCTTTTAAAAAATCATGCAAAAAGGCTAAAAACACTAATAGGGCAAAACAGTCTTTTCTCATCAAATTAGCTACACTAAGATGTACATTTTGTGTTGAATTCATTCTAAGTCATTTATTTTTCAAAGGTTTAAATCTTAGGGTCAAAGGAGGTTGCTTGACGAATAAATTTGTAAGGAAAAAGATGGAGGATACTAGCTTTTGGATGAACTTTGATCGAAGGGCTAGTAGATTTTAGCTTGGTCTTTAAATTCATCATATAGGATTGGAAAAAAAAAGGGGAAGAGGTAGCCAAACAGTGTGTGAAGAAAAGGAAAAAGGGAGAAAAAAAAATCTTGGAGGAAGCTTTAAAGGTATAATCTCTCCTCATCATTTTGATGCATTTTTATGCAAATTTTCATATTTTTTCATATTAATTTTCTTTGATTTTATGAGTTTTCAAGAAGGAATAACTCTTTCCATAGTTGTTTTCTTCCATATTTCCATGTTTGATCCAACAAATTCAACCAACCAAATTAATGGTATGGTTTGAAGTAAAAAAGATCAAGAAACATCAATAAATCCACCATTAGAGGTTCTGCCATTGATGCTCCATACCATAGTTGAACTTCCTCTTGGCTTGTTCATATGATTTATTTGTTTCAATTGATGTATTATGTTGTGATTGTGATTGTGTTGATTGTTATTGGCGTGGTAGTTTACTACTTTTATGAGCTATGTTGGTTGTTTCGCAAGTACGAGTGTTTCTAACATATTCTTTCTTAATGGTTTCTTAGATGTTAGATGAAAATTCTTCGATAATAAAAAGCTTTTACAAGTTAGTTTTCTAAGTGTTTGATACATGTCTTAGCTAAGGGAAATGAGAGAATAATTGTGGATAAGCTATGGAAGGCTATCGGCCTAGCATTCCTATTGCTTGACCTATACTTCCAATTTGATTCTTGGCCAAGAAGTTGACATTTCATGCTTGTTCACTTTTGTTTCCAGGTAAATTTTTATTTTTTTTAATGTTTGACAAAATTTTCAAAAGATAAAAGTGTTGAATGAGTGAATTTTCTAGTAGAATTTAACCTTGTTTTCATATGTTTTTGTTTAATGAAAATGGTGGATACATAATCTCATAAGTTTGGCCAACACAAAAAATAGGTTTCGGTTTAACCCTCATCTATGGCTTGGCCTAACCTTGATTTTTTTCATATCTCTTGGACTTTGATTTTCTTTTAGTAAGATTTTTGCATGCATGATTAGTTTATGAAATATTTGTGAATTTACCTCAAGCTTTGGTTTTTCTATATAGTCCCATTTTGTGCATGAAATGTTACATTTTGTATTGATACTATGTTTATTTTGTCAAATGCATGCAAACCTCAAAACTTAAAACCAAAACCTTAAACTCCAAATTAAAACCAAATCTTTAAACCAACCTAAACCCTTAAACCCCAAACTAATCCTTATACCTTAAGCCAACCTAAACCCTCAAACTTTAAATCCCAAATCAAGACCACATTCTAAAATTCTAATCCAAACCTTTAAACCCGATCCCAAGCCAACCCTTAAAACCTAAACCAACATTAACCTTAAATTAATCCTAAATCAAACTTAAACCGTAAACCAACCCTAAACCTTTAAACCCCAAACCAACCCCTAAACCATAAACTAATCCAAACCTTTAAACCTTAACTAAACCCTTAGATCCCAAACCAATCCTTAAACCCTAAACCAATAACTAATCTAAACCTTTAAACCTTAACCTAAACCCTTAGATCTCAAACCAACCCTTAAAACCAAAACCAACATAAACCCTAAACTAACCCTAAAACTGAACCTAAATTCCAAACTAGCCCAAACCTTTAAACCCTAACCTAAACCCCGAAACCCAAACCAAAATTACAAATCCTAAGCCAACCTAAGCCTTAAACCAACACCAAAACCCCAAATCCAAACTGAACCAACCCTAAATCAAACAAACAAAACCAACCCCAAAACCCTTAAATTGAGCCAACTTTAAAATCTCAAACCAAACTGAATCCTCAAACCCTAACCCTAAACCTTTAAACCCTGGACTTCAACCTTAATCCTCAAGCTAGACCAAACCAACCCTAAACTTAAACCAAATCGAACCTTCAAACCCTAACCCCAAACCCTTAAACCCCAACCAAACCCTAAACCCTAAACCTTAAACCAAACCTTAAACCCTAAAAGTCAACCCTAGACCCACTCCCATGCATTTGCATTTCATTTTAATAAATTATTACATGCATTAGTAATTTTGAATTACCATTGTATTCATGCAATTGTATTTGTCATTATCTTTTTGACTGTCATGCAAATATTATATCATGATATTCATGCATTGCTTACATGTTTCATGAATAAAGTGTTTTAAGAAAATGTTAAAAAAATAATAAATTAAATAAAGTAATATTTTAAGTAAAAATAACCCTTGAGATCTAACCTAAATATAAAGAGATTTTCAACGGTTATCATTCATACGAAATATTACCTTGGTTTTTTAGGGTATCCTGAAACTCTTAAAGTTACGACATTTATGAAATTCTACTTAAATATAGGAAAGTGACGAAAGTGTTTTGAGATTTAGGATTTTTCATCTTGATACAAAATAAATGGTTTTATTTTTTTTTAAGAATAAAAATGATTTGTTTCCAAGACATAAAATTTAAAAAGATTCAATTTTTGGAATGAATAAATTAAATTAGGGAATTAATTCACAAATATTGAAAGTAGGACCATTTTAACAAAAAAATCAACGATATCATTTAATCAATTAATGCTATTTGTAATGGGCACTGTGGGATGTTAATATTTCCCCATGTATAATAGACTCCTAAACCTAACTCCATTTTCGAAGATCAAAATATATTTTTTTATTAAACTTTAAACTTATTTTATTGTTTTATTAAAAAGATAAATTTTTTAGGTGGCTAACACACCTTAAAAAAAGATTAGTAGTAACTCTTTGATTTTGATGTGCTTTTAAAAATGCTATTTGGTTTTTTCTAGAAGTCAGGTTCTTAGACCTGCACGTTGTAACATTAGTCATAATATATATTATAATTCTTTATTTTATTTATTATTAAATGAACATGTGATTAATGATCACTCATGTATTTCATGTAGGTATGGATTTACGAGCATTTTTCATCATTGAGTCCAATATACATAGTAACATGCACAAATGATCAACCACTTACTCGACTATACAAGGCTCGTACTTATACTAATACATTACAAGCCTTATAAAAGTGATTGGATGTCTTAATGGTATCTAATACGTATTGGGAACCATACACCAATAGATGAAAGAAACATCCATTGTATGATATTGTACTTTTTATACGTTGTATCAAGTGCAAGATCATCGTAAAGCCATATCATCCTGAGAGAGTTTTACGATAATTCATATTTGTACGGACCATTTCTTTGACCTCTTTGGCCTTGTCCCGAGCTGAGCGAAATTTATCATCTAACATGTATGATATTGCATATTATTTTTTAAACTAGAGTGAGAGAGATGAGATATGCATGTTGTGTCAGTTGAGCTTTAAAAGCAAAAATATCAAAAACTAAGCAAGTGTTTATCAGATTGTGATGCTTGGTATACATCAATTTTACAGCGTAAAATTTAAAATTTGAAACATAGATCCAGATTTTAGTTTTAACTAATTGATAAGGTGCCTATTAATGATATTGTAAGTCATAATTTTATGAGTTTAGGGTTATTGATTCTTTGTTAATTTTTAATTATATATTATTAATATTGATTATCTTATTAATATTTTGTAATGGAGCTTAACCACTTTGTATTTTCTTGAGAATGCTTTATCTGATGAATTACAGTAGAGTGTCGATATATAGAGGCACACAGTTATCAAAGCAAATGCTATATTGTTTGTCATCAACTGCAGCAGTTAGTAGCAGTCAATCTAAAATAGTAGATTACATCAGACATTGACTCATGCATCATTATTTTAGGTTATCAGATTACCTTTGCTTATTCAGTTTAAACCATCCGTATCAACACATACACCATTTAAGTCGCACTCACACCTATACCCAACCATCTAATCTCAATCCAACCAACCTAATAATAGAATGAAAACCATAATGTCTATTTGCCTCAACATTAATGATACTTTATACATATGGATGTAACTGTATTGGTAAACTATCCAAATATCGTAGTTTTCATTTACTTTGAGGGAGCTGAATAAGAAGTTTAGTGATCTATGTTATCACTTTCATTGAATTCGCAATGGTTGGTGGTAATATACTATTTGAATAGATATCACAATCTTTCAGTGTGATGGGTCACACCGTGTAGATTTATATGTTTTTATAACTCTACGACCTTTTGTCTTAGCCATATTTAATGGTGGAATTAAGATAGTTGTTGATATATCACCAAGTTCTTATAACTTTCTTTTCATGACTAATTTAATAAACTCATTAGATTTATTGAAGTATTTTATGATTTGGTCAACCTCGGACATAGTGGTTAATTTTTCAAAGGCATTATTAACTTGGCTCTTTAATAACTTTAACTTTTTCTAATGAGAATACGTGTCAAATAAAAAAATTAGACTTTTCACCCTTATACCCTTATATGCTCTACAATTTCATGAGCACAAGGTAATCATGTGTGCCTCCACTCATGCAACTATAAGCATTTTTATCAATCCCAACATGATTGGCTTGTTTGGCCTTAGTTAATATCATATCGAGTGAGCTCCTAAATATCAAACCTTGTAACTCTTTAAATAATAAAGACTTATAATTATGTTTGATAATTGTAAGACTTCACTCAAATAAAACCTTAATCTCTATATGTTGGAGCTCAATAAAGGAATTGATTATCCTCTATGATGATTTAAAATCCCTTTAGGGTGATCTAAGGTATCTCTTCAATTTTGCATGTGTATTTTTGGCTCTAAATGAATTAGTAAAGATGTATTAATGTTTTGTTATGAAATCTTAAACCATAAATAATCTTAAAAATGCAACATAAATCATATCTATTTGTTGTAACATTTCTAAAGTATATTACTTTATCTGTCCAAGTAGTAGTAAATTTAACCTTATATTTTGTCAACCATTACTCTTTCACATACTTGATTGCACCCGAATAAGTGTGCTAATCAATTTCTAATGAACTTAGATGCCTTTCGTACTCATAATCAGTAGAAGAAAATGCAATGACTTTCAACCTAACATGAATGCCTCCCATTTTTGCTTCACTCAAAATTTTTTTTTACAATTTACAAATACATTTTTTGAGATATGTAATACGTATAGAAGATTTACAATGAAGGGGAAACACAACCTATATTGCATTCATCCATGCCAAATCTTTATCAATAATGATGATAATAAGAAATATACTGAGAGATAGTATATCCAATGCCCAACCATAGTTCTTAGAACACCTGGCCCCCTTGTACACAAATGTAATAAAAAATGACATTTAAGTGAAAGTCACACCAATAATTTCATGCAATGAAAGATGGTATCTATTTGTTTTATAGGTGTAATCCATAATTAGGATACCTAAGAAGAAATGCAACAAATAAATATTGGTTGACCTGATAATCTAAAACAATATGACATGGTGACAAGATAAGAACACGATACGAATTATGACAGAATAAAAAAAGTATTTTATGTTTTTATATTGACATGAATTATGACACTTAATTTTTGTATAAAATACAATATGAATACATAAATTTTAGTATTTTACACAACATAAATGCATAAATCATCAAGCTTGTATACCAGTCGAATAGGCCTATAACTAGTCTTTCATGAGTTCGGTATTTATAATCACATGCCTATAACTAGTCCTATGCCTTTTCAAGTATTTACAATCAGTCAACTTCTTCATAAGTTGTTAAATTTGTGAGCTTCTAGCTTTCTCAACATATTTGTATCTTTAATGTTCATTGTATATTATTTTTATAGTACTAATTTTATTTTCATTATATTATTTTATAGTCAACGATATGTTTTAGATCTAACTATACTATTTGACATATCAACCATTATTTTTTCTCTTTTTTTTTTAGGTTAGATAATTGACCTCTAAATAAATGTCCCTCTAAATGTTTCGTTGGTAGATAATTATAAAGCTCACAAACTACTTTCACACCTCACTCATCATCCATTGCCAATAGTAGATATCTTATTTTGTCTGAGATTTTTTCAAAACGAAATCAGTTTCAGGCCTAATGAGAAAATTTTTAATTTTAATTTGATTTATTTGTTATTATTATTTTTTTGTCTAATTTTACCTGTTTAAAAAAAGTTAAAAAAAAATGAAAGTCTGAAAATGAAAAGGAAAGTTTGAAAATCTTAGATTTGATTCTCTTAGGCTTGATTTATACATAATCAAATTCATAAGAATAAAATTACAATTATATCCCAGAATACTAGAATCACAGAAAATCAATGAAATTAACTGGGATTAAATCTCTATATAGATAAAACAATTACAGACACAAAGAGAAAATGGGAATTTTGTTTTTCTGAAATTTTTTAGAACTTCGATTTTTTTGGGATTCATTTTTTGATTCAAGGATTGTTTAAGGAAAAAGGTAGACAAAAACAAAATACAGAGTAACTTCGCATATCATAACAAGCTCGTATCAAAAATCCCAACAACCCAAAAGCAACCTTGCAAACCCAAAACTTATGGAAAGCAATTTCAAGGTTAAAGACATTAAAACAAGCAATCAGTGAACTAAGTTTCACAAAAATTCAAACCTACAAATGAAAATTCAAAATCAATTCAATCCATCATCAAGAAAAATAAGGTAACAACAGTTTGTTTTAGATATTAGGTTTTGTTAGATTTTTTACAAAGAAAAAAAGAAAAAAAGAAGTTTCAGTAAAGACTTGAGGTAGCACATGGTAGACCAAAGAAGAAACAATGATGATGGTCACCGATTTTGAGTTTTGATTGTTCTTTTGTTAGAGAATGGGATAATTAAAGTTTTAGAGAGAAGTATAAGTTTTTTGAAACTGTTAGGAAAGGCTTTGATTTTTTCAAAACATACCATTTTGAAGAAAAAAGGCAGTCGTGAACCATGTTGATGGAGGCGATGCTAGTCTCATTTGGTGGCCAGAGTTTTAGTTTGGTAAGAGGGTTGCATTGGTAAGAGGGGCTGCGCTTCTGGTTTTGCAAAAACAAATGAGGAAAATAAAATGAAAATGGCTTATTGGTTTAAAAAGTTGGCCTGAATCTAAAGGCTTGACACGAGACCAAAAAAAAGGGGTTAATCTTTAACTTGATCCAAATTTTGGTTTAGGCCCAAATTTGAGTTGGTTAGTCCAAGCCCAGATTTGAGTTGATCATGCCAAGCTTTCATAATTTCTCACTGGGCCAAAATTTAGACTGGGTTTGGTATTTCTTGTGGATTTCATTTTAGTCTAGCTCAGCTTATTTAGGTAATTTTTATAGTTCACTTGTAAATTCATTTTATTGCTTATTTCTTTACATGTATTTTTAAATTCATAATTTTTTTTTAAAATATCTAAATTTTTTTTTATAAAATCTTACAAAACTATTGGAGAATTTTTCATGAATTTAAATTTTTATGAATTTTATCAAACAATTGAAGAATTTTCTAAATTAATTTTACAAGAAATTATTATTAACAAAATATTTTGTTTTCATCCTACCAAATTATTGGAGGATTTGCGTCTTAAATTAAATTTTACCAAATTATTGAAAGATTTAATTTTTTTTAAAAATAATTTTATAATAAAATCTCACGAAACTATTTGGAGATCTGCATCAAAGTAAATATTATCAAACTATTGAAAGATTTTACTAATTATTTTCTTGAATAAAAATATATTAATGAACCTGACAATAGAGCCTCTTCAATTTAGGACACTAATTTCTATGAATACCCTTGAGGTAAAAAATTATTTTAAATTGCTACCAAACTATTGGAGCCAATTTAGAATTAGTTTCCAATAATTAAATAGTTTGGTAAAATTATAAGAATATTTTAAGGCATGGATAACTTAAAATCAAACTGGTGCTATCCTTTAGATGGGCACTATGTGGGTGTTATAACCTTTTTCACACGTAACTATATTCTTGAACCTAAAACCTAATTTCATGGACTAGAATCTACTATTTAAAGATATCTAAACTAATCTTAAGAGTTCTTTTTAAATAGGACAGATTCTGTCAAGTGGCCAATCACACTTAAACAAAAAAGATTGTTGGCGACTCCTAAAATTCATGTCTAGTGATAAGTCTATGGATTTATGTGTTATGATACCAACTTAATCCAATGTAACTCAAATGGGCAGTCATAGTTTTCGTTCTTTTTCTCTTAAGTTACATTTTTTCTCCCTTGCCCTTATTTTTTTATTACTTGTATTTTTCACTTCATTTACATGCTAATCTTTTTCTAGGTTTTCTTATTGGACTTTCCAAATTATAGTTTTTAATCACAATAAAAACCATTATCTTTTACAACCTATCTAGCTCATGAAATCAAGGTTTCTCTACTACAAAACTCTTGCATAACATATTTAATATAATACATCTATATAAATTAACATTTTATGTCTCCATAACAAGCTAACTTTAAAAACATAATCTTACTTTTTTCATAGCAAAATAATCCATGCAATCATATTTGATATATAAATTTTTTGGTGATTGATTCCATTCTATTAGTGTAATTTGTAATTGATTTGCATATTACGAGATATTAAAAAATTAGAGTAAAACCATTAGGGAAATGGATATAGGAACCAATTTTGCATTACCAGATATGTATATTCGAGACATCTTTTATGTTATTGGATATGCATATATGGAAATCATATTGCATTGTTAAATATGCATATTTAAAATCAATTTTGCATTATCGGACATGCATATCCAGTAATGCATAATGAATTTCGGATATGCATATCTAGTAATGCAATATGATTTCTAGATATGCATATTTGATAACACATAAATATTATAAAAAATACATATTCAAAAATTATATTATATTACTAAATTTGCATTTCTTGTAGCTTAAGAAACGCATCGAATATGCATATTTAGTAATGTAATATTCATTTTGGATATCCATTATTGTAAACATCGAAATTTCAATTTAAAATTAGTTTTAAACAAATTATCTTGTTAAGCTACATTTTATCCCATTCGATTTTGTTTCCCATTTGGCCATCCATTTTTACAAGATTTAATAATTGTTTCAAAAATTTATGGTTTGTTTCAAAGATTTAGGGTTTGTAATATTAGCAAGAGCGAAGAAAAATGAAGAAAAAAAAAGAAAAGATAAAGAAAACAAGAAATAAGTCAAATGTAAAAAAGGTGTAAAGGGTTAAAAATGTAATTTACTAAATGTTATATAAGTTATTTCACACTTGGGTATTTTTGAAAGAAAAATATTGGGTTGCATAAAGTATCTTTTTGTGGTGTAGATAGAATCTCCCCTTTAAAGTAACAAAAATTCTAAAATTAACTATAAAATCATTTTTAGTCTCATTACTGAGTTGTCTTTAGATATCGTTTAGTGATAAAGGAGGCAAGGGTGTAAAGATAACTAAGATGTTTGCCTAGAAACAACCACCTTTGAAAGAGTGTGTAATAGCTCGTTGATCAACACTCTTGCATCGAAAATGAATGGGGCTAAGTGATTTGTCAAAGTTGTAGGATAAAATGTATCAGTAAGGGAGCATTCTACCTGAGGGGAAAATGCTTACGTGAGTGGGAGTAAACAAAGTGGAAGTGAGAATGTTGGCTTGAGTAACACAAAAATTGGTGAGAATTTAATGCCCCAAAAACCTAAGGGTTCTTTTGCAAGGTTTGTCTATGAAGGGTGAATCGGGGCCTAAGATCAAGCCAAAAGATGTAGTCAATGGACAATAGGTGAATTTTTATACTATCCCTTGTTGGTCTTGAGGGATGATAGAGCCTAAGTTAGCTTAAAGATGGTTATCGATTCCAGGACATAAGGTTTTTCTTGCTTTTTCAAAGTACGAAAAGATAGAAAAATGCCTTAAGTCAATGTTTGAGTACCAAGTGTTATAATGCTGAAGTATCTGATGTTATACTCTTAGAAAAACTTTGAACAACTTTCAACAAAAGGGGTACTTATACCCAAAATTGACATAAGTGGGTAGGTAAAGAATACCTAGGGGTATAAGACAACTCTCTCTTAGAACCTGACAAAATAGCCTCATAACTTCAAAAGAAAAAGTGGAGCATGGTTAACTTTAATTATTTGTATAGATAACAAGTTAGTAATCATAGGTTGTTGAACAATTATGGATAAAATTTTTGTAAATATTTATCAAATGAGAAATTCTACTTGCAATTATAATTTTACTCATTACAACTATCTTAAAATTGGACTCATATTTCAAACTAACACTCTTAAGAATTTCTAATACAACCAAAAACATTTTTACTTACATTAAAGCTCTCATAGCCAAATCACACATCCATGCACGGAAAACTCTTGTAGCCAAAAGTATCCAAACTCTTAATGACGAATGATATCTACGGCACTCTCAATGGTTAGGCATACATGAAACAATAAAGGTATTTCTTTTCCCTATTTCAATTTGTTTTTTAAACATTAAATCTCCGTTTGGCTCAAATCTAAAAATCTGATTGATCATGTGAGTATGCTTAGGAAAAAAAAATGTAAGTCTACTATTTAAAATGTTTAAAAACGTTCACAATGAATTTTTATAAAAATACATTTCAATTCTCATAATGTAAAAAATTGATCTGTATGTAGGAATTTGTAGTTCTACAAGGTTTGAAATTTATTGGAAATATAAGTCTGCATGATGAGAACATTATTAGAAGTGCATATTCATCTGTTTTCAAATTTGGATGAAAATACGTGTCCATATGGTTACAAATTAACTAAATGTGACTGATGAAGGTTACAAAATAATTTTATTAGTGATAATAAGGCAGTTAATTTAAAGGTAATTTTGAAATAAAAAATTATAAACATTTGGCTACATTAAATAAAATTTATGTTATCAAATAATTGGGATTTGCAATATTTCAAGCTTTTGGATTTATATTTTTATTGTTGGTTTTACATGTTTTTGTGAGTATTGCGATTAATATTACTTATACTGCTCTTTGATTTCTCATGTGGTGTTGATACATTGTCATTTAGGTTTTTATACCTTTTTTACTCTATTGTATTCCTAACTTTAGTTGAATATTTGTAACTAGTCATTTTGCTATTTTTAATAAAATCTTACTTTGACTTAGAAAAAAAAATTGATTCAATATTTCTCTTTAACTTCTAATAGGTGATAACATTTCATTGATAGTTTTAAACAAATATCATCGTATTAACTTCTAATTTTTGAGTTAGTAAAGAAATGCTATTAACTTCAAATGAAAGAAACAATTTACTAATTCTAAAAAATTGACAAGCATTTACACATCAGTAATCATTACTCCAATTCAATTCATAATCCAATCTCTAAATTTGATATATATTAGTTTTCTTTTTCATTCAATCTTGTGAGATATCTATCTCCTAATAATTGACAAGCATTTACACATCAGTAATCACTACTCCAATTCAATTCATAATCCAATCTCTAAATTTGATATATATTACTTTTCTCTTTCATTCAATCTTGTGAAATATTTATCTCCTAACAAAAAAAAAATTTCACACTCAAGAATACTCTCATAAAATATCTATAATTCTAATAATTTTGTAAATCTTAAAACTCTTCTAATATCTTTCTTTCATGTCTCCTTAATTGTAAAATTATGTTTTTAGCCCCCATAAAATTTATCACTTGGCCTTCCTCCACAGAAATTTGAAATTAATATGGTAAATTTTAGAAGGTAATAACAAGTTTAGTTATAGACAATTAAAATATTAATTTGTTTTTTTTTCTTTTTTAATTTTACTTATTATTTTAACTCCTAGTATACAAAATTAATCTTTTCAATAAACTAAACAAGCATTTTCGTATTTAATTGTAATGCCTAGCAATGTCATTTAATACAATTAAATATTATTCAATCGCTATATTTTGTACACAATTAATTGTGCATGTAATTTTACTTTTAATTTTTTTTATTTCTTATTATCCTTTTAATCTTTTTCTGCATTTTGTAACATTGAACTATGCTATTTTTTTTTAAACTAGTTACTAATCGAAATTTATTTTTATGCAATCCTTTGTGTGCCAATTATAAAAATTATGATGTTTGAAAAACAAGTAACCTTTGAAAAAAAGAAAAAGAAAAACAAGTAACCAATAATCGATGAATTTATTATGAAGCCAACAGAGTTGAATAATCATTGGTGAATTTAACATCTTCTGTTGGCGTAGAAGAAATATCCTTATCATTTACTATTGGCTTAATTGGTTAAGAAAGTGTTTTTTTTTTTTTTTAATTTTTCCTTGGATTAAAATATATTGGGAAATAGAATCAAAATAACTTTTTATGAATTCGTTAAGTTTAGCATAGATAAATCCATTTGAATTGATCCAGAAATAGAATATACTAAACAAAACTCAAGGAATCCTTTCCTATTAAATTAAAAAAAAATAAATTATACTTGAATCTTTTACAAGAGTAGTGGAGATGGTTTCTTGATAAGTTGTTCAACAATGGAGGCAATTACATAAGCAAAAGAGTAATAGTACTTGGTTAAAAATATATTTACACATGAAGAAAATATAAGCATCCATGGAAAGTTTAAATAGGTAAAACAAAACCTGAAAGTTCTTTTAATTAAAATCTATTTCTCAACAAAATGAAAGATTAATTAATTGATTGCAAAAAAAAAAAAATTATAAAATCTTGATTACAGACAAATAAACTACAGATACTTGTTATACTTAAGAACTAGTAAATGGTCAAAACTTGATTAGCCCAACTGGGTCTTTGGGTAACCTAAGTAAAACATACTTAAACACTATGTCATCTACTTTAAAGGGACGGCAAGCATTTCACCAAAGGAAGAACTTACCTAGGGACCCATTAATAATTTGTCAAAGCAATCACATAAGAACTGACCTATTGGAACCTAACTTGTCTAGGATCCTTAAATAGGGCTTATGCCTACCTGTAATCATTAAATGCAATTTCTTTCCATTCATATGAACTCTTCTTGAGCTCCATACAAATATCTTATCAACTATCAATTATTTCAGTCAAACCATCACCTTTGATCTCAAGTAAGAGGTAGGTAAAAAACTAGATATCATTTAATCTGGATTGTTTTACCAAAAAATAAAAATATCATTAAATTAATTAATTCATAAAAGTGGTATATTTATTTTCAAGTTCGGTCTCTTTATTTAAATTTAGCGATTTTTCTTGTTTCATTTTGTTTTTATCAATTAACTTCATTTCCTAGTTGACTCTGGATCCTTCTGGTCTATTTCGTTATTTTGTAGCTCACATGGAAAACTTGAACATGTTACGTAATATATATATATATATATATATATTATATACACTAATATACCCCATAAATAGATAAGTATGAAAGTTATCTTTAAATAAATAAAGCACATTTATTATTTTTTTGATGATTTTTTAATTTGTCAATTGGATTTGGAGCTAAAAAACAACCAAAAGAAATGTTGCTAGAATGTCTATAAGCTTATTATGTTTACATTATTTTCTTGTTATTCAATCTATTTCCTACAATTGTGTACAACCTACTCAAAAGTTAATAACATTATTGATGTTATTATAAAAAAGAAACAGGTTGGGATTTTCCTAAAGGAACTTGTAGTAATTCATGTAATATATTATATCTAGGTTGTCACAATTGTGTTTTTTAATGTAACTGGGGGAAGCTCCAATATTGTTGATCAACTTGCATCTAATTGTGAAGAAACCTTTTAAATCATTTGTAAAAGTGACTGCCTTTTTAATAACCTCAAAAAGAGAAAAAAATCAATTAAAAATTTTCATAAAATATACAAAATCAAAACTAAATAGCAAGCATATATATTATAAAAGGATTACCTACTGCATGTTAAGAACCCTCTAATCTTTTTTCTCTGTTCTTACAAAGCATGGGCAACCTTTCAATCTCTGTCAATGACAATCTAATATTTAATTTAAAATAAAAAACCCAAATTAATGACTAATCCCTTAAAATATATAAAATCAAAACTAAATGGCAAGCATATATGCTATAAAGGGCTTACCAAATACATATAAATAATCTTCTCATTTTTTCTTTGTACCTATAAACCTTAAAAAACTTTTCAATTTCTACCAACAATAAATCTAATATTTAACTTAAAACTAAAAACCTAAATCAAAGAGCATTAAAAAAACTTGTAAGAATAAAAAATAGAGAATAAAAATACTTTTTTGCCAAATCCAAAAATACCATGAACCTGAAGCAAACCATCAACATTATTCCCATTGGAATCTTCTCTCTCTACCTCTATATTGGCATTAATTCAAAACTTGTAAGAGGTTTTTCAAGAACCTAAAAGAAAGGAAAAAAAACTCTAACACAAAACCTTATGTTTCTGTTTCATTTTTTTAAAACCTAAAAGATAAAACAAAAAAAATTCAATCCCTTGATTCATAGAAAAAAACTTACCCATCCATATTTTTTCAATTTTATTTTTTGGTCTAGTTTGAAGTGTTAAGATGATTTAATGCATTGAAAGGCAAGGTGTACGTGTTTGAATTAGGGTTTTTGATGGGCTTATCTTGATTATACACAACAACCAAGGCTGACTTATAGATAATAAGTATAAATACTTGATCAATATTTGGAGAGAATTATGACAAAAAAAAAAAAACAAAAGAAAATATCATTTTGAGAAATGATAAAAAATAAAAAATCTAACCTTCTAAGTAATGATCTTAGAACAAAACCACTACAATTATGAGTAGCAATCACACTTTCAGCCTGTACGTGAATAAGAGAACATTATAGCTTCATTCATGAATGTACACTAAAGCAACCCACCAATCTTGAAATGATGAAAAAAGAGCTACATATCACTTGCAAACTTTATATTCGCTTGAAACTCATATAACATCTTTGATAAGCTAATGTAAGTTCACTAATAAAAAAAAGACAGACAATTAAGGAAAAGGCAAACAATCAAGAAAAATGTTATCTTTTTCCTCCCTAATTCTTTCTTTCTTTTTTTTTTTTTCATTATTCCACTTTTTTCTCTTCATCTTTTGCTAATTGCTATATCAACCTTTTTTTTTTTTTAATCCTTGTTATTTATGTAGTATTTATCCTTTTATTTTTCTATTTTTAAATTTTATACTTTTATCCTTAAAAACTCAAATTTACACATGTTAATTTCATAATACCAAATGATAACCTAAATTAGCATGCAACATAACAAACCAATTTGCAAGTTCCTATATGCTAGCACAAAATCACTTGAGTTAACTATACACTCATACCGTACTTCAAAAACATAGAGATAGAAAAAAAAACCTTCTAGAGATATGAAAGAACAATAAAAGATAGAACAACATAAAGAAAAACCCAACCCAAAAACAAAAAATGCCAGATATCATGCCTAAGATCTTTTGGATCCTTTTAATCTAGAGGTATATAGACTGTTAAGGAAAAAACAAGATAGTTGTCAACCTTGAGATCCTTAAGGGATCATTTTTATCTGTAATAGTATTGATTATATATTTGGATTTCAATCTATGAAATATATGGATCTTCATTTCTTCTCAATTGTATTTATCAGTAAATTCTCTTTTTTCCATTACTTAAACCTTATAATTTTAAACATTAATATTATGATACGAAAAAAAGATATGAAAAATACATGATTTAAATTTTTAGTAAAAATTATTTATGAGTTTAGAAAAATCTAAAAAATATGTTTCAAAGCCACATTTGGAACATGTTTTGTATTTGGTGTGTCAATACAAATTTGATACTGTACTTTTCATGTTTTACACGTATTTAACACAAAACAAACAAAAAATAATATATAAATTAACAGATCTAAAAAATACTATCCTAATTACCACTTGGAATAAAAGATCATGTTGACTATTTAAACCATGAAAAGATCATCCTTTACGTATAAGGGATTTAACAACCCTTAGATTATAAATGTTTAAATTAACCTTTTCTAAATTAAAATTATTAATTTTATTTATTTTTTGGTTTCATAATGTAATTTTATGCATTATAATTTTAAAGGGATTAAAATTATATTGTTATTTCTATATTTATTTTACCCACTTATAACTATTTGCAAATCTTTAAAATAAAAAAAAAAGTTGTAATAAACCTTAAAAATAAAACAAATTGTAACAAATCTTTAAAATCATAAAAATGTGAACTTAACAAAAAGTCAAATTAATTTTTTAACTTTCCTAACAAGACTTCTAATTTTCCATCACATATAAATGCAATTTTTTCCTTTTCTTTGTAATTTCTTACAATTCCTCTTCTCCATATAATTTTTTACTTTTAATTTTAGTCTAAATCTTTATTTCATATTGCTGTTCAATTTTTTTTTCAAAAAATAAAAAATAAAATCATTTTATAGAAGATTTAATCATAACTTTGGATCTTAAATTTTTAATTTAATTTTTTAAAAATTGTAGACACCCCCAATCTATCTGAGAGTCTACAAGATCAACTCTGGTAATTAAAAAATTAAAAAAATAATAAAAATAAAAAATAAAAAAAAGTGTTTGAGTTTGCATAAAACTAGGCTAGTAGAGTTTGGATTAGATTCAAAGATTGAATCTTAATCACAAAAAGGAATTGGGATTGATCAGAAACGCTTCTGATCAATCCTTATAAATAAATGTTGAGAATAGAAAAAAGAAATACAAAACAGAAGGCAAAAAACAGAAAACAAGAAACAAAAAAATTTTGGAAGAAGTCAAAAACAATTTTAGGATTTTTTAGAAAATTTTCAAAATGTTTGGCATTTTTTTTCTGGAAATTTTTTAAAAAATTTTTAAATTTCGATGAATTTTTTCGAGGGCGGTTGAATTTTTTTGTGAGTTTTTCAGCGTCAGTTGAATTTTTTAACAAAGTTTCCATAATTTGGTGAAGATTTTGGAAAAAATTGAATTTTTCGACGAACTTCCGATAGCCCAACCCGAATTTTGATGATAATTTCTAGAATTCAATTGATATTCAACCAATGTTCATCCGACTAAAGAGAGAGGAAGAGAAAAAAAAGAAGAGAGAGAAAAAAGAGAGATCTAAAACGAAATGGTTGAAACTTAGGCTTTTATAGCCTTTCCAAAATGATGCTGTTTTGGGTTTAAAGAAGATCCAGGATCTACACATTTTTAATTTGGGCGACCTGACTTGCAGCACAACTCACTTTTGACCCAGGTTTGACCCATGTCTCAACCAATCTTTCTAGCTGAGCTAAGCTGCCAAGCCATATCATCCAAGCCGTTGTCTGTGCCTGGAGCCTAGTCGCGTCAACCCTCTAGTTGAGCCGTTTTCGATTTTTTTTATTTATTTTCTTTAGTTTTTTTTGGTATTTTTTTATTTTTTATTTGTGTGTTTGTTTATTTTTTTAAGAGTATTTTTTGCATGAATAAATTAAAAAAAAGAATAGAAAAAATATAAAATAAAATTTTCAAGAAAAAAATATTTTTAAGAAAAAGTGAAAAGTATCAATTTTTCTTAAAAAAATTTTTTTTAAAAAATAAAAAAAATTTTAAAAAAATTTTTTTTAGGAAAAGTTGAAAGTATAAATTTTTCTTAAAAATAAAATTTCTAAAAAACATTTTGAGAAAAATTGGAAGTACCAATTTTCCTTAAAAATAAAAATTTCTAAAAAGTATTTTGAGGAAAAGTTGAAAGTATCAATTTTCTTTATATAAAAGCAATGAGTTTTTTTCTTATAAAACAAAAAAAAGAAAAGGATTTATATCAAAAGTCGAATCATTATTCTTTTATTTTATTTTAATTTATTTCTTTATTTATTTCTTTTTTTGAATTTTTTTTAATGTTAAATAATCCGACGATGGAGTCTCTGCAAGTGAAACAATAGTTTTCTTGCATACTCTTGAGGTGAGGAAATTTTTTTAATTTTTTGTCAAAAGTATTGGAGTTAATTAAGAATAATTTTCAATAATCAATTATTTGGTAAAATTTTTAAGGCTTATTGAATAACACGAAATTAAACTGGTACCATCTTTCGATGGGCGTTGTAAGGGTGCTATAATCTTTCTCATTCGTAACCAAACTCTCGAACCCTATTCTGGTTAATAGACCCAAACCTGTTCTTTTAGAGATCTTTAGTCAAGCTTAGGTGTTCCTTGAAAGGATAGATTCTTTGGGTGGCCAATCACTTATAAACAAAAAAGATTGGTGGTGACTTTTCAAGTCAATGTCTAGCGATAGATCTTTAAATCTAAATGTTATGATGGTTTGGTGACTCCACTGGGGACAGTTGAGGGTTAGGCCAGTAAATAAGTTCGTGTTATCCAAAAAGCCTAATAAAATTAAATTCTTTGTAAGGATTTTTTTCTTTCTTTTTCATTCATTTTATTTATTTATGTTGCAAACTATGTTATATATATGCATATGCATAACATTGAGCTTTATACCCGAGTTCTATCCCTCTAGAAAAGAGTAAAGTACCTATGCTTTCGTGAAGTTCTAATGTTTCTGCAATGGCTAGCGAAATACTCTCACTCAAATTGAATCTTTTTTGTTGGTAGCCTATGATGGGTAAAGTTTGGATTGCCTTACTAGTCTATGATGGAAGATGATGTAAGAAACAATTTGAGAACTTTTAGTGGTTAAAATTGTCTAACCTAGCATATAGTGTACACTTAATAGGCCAACCCTAAGATAGAGCCCTTCATATCTAATGATAGATATACCCTAAAACTAGGACACAAAAAAGAATAAGTTATGTTGATCTAATCGTTTTGATTATTTGACCTTGTGCATTTGAACTATCATGTCATGCATCATTTTTATTGTCATATGTAACATTATGCATCTACATCATTTTCATATTAGATTTCATCCATGAAAATGTACATTTCATTCATGCATCAACATATCATACATAAAGCATAGCATAACATTTCTAATCATAATTGTGGTGTTAAAGGTTCAAGGATAGCTTCACCAAACAACCTCACTCACTAATACAATACAAAAGCTTGAGCCAGATAAATGGAATAGGAAAATTTCAACCATCTTGAGAGGATAGAAAAAGCTTAAGAGAAACTAAAAGGAGAGTTGAGTAAGATTTTAGAGGCCTTGAACAAGTTGTATAAAGGGATGGGTATAAAAGAAAGTACTAGCCAACAAAACCTTCCATTACAAGAAGTGGTCGACCTTTTATATCCTCTCAATTTTGGGTCACATCAAGCTTAACCCGTACAAAGTCTATCACCACAGTAGTTTACCTATCCTATAGGGTACACATACCCTAAAATGCCATCAGCTTCAAACCCAATACAGTATCAGAGTTATGTAAATCTTGTCTTTACTGAGGAGGTAGTAAAACCAATACTCGTCCTTAATTTGGATGATCTAAAAGAGAAAGAAAAGCTGAAGCCTAAAGAGAATGAGACTTTAGAAGCTTTAAAAGTTAAACAGAAGATGAACTTGTTAGAGAAAAAGCTTCAAACAGTGGAATGAGTTACTTTTTATGGTTCAGTGGATACAGTTGGGCTCTGTTTAGTCTGGGATGTTATTATTCTTCCAAAGTTCAAAGTACCAGAGTTTAAAAAATATAATGGTACAAAATGTCCAAAAACCCACATTACCATATACTGTCAAAAAATGGCTGCCCATGCTAATAATGAGAAGCTATTAATGCATGTGTTCCAAGATAGCCTCACAGGCTCTGTTGCTAGGTGATATGTTTAGTTGGACATGGCTTGCATTTGTTCTTGGAGCAATATGGCTCATGCCTTCATTAGTCAGTACCGACATATTATAGACTTGGTCCATGATTGCTTTTTTTTTTTTGTAGAATATGGAAAAGAAAGCAATTGAATTGTTTAAAGCATATGCCGAGAGATGGAGGGACATAGCCTTTCAAGTGCAACCTCTATTAACTGAGAAAGAGATCATGGTATTGTTTGTTAGCACTTTGAAATCTCCCTATTATGAAAAGATGATAGGGAATGCCATGAAGAATTTCACCGACATGGTAATCTTAGGCAAAATTATTAAGAATGCCATTAAAAATGGCAAGTTAAAAGGAAGGGAAACCTAAAAGCTGTCAGAGAAGAAAGAGACTGAAGTTCAAGCCATGAACTTTGATAAACAGTTCAGGGGATATCAACCTTATCCACAAGGTTACACCCCATACTATCCTACTATGAACAATATCTCACCTTACCTTTACCAATTGTAAACACCCAATTGGGTCCAGGCCCAGATCAATTGGGCCTGGCCCAAATGGGTAAGCCCAATTCAATTTTATCTTGTATTTTTTTTCTTTTCTTCTTCTTTTGTATTTTATGTATTGTATTATTTATTATTATTATTATGTATTAATATATGTATATATTTATTTATTTATTTTTTTGTTAATATTTATGTATTATTACTAATATGTATATATATATATATATCTTTTTTATCTTTTTTATTTTATTCATTTTTGTATTTTTACTTATCTAATTATATATCTGATATTTTTTTTATTATTATTTTATTTATCCTATAATATCTGTTGATTTATCTTCTCTAATTATCTAGTTTTTTTTTTTATTTTGATTTTTATTTTGGAGGGCTAGGATTGAAAGTTGAAGAATCCCACTAGGAGTGAGAATTCAATCAGAAGAGTCCAGACTGGATTCAAAGATTGAATTCCCGTCCAAAGGGGAATTGGGATTGATCAGGAACTCCTGATCAATCCCTATATAAAGGATCCTGGAACAGATGGAAAACACACACAGAAAACAGTAAGTAAAGCTACTGATTTGAGAGAAAAGGAGGCGTATAGGAAGCTAAGAAAAGTTTAGGAGTGTTCTGAGAGTGAGAAAAATTTTTTAGAAATTTTTGGCGAAAATTTTTTTCTGGAAATTTTTGGGAAATTTCGAGATTCCGGCGAAATTTCGGTGAAGTTTGAATTTTTCGGTGAAAATTTCGGCCAACCTTGAAGTTTTCGGCGACCAACCCAGTTTTCGGCGAAGAATCCCAAAAACCGACGATCTTCCGGTAAACTTCCGGTGAAATTTCCAGATTCCGGTGACATTTTCCAAAATTCGGCACCGGTGTTCTTCAGTTTTTAGAGAGAAGGGAGAGGAAAAGGGAAGAAGAGAGAGAGAGGGAGGAGCATTCTGCCAAGAAAACGAAGGGGATTGCCTTTTATACCCTCCCAAAACGACGTCGTTTTGCCCTTAAGTAACCAGAGGATCCGCGCGTTTTACCGAACACGACCCGACCCGAGCGTTGACCCGATTCTGACCCGCGCCTGCCTGCCCCCTCCGAGCCGAGCCGAGCCGAGCCGCGCCAAGCCCCCAAGTCGCTCCCCCCGAGCCATTTTTTCTTCCTTGAACCGAGCCGAGCCGAGTCGCGATCCGAGCCGCTCCAGGTTTTTTTTTTTTTTTTGAATGTTTTTTTTGTTTATTTATTTTATTTATTTATTACATTAGGTTTATTTAATATTCTTTTTATCTTAGTTTTATTTTTATTTTTGTTTTACTTTTCTTTATTTTTTATTATTTATTTATATTTTTTATTATTTTATTTTCTTCAAATAAAAATCAAATTTTCCAAAAAAAAAATATTTTTAAGGAAAAGTTGAAAGTATCAATTTTCCTTAAAAATACATTTTCAAAAAAGAGATTTTTGAGGAAAAGTTGAAAGTATCAATTTTCCTTGAAAATCAAAGTTTCAAAAAAATATTTTTGAGGAAAAGTTGAAAGTATCAATTTTCCTAATAAATAAATTTCCAAAAAAATATTTTTAGGGAAAAGTTGAAAGTATCAATTTTCCTTGAAAATCAAAATTTCAAAAAAAATATTTTTGGGGAAAAGTTGAAAGTATCAATTTTCCTTAGAAATAAATTTTCAAAAAAAGGGTTTTTGAGGAAAAGTTGAAAGTATCAATTTTCCTTGAAAATCGAAATTTCCAAAAAAATATTTTTAGGAAAAAGTTGAAAGTATCAATTTTCCCTACCAAAAAAATCATTCTTTCCTTCCTTTCTATCTTAATTTTGATTTTGTTTTTTTCTTTAAATAATCCGACGATGGAGCCTCTGCAAGTGAAACAGTAGTTTTTCTTGCATACTCTTGAGGTGAGGGAATTTTCTCAATTTTCTGCTAAAAGTATTAGAGTCAATTGAGAATAATTTCCAATAATTAATTACTTGGTAAAATTTTAAGGCTTTTGGATAATACAAATCTAAGCTGGTACCATCTTTTGATGGGCGTTGTGAGGGTGCTATAACCTTCCTCACACGTAACCGAACTCCCGAACCCTGTTCTGGTTTGTAGACCTGAACCTATTCTTTTAGGGACCCTTAAGCTTAGGTGTTCCCTGAAAGGACAGATTCTTTAGGTGGCCAATCGCACCTAGATAAAAAAGATTGGTGGCGACTCCCTAAAAGTCAATGTCTAGCGATAGATCCCCGGATCTAGACGTTATGACAGCTTGGCGACTCCACTGGGGAATTTGAGAGTCAGGCCAGCAAATAATTTGTGTTCTCCAAAAGCCTAATAAAATTAAACCTTTTTGTATATATGTGTTATTATTCATTCATGTTTATTCACTTTGTTGATTATGTCATTCATATGCATGTGCATAACATGAGCTCTACACCCGAGCTCCATCCCTCTAGGAGGGAGTAAAGTACCTATTGCTTTCGTGAGGTCTAATGCCTCCGTAGTGACTAGCGAAATACTCCCACTCAAATTGAACATTTTCCGTTTGTAGCCTGTAATGGGTGAGGATTAGGGTGCCTTACTAGTCTGTGATGGACAGGGATGTAAGGAACAATTTGAGGACCTTTAGACTCTGACCTTAAAACCGCATGTAGTGAACTTTAAGAGTGCCTACACCTAAGATAGAGCTCTTTCTACCCAATGATAGATATACCCTAAAATTAGGACACAAAAAAGGGTGTTTATCTAATCATTTTGATTGCTTAACTTTGTGTATTATTTTTATCATATGTAACATTATGCATCAACATCACTTACGTTTCATCCACGGAACTAACTATGTTGTTTGTCTGATTGTATGCATCTGTATTCTTTTTATGATCATGTTTCAACACAATCATTTGTATTCATTTCATACTAGATTTCATTCAAAAAATGTACATTTCATTTGTGTATCAAAGCATCATACATAAGGTACAGCATAACATTTCTAATCATAAGTATGGTACTCAAGGTCCGAGGATAGCTCCATCTAGCGAAAACCCTGCTCATCCATACAACACAAGATCCAGAGCAAGGCAAATGGAAGAAGAAAGTTCTCATAGATTTGAAAAGCTAGAAAAAGCTCAGGAGAAGATTGAAAATGAACTTAGCAAAATTCTGGAGGCTCTCAATAATATGAATAAAGGAAAAGGAGTTGAAGGAAGTACAAGCCAGCAAGAAGTGGCTGACCCATTGTACCCTCCAAGTTTTGGCCCACCTCAAGCCCAGTTTGCCCAAGAGGTCCCACCATAACATTTTGCATATCCAACATGTCCTGGAATGCCATCAGCTTTCAACCCAGGGCAGTATAATAGCTATATAAATCCTGTCTTCACCGAAAAGGCAGCAGAACCAATTCCTGATCTAGATGATGTAAAAGAGAAGGACAAGGAAAAGGTAAAGGTGGAAGCTGAGGAAAGCTCCAAAATTAGCATGCTAGAGCAGAGGCTACGGGCTGTGGAAGGATTTAGCTGTTATGGGTCAGTTGATGCTGCTGGGCTCTGCCTAGTTCCTGATGTGGTTATCCCCTATAAATTCAAAGTATCGAAATTTGAAAAATATGACGGTACAAAGTGCCCTAAAACCCACATCACCATGTATTGCAGGAAGATGGCAGCTCATGCACATGATGAAAAACTCTTGATGCATGTCTTCCAGGATAGTCTTACTGGTTCTGTTGCCAGGTGGTATGTTCAGTTGGATAGAACCCACATTCGCTCCTGGAGCGATATGGCTAATGACTTCATCAGCCAATATTGACACATCATCGATTTGGCCCCTGATCGTTTATCTTTGTAAAATCTGGAGAAAAAGTCAAATGAGTCTTTTAAAGAATACGTCCAGAGATGGAGGGATATAGCTTCACAGGTACAACCTCCATTGACAGAGAAAGAGACCACAGTGCTGTTTGTTAGCACTTTAAAGCCTCCCTATTATGAAAAGATGATAGGGAATGCAACAAAGAATTTTGCTGACATGGTAATCTCTGGAGAAATTATTGAAAGTGTCATAAAAAATGGCAAGTTGAGAGGAGGAGAAACCAAGAAGACATCAGAAAAAAAAGAAGCTGAAGCTCAAGCTGTGAGCTTTGATAGACAACAATTCGGGGGTTATCAACCCTATCCATCCCAAGGTTACTCTCCATACTATCCTGCTGTGAATAATGCCTCATCCTACCCCTACCAGCTAGCCCCACAACCATCTTATTCATCCACTTACTGCCTTAACATTCAAGCTCCTGTAAGAACCCAAATTCGTCCTACTCACCCAGCAAGTGACTCACGAGAACAATGGACTACTCGAGAAAAACCTGTATTTGATCCAATCCCTATGACTTATACAGAGTTATATCGAAAACTTTATAATAGCCACTTGATTGCCCCCAGCCATGTGGAACCACTTAAACCACCCTATCCAAAGTGGTATGATCCTACAGCCTGTTGTGACTATCATTATGGAATTACTGGCCATTCTACTGAAAATTGCACTGCTTTAAAGTATAAGGTGCAACGGTTGATCAATGATGGAATGGTAAGTTTTGATCAGGGAACAGCAACAACACCTCATGTTAGCGTACTGAGTGAAAGTCAAGAACAGAAAGGATCTGGAGAGTCACAATGAATTGAGGGGCAAGATGTCAATGGGGATTTTTTCACCTGATCATACAGGGAGCTAATTTTTAATGGAGATAAGGCGGGTTGAAGGTTTTTGTCATTTAAGATTTCTTTTCGAGTGATTGTTGGATTTCTTTATGCAATATGACTTCACTTGTTATCATCTTAATAAGGGCAAGTTAATGCATTTCATTATATTTTCTCTTTCACTTGACCATTATTCTATGCCCTGTTATCTTTCATAACTTTACATCCTCATTCTTAAATTTCAGATGATGAATATTTAGACAATGATAACAATAATTCTGGAATTTAATTTTGAGAACTCATCCACATGAGGAGATGATTTGAACAAAAAGAAAAAACAGGGTAAGCCATTACCGGAGGTGAAAGAGATATGTCTTGAAGATGTGCAATCTTTTATACAGGATTATGAGCTTTGTTCAAAAAATGATGTTCAAGAAAGGTATTCATAATTGAGATGAAAAATGGCCATCTTTCTTTTACCATTTAAAAAACCATTTATTGCTACCCCTTTGAGCCTATTATGATTTTTTTTTTCAGAAGAACCCCAACCAAGGATCACCCTCTACACTGGAGGGTAATTTAAAAAAAAAAAAAAAACCACAAAAGGTCTCAAAGATGAAAAGAGAAAGAAAAGCAAAAGAAAAAATAAATGCCACACATGACTTGGGGCAAAGTAATGAGAATCTTTTGTGTGAGGAAAGAAAAAATAGTGAAATGATGTGGGGGCAAAATGCCAAGTTGTATCAAATGATCCTTTGGTTTTGAACCTTTTTAATACATGTTTTGAGCCTATTATATCCTTTTTTTATGACCCTTCACCTTGGCCTACATTACAACCTTGAAAAGTCCATTTGGATCAAGTGTGAATACTCAACTTGAATGATCATATGTTGAGCGAAGGTATGCTCATGATGAAGCAATGGAATCATGCTACATTACCTTAAAAGTTTGATGTATGAAGGATGTCAATAATAGGTGAAGAATGAGAAAAAAAATGATGAAAAAAAAAAGAAACAAAAAAGAAAGAAAGAAGAAAAAATGAAAAAAATGAGAAAATGAAAAAATGAAAAAATAAAAAAGGAGATTCAAATTGAAAACCTGAAAGGGTGATTTTGGTACCAAAAAAAAAAAAGATCTAGGTCAAATGGCTCACATGAATGAAAGATCAAAGACATCTGAAGAACCCTCAAAGACTGGAGCAAAGTTCGCCAAGCTCAAGTTGACTTCAACAGTAAATGGAATGAGTTTTTGAAAAAGAATCCTAGATTAATGTTGAAAATTGTCTGAATATTCATCATTTGGACATACCATTCACCCCAATGACATGTATCTAATTTATTTCGTTTCCCATTTATTTTGTACTAAAACAGATCTTCATTATTTATCTTTACCATAATTCACCTTGTGTTCTCTTATCATTACACCCCTAGAATAAATTGAGAAAATACTTGATTGCATTGTATTTGTCAGGATTTGAAATGATAATGAATGAATGAATATGTGCTTAAAAGAGTCTTGCATTCATTTGAAAAGAAATCTAAGATGATGGTGGAGACAAAATGAAGAAATGGTAAAAACCTAGAGGAGATGATTTAGAAGGATATATGATGTGATCAAATGAAGAAATGGGGCAGTGATACAATCAAGTGATGAGTACGAGGATGAATTGGTCGATATGACT
Source organism: Durio zibethinus (assembly GCF_047325235.1). Classification (NCBI taxonomy): domain Eukaryota; kingdom Viridiplantae; phylum Streptophyta; class Magnoliopsida; order Malvales; family Malvaceae; genus Durio; species Durio zibethinus. Next base: position 13,891,511 of record NC_143185.1, read on the forward strand.
TGCAAGTTGTGATTGAATGATGAAGACAAAATCTGTTTTGGAAAGGTTAATGCTGAGACACCTATGAGTAATGACCCAGTGATGGTGGATGAAACTTGTTTTGAATTTTGTTAGTGCTGAGAAATTCATTGAATGATGGTCAAGTGATGATCGATTGATGAAGCTTATTCCAAAGTATTGAAAAATAGAACAAGGAAGAATCTGAGCGGAAGAGACAATTAAGAGCTACACTGGTTCGATCCTAGAAGAGCAGTGTAATTGGATCCTTGAGGAATCAAAGGGCTTGACACCCAAGAAAGAAAAGAGCTTGAGAAACTTGAGTACCATACATTGAACAGGAATTGATTGACCAACATTTGCATAGCATGCATTGAAATTCATATGCATTTGCATAGCATACACTACTTTCAGGAAAGTATAGTGTACAAATTCAAGAAGCAGGGGTGTTCCAACATCCCATATGAAAAAGACAAATATGAAAAGACTTTGCAAGTTTGAGAAGAAACTTGTCAGGTAAGTTTCTAATCCTTGAAATAGGATGTCTCTTGGTATCAGGGTTGATTTATAAGACCTTTGGGCATAATCTCCTGAAATCCCTTCAAACACAACTTTCAACTCCTTTGGACATGATTGTCAAGGAGCAATTTACTTTTCAAAGTTCGTTGCCTCTGTTTAGAGGAGCATTTTACTTTTTCAAAGTTGTGGTACCTCTGTTTAGAGGAGCAATTTACTTTTTCAAAGTTGTGGTACCTCTGTTTAGAGGAGCAATTTACTTTTCAAAGTTCGTTGCCTCTGTTTAGAGGAGCAATTTGCTTTTCCAAAGTCGTGGTACCTCTGTTTAAAGGAGCAATTTACTTTTCAAAGTTCGTTGCCTCTGTTTAGAGGAGCAATTTACTTTTCCAAAGTCGTGGTACCTTTGTTTAGAGGAGCAATTTACTTTTCAAAGTTCGTTGCCTCTGTTTAGAGGAGCAATTTACTTTTTCAAAGTCGTGGTACCTCTGTTTAGAGGAGCAATTTACTTTTCAAAGTTCGTTGCCTCTGTTTAGAGGAGCAATTTACTTTCCAAGTTCGTTGCCTCTGTTTAGAGGAGCAATTTACTTTCCAAAGTCATGGTGCCTCTGTTTAGAGGAGCAATTTACTTTCCAAAAGTCGTGGTGCCTCTGTTTAGAGGAGCAATTTATGTTTCTCAAAGTCGTTGAGCCTCTGTTTAGAGGAGCTTTGGTAAAAAAAAAAAACAAAAAAACAAAAAAACAAAAAAACAAAAAAAAAAACAAAAAAACCAAAAAATGACAATGTTGAGTTGAGTCTTGATTGGGTGTCTACGTCTTTGTGCAATTTCTGTTTCACAGAAAATGTGCAAAGAGGGGCAGCTGTAGACACCCAATTGGGTCCAGGCCCAGATCAATTGGGCCTGGCCCAAATGGGTAAGCCCAATTCAATTTTATCTTGTATTTTTTTTTCTTTTCTTATTCTTTTGTATTTTATGTATTGTATTATTTTTTATTATTATTATGTATTAATATATGTATATATTTATTTATTTTTTTTTTGTTAATATTTATGTATTATTACTAATATGTATATATATATATATATTATCTTTTTTATTTTATTCATTTTTGTATTTTTACTTATCTAATTATATATCTGATATATTTTTTTTTATTATTATTTTATTTATCCTATAATATCTGTTGATTTATCTTCTCTAATTATCAAGTTTTTTTTTTTATTTTGATTTTTATTTTGGAGGGCTAGGATTGAAAGTTGAAGAATCCCACTGGGAGTGGGAATTCAATCAGAAGAGTCCAGACTGGATTTAAAGATTGAATTCCCGTCCAAAGGGGAATTGGGATTGATCAGGAACTCCTGATCAATCCTTATATAAAGGATCCTGGAATAGATGGAAAACACACACAAAAAACAGTAAGCAAAGCTACTGATTTGAGAGAAAAGGAGGCGTATAGGAAGCTAAGAAAAGTTTAGGAGTGTTCTGAGAGTGAGAAAAATTTTTTAGAAATTTTTGGCGAAAATTTTTTTCTGGAAATTTCTGGGAAATTTCCAGATTCTGGCGAAGTTTGAATTTTCCGACGAAAATTCCGGCCAACCTTGAAGTTTTCGGCGACCAACCCAGAAACCGGCGATCTTCCGGCCAACTTTCGACGAAATTTCCAGATTCCGACGATATTTTCCAGAATTCGGCACCGGTGTTTTTCAGTTTTTAGAGAGAAGAGATAGGAAAAGGGAAGAAGAGAGAGAGAGGAAGGAGCGTTCTGCCGAGAAAACGAAGGGGATTGCCTTTTATACCCTTCCAAAACGACGTCGTTTTGGCCTTAAGTAACCAGAGGATCCGCGCGTTTTGTCGAACCCGACCCGACCCGAGCGTCGACCCGATTTTGACCCGCGCGTGCCTGTCCCCTCCGAGCCGAGCCGAGCCACACCAAGCCGTCAAGCCGCTCCCTCCGAGCCGTTTTCTCTTCCTTGAGCCGAGCCGAGCCGAGCCGCGATCCGAGCCGTTCCAGGTTTTTTTTTTTTTTTGAATGTTTTTTTTGTTTATTTATTTTATTTATTTATTATATTAGGTTTATTTAATATTCTTTTTATCTTAGTTTTATTTTTATTTTTGTTTTACTTTTCTTTATTTTTTATTATTTATTTATATTTTTTATTATTTTATTTTCTTCAAATAAAAATCAAATTTTCCAAAAAAAAATATTTTTAGGGAAAAGTTGAAAGTATCAATTTTCCTTAGAAATACATTTTCAAAAAAGAGATTTTTGAGGAAAAGTTGAAAGTATCAATTTTCCTTATAAATAAATTTCCAAAAAAATATTTTTAGGGAAAAGTTGAAAGTATCAATTTTCCTTGAAAATCAAAATTTCAAAAAAAATATTTTTGGGGAAAAGTTGAAAGTATCAATTTTCCTTAGAAATAAATTTTCAAAAAAAGGGTTTTTGAGGAAAAGTTGAAAGTATCAATTTTCCCTACCAAAAAAATCATTCTTTCCTTCCTTTCTATCTTAATTTTGATTTTGTTTTTTTCTTTAAATAATCCGACGATGGAGCCTCTGCAAGTGAAACAGTAGTTTTTCTTGCATACTCTTGAGGTGAGGGAATTTTCTCAATTTTTTGCTAAAAGTATTAGAGTCAATTGAGAATAATTTCCAATAATTAACTTCTTCGTAAAATTTTAAGGCTTTTGGATAATACAAATCTAAGCTGGTACCATCTTTTGATGGGCGTTGTGAGGGTGCTATAACCTTCCTCACACGTAACCGAACTCCCGAACCCTGTTCTGGTTTGTAGACCTGAACCTATTCTTTTAGGGACCCTTAAGCTTAGGTGTTCCCTGAAAGGACAGATTCTTTAGGTGGCCAATCGCACCTAGATAAAAAAGATTGGTGGCGACTCCCTAAAAGTCAATGTCTAGCGATAGATCCCCGGATCTAGACGTTATGACACCAATCATATCCATAATCAGTTTACTTACCAATTTATCAATTAGCCTTTCAAGTACCTGTATATAATTCTAGTTATATCACTATATCAGTTTTAAAGCTTAACAACCAAACGAGTGGTTCAAAAAGATCTCGGGATAACTAAGAAAGGACATATATTGACCTTATCCCCATGATTTATACTGAGTTATTCTCAAAACTGGTCAAGAATAATTTGGTATCTCCAATTATGCTAGAACCATTGAAGTCACCTTATCCAAAATGGTATGATGCTAATACGAGGTGCGATAATCATAATGGAAATGTGGGCCATTTTATTAAAACTTACCCTCTTTTTAAACATAAAGTGCAAAGTTTGATCCAGAAAAGCTTAATGAGTTTCGATGAATCAGAGGGATAAGATGTCAATAAAAGTCTTTCATTTGATTACACAGGGGCATGATTTTAGAAAAGCATGTCAAAGCTAGTTGGAAGCTACGTGCCATTTTATGATTTCTTTTAAAGTAATGTTAGGATTTCTTTTATGCAATAGGATTTCATTTGTTATCATTTTAATAAAAGAAAAGGATAATGGTTTTCATTACATTTTCTCTTTCATTCAATCACTATTCCATTCATTGTTACATTTCATAATTTTTCATTCCTATTTTTAAACTCTAAATGATGAATGTTTAGATAATGCTGTTAACAATAATTTTACGATTTAATTTTGAGAACTCATTCACATTAATTTGAGGTGATTATTTATAAAAAAAGTTACTGACAGATATGAGATGGATATATCTTGAAGATGCAATCTTTTATGAAGATCCATGAGCTTGTTTTTGTTCAATAGATGATCTTTAAAGAAAGCATTCACATTTAAGAGAAAAAATGGCCATATTTCTATCACCATTCGAAAAACCATTCATTGTTACTCCTTTGAGCCTATTATGATTTTTTTTTCTAAAAAATCCTGACCAAGGAACACCCTTTACACCAAGGGGTATTTTTTTGAAAAAAAAAGGCAAAACAAAGAAAAAAGAGAAAAAAAGGAAATGAATGTCACACATGATTTAGGGCAAAATAAAAGGGAATCATTTTATGAAGAATGAGATTGATGAAAAAGGAAAAAGTAGTGAAATAATGTGGAATGGGGAAAAAATGCAAAGTTGCATCAAATAATGAATGATCATTTGGTTCTAAAACCTTTAAACACAAGTTTTGAGCCTATTTTATCTTTTTTTATAATCCTTCACCATGGCCTACATTATAACCTTGAAAAGTCTATTTAGATAAAGTGTGAATGCTTGAATTGAATTATCATATATTGGGTGAAGGCATGCTTATGATAGAATAATAGAATCACACTATATTGCTCTAGAGATTAAATGTGTGAGAGATATCAACAATGGATAAAAAAGGTGAAAAAGGGAAAGAGAAGAAAAGGAAAAATGGATGACAAAAAAAGAAAATGAAAAAAATGAAAAAATGAAAAAATAAGAGAAAAAAATGAAAAAAAAGATGAAAAGAAAAAGGAAGACTCAAATTGAAAACCCGAAAGGAAGATTTGGGTAGACAAATCTCTGAGCTGAAAGTTGGATGAACAGTTCAAATATATAAAAGATCAAGGCATTTAAAAAGCTAGGGCAAAGTTTGATGAGCTCAAAATGATTTTGATGGAATGAGTTCTCGAAAAAGAATTTTGGATTAATGTTCAAAATTGTCTGAATATTCATTCTTCCTAATGACATACATTTAACTTATTTCTTTCTCCATTTACTTTTGTACTAAGACTCACTATTGATTACTTTTCTCCTAGTGCACCTTGTGCTCTTTTATTCTCATATTCTTAGAATGAATCGAGAAAATGTATGATTGCATTGTGTTTGTCAAGAATTGAAATGATAATGAATGAATGAATATATGCTTAAAAGGTTCTTGCATTCTTTTGAAAAGAAATCCAGGATGATCGAAGGTAAAAATGATGAATAGATGGCAAAAACTTAAAAAAAAAAAAGACACATGGGATGGCTAAATGATGAACATGGTGATGGATTGCTCAACAAGATGAATAGAGGGCAAAAATCTAGGAAGATGATGTGATCAAAAAATGAATATGGTGATAGATTGATCGATATAACTTGTGTATTGTAATCAAATGATGAGGATAAATTCATTCTGGAATGGCTAATGCTGAAAAGCCTCTGAATTATGATTAAATGATGAAGGACAAAATTTATTTTGGAATGGTTAATGCTAAAAGGCCTGTGAATTGCGGTCAAACATCAATTGACGAAACTTGTTCTAAAGTGCTGAAGAGCTATAAAAAGAAGATGAGAAATGGTGGAGTCTTGAGAACCATATTACTACAATTAATTAGAGTTTCATGACATTTATCTACATTACATGTATTATGTTTGCATCGTCAAATATTTAAAGTTTTGTTTGGACATTCATCAGGCAACAAATATGGAAATTATGATTTAGGATATGGCCTTTATATTATTGTGTGAATCCAGATTGTTGCACTTGCATCCTTGATCATGACATATAAAATTTTGAGTCACTTAAAAAAGAAATTATGAATCTTTTGATAAAAATCCTGATTTTTTTAAAATGAGAATCTTTAAAAATCTTTAAATGAGAATCTTCGAACTCAAATGAGAATATTTGAATCTTCAAATGAAAATCTTTGAGTGTTAAATAAGAATCTTTGAATTTCAAATGAGAATCTTTGAGGTGTGAAACCCAAATTTCAAATGAGAATCTTTAAGGTGTGAAACCTAAAATTTGTCAAATGTGAATATTTGAATTTCAAATGGGAATATTTGAGGTGTAAAAACCAAAATTTATTGAATGTGAATCTTCGAATTCAAATGACAATCTTTGAATTTCAAATAAGAATCTTTGAGATGTGAAACCCTAAAGTTTGTTTGGATGCGAATCTCTAATTTTTTGAGTGAGAATCTTTGAACTTAGATGTGAAACTCTAAGATTTCTTGGATGTGAATCTCCAAAATTCAAATGAAAAGCTTTGAACTCAACTTTTGGATGCGAATCTCTAAATTTTTGAGTAAGAATCTTTGAACTTAGATATGAAACTCTAAGATTTCTTGAATGTGAACCTTTGAACTCAAACAAGAAGCTTTGAACTTTTGGATGTGAATCTTCAAATTTTGAATGAGAAATGTTAGACACAAGTCTTACAATTTGCAAATGTGAATCTTACAAATCTGAATTTTTATGTACTTGAAATCTTGCAAGTTTCAATTCTTGTGAAACTAAAGTTTTGAGAATTAAATTTCAGTGAATTCTTTGAAGCTAAAAGGTTCTTACGAAATCTTAACCTTCGACTTTCAAACTTAGATTGTGAATCTTTGAGTTTTCCTTACAAATTTTATTAGATCTGATCTATGATTCATCGAGACATGATTGTCAAGAAGTAATTTTTTTTTTCAAAAGTTGTGAGCCTCTTATTAGAGGAGCCTTGTTTATTTTTTTTAAAGTCATTGAGCCTCTGTTTAAAGGAGCAATTTATTTTTTCAAAATTATGGAGCCTCTATTTAGAGGAGCATTTTATTTTTCAAAGTTGTTGTGTCTCTGTTTAGAGGAGTTATGTTTATTTTCAAAAGTCATCAAGCATCTGTTTAGAGGAGCTTTGTTGTTTTTTTTCAAAAAAAAAATGTGTCAAATTGATTGGGTTGTCTACGTCTTTGCACAATTCCTGTTTCATAGAAAATGCACAAAAAGGGACAGCTGTAGACACCCCATCTATCTAGGGGTTTACAAGATCAACTCTGGCAGTTAAAAAATTAAAAAAATAAAAAAATAAAAAAAGATGTTTGAGTTTGCATAAAACTGAGTTGGTAGAGTTTGGATTATATTGAAATATTGAATCTCAATCACAAGAAGAAATTAGGATTGATCAGAAGCTCCTTTGATCAATCCCTATAAATAAACGCTGAGAATAGAAAAAAAAATACGAAACAGAGGGTAGAAAGAAAAAAGCAAGAATAAAAAAAATTTTGAAAGAAGTCGAAGCAATTTTAAGATTTTTTAAGAATTTTTTAGAAATTTTGACATTTTTCTCGATGCCGGTTAAATTTTTCTGTGAACTTCTGATGACCCACCCTAAATTCTGGTGATAATTTCCAGAATCTGGTCGATATTCAACCAATGTTCATCTGGCTAGAGAGAGAAAGAGAAGAGAAAGAAAAAGAGAAAGAAAAAAAAGAGATCTGAAGCAAAACGGCTGAAACTTGGGCTTTTATAGCCTTACCAAAACGACACCATTTTGAGTTTAAAGAAGATCTAATATCCGTGCGTTTTTCATTTGGACGACCTGACCCGTAGCGCAATCCGCTTTTGACCCGGGTTTAACCCACACCTCAGCCAATCTTTCTAGCCAAGCCAAGCCAAGCCGCCAAGTCGTATCATCCAAGTCGTTGTCTGTGCTTGGAGCCGAGCTGCGCCAACCCTTGAGCCGAGTCGTTTTGATTTTTTTTTGTTTATTTTTGGTATTTTTTATTTTTTATTTGTGTGTTTGTTTATTTTTTTAAGAGTATTTTTTGCATAAATAAATTAAAAAAAAAAGAATAGAAAAAATATAAAATAAAATTTTCAAGAAAAAAAATAATCAAAAAATAAAAATTTCTAAAACACATTTTGATGAAAAGTTAAAAATACCAATTTTTCTTAAAAATAAAAATTTTCAATAAAAAAAACATTTTAAGAAAAATTTGAAAGTATTAATTTTTCTTAAAAATTAATTTCTAAAAAATAAAAAAATTTTAAAAAAATATTTTTGAGAAAAATTTTAAAGTATCAATTTTTCTTAAAAATAAAATTTCTAAAAGATAAAAATTTTAAAAATATATATTTTTGAGAAAAAATTGAATGTATCAATTTTTCTTAAAAATAAAATTTCTAAAAAATAAAAATTTCTAAAAAACATTTTGAGGAAAAGTTGGAAGTACCAATTTTCCTTAAAAATAAAAATTTTCAAAAAGTATTTTGAGAAAAAGTTGAAAGTATCAATTTTCATTGAAATTAAAATTTCAGAAAAAAGCATTTTGAGGAAAAGTTGAAAGTACAAATTTTTCTTAAAAATAAAATTATCAAGAAAACTATTTTTAAAGAAAAGTTGAAAATATTAATTTTCCGTGTATAAAAGGAATGAGTTTTTTTTTTTTTATAAAAAAAAAAAAGAAAAAGATTTATATCAAAAGTCGAATCGTTATTCCTTTTATTTTATTTTATTTTATTTTTTTATTTTTTTTAAAAAAAATTTTAATGTTAAATAATCCGATGATGGAGTGTATGCAAGTGAAACAATAGTTTTTTTGCATACTCTTTAGGTGAGGAAATTTTCTTAATTTTTTGCCAAAAGTATTGGAGTTAATTAAGAATAATTTTCAATAATTAATTACTTGATAAAATTTTTAAGGCTTATTGGATAACACGAAATTAAGCTGGTACCATCTTTCGATGGGTATTGTGATGGTGCTATAACCTTTCTCACTCATAACCGAACTCCTAAACACTGTTCTGGTTAATAGCCCGAACTTATTCTTTTAGGGACCTTTAGTTAAGCTTAGGTGTTCTTTGAAAGGAAAGATTCCTTAGGTGGCAAATTACACAAAAACAAAAAAGATTGGTGGTGACTCCTCAAGTCAATGTCTAGCGATATATCCTCAAATCTAAATGTTATGCAAAAATAATATTTAATTTTTTTGTTTTGATATAATATATTGTTTGACTATTGATTTGTTTATATTTTTAATTTTAAATTATTAAAAAAATTCATAATTTATTAAAAATTGTATAATTAGTAATTTTACCACTAATTTAAAAGTATTAGTATTCTTTAAAAATTTAATGTTTTCATAATAATAATTTTATTTTATAATGTTATAAGCTTATTATTTTTTGTTATAAGTATATCGTGTATGTGTGTATATATATATATAAAATAAATTTTATTGAAAATAAAATACAATATAATATTAGTTGATTTCCTCAAAATAAAGTTTTAAGATGGTTGGACCACACTCACATGGATAATGCTTTGAGGCATGCCCAGTGGCGAAGCCACGTTTAAACCAGAAGGGGCTATAGCTCTCTTAAAGATTTTTAAAACCCTTGACTACATATTGATATAATGTATATAATTCATAAGTGTTTTTTTTTTTTAATTTAAAAATGGTCTCCTTAAAAATATAAAAAGTTGTTCTTTGTGATTATAAATGTTTAGAATATTGAGATTTTAGGTTTAAATTTTATTATATATGAATTTGTTTCAATTTTATGTTGAATTTATCTAGTTATGTTCTAATTTGTTAATTAGTTTATTTTTTTTATTATTCAATTATACAATACTTAATTATAATTGCAATTTGTATTTGTAATTTAAAAAAAAAAACTTTTATGACAACAAAAATTCAATTCTCAAATTCTAATTAATTTATAAAAAAGTATTAATATTTAGAGTTTAGTTGTCATTAAAAATTTTAAAAATAAATATATTTGCTAAATATGACCCACATAAAAATGTCAAAACTATTTAAAGAAGTTTAGTCAAAAAATAAAAAAGTGAGATTAATAGAATGGAAAGAGATATAAATCTTATTCCTTAGAAGTTTAAACCCAACATTAAATCTTATTCCTTTAAGGGGGCGTTTGGTTTGGGTGAATCAAAACATTTTCTCCTAGAATCTTACTATTGGGTTTCCAATGTTTGGTTTAAAGTAATCTAATTTCAGAGAAAACTAATAGATTCCTACCAGTACCTAAAGTCCTAGAATCAAAAACCCACCTCTCCCTATAGTATTTTAGGATTCCAGAGGAAAAGTAGTGTTATTTCTAAATTTGATCAGATTAAAAAAATTATGAAATAATCATTACCATTTTGAAAAGTATGTAGGATTTTTTGCTAGTAAAAAATTTGGTTTATTATGACATTAGGCATAAAAAATGCGTTGAATAATCCCTTACAAAAAATTAAAAAAAGGTTATTAAAGGCGTTTTTAGCTAAAAACGTATTGAATAATCTTCTTCAATTTTTATAAAAAAATTATTTAAGACATTTTTTTACCAAAAATGTCATTAATAACCCTATTTAATTTTTTATAAAAGATTATTAAAGGTATTTTTAGGGTAAAAATACTTTTAATAATTCTATCATAAAACTTTGAGGGCAAAAAATGCCTTGAATCATCCTAAAAAAATGAGAAAGAATTATTGAAGGGTTTTTGGTAGAAAACGCCTTGAATAATCCCCTCTATAAAATTAGAGGGGATTATTCAAGGCCTTAAATAGTACCTTTCAATTTTGAAGGAGTTTATTTAAGGCAGTTTTAGACAAAAAACCTTAAATAATCTTATTTATTACTTATAAGATTTAAGAGATAAATTATAAAAAATACTAAAGCAGCTCAATTAGTTAAAGCATACGGCTATTAACCATAAAGTCGTAGGTTTGATCCTTCCCTTTAGCATTTTTTAGGTTTTTTAAGGGATTATTTAAGGCGTTTTTTGAAAAAAAAAAAGGCTAGAGGGAGGGATTGAAGCTATGATCTTATGGTTAACGGTCATATGATGTTCCAAGATATTAATTAAAGTATTAAACGCCTTAAATAATCTATTAGAAAACTTAAAAAATGCTAAAGGGATGGATTAAACTTATAACCTTATAGTTAATAGTCATAGAATTTTTCAAAGGATTATTCAAGACATTTTTTGGTCAAAAACGCCTTAAATAATCCACTAAAAAAATTAAAAGGAATTATTCAAGGCTTTTTTTGCTAGAAACTCCTTGAATAACCCTATTTAATTTTTTGTAAGAAATTAATCAATGTGTTTTTTGATAAAAAATGTCTTGAATAATCATTTCATAAAAATTGAAAAGGATTATTCAAGGCGTTTTTGGTCAATAACGTCTTGAATAACCTCATTTAATTTTTTGGATGAGATTATTCAAGGTATTTTTTTGGTCAAAAACACCTTGAATAATCTCTCCAAAAAAATGAAAGAGGATTAATTAAGGCGTTTTTTGAGTAAAAACTTCTTGAATAATCTCATTCAATTAAAAATTAAATTATTTAAGTTACCATTATATATGTCAAGAAGATTATAATAATTATTTAAGATTTAATATATATGAATTTTATCCAACCAAACGAGTGAATTTGAATATAAGATGTCCTAAAAATGAAAAAAAATCTCGGGTATCACATTTTTTTGAGAATCATACTTTTTTTCGAAACTTATGATTTTACGAACCAAATACTTCTTAAATGTTAAACACAACACCAAATCGCTATAGTTATTGCAAAAAAAAGGTGCATTTTTATTTTTTTAGAGAGCCAATTATAATGACGGTGCAAAGGGTAATTACAACTTCTTTCATAATAAGATCGCTATATCTTTTGTCTTTTGATTTTAAAATAATTAAATTATAAATTCTTTTTAATTTTAAATCTAAAATAATTATAAATATTTATTGAGAGAAAATCTTAATCTTGTTATTTTTATTGTGAGAAAATTTGTTAAAACTTTTTAATCTAATGATATTTTTTTTATAAAAGATTATCGTGCATAATTTTAAATAAAATTATTTGAGTTTCTTTTATTTTAAATAGTTATATATATATATTTTAATTCAATACTTAAAATTTCTTGTACCTTATTTATGTTTAATTATGGAATGTTATATTTATTTATAAAAAAAATTTATAATTTTTGATAAAATAATAATATATTATATGCTAGATGAAAATTTTAAAATTACAATTATTATTTAATTTGGTCCCCCTAACTAAAAGTCTAGGTCCACCACTGAGCATGCCAGCTGCTCTAAAAGCAGCAAAGTGATGTTATGTGCTGCTTTAACTCTTGTACCATTCACACACACATTGAGTTGATATAATCAGATAGGAATTCCTAAGGGAAAATTATGATTTGCGCCAGAGAGTTCTGCTTGATATTGTATTTCAGATTTGCTTAAATAATTAAACTAATCAAATCAATATTAATGCAATAAGCCTGGGACTAAATTAAGCAAAATGAATTGAAATGAAACAAAAGATGGCTGATGGATCGAAGATATGAACTTGCTTTGCTTGAACTTGAACACTTGGTAACAAAATCATAGATAGTTTACCAGAATTAATTTTGACAAAATACTTGAAAAGGAAGAAGCTGTTAGAATGCATAATTTGTTTTATTTGTAAATATTTTCGGTTACAATGGTTTTTTACTCAATTTATTATTATTATTATTATAAAAATATAAAATTTTTTATAATTAAGATTGTAATTGAATTTTAATTATTGAAATTAAAATTTTAATATTTTATTAATAAATTATACGATTGATAGTGAGAAAATAATTTTCATGCTCCCTATAAATAGCTCAGTGGAGTTATTACACATAAATTAAGATTTCGAAATTGCCAATGACATAATTAAACTTAAAAATTTGGGAAGCAGGAACAAGCGAATGTTATTAGCTGATCATGTATAGAACTTCAAGCGTCGTAATTGTTCATTACATTAGTCTGCCTTATCACCGGCCGCCTAATAAATGGGATTCATATCGTTTAACCTTAATCTGATGATTAGATTAGATGATATTTTTAATGCAAAGTCAATGCAAACAAATTGTTTAAATGTTCATATAATATTTATAAGTTGTTAAAAGATAACCAAAAGAAAAGAGAAATGACTAACAAAAACAACCAAGTTTAACCCTTTTTTTTTTTTTTTGGTGAAAACCGAATTTGACTTGAATCAATAAACTTGTGCTATCTCGTACCAAAAAAAAAAGGTTTTCAGTTACAAATCAAAAAGAGAGAATACTCAACTTTATCGTACTTGCATGCATGCATTTGGCATTCGAACAAAGTTCAAAGGTTTTCTTTATAAAAGAAAGCAAAAGAGTAAAATTTTATCCAGCATGGAAACAATTTACACCATGATATTGGATAAACTCGTATCGCGGAACAATTCTAGTAAGCATCCACATGACATCTTACATCGTATATGTCCTACCTATGACCTTTTCCATTCATATTCAAAAGGACTTCAGAACAGAAAATCAAGCACATTAGAAGCCATCTTCTTATCTTTAAGATCTGAAGAAAATTATGTTATAATAAGTAACATTGCCTCCTTCACTCCTATCCCTATTAGCTCATAGTATACTATAATCACACTGACCTTACCAATAAACGGCATCAACTTCAAAGGATTAGCTACATTCCTTTGCAGCATGCAACAACATGATCACATTGTTTTTCGACATGTGGCATAAATTTATAATGAAATGCTAAAGGATGTGAGGAATGGCATTGTTCGTTCAGAATTGAAGATGCAAGTTCAGGATTTCTAATGACAGCTAATTCTGGCTTGGGGAATCACATTCGTATACGCTTCAAATCATTCCCAGGGACATTCACATCACTGTCATTCCCCTTTTCTGAATGAACAGCTTGTCCCTGTATGCATATTAACATAAGCCGTCAATGACCTTAACATGAAATCAAAGAAGAAAAACATAGGGGAATCTCAAAAGTTCCATGATCAAAGTACTTTCATTAGAAATAAATTCTTTTGTGGCTTTCAACACTATTGACACGTTCGAAAATTGCAGATTGTGACACCTTAAGTATGAAGGCCATTTCTTACAGTTAAATTTTTAGAGTGATGATCACCTAAAAATTTCTTTAGCAGAGTGTCAATGCAGAGGTCTAAGACATTTTCCTAGAAATATTTGCCTTGCACATTGTAAGCTAGACCTTCAAAATATGCAGTCAGTGTTGTTCATACTAAGAAACATTAACACATAAGATTGCCTAAACATTCAATCATGTAAATCACATGTTTGTAGCTGGAAATGTGTGTTTAAAGTTTCCAGAATTCTGCTATCCTGTCATCAGAACTTACACTTTCGTTAGGGACAACTGCATATCGCTCTGTTGGAGAAACCCAGGATTTACCTGCCAATAGTACATTTATATATTCAAAAATATCTAAACTGTTAAGAGAACAGATAGGAAAGCAGTAAGGACGTCTAACATAACCATGCAACACCTGACAATGGATCAAGCTTTGAAGATTCTATCTGTTGCCTACTGGAACCATCCATACTCAAAGCGTCTATAATCTTTGGAACATTCCTGAAAATAAGAATCCAGAATGTCACAACTTTGGTCCATGACCAAAATAAAGGGCCTTTGTTCTCAATTTCACAAAACATATTGGCAGAAAGAATAAATGAAAAGTACTACATATTTGAAAACTGACCAAGAATAAAATATAACAAGAAATATGGCAGGTTTGAGATTAGAACTATCGGACAGGCCCAAGAAAAGTTAGCTATCAGCTCTGTTTACTACAATCACTTTCTATGGTATGATAAAACCTATCTCCTATTGTGGGAAGTTCATTTATCTCATTCTCAAATTCATGATCACAAATCTCTGAGTCCTGAACCCTAGAAAAATAGAAAGGAACTTTCCGGCCACATAATATCAAGGAATTACCTCCTTTTCATGCTTTGTTGTATTCCCTCCATATTTTCTGCAGCTTCTAAATATGTGTTAATTTCTATGCTTTACCTATATTTTATTCCTATAAATTATTATTAGAATTGATCATTCCTGATCAATGAGAGGAAGAAAGACTTGCCCTGGTTATCACTAGTCTAGATGAAAATGATATTACCAGTCCATTGATTCTCCATGCCCAAGCTGTCCGTTTGTACCCCTTCCCCAGGAGAAAACGTTTTGCACTTCAGTAATAGCAAGTGTGTGCCTCCAGCCACATGAAACCTGCACTACTTTCTGCCAAGTAACATACAAACATATGAGAAGAGAAGAAGGAATTCAGACTTAGAAAATATGACGATTATAGGAGGAGAAAATCAGCTCTCAATGAGAAATTAAAAGAATAAAATTCCTACAGAACTGAATATCAATCTCATGGGCTATCTTAACCAATATTCAGAAGCTATAGTAACAAGAATGTGCCTGCCCATGAGGAAATTTAACTTGCACTGGAGTGCAATGATCAGCATTGTCACCATTCCCAATCTGTCCAAACTGTAAATAAGGTAGAAAATCTAATCAACAAAAGTTGGACAAATGAATTAGATATTGCAATGATGAAAATGGACAAGCAAACTAACTAAAATAAAAGTTTAAAAGTGAAAATTTAATTACTGCAACTTTAACAAGCATCCATAACTATGAAGGCAATTAAACAACTAATAAAATGTTAAAGACACATGCACCAGTAAATTATTTTTATACAGACAAGTCCATCAGCTTGTTTGCATGCATGTCAACAGAAACTGACAGATACTGAGAGGGAGTCATATATCAACTAAAATGCGTATAAAAGGGCTCTGGGTTCATGCCTAATGTTCTAGTAAACAAACCAATTAATATTGGCAACATAGTGATACGATATATTTCAAAGATATAAACCAAGGAAATTTGATTTTTTTTTTCAACCTTGTTCCATCCCCAGCCATAGAGT
Organism: Durio zibethinus; assembly: GCF_047325235.1. Lineage (NCBI taxonomy): Eukaryota > Viridiplantae > Streptophyta > Magnoliopsida > Malvales > Malvaceae > Durio > Durio zibethinus. Next base: position 13,907,488 of record NC_143185.1, read on the forward strand.
TTTCCACCAGATGTGACTGCCATTGTATGTCTCCATCCACCTGATATCTAATAAGATTCAAACCAAAGTGAAACAAGCAATTTTAAAAATAATTTTTAAGTCAAAATAACTTTTACAGCAACAGAAAGTATCCTGAAAGGTATGAGGCATAATATTATGAAAAATACGACTAATGAGGCATTAACACTTGACAGGCCTAAAAAATGGTAAGATATTTCCCACAGCAAGTTCCACAAAAAGGGGGGAAATCGTACACATTTCAATATGATATTACCAGAATAATTCTACCTGCTACAGGTACATCATTTTACCTCTAGGTCTCAAAGGTTAGAACAAAATAACATTGAACTGACAGCTGAAACAACACGTAATTCCACAGTGAAAGAAAGTCATCCCTTGCAAATAAAAAATAAAATTTAAAAAAAAAAAGAGAAACGTCCCATGTTGTAAACTCCTAATTACCATGATGCAAACGAGGGCAAATAGATCACAAAGATCAAACGGAAAATTACAGAGAGAAGAAAGAAGAATTAGGGAAGAGAAACAGATATAACCAAGAGAGAGGGAAAATCTCATTAATGAATATTTATAAATCTCAAGAATTTTTAATCCGAATCCAGAAGAATAACCCATCAAATTATTTATAGATACAAGCCATAAAAACCTTAAAATAAATTCAAATTCCAAATATATCCCAACTAAAACCTAAAGGGAAGTTCTCCATCAGACAGCTCCCCAAGTGAAAGTCAGTAAAGCCATATAAAGTATAACCTGTTAACTCAGACTTCAAGGGATGATGTCTCCCCCACCCTAGCTAAAGACATGATTACGAGGTCATTGAACTTACGCATACATGTTAAGACGTGAAAAACCACGCTTTTATGTTTTAACTTGTAGGGCACACGTGAGAATTTAAAACCATCTTTATTGCTAAAACTAAGGTTGTTATAAAACTGTCATTTTCCCTCACTAAGGGGAGACAAAAGATCACCTGCTTAATGAAACTCTCGGCTAAAGCTTCCACTTTATGAGGAATGAGATGATCCTCAAAGTCCCCATGTCCTAGTTGGCCATACTTGCTCCATCCATAAGTGTATAATCTGCCAGTAAGAGAGACTGATATGGTATGCCGCCAACCACAAGCAACCATATTCATCTTCTCTCCCTGAAACTGAAAATTTTTATTACTTCTTCTTTAACAAAAAATATGGAAATAAAGGAAAATTACAGAATGAGTATAAAATAAGACAAGATGTAGAAAGGGAAACAAGACTTTAAGACTCACATCCAATATTCTTTTCTAGCATTAGAATACCTTCGTAAAAAGAAGACTTTAGTTGAAGATTAAAAATAAATGGAAAAAATGCCCTTTTAAATACCAAGGATAAAAATAAAAGCACCTGTTATAAACTTTTCCTCAATCATGTCAACTTATATATAGATGGCATTCAAACAAAAAACCAGATGTTTTGAGTCACCTGTCTTGCATATTAATTGAGGATGGTCAATCATCCTAATAGAATCGCATCAATGGTACTTAAGGAAACAGGCCAAATAAATATTACCTGCATGTTGACTTACATTGAGAGTAGAAACCTTCTCAGGAACAAAGCGATCATTTCTGTCACCTAAGCCCAAGTTTCCATATCGTCCCCAGCCCCATCCATAGAGGGCACCCTCTTCTGAAACAGCCACAGTATGCTCAGCACCAGCAGCAACCATTTTGATAGAAATACCCTATAACAGACATGAAATTCAAGGTGATAACCACTTCAACAAAGTGCATATGCAAATTTTAGCTTGATCAAAGTATCCATGCAGAATTCTTCGGTAGTCATAGGAAAGAAATAAAACAGAAATGATTTTAAAAATTTTAAACTAACGGTCAGCAACATTACAGGATTCCAAAGTTAAGAAACATGCAAATACTACTGTACAGAGAGTTATCAGAACTCTGAATTTTAAGTCCCAAAACAGGTCTTCTTCATATAATTGTATATTTTTCATCAGATGCTCAAAGGAAACCCAGTGACAAATCCTCTTTCATCTCTTGCTGGTGTAACATGGTAAATGGGGCATTCAATTTGATTAAACAAGAAATCCCACATTGTTGACATTGAATGATTGAAAGTCTTATACAATGCAACTTTGAGTGTGTTGTGATTCATAACAAGCATATAAATACACATTTTCTGAAGGTTAGCAAAACTAAGGAACCTGGATGCACAATCAGATACTCATTTCTGTTAATGCTAAAGTACAAACAAACAGAATAATGGAGCATCACATGAACATTTATCATAAGATAACTACATATCATACAGACCTGAAAGGCTTGAATCTTTCGAGGCAAAAGAGAGTCTTCAGTGGTTCCAAGACCAAGTTGACCATTTTGATTTCTTCCCCAACTTCAATTAAATTCAAAAAACACAACATTAAAAAAGGTAAAAGAAAAATCAGTAATAAGAGCTATCCCAAGGATAAATTGAAAGAAGAAATAACCACAAAAGGTTGGGACAAACTTCTTCAGAAGAGAGTTAAACTATAATCCTAGACAGAGTGACCACTGATTCTGCTGTTACACAGAACTCTGACTAGCTTTTGGGAAAATGAGACAGAATCAGCTCTCTTAAGATGATTAATTATCATGAATTAGGATGCAGAAGAGATAGGATAGGCACTATTGCATTAGAAACGACAGTGCCGGAAACTTGCAACATAAATCTCACTATAAGTCTTATCTGAAAGCCAGAAAGATTTTACCAGCAAGTTCAAATTAAACCATAATATTATGAGTAGTCAACCAGCTTCCTCATCATTGGCTACTATGGCATAACTGATACAATATTTTAGGTTTCTGGGTAAATCTGCTCAATCAAAACGTAAGGAATCTGAAAGAGGAAACCAAATTTAATCATATGAATGATAGCTCCACTAGTTCCTCAAGCAATAGTGATGGCCTTCAGGCACAAACTCATGCCCCTGTCAAAAGGGGAAGAGATGGACCAAACTACCAAAAGAACTTATCTTGTGCTGATCTTACAATAAGGTCATAGATAGAGTCGAATGGCACAATAGTAGCCACGTGCCACACAAATTAAGTAAGAAAAGGCTTAAGTTCATTATTGTTTACACCTCCTCATATTGAAACAAATTCTTTGGACTGACAAAGTTTTCTCATTAATTTAAAAGTCTCATATGCAAATGAGAAGATAAAAGGAAAAAGAAACATTGAATCTAGTATAATATAAATTGAAATATACATTAGCTACATCTCTCAATTCTTTTCACAGTCAAGCTTTCTTCTATGGCCTCTCCTGCACGGGAATGAATGCTTGAGGTAATAGTATTCTAAAATGAAAGAAGTTTACATTTAAGTTCATGCATTCCGGCCCTCTCATGAATCATCCCTAATTGCATACAGAGGTCCAATTTTCTCTAATTTCTTAATGACTACAGAATTACCTCTTGAAGTGCCTTTGCTTATAATCACAGCCTATTTCATGAAGATCACAAGAATCAGTACATATTACCAATCTCTGGTTGTGCATTATAAACTTGATACCCAAGCTTGGATCTTTCAGTTCAAACTACTATTTGTAGCTTCTCTATGCAATGCAAGTTAAACTCTAGGCACCAATAAACATAGTTAACAAAAAATTGGTTAACTATCAAAATCTACTCAATTTTTGAACCCTAAAATCAAGAAATTGAAATGAAACATAAACGTCTATATTAATCAGATTGTAAAAAAAAGTAAAAAGCAAGAGAAGAAAGATCTACAAGCCATACAAACCTCTGCACCTCGCCTTCCATTGTCACAGCTAAACAATGGCTGTCTCCACAAGCAATTTGTTTTATCCTCAAACCATGTAATGCTTTTATTGGTTGAGGAGTGAATAAGTCACTAGAATTTCCATGACCAAGTCTTCCAAAGTCACCCCTGGTATTAATAACAGTAAAAAATGGTCATACATTTTAGTAAGAATAGAAAATAAATAAACTGGAGAACAGGAAAACATTAAACTGACCAATAAGTGATGTCAACTGAAATTTTTAAAAATTGCTAAATTATGAGAATATGATATTAACAACTATAGAAATCTAATCTTTATTATTATTTGATTAAATGACTTTATCTATTTTAGTTAAGTCTCTTATATTTTAGGATAAGGAGTGATTTGGGTAATTACACCAAACCCATTAGATATTTTCCTATTATGTGTAAGAGTAAATTACTCATTTGATTAGCTGTTTTAATGCATGAAAATCTTGGGTTTTAAGGCTAAGAATATTCAGTCTTTAGCCTATATATTTTCATGCAATTCTAGTATTGTAATAAGAAAAATATAAAAAAATAAAATAGTTTTATTTTAGAGATTTCTTCATGGTATCAGACCATGATTTGAACCTTTGAAAATTTTTACTTGGAGTCCAGTATAGCCAGCGAAAGGGAGAGCCTGGCGTCAAAGGTTTCCTCTAACCCCAGAGCTAGCATTATTGGAACAAGTTCTTTAGCACAAAAAAGTAATTTTCTAAGTGCCTTGAGTGTAAAACTAGAGAAATCAAATTCATTGATTGTGGATTCAGGAGTTTCAGACCATATGACTGGGAATGCATCTGTATTCAATATATACAACCCATGCCATGAAAACTTCACAGTTCGAATTATTGATGGGACATTTTCAAAAGTGATCGGTACAGGTTCTGTTATTATTTCTAAAGAGATAACACTTAATTCTTTTTTGTTTGTCCCAAATCTAAGTTGCAATCTACTGTCTATAAGCAAACTTACAAGAGACCTTAAGTGTGTTACTAAATTTCTTCTAAATATGGTTGAATTTCAGGATTTGGACTCAAAAAAGATGATTGGAAATGCTAAAATGTGTGTAGGACTCTATATCCTAACAGCTAATGATTTTGAAAGACAATATCAAAAAACCTCTTGCGTGGCTTCATCCTTTAATAATAATAAAGAGAGTACTATCATGTTGTGGCACTATCAGTTAGGTCATCCAAACTTTTTGTACCTCAAAAGGTTGATTCCCTCATTATTCAATAAAAATTTTAGCAACTTTCAATGTGAAGTCTGCCAACTATCCAAACATACCCTCACCACATATCCTAATCAATCTTACAAATCATCTCATCCTTTTTCAATGATACACAGGAACATTTAGAGTCCTTTCGAAGTAAATAACATTATTGGTTTTAGATGGTTTGTCACATTTATTGATGATCACACTAGAGTTAATTGGATATTCCTTATGAAGGAAAAATCAGAAGTGGGTCAGCTATTTCAAAACTTCAACAATATAATTCAAACTCAATTCAAAACCAAAATCGAAGTGTTGAGAACCGACAATGGGAGAGAATACTACAATTCAATCCTTAGATAGTATCTAATGAAGCATGGTATAATTCATCAAAGCTCAAGTGTTGATACTCTTCAGTAGAATGGTGTTGTCGAAAGAAAGAATCGACATTCGTTGGAAGTTGCAAGATCCCTCATGATGGCTACTCATGTACCTAAGTATTTTGGGAATGAGGCTATTCTTACCACTACATATCTTATAAACAGAATGCCTTCTCGAGTCTTGAAATTTCAAACCCTTGCCAATCTTTTATGATTTCATATCCTCACCTTCAAATCATCTTGTCTATTCCCATTAAAGTGTTTGGATGCACTGCATTTGCTCTTACCAGCCAACAAAACCAAAGCAAATTAGATCCCAAATCCATCAAATCCATATTTGTCGAATACTCCCCGAATAAGAAATGATACAAGTGTTACTCACCAGTAACAAAAAAATTCTACCTTTCCATGAATGTTACATTTTTTGAAAATCAACCTTACTTTTCCCAAAACTACCATTCAAAGGGAAAAATCCAATCACATGGGAATATCAGCTTTGAGAAGATCCTATTACGTAACCACCAAACACTTCTCCAACTCCCTTTCAAGTCCAAAACATCCAAACAAATCCTCCAACTCCTTTTCAAGTCCAAAACATCCAACCAAATCCTCTAAGCTCGAAATCCACACAAGGGAAAACAAACAAAGAATTGATAGTTTATTCAAGAAGACATAAAACTCAAAAGGATCTAGGAGAATGTACACCTTCAAAGCAAAACCAAGAATCTAAACCGATTCCAAAAATACTTGAAACCAATATAGGTAACACTTTTATTGAATTTGATTTAATTAAATCTTTTGATGATCTTGATCAACTGATTACTTTAAAGAAAGGTGTGAGATCATGTACTCAACAGCCAATCTATAATGTGGTTTCTTATGAAGGTTTATCACCCAATTATCGGGCTTTTGTTACCACACTAAACAATATGTAAATTCCCAATAATATTCATGAAGCATTCATGCAACCAAAAAATAAGATGGCTATTTTGGAAGAAATTAGTGCCCTAGAAAAGAACAAAACATGAGAGATTTCAAAATTACCCAAAGGGAAAAACCCAATTGGGTGCAAATGGATTTTTACTGTCAAGCACAATGTAGAATGAAGTATTAACAGATTCAAAGCTCGCCTTGCTGTAAAAAGATTTACTCAATCTTATAGTGTTCACTATAAGGAGACATTTGCTCCAGTTGCTAAACTTAATTCAATATAAGTATTATTATCATTAGAAGCAAATCTAGATTGGCCATTCCACCAACTAGATGTCAAAAATGCATTTCTTAATGGCAACCTAGAAGAAGAAGTTTACATGAAAATCCCTCCAAGATTCAAAAACCAGGACAATTCTGGGAAGGTATGTAAGCTTCAAAAGTCTTTATATGGTCTCAAACAATCCCCACAATCATGGTTTGATAGACTAACAAAAGTGGTAACGAAGTATGGTTTTTCACAATGCCAGACCGATCACACCATGTTTGTCAAACATTCACCTGAAGGAAAAATAACCATTCTTATTGTCTATGTGGATGACATTATTCTTATTAGAGATTATGTGGAAGAAATTAGCAACCAAAAGAACCTCCCAGCCAAAGAATATGAAATCAAAGATTTGGGACACCTTAAATATTTTCTTGGCATAGAGGTAGCTCACTCAAGGAATGGCATCTCTGTTTTACAGCGTAAGTATGTCCTAGACTTACTAAAGGAAACTGGAATGCTTGGATGCAAACCTGCTGACACCTCTATGGATAAAATGAATAAAGTAGGAATGGAAGAAGGAAGTCCACCAACAAATAAGGGTAGATATCAAAGACTTGTAGGGAAACTCATCTACCTCTCTCATATAAGACTAGATATCGATTTTTCGGTTAGCATGGTAAGCAGATTCATGAACAACCCAACTAAGGAACACTTGAGGACTGTGTATCAAATCTTACAGTACCTAAAAAAGAGTCTTGGCAAAAGGTTATTTTTTACGAAAATATCACGCCGAAATGTTGAAATTTACACTAATGCCAATTGGGCTGGATCTATTACTAACTAAAGAGCAACTACTGGTTATTGTACCTATGTGTGGGGAAATTTGGTTACTTGGCGAAGCAAGAAGCAATTTGTAGTGGCTAGAAGTAACGCGAAAGCTGAGTTTAAAGCTATGTCTCTTGGCATGGAATTTGGCTAAAAAGGTTGCTAGGGGAGTTAAAGATTTCTACAGAGGAATCCATGAAGATATTTTACGATAACAAAGTTGCCATAAGTATGGCAAAGAATCATGTTTATCATGATAGGACTAAACATGTAGAGATTGATCGTCACTTTATCAAAAAGAAGATAGAGAAAGGAATTGTTAGATTAGTTTATGCTCTCATATGCCTCTAAATTGCAGAAATATTCATTAAAGCTCTCTCTTAAAACAACTTCGAGAATCTGAAGTCCAAGCTGGGCATGTTGACATCTACCACCTAGCTTGAGGGGGAGTGTGGAAATCTAATATTCATTATTACTTGATTATTTGACTTTATCTATTTTAGTTAAGTGTCTTATTTTTTAGAATTAGGAGTGATTTGGGTAATTATACCAAATCTATTAGATATTTTTCTATTATGTGTAGAGAGTAAATTACTCATTTGATTAGTTGTTTAATGCATGAAAATCTTGGGTTTTAAGGCTAAGAATATTCAGTCTTTAGCGTATATATTTTCATGCAATTTTAGTATTGTAATAAGAAAAATATAGAAAAACAAAATAGTTTTATTTTAGAGATTTCTTCAATAACATTACCTTTAAGATTACAGTACGCTATTTCAAAATCCTACATGAACAATGTTTATTCCTTAGTAATACAATGCTTGCATGAATGAAGGAAAGGATAAAATTTAATGAAACAGTACATAGCCAATCACTAAGTTTCATGAAGACATCACAACAGAAGAAAATTTCTTCTTTGGCATGAATCCTTCTAAAGTGTGAACCTTCTTTCAAAAAGGTACATCGTAGACCATTTAACATTTATAACATCTTTTAAATTAAAACCTTCTGCAACAGGAGGAGTTGACTCCCAATTCACAATGCCAATACTGCCATCCAAATCTTTCCCACATAAGCCCTAAGGTTGAATTTTTCTTATTTCCATTCAATAGTGTTTGAATCCTTTTACTTTCATTGTAAATGACACAAAGCACCACAGTTTTTATGTTTAGGTAGTGTTAAGAATGTTTTGACTTCATCTTGTAAGATCTCTGTACAACTTTCACAAATATTTGTGGAGCCTTTGTGTTGAATTAAAAGTCCATAAAGTGTGGGAAAACACTTATTTACAGCTGGTTATAATATTATAATCTGTATATTTATATTTGTACCTCTAGAATTAAGTATTTGTATTCCTAGAATTAAGGATAGAAAATTAGGATAGACAATCCCTCAATTATAGGATTAGTTTTAGGAAAATTTAGTTTCCTAGTTTACCCACTAGTTAGTTGTATATAAACCTAAGGTGCTTGAATAATTCTTAATAAGCAGTTTTTCAATATACATTCAGTTTTACTCTTAGTTTTTCACAAAGTTTTATTACTTAGTTTTTCCACATGGTATTAAAGCTTTAGGCTCTTCTTAGCAATAAAATTGTTTTAGCTTTCATTGCTATATTCTATTTCAAGCCTTCATAGCCAAATCTTTTTAAATCTTTTAGTCTTATTTTTTCCTTCTTTGGCCTTCATTGCCCAAAATCGTCTTTGGTTAAACTTTTACTATCAAGACTCGTTTCAGTCCTGAAAAAATAACTATGCCAAAGATTGCAAAATCTGCTACTACTATCCAATTTGAGGAAGTGACAACTGATAAAACCACCGGAATACTACAAAAGTCTCGTGAACAAAGAAAATTGAACAGAGAATAGATTGAGAAACTAAGAAACCTATTGAAAACTCTTGAAAAGCCTACTGGGGCATGCTCCTTAGGTAAGGCCTCTAGTTCAAGCAAAGCTTTGGTTCTCATTGATTAAATGTCCTGGTTAAGCCTATTACAAGTTCTTAGGTCATTAACTCAGGAGCCACTGACCATATGACGTATTCCTCATAGAAGTTTAGTATATATACTCTGTACCCTAGTAATAAGAAAATTGTTGTTGCAGATGGTTCATTTACTACAGTGACAGGATTAGGAGATGTTCAAATTAATCCCTCGTTTATTCTTAAAAATGTTCTTTATATTCATGGATTCTCTACTAATCTGATATCTATACAAAAACTTACCAAAGACATGAATTGCAAGGTGACTTTTTATCCTTCCTATTGTGAATTTTAGGACCAGAGTTTGGGGAAGAAGATTGGACTTGCTAAGGAAAAGGATGGACTATACTATCTTGAGAGATCAAACAACACAAATAATATCAAGAATAGTTTAACTTTATCATTTCTTTCTGAAAAATCTCTTAATAAAAACAAAATCTGGCTTTATCATTTTCGTCTTGGACATCTTTCTTTTGGAACTTTGAAAAACATGTTTCCTTCTTTGTTCAAAGGATTAAATGCCAAAAATTTTCATTGTGATATTTGCGAACTTGCAAAGCATAGATATGTCTTTTCTAGTTAGCAATAAAAAAAGTTCTACTCATTTTTACTTGATTCATAGAGACACATGGGGTTCTCTATAATTCCTTATATTTCTAGTGCAAGGTGTTTGTTTCTTTCATAGATGATTGTACTAGGGTCTCTTAGATATTTTTACTTAAATCGAAAATATGAATAGTGTATTTTTAAGCTTCCAAAACATATCCAAAATCAATTTGAAGTGAAAATTAAGAGTTTTAGGTCTGATAATGCAAGAGACTATTTCAACCAGAGTTTATCTACTTATTTCCAAAAAGAAAAGATTATCCATGAGTCATCTTGTATTAATACTCCACAGCAGAATTGAGTGACAGAGAGGAAAAATAGTCATTTATTAGCCACAACACGAGCTTAACTTTTTCAAGCAAACGTACCAAAATCCTACTAGGGGAAGTTGTTCTCACTGCCACACAAATTATAACTAAGTTACCTTTAATGGTTTTGGGATTTAAAACTCCTATGGAACTACTCTCACAATTCTATCCCAACTTTAATACCACAAACAACCTCACACCTAGGATATTTGTTGTACATCATTTGTTCATGTTCACAGTCATAATAGGGGGAAGTTGGATCCTACAACAATTAAGTGCATTTTTGTGAGGTATTCATCAACTCAGAAAGGGTATAAGTGCTATCATCCTCTTACCAAAAAAATTCTGTGTCTACAGATGTCACTTTTGAAGAAAGTAAACTATTTTTGACTCAACCTTATCTTCAAAGGAGATTTCATTCATGAAAAATAAAGATAAAGACTTCTTTTTGCTTGATTTGTCCTCCTTTTCAACATTTTCACCCATTAATTCTTCTGAATCTAAACATGTTTTTTCTAAGTCCAAGTCAAACGCTAAATTTGAGTTTGAACCCATTCCAAACATAGATGTGACAAAGGATAATATTGTTCTCGATTCTATGAAGGAATTACAAGTGTACTCAAGAAAAAAAATTCCAAATCCTGAACCAGTGCAAGTCCAAAAACCTCATCCTAACTCTAAAAATGAGGTAAGTACAGCCTTTGACTCTGTTTCTCAAAATAAGCATGAATCTCTTAAAACTATAACTTGTGATTATGATCTACTTATTGCCATTAGGAAAGGAATTAGAGAATATACTAAGCATCCACTCTACCCAATCTCTAATTTTGTGTCATTTGAAAAATTTTCAGCATTCAACAAAAATTTCCTTGTGAGCCTCAACACTATTTCAATTTCAACTACATTATCCAAGTCATTTCTAGTGAGAAATAGAGGCAAGCCATGAAAATAAAAATGGAGGCCTTAGAGAAAAATAAAACATGGGAACTGGTAAAGTTGCCTATAGGAAAAAAGTCTAGTTGGGTATAAATGGGTTTTCACTGTAAAATACAAGGCGGATAGTACTGTTGAAAGGTCTAAAGCCAAGTTGGTGGCTAAGGGCTACACTCAAAACTTATGGGGTGGATTATCAGAAAACTTTTGCTCTAGTTGCCAAGATGAATACAGTTAGGATTTTGTTATCATTAGCTACAAATTACAATTGACAACTTTAAAAATTTGACATAAAGAATGCTTTTCTACATGGTAATTTGGAAGAAGAAATATATATGAAGGTTTCACCGGGATTTGGAGGTCATCTAGGAGCAAACAAAGTATGCAAGCTGAAACAAGCTTTATACGGCCTTAAACAGTCTCCTAGGGCTTGGTTTAGGATATTTGCCAAAGTGATGCTAGCAATGGGATATAAGTAAAGTCAAGAAAATCACACATTATTTATCAAGCACTCTAATTCAAGGAGAGTCAAAGTTTTATTAGTGTATGTTGATGATATAATTGTAACCAAAGATGATGAAAAAGAGAGAAAATATCTAAAACAGTGTTTGGCTAGAGAATTTAAGATAAAAGAACTAGAGAGATTGAAGTACTTCCTAGGAATTGAAGTAGCTCACTCACAGCATGGTATTTTCATCTCATAACAAAAATATGTGATGGATCTTTTGAAGAAAACTAAGAAACTCACATGTAAACTTGTAAATACTCTTATAAATCTTAATTATAAACTTCGAGAAGTTAATGAAGATGCTACTGTAGATAGAAAGATGTACCAGAGATTAGTTGGAAGACTCATTTATCTCTCACTTACTAGACCTAATATAGCATATGCTGTGAGTGTGATAAATCAATTTATGCATAGTCCTAAAGAAGTGCACCTATAGGCTATTTACTGTGCATTGCTCTATTTGAAGGCCAATCTTGGAAGAGGTATCTTATTCAAAAGAAATTTAGGGCTAGAGGCATATACAGATGCGAATTATGTAGGTTCAATAACTAATAGAAGATCCATCTCAGGCTACTACACTTTCGTAGGTGGTAATCTTGTGAGTTGGAAGTGTAAAAAATATAATATAATGGCAAGATCAAATGTGGAAGCAGAGTTCAAAGCAATGGTTCAAGGAATTTGTGAACTATTATGGTTAAAGATTATCCTAGAAGACTTGAAGATCAAGTGGGATGGACCAATGAGACTCTATTGTGATAACAGGTCTGCAACAAACATTGCACACAATCCCGTGCAACATGATAGAACAAAACACATTAAAGTGGACCGGCATTTCATAAAGAAGAAACTAGACAGTGGGTTGATTTGTACACCGTATGTATCAACCAAGGGTCAATTTACAAATGTGTTGACTAAAGGTCTCAACAATGCAACATTTCAAGAAATTATTTCCCAGCTGGGAATGGAAAACACCTATTCACCAGCTTGAGGGAAAGTGTGAAAAAACACTTATTTATAGTTGGTTGTATTATTGTAATCTGTATATTTATATTTGTATCTCTAGAATTAAGTATTTGTATCCCTAAAATTAAGGACAGAAAATTGGGATAAACAATCCCTCAGTTATGGGATCAATTTTAAGAAGATTTAGTTTCCTAGTTTACCCACTAATTAGTTGTATATAAACCTAAGTTGCTTGAATAATTCTTAATGAGTAGTTTTTCAATATACATTTAGTTTTACTCTTAGTTTTTCGCACAGTTTTATTTCTTAGTTTTTCCACATAAAGAAAATAGGAAAAAAATTTCATTCTCTCTTTTCCTTGATCCCCAACCCACCATTCATTCCACCTTCTTTCTGATCCACCAAGGATAATCCAACCATCGAACCTCTTGAGTTCCTACACCATCATAACACCCCAAAATAGATAAATTCTTCTCTAAGCAACACCATTTTTTAGAAACTAGCCTTCCCTAACTTATCCATCTCCAATGACTTCATGACTTTCTAAACATTGATTAGTGTTCCCCATCAACTATAAATTCATCATCCAGGTAATTGTACTAAACAACCATGAATAGTATTGTTTCTACCTTTAACCAAAATTAAGTTGTTAGTTAATTATCAACTTGACTCTATAGTTAAAAGTGACTTGGTGAAGCTTTTAGTGAACCCAATAAACTACTATCAGCTTGACCAAGTTTACCTCTAAAACTCAGTAGATCTGAATCAAGTCAAGCTTTAGTTTAGATTTACAACAAGGACAATCATTGTGGCATATATATTCACCACCATTAATCAAGATTTAATCAAGTAATCAGATTATCCACTTAACTTTTGCAAGATTGAAATTGACAAAAACAATCTCTGCTTTGTATCATAGCCAACTTCAAACCACTTAGCACTCATGCTAGAAACCATGTATTAACTAAAAGAAAAATGGGTTTCCTTCTTAAATTAACTGAAACAAAAAAAAAAAGGGAGAGAAAGCCTTAGAGACTGTGAAGAATAGAGAGCATACCATCCCCAACTATAGACTTCAGCACATGACAATGAATATGCAATTGTATGATCAGCTCCACAAGTAATAGATATTATGTCATGTCCATCTAAAGCACTCAATTGTGTAGGAGAAAGTCGATCCTCCGCATCCCCATGGCCTAACTGCCCATCCTCTCCTCGTCCCCAGGAGCAAACAATATTTCCAGCTGTAAATTGATCAAGAACAGGATTATGGGCTTACGTAGATTTATGCAAGTTAAATGAATTCATTAAGTACAATGAATAAATTCCAGAATCCAACCTTGAAATACATATCTAAAGACTCAAAAGACAGCAATTATGATAAATCTCAAAATAGAGAAGTAATAAGACAAGATATACTGAAAATTCTGTTTGTTTTAGTTAATGGAAGGAATAGAAATGAAGGAGCACTTAATTCTGTAAAGTTTAATTTAGTGAAGGATTAATAGCTTACTATTGTGATTAAATTATTTATTCCTTAAGCTCTCAACAAATTGTCGGCATCATAGTACAACGGTCAAAGGGCTGTTGCTATACAGATGTAAATGAGACATCCTAACAACTGTTAAGACTAAGAATATCTTGGTTTACAGGGAAAGTTAAATTAATTTCTTGTAGCTGAGTTTCCTACTAATATTCATTTCCATGAGCATAATAGGGGCCTCTGATGGATATGGCAGGCAGCAGCGCCAACAACAGGGAAATAAGGAATAGTGTTGCTTCAGAAACTCTTAAAGTTCCTGAACCATCTGAAACAAACTGTACATCCAATTTTTCCTACCTACAAAAGTTAATCTAAAAAAATCGGTATTTTGCGTTTACCAAAAAACAAACATACACACACATACACATATTGGATCAGTTTATTCACAATGAAAACATGCTAGAAATAACTTAAGAGCCACTGAAACCTTTCATTTGTAAGGCATTTAACAGTACAAGTTATATCCTAATTGATGTCTTAATAGGCCTAACTCAATGAGATATGACATGCAAATCCTGTTTTGAACTGGCAAGAAACCCTAGACCATGCTTCCAATTTCATTACATACTAAAAGTTATTATAACAGAAGCAACTTTTTCTTTTCTCGGATCCTATTCAAGATGTAATGCATTAATTTATTCACATGATAAAAATCAAACATGCCATTGATCACAAAAATTGTCCACTAACAGTTGACATCATATCATAATATGTCTCAATTGGCCCAAAAGTTAAGAGATAAGATAGACAGGTCACACCAGATGGAAATACGTCATAAGGTAATTCGATGTCATTTGAAAAATGTAAGATTACATGCATGAAACTACAAGCAGTCAACCAATCATAGCCAAAATGCAATAAGGAATGCTGCAAAACTAAAACAAACTAGGAAACAGCAAACCAGTACTGTGCACATAGAACTAATTCCAGAAAGAAACAACCGAAAAAAAACAATAAAGCATCAAATTGAATAATAATCAAATCAAAATAATGAAGTAACAGGCAATGCCAAAATCAGATCAAGATTCAAAACAAGCAAAATAAAATAAAAAAAAGTGTTTATAAGATAAAAAGATCCTAAAGGCTTCTCCCAAGATGAGACATTTAATAAATCTTTAATAGATCAAAAGCATAAAAAGTGCAGAAGGATAACTTTCCAGCATACTGAACTGAGTTGTAGAAACAAAAATCTTGAATGATATGCCATGTTTAGGCAAGATTTTGAATTTCAGTGAACTCAATAAGCAGAATATAAACGTAAAGATGGGATATTTCCAATCAAGTCTGATCAGCTCAGTTGTCCAAGAAATAAGAAAAAAAAAGGGTGGGAATAGAAATGAAGCATACAGAGAAGAGCAACAGAATGACTAGCACCAGCAGAGATAAAAAGAATCTGACGAAATGGACCAGTGACCTCACTCACACTCACTTCCTCTTCTGCCATTCTATTTCTTCCCCCAAGTCCCAAAAAGGGTTGGATATTTTTGTGGTTATGCTAAAGCACAAGTGAAATAAAGATATTTCTGTGTCTTTTGAAGATGAAAAGGGAAAACTAACTAATAAATAACAAGACTCAACAAATAAGAAAGGGAAAGAAAAGAAATAATGGTAAGCTTTGTTTGAATGAACGGGAAGTGTGAAAGTAATAAAGAGGGAAGAGGCAGGTTCTTTATACCTGACAGTGATAGGCCATTTGCATAATACATGCAAGAGAAAGAGAAATAGGAAAAGAAGAGCACGGCCAGTTCCATTTATTTCGAATTGAATTATTTAAAATAGATTAAATTAAATTAAATTAAATTATTTTTATTAATTAAATTAAATTAAATTTTTTTAATTTATAAAATAAATTGATTCTATTTTTTATTAATCAAACAGTAAAATATATTAAAATTAAATTATATTTTAAATTTTTTATATTCAAAATAAATTAAATAAATTATTTAATAAAATATTTGAATATCAAATATTAAATTAAAATTTTAATAATATATAAAATAAAATAACTTATTTTATATATTTTTAATTTTATATTTTTTTTTACATTTTGATTAATTTAATTCTATAATTAAATTAATAAAAATTAAACATTTTTAAAAATTAAATTTGATAATAAATTAAAATTAATTTGGAAATCAGTTAATTAATCAAATTAATTCAATGCAAAATTTGATTTTAATCTAATTATGAACCCTGTTAAAAACAAACAAACAAGAAAAGGAAGAAACTTTGAGTCTCCACTCAATTAAACAAAACATGGATGGTTGGTAAGTGTAATAGTAAAGATTATTTATTTATAGAAACCAAATGTTAAAATGAACAGAATGAATAATCATGTCACAAACAATGGCATTGATTGCGGTGGGGAGCCATTTTCAAGACCAAAAGTCTTTCAATGCTTTCCGAATTTCAATCTCCGCCGCACGAATTTATACGAATTATAATCTTATTTAATTTGATTTGACCATAAAAAATTAATTATTTGAATCCGTATAATTTAAAATTGAAAGCAATCTAAATCCAAATTTATTTGAATCCTAATCAATTTAGATCTGAATTGTTCTAATTTGGTTTGAAAATTAATTCTAAACTAAATTAAGTATAATTTTATTTAAAAAATATTAATTTAATAAAAATAATAAATATAATGCAAAAGATTAATTTATTTTAATTTCTTTTAAATTTGTTTCTTTACAATTGTAAAAGATTTCTATTATTATAATATAATAAAATTTAATTTTATCTTTATTATTATATATTATGAATAAGTTTTTTATTTTTCTGTTTTTACTTTGATAAAATAATTAAAGAAATCAACAATAAAATAAAGTTATTACAATTATATATAGATATCAACTGTCATGTAATTTAAAATAAGGTATATAAAATAAGTAATTGATTTGTGTATGTATAAGTTATGTTATAATTATATTATTAATTTTTTATAACGTAATTTTGAATAAATTATATAATGAGTTACAAATATAATAAAATCCAAATAATTACCTACCATTATACTAAAATTATTACTTATATTATAGTTATATTATTAGTATAAAAAATAATTGTATATTAAATGTGTATCATAATTAAATATTTAAAATAATTTTTATAGGTTTTATTAAATATGTAATTGGATATTATAATTAAAAGTTTAAAATAATTTTTATATATTTATATTACGTTAAAATAAGTATAAAATTATTAGTCATGTTAAACGTGTCAAATGTATTTCTCATGTTTTATATGTGTACTTATATGAAACAATTTAATTAAACATATTTTTTGTATATTCTATGTGTTAAAATTTGTATTAATATGGCTAAATACAAAACAAATTTTTCTAAAATTCATATGATTTTTCCCCTATTATTTTTAGTGTCATGTTATCGTGTCATATTTAAAATTATCAAATCTAATAAAATCACATATTTTTCATTTATATAAAAAATTAACTTTAATTTAAAGCATACAAATTATAATATTTTTATTTATTTTAAAATATTATTTTTTATTTTTATCTTTTAATAAAATTCTAATAAAATCTTATTCGAACTCAATCAAATAATCTGTTTAGATTTAATCTAATTTAATTCTAAAAATCAATAAATTGAACTTGAAATGATCTAAAAACTCCCTACCAAGATATAGACTCTTGAATTTCCAACGTATTGTGCGAGTGTGGAAGAAGAAGTTAATGGTTAGCCTTGGTATCATGATATCGTGTAATAAATTAAACATAAAAAGTATCTTAGACATGCATCAAAAAATGATAAGAGGATTTTGAGAAGATTGGCAATGGAATTTATTCTCGATAGGGCAATCTTGTATAAGAATAGCCATGACCAAGTGTTGTTACGATGTGTGAATGCTGTAAAAACAAAGAAAGTACTTGAAAAAGTGCTTGAGAGAATATGTGGGACGCATGCAAACCACCACATGATGGTTAGACAAGAGATGATGGTAGGATACTATTGATTAATATTGGAGAGTGACCGTATCAACCATGTAAAAAGGTGTGATAAATGTTAGATTTATTCAGATAAAATCTATCTCTTCTTATACCACCACATGTTTTAGCTCATCCATGACCTTTTTTTTTTATGGGGAATGGATGTAATTGGATCTATTAGCTCGAAAGCTTTAAATGGATACCGATTCATTTTTGTGGTAATCATTATTTCATAAAAATTGTGGAAGCAACCATTTGTGCTAGCATGACCCAATCAATTATTTGTGGATTCATAAAGAAAAAATAATATGTTGATATGGGCTACTCAAGAAGATTATCTCCGACAATGCCAATAACTTGAACAATAAGATGATGAGAGAGGTGTGCACTCAATTTAAGATAAGCCACCATAATTTAGCACATTATCATCCAAAAATGAATGGAGCAGTAGAGGCTGCTAATAAAAACATCAATAAAATACTAGAGAAAATAACTCATACTTATAAAAACAAGCATGAGAAGTTACATTTGGCTTGCTTGCGTACAGAATATCAGTTAATACTTCCACCACGGCTATTCCTTTTCCATTGGTATATGGAATGGAGACTATTTTACTAGTTAAAGTGGAGATTCCTTCTTTAAGGGTCTTAATAGAAGTGCAACTAGGAGAAACAAAATGAGAGTCGTTATAAACAGTTGAATCTTATTGAAAAAAAAAACTCGTAGTACTCAATCATGATTAGATGTATTAAAAAAGAAAGATAAGGGTACATGATAAAAAAGATAAAGCTTAGATGTTTTCATAAAGGAGAATTAGTTCTAAAAAGAATATTACCCAATCAACATGACAATAGAGGAAAATGGACACCTAATTGGAAAGCTCTATATGTGGTGTAAAAGGCATTCTCCAGTGAAATATTCATCTAGTAGAAATGTATGGAGACAAATTGCCAAACCCTATAAATTCATAAGCTATTAAGAAATACTTTGCGTAAAAAAAAAAAAAGCGAAAACAAAACATAAAACACAAAAAAAAGGAAAGAAAAAGAAAAAAAAAAAGAGGATCCAAGTTGAAAAAAAAAAAACAATATAGGTCATAAGAGGAAATACTTAAATTGAAAACTTGAAAAAGCAATTTAGGTATAAGAAAGAATCAGTGAAATGAACAGGCCATGAACATAAAATAAAACAATATAGGGCAACAACATGTTTGATTTAATGGAAGCAAGAGATAGGTCATCAATTCGAATAAGGGGGCATAGTCACAGTTCAATGAGTCAACATTGATTCAAACTACTAACGAGATAGGATTTTTGAAAAAAATCAAGTGTAAATAATTTGGACCCTTTTTTATGTTTAGTATTTGAAATTTTGAAAATAAATTCCTTGATATCATCCCATTTGTTCAAGTCCTTCTTACACTAAATTGTATATTTCTTTTTCTTCTTCTTCAAAACAACTTATGAACCAAACTTATCCAAAATTGCAATGAATACCTTTTGTTCTCTTTGTTCAAATCTTTTTTATTCATCTCATGATTGAAAAAGATATTGCATTTGATATAATATTATTGGTAATGATTGATAATCCTTATAATAAAACTTGAATAATGCTTAAAGAAAGGTTTTAGGATAATAAAGGTCAAAAAACAAAGGTCAAAAAAATGAAAAAAAAATGAATGATGATGATGATGAATGATAAATGATGAAAAATGATGAATGAAAGGATGAGAAAATGAATGGAAAATGGAAATAATGAATGATGAAAAAATTGAATAAATGAAAAAGTGATGAAAAATGAAAAAGTGGATAAAAGGGTAAATGGAATAATGATGGGAAAATGATGAAAAATGAATGGATGAATAAATGAATGGAAAATAAATGAAGGAAAAAAAAGAGGAAAAAGTGCCTTTGGCAAAAATTAGCATACAATTATTGAAGAGGTTAAGGCAAAAAGAAGTGATAGAAAGAGGAAAAAGAAAAAATGTTTGATTATTGATAACTTATCCAAAACCAAGAGTTTAAAGATAGTTATGGTAATAAAAACCTTGTTACCATTATCTGTGCATGATGTGAACAAAATTGCTTGAATTACATGCATTGTGTCTTTTGAATTCATTACATATGTTGCATATAGAATGAACTTAATTTTGGAAAAAAACAAATATTTCATAAGGAAAATGAATACTTTTCAAGAAAAACCCAAAAAGAAGAGACGGTTTTAAGGAGAATATACGGTTTTAAGGAAAAAATACCTTTTTAAAAGGCTTTAAATGTAACCCAAACTTTTTAAGATTGGGATTTTTAAAGTCTTCTGGCCATTTTTTAGAGAGGCTTTCAAAATTAAGATTATTAAAGTTTTCTTGCCTCTTTTTAGAATAGCTTTTAAAATTAAGATTTTTAAAAGTTCTTTAGCCTTTTTAGAGGAGTTTCAAAATTGAAATATTTAAAGTTTCCAAGACTCTCGTTTGAGGAGCTTTCAAAATTGAGATTTTGTAAAATTTTTTAACCTTTTTTTAAAATAGCTTTTCAAAATTAAGATTTTTAAAGTTACATAGCCCCTTTTTAGAGGATTTTTTTTTTAATTTAAGATTTTGGAAGTTTCATAACTTTTATTTAGATAAGTTTCTCCAATTAAGATTACTTTTAGAAGTTCCAAAACTTTTATTTGGAAGAGTTCTTAAAAAATTCAAGATTTTAGAAGTTTTCAAAACCTTTTATGGCCAAAATAAATAAATATATAACAAGCAAAAAGCAAAAACTTTTCAAACCCTAGTCCTGGACAAAATTGATGTTTGTGTTTGTATATTATTTCTAATTCTCATAAATATACAAAGAGAAGTAATTGTAGAAACCTAATTTCGTCTGGGCAAAATCTAGCAAGTTGTGAGGCCTTTAAAATCCAATCCAATTCAAATCCAACATTTCTTTAATATTCGCAAGTTTTCAAAGTCCAATTTAAAACCAATTTGACCAAATACCCCAAGGTCAAACTTGATCAAATTTGATCAAATAAAATCAAACTTGATCAAAATTAGTCAAACTATATCGAACTTGGGTCATTCTTCAAACTTCACAATTAAATGGGATTAACAAGGCTTTTGGTTGAAATTTGTGATTTTAATGCACTAAAAACCCTTATTGTACTTTGAGAAAAGTAAAATTACCAAAATGCCTTTTAAAGTTAGTTTTGTAATTTCATTTTCTTTAAGTTGATTTTTTTTTAAAACTTTCAAATCATGTTTAAATATTATTTGATGGTTATTGGTGCATTAAAAACCTTAATCATATCTCAAGAGCTATGAAATTACTAAAATGTCTTTTAAATGTATTTTTGTAATTTGACCTTTATGGGGTTAGTTTTTCATGAAAAGCTCTTGATCATAATTTGATATTATTTTATGATTTTTTATGTATTAAAAACCTTGATCACCCCTTAAAAGGTATAAAATTACTAAAATGCCCTTTAGAAGTTTTTTTATAATTTGACCTTTTTTAGGTCAATTTTTTGCTAAATGCTCCAGATCATGTTTTGAAATTATTTTATGATTTTTAGTGCATTAAGAAACCTCGATATACCTCGAAAGGTGTAAAATTACTAAAATACCATTTAAGATATTTTTGTAATTTGACTTTTCTAAGGTCATTTTTTTATTTTTTCCCAAAAACTTTCAAATCATGTTTTCATATTATTTTATGACATTTAGTGCATTGAAATCACAAAAATGAAGAAAGGATAATGGTTTTTCAAGAAAATCTTATAAAAAGGTGAAAACTTTAAAAATGGGCAAAATGATCTTTTTACATTGTTTCGACTGCACCAAAAGCCTCATTTTGTGTTGAATTCATCACGAACCATTGATCTTTTAAGGCCTTGATCTAAGGATGAAAGATGATTGCTTGAAAAATAAACTTAGAAGAAAGCTACTGGCTTTTGGATGAATTTTTTTTATCAAAGGTTGTCATGCATTTTCTATGGCCTTTATATTCATCATTTAGGGTGGGAAAAGAGGAGGAAACAGTTAAGGAAAGTGACATGAAAGAGAGAAGAAAAGGGAGAAAAAAGAAAAATTTTAGGAAGCTTTTGGGAGGTATATTTCTACCCTATCCTTCATATATTTTTATGATTATTTCCAAGCATTTTCTTGCCATGTTTACTTGTTGTTCAGTTTTAAGTAATATTTTTCAAGAGAAAATAGCTTTCTTTATAGTTGTTTGCCTCCTTAACTTTAACCTAGATAAAAAAATTCAACAACTAATCAATAGTTGTGTTTTGAAGTAATAGAGATCAAGCCATAGCAAAATCCCCCATTGATGTAACCTTGGAAGGTTTGGCCAACCTTCATCATGACATGGTCGAACGTTCTTTTAGTTTATTTTCATGTTTTTCTTGCGTTGAATAATGAATTTGGATAATTTGAATGTTATACTAAATGTTATTTGCATGATTGTCGATTATTTTAGTAGTTTGCATGATGCATTTGGCTAGTAGTTATGTTTTTATGGTTTTTTTTTTAGTAGTTTAATACATGTTTGATGAAAATTCTTTTTATAATAAAATTCATTCATATGATAGTTTTTAAGTGTTTAATGCATGTTCTAGCTAAATAAATAAATGTACATTTGGGATAACCATAAGAATCATTTGGCCATGTCCTTCCCAATGTTTGGCCAAACCTTTCACATATATTTGATGGCTAAATGTTGCTCTTTCCATGCTTATTCCTCTATGTTAGCTGTGTGTTTATTGAAATTCTTAATAAAGAAAAAAGTTGAATTAGTAAACTTTTTGGTAGATTTTATTTTGTTTGCATGTGTTTAGTTTAAAATAAAAATGAAGGAGACATTTCCCTTTTATTTGGCTAAAATATAATGTGGCATGAAAAATGGCATTGAAGTTTTGGTCAAGCCTTTGATCATGGCTTCGTTAAACCTTCCTAGTCTTTAAACCTTTGGTGTTTGATCCATTTTCACTACATTGTTGCATGCATGTTTAGTTTGTGATATGTTTATAAATATGCCTAGGTCTTTCTTTCTACATTCATTCATATTTCATGCATTAAAGGTTACATTTTTAATGGTATTTTGGTTATTTTGTTACATGCATTCCCCATGCAAACCCTAAATTCTAAACCTAACCTTAAACCTTAAATAAAACCCCAAACCTTAAACCTAACAATAAACCCTAAACTAAACCCTAAAACAAAATTTTAAACCTCAAACCCTAAACTTTAAAGCTAAATAAACCCTAAACCCTAAGTAAAACCCTAAACCTTAAACCCTAAACCAAACATTAAATCCCAAACCTAAAACCAAAGCCCTAAATCCTAAACTCTAAACCCTAAACTAAAACCCTAAACCTCAAATAAAATCTTAAACCCTAAACTCTAAACTTTAAACTAACTCTAAACCTTAAACAGAAACCAAACCAACTCCAAAACTAAATCGAACCAACCTTAAACCCAAAATCGAATCTACCTTAAACCTTAAAACCAAACCAATCCCCAAACCTTAAAACCAATACTCGATTTCGTTCATGCATTTGCATTTCATTTTACTTTATTGTTACATGCATTTTTGAATTGTCATATGTTTACATTTTATTATTCACATTCATTTATCATGCTTATATTATATATTGTTGTATTCATACATACCACACATATGTTTTATAAATGAGGTCTTTTCAAGAAAAATGTTTTAAAATAAGGTAATATTTCAAGTAAAAATAACCTTCGAGATCTGGCCTAAATATATGAGGACTCTCGAAGGTTATTATTTACGTGAAGTATTATTTTGGTTTTCATGGGACAATTTAAAAACTCTTTAAATTAGAGGCATTTTTGAAACTCTACATAAATATAGGAAAATGAAGAAAGCATCTCGATACTTAGAATTTTTCATCTTGATCCAAAAAAATTATTTTCATTTTCAAAAAGACTTTTTTTAATAAAAAAAGATTTCCCTACAAAAGAAAATTAAAAAAAAAAAGTGATTCAATTTTTCGAATAAACAAGTAAAAGAAAATAATTAATTTTTAAACAATATAATAAGACCATTTACCAAAATTCTAGGATAACATGCAATTAATTAGTACCATTTCAACGGATGATAGATGGCTGCTAATTATTTCCTACATGTAATCGACTTTAGAACCCAACTTTGATTTCATAAACCGTAAATATTCTTTTAATAAACTTTAAACTTGTTTTAAATGTTTTATTAAAAAGATAAATTTTTTTGGTGCCCAATTACATTTTATAAAAGATTGGTGGCAACTCCTCAATTTTGATGTTCTTTGAAAATTATTTTTACTTTATTTTTTCCCATGTCCAGTGTTTGGGTTCCCAAACCCGCACGTCACGACTACCGCTAGACTTATTCATTAAATATCGAGGATGACCACATATCAAACAATATGTCAAATTTGTTGCTTCTTTATAAAACAACATGCAATTGTTTTTGCATACATGAATTTTCTTCTAACCAAGTCCAAGTTTTGTTATCTTTTTTTTTTTTCATTTTATAAAATTTTTTGGTAATTTATCATCCACCGAAAATATCTCATTCACTATACTCATCAAACAATTAAAACATGACTTACTCATGTTAAATTATGATTTAAAATTTAAAATTTGCAACATAACAAAGAGGATTGTGTGATTTGTATAGCCTGACCATAATAATTCATTCGCATCATTAACAAAGAATAAAAGCTTGTCACATCTGCACTTGTATCTTTCTTATCAACTTTACCTCATTAGCATGGGAAGCATCCACTCCAAAAATAGGATAGACAATATCTATAATCATTTTAGTATATGAATTTTCTATTCTTTCTTCACTAATTAGTTCAAAGGTATCCTTACTTATTGATATTTATCTTCTTCTAACTTTTTATATGAGACCCTATTTGTATAACCAAGATCAAACCCCCAATAATAAAGGTGTCCACACACAACATCTACTTTTAAAAATCATCTGCTTTTACATTTGGTACAAGGCAATTTTTTTATCACTTACAAAATATGGTTGACAATAAACATATCCAGTAAATCCTTTTACACTATCGTAGAAGTTTTGACTATTATATCCATTTACATCTAAACAAGAATATATCTAAAAGTGATCTTGTTCATTTTTTCAACCCTAATTGCATTATCATAAAGGTTTAAAAATATAACTCATAGTATATTAACTCAAATATAAGCAACTAAAGTCCTAAAAAGTAATTATTGGTATTTAACACACACACACAAGCATTTATGTTTTGGAGGCATGTACACAAACAAAGGCTCAAAAGTCACATAGTTTAAATTGACAATTTTTTATATAGCCATCAAAACCTTATCAATTAGAGATTTTACACAATAATTTCTCCAACACAAGTACATATGTAATAATACTTTGTTTAAAGTTTGAGAATATGTTTTAAGATTTTGCTTTGAGATTATACTTCTATTGCAATAACAAACAAATGCCTATTTCAGATTCTAATAAATGAAAAAAGAAATTGCCCATTTCAATCTAAAGAAACTATGCAATAAGAATAAAAAATTTCAACATAAAAATTTTTTAAATTTTCTAATTTTTCTAATATGGTACCCAAACTAAAAAAGTTTCTAATCAGGTACCTAAACTATCGCATTATGTGTCAATATCGTCTACGACTTAACTCCATTATAAGAATGGCTAATGTGGCCATTTTATCTAATTAAAAATAGATATTTGGCCAAAAAAAATGACGTCATTTAAAGCAATATTACATGTGACTATTTATATTTATTTTACTTGGCCTTTTGATAAATAAATTTGAAAAAAAAATTAGAGAATTAAAAGTTTAAGAAAAATTACTTCCCTTTAAACTAAAGTAATAAAAAAAACCCCCTTTGATAACCCTAAATCCTTAATCCTTCTTCAGTTGATAAAAAAATATTCTTACCATATCTCATAATCAAATAAGAAGCTAATGGAAAAAATGTTAAATTGAAAAGTCTTAGGTTAGATTTGATTATAAAATCTTATCTAAGTACAGATTTTTTTGCAAAAATAAGACAAGTCAATAGCACTGACTAACACATGGAGATTCAACTGACACGAAGAGATTTATGGAGTTTTTCTATTCTATTTTGATTTCATAGTCATAATTAATTTTGGAGTTGAAAATATTTAAGGTATTCCTAATTTTTTATTCACTGGTTTTAAGGTTTCATTTTTTTTTAAATGGTGATTTTTTTCCATACGCTTTTTTATTCACTAGTTTTAGGGTCGTACACCTTTTTATATGAGAAAAACATCTCTTTTGGTCAATATTTGCATGTTGAACTTTGTTTTAGCATGTTGCATGTAATCCCAGTTTGTTTTCATTTTTGGATTTATTATATTGTTAAAGTTTTGTTTATTTTATTTATGTTGCTTTTGATGCAACTAAAATTATGGCTTTTATGATGCTTCCCTCACACATGCATTTGAGTGGAAAATTAATCCAATAATAAGCAAAATTTATAACAAATCTAAAATAAGCTATGTAGGTAGGGATTTAGATGTATGGAATGTAAATCTTGATGTGATTTCATTCATTATGTTACACTATATGATTAAAAAAGCTTGGTATGGTAATACTAGTATGTTTTATTAATTAACACCAAGGTCTAGCATTGAGGATAGATTAATATTATGTTATGATAATGCATCATTTTTATGATGATAGATCATATGAGGGTCAATGGAAGATATATATATATATATATATGTAGAACATGGGGTTAATGTACCTAAAATTGTTCATGATGTACAATTATTATCAAGTTAGAACTACTATGAGGAGGTTAGGAAGGACAGTGAAATGGGTGCATCTAATGTAGAAAATGAAACTAATGGGGATATTAGTTTTTAAAGGGGTACAAACATTAATAGGGTGGATGATAATAATGAAGGTGGGTGGCATGACAGTAATAGTAATTTAGAAAATGCATTTGTACATGTCATAATAGTGGTTAAAGGTACACACAAGGATTCACATAAGTGTGTAAATGACTATGCAGATGAGGATAACTTTTTAGACAATGATAGAGAACCATTTGGAGAAAAATGAATGGGGCTAGATAATGGTTATAAGGAAATACAGAATATTAGAATAGCTTACAATAAGTTTAAAGATAAAAGGAAAAATAGGGTAGTACAAAGTAATGAAATCCCATCAGAAGTGAAGTTTAAAGGTCTTTTATAAGATATCAAAAGATAAAAAAAATAAGATAAGTGAGTATCGTAAGGCTGTGATAAACCTCATAAATAAGGATGATACAAATTACATTGACTCTTCAGATATAGGTAGTTATGATAGTTATGAAAATGAGGAGGTTGTATGAAAGAAAAGTAGTAAGAAATACTTTCACTTTCAAATTCGATTTCTAGATTTGAGATTGGCATGAATTTTTATGGTCTAAGGTAATTCAAGGATGCATAAACCAAACATGTAATTGTAAAAATATTTGATTATGAATACCTTAAGAATGAGAAACATAGGGTAAGGGCTGTATATAAAGATGAAGTTTATCTATTCCTTATTTATACTGTGACAAACAACTATGATAGGTTGCTCAAGGTCAAGACATTAAAAAATAAGCATCAGTGTACTATTACCTTTAAAATTCAATGGTATATTATAAAGGATTAACTGATTATTTTTTTGTCAAGCTTAGGATTGTTCCTGACTTGAAGTTGGTTGAGATGAAAAAACTTATCAAAGAGGAGTTAAATGCTATTGTCACAATTGAAGTTTGTAGGAATGCTACATTGAAAGCTTAAGAAAACATTAATGGTAGATATCATTATGAGTTTTCAAGGTTGTTTGATTATGTTACTATTTTGATAAAGGTAAATCCAAAAAGACCTGTAAATTTAATGGTTGAAAGGCTTATCTCAAACCATAAACCAAGGTTTTTGAGGTTGTACATTTGTTTTAGTACACTTAGAGAAGGGTTTAAGAAATATTGTAGGCCTTTGGTGTATGTAGATGGATGTTTTCTTAAGAGACCTCTAAAAGTTGAACTATTGGTTGCTATTGATAGAAATGTTAATAATCAAATATATCCTATTACTTGAGCATTTGTGTAGGTGGAGAATAAGTATACATGGAGAAGGTTTTTAGATAACTTGAAGGTTTATCTTGAAATGGAGGATGGTGCTAGATTCACTAGCATGAGTTACATGTAAAAAATATGTATGATTAATTATACTAATATTTTTTGTCACAGTTTTGAATGGTTAATTAATTATTTTCATCTAAATTTGTAGGGTTTATGTAATCCCATAAGTTTTGTCATTTTTAAAGTTGAACACAGATTTTGTGCAAGACACTAGTTTGCCAATTAAAAGAAACCCATAGAAGCAATGACTTTCACTAGTAATTTTAGATGTGCAGTAAAGCTATAAAAAAGACTAAGTTTAAGATAAAAGCAAAGGAACTTGAAATTTCGAAAGGTATAGCATTAACTAATATCTTAAAAAAAAGTCTTAAGCACTAGTCAAAGGCATTTTTTAGTACTAGATGTTTGTCAGATATTATGGATAACAATATAGCTAAGGCATTTAATGCTAGGATTATTCATGCTAAGCATATTCTATAATTTCAATGTTTGAGCAAATTAGACATTATGTGATGCAAATATGACAAGATGTGTTAAGTGGACTAAATTGCTCTGTCCCAAAATTTGTGAAAAAATAAAAGAGTATAAGGAACTTAGTGCTTTTTGTCATATTGTATGGAATAGTTTTAAGAGATATGAGGTTGTCTGTCATAATGATAGATTTATGGTAGACATCAGTAAGAGAAAGTGCATATGTAGGTCATGGGATTTGATTGGGATACCATGTGCGCATGCCATATGTGTCATAATTTTTAAAAAGGAAAATATTAAAGAATATGTTGCACATTTCTATAAGAAAGAAGTGTATGAGAAATGTTATAGCTGTGTGTTGTCACCTATTCTTTGAGTGACTATAATGGATGTTGTTTGTACTCCTTTTGGATATTTATAATCAATTTGTTCATGTAATGAGCAATGATTTTAGTATTGGATGAAACCACACAATTGGATGTTGTATGGAACCTATTATTGGATCTTAATGAATGAATTGGTTTCATCTTGTTTATGGATCACTGATGGATGTTATTTTTGCTCTTTTGGATATTCATGATTGATTTTGTTTATGTAATGAGTTGAGATTTTAATATTGGGTGAAACCACACAATTGGATGTTGTATGAGACCTATTATTAGATCTTAATGAATGAATTGGTTTCATCTTGTTTATGGATCAAATTCACCAATTTTAGTGTGTTGATGCTCGACAACCCAAATTAATTGAAAAAAACTAAATAATAGATTGAAATATTGCTTTCATTTCATTAATTCATTCTTACATTAGTTTATAACAAAATATATAATAATTCTTAAAATTCTTAAAATTTTTTCAATCTACTATAAAATAAAACCTAAAATGAAAATGAAAAACACCATATAGGAAACTAGCAACACAGTCTTGTAGTACTAGATTAGTTTTTTGCCCTTTGCTACCAAATGCTTATATGATTTTTTTTCCTTTTTAGAACCCAAATCTCATTCAAAAAACTATTAACTTCATTATTGTTGCAAAATTTTTTCAATACAGAATTTTCTTTCCTGAACTCTTTCTTTTTAACCAATAATTTGTCCTTTTCAAATTTTAATTCCTTATTTTGACTTGCAGTTTCAATCTCTAACAAATGTGTTAGCTCAAATACTTAAAATAAACTAAAAGGAGAGGTGAATTGGTTGATAATAAAATTTTTAAAAATCAATACTTAATAAACACAAATTCTATAAAACAATTTATCTTAGTAAATGAACACAATAAATGAAAGTAAACTAACAATCTTAAAAATAAGAGATAGAGATAGAGAATTAGACATCAAGATTTACAAAAGTTTGGTCATTTCTTGAGGTACCTATATCATCTCCTTTAGCCTCACTTGCCAAGGAGTTCAATCCACTATGTGTTAAAAGTTATAACCTAGCTTCTCAAAGCTTTACACAATTAACACCACAAACTCTTAAGAGTTATCATCCTCCTTAAGCTCACAATCTCACAATACAAAGTTTCTAAAGTGTTATGCAAACTTAAAGAACCTCTCTAAGGTTGGGTGTTTGCTAGTTTGAAGTACAAAGTAATATTGACAAAAAGATTTACAAAAAAACTAATGCAAGAAGAATTTTTTGCACTTTTCTTTCTTTGAACTAATTTGAATGATTGAACAAGATGGTTAGTGAAAGGCAATAAGTTCTCTTAGCTTTTCATGCTCTTAATTTATAGTAAAAGCCTTCATTTATATGTAGAAAGGAGTAGATAGTCGTTACTTTGCAATTAATGCTTTCAACCTGTAAAATATCAGCCAAAAAAATAGTCGTTGGGAATTTCTAAGCAATAGGGGATTGATCCCTTCATGTAAGGTATCGATTAGGTTTGTTATAGGAAAACCTATATTCATGCAAGAAAATGTTTACTCAATCGATCATGTAGTATACTTCATCGATCCAGTGCTTGGGTGATCGATCTCTTATGTAAGGAGATCAATATCTTTTGTTGTTTTTTGACCCAATTTTGCATTCTGCATAAAAAAAATAGATAGATCTTTTTAATGGAAGGATCGATCGGATAAGTTCAAACCCTAACCAATCGATCCTTATAGGGGGATCAATTGGTTCTTGATGAATTTTCATGAGTTTAGCTACTGGAAGAAAAATGGATCAATCCCTTTGGCCAGAGGATTGATCAGGTAAATGAAGGGATCGATCCCACCCTTTAGGGGATTGATCCCTTCTATCTAAAACATGCCTTAATCCATTTCATTTAAAATATGTGCTTTGTTTTAGTTCCTAAATGAATTTTGGCAAGATAAAAGGCTGAAAAAATGTTCAATTTAAGATTAAGAGAGTTTGATTCGACTTAGGCATATTTATATTTTGTCAATTCAAAATTTTTAATCAATTCAAGGCTAACAATCTCCCTCTTCTTGATATGACAAACCAAATGAAAATTTTGCTTAAAAATATTTTTCTAGTTGAAAAATAAGCTCCT
Organism: Durio zibethinus; assembly: GCF_047325235.1. Classification (NCBI taxonomy): domain Eukaryota; kingdom Viridiplantae; phylum Streptophyta; class Magnoliopsida; order Malvales; family Malvaceae; genus Durio; species Durio zibethinus. The sequence continues at coordinate 13,938,839 of NC_143185.1, forward strand.
CTTGAATTTAAATATAAGGAAATTTTAAGAGATTTTAAAACAACTAAGAATAAGAACAATGTCAATATCATCAAATAGGAATTTTTCATACCATTAAGATCATTAATTAAATAAAAAATTTTCAAACCATTTTTTCTCCCTCTTTTTGTCATAACAAAAAGCATAAAGTCCATCAAAGGAAGATGGCAATCAATTCAAGGCCATACCAACTCAATTTGACAACTTAAGTTCATACCAATCTTAATGTCAAGCAATATACCAATCATTAAGCAATATACTAATTTCACAAGCCACAATTTCACAAGCTAAATTTCAAAATGATATAGCAAATATCATAATGAAACTAAAATATATATTTCATTAATATAAATATCAAATACCAAAGTTTGATAAGAAACCATAATACAAAGTGTTTTTAAGGAAAAATTTACAACAAAAAAAAGATGTGGGAAAACATTTTAGGAATGGAATTAGGATGGATCATTGAGGAGGAGGTGAAGAATGAGAAGAATGAGAAAAGTGCTACCTCATTGGCTATTATGCAAACCAAATGTGTTCAATATTAACTCTAACTTGGCGAACTTGGGAAACTAGCTCATTTTGAGTCACTTCCATGTTTTTCAATCGAGATTTCATAATCTCAACCACTGAAGCAGTTTTAAAGTTCCTTGGGTATTAAATAGTGGGGTAAAAGGTTCTCTTTGAGGTGCATTAGGAATATATGAGATTTCATGCTCTTCGCCATTTTCTTGCACAGTCCCAATATCAGTTTTTCTAACCCACAAATTTACTGCATTTTGCATATAGCCCATACTATACAAAGTAGGAGCACCAAGAATGCTAAATGGATCATTAAACATAATATCTTTATCTTTTCTAGTATTAATGTTCAATTTTTTCAAAAGATTACTAATTGTAAACTCATAAACTAAGGTATAGTCTCTATTTTGAATTACACTTATCATATCACTAAAAATAAAATGCACTAAATTAGGTTTTTTTTTATGTTTAATTTTGTACATCCATTAGTGATCTTGTTTCCTAATGGTTGAGTATTAAGTGCCAAAATGTGACAATAATGTGTAACAATAAGGTGTAATAACCTATTATACATTGAAAGTCTAGTGGCTTGAGTAGGAGCAACTCTTAAATTATCATTTCTAAATATATCTTGAGCTAGTTCCAATATGTCACATCTAGTGTTGGTGTCTCCCTCATCATCTAACATAAAGACTTTAGCTAATAATTGCTTATTAATTACAATTTCTTTGCCTGTCACATAAGTTTTGAATCTATCAAGATAATATCTATGTGCAGACCTTTCAATTTCAATACAAGTAGCATTGCTATAAAACACCTTAACTAGATCCTCGAATAAAATTTTATCCATGCACAAGTACTTCATCCACCCAAATCTCTCAAATGCATGTAAATAAAGGAACTCAATAGATTGTAAGAATTCAAGAGAGATTACCCTTCCATGCTTGACTCTCTATAAGTAAAGTATGTTTCATATTTCTCCTTAGCATTAAGATTAGTAAAATTTTGATTGAATGAAGGCCTTACTGATGAACTAGAAGCCTCCCTTGGAGGGTTCATCCTTGTTCCAATATTTTTTTTAGTCTTTGAAGCCATAAAAACAATGGGATAGTTGAAATATGTAGGCTTATGTGAAATTAATGAAGAAATTGATAATTATCAATGATAGGCAATAGAATATGTTTGGGAGAGGCAAGAAAATTAAGGGAATGTGATAGTTTCAAAAAAGGGATCAATTTCCTAGTATGAGAAGAATAAGTAGAGATTTTTGTATGATTTAAAAATTTTTAAGGATGATTTTTGCAAGAAACCAAATAAAAATGAAGCAACTTGCAAAAGATTTTGGTTAAGAGAGATCAATTTTAAAAGAAAATAAAGAAAAAATTTTTAGGGATTAAGGAGAAGGTGTTTGAGAAAGAAAAAAAAAGATGAAGAGCTAGAATGATCGATCAAAGATGAGAGGGGATCTGATTTTGAGAGGCTAAAATGGTGCGTATAGTGCTAGTTTTACATGACTCAATTGATCAATTATGAAAGAGGATCAATCGGGTATAGTTTGCCATGGACCAATCGATTAGGTCCATAAGGGGGATTGATTGGTTCCTCACATTTTCCACATAATTTGACTACTGAATGGAAAGTTGATCAATCGAGTCTAAGGGGGATCAATCGGTTCCTCAATGTTTTCTCTTAATTTGGTTATTGGATGAAAAACTAATCGATTCAGTCTAAAATGGATTGATTGGTTCTTCATATTTTTCACACAATTTGGCTACTGAATGGAAAGATGATCAATCCAATCCAAGAGGGATTGATCAGTTCCTCAATATTTTCCCTTAATTTGGCTACTGGATGCAAAACTAATCAATCCGATCCAAAGGGGATTGATTGGTTTTTCTTATAGCAATTTTTTTTTTAAATTTAAAAACCATGCAACGTGAATATTCAAATATGCATCATACAATCATACATAAGATTAAAAAAAATGTCAAGATAAACATACATTTGATTAATCAAGGAAACAACATTCATCATATCATCAAGAAATTTATTTCAATGGGTATTCATCATGTCAAGTTCACATTTAATTGCATAAAATCTATCATTATCAAGTGCTTTTGTGAAAATATCAGCTAATTGATGCAATGTATCAATATATTCAAGCACAATATCACCTTTTTGAATATAATCTCTAATAAAGTTATGCCTAATTTCAATATGTTGGTTCTAGAATGTTGAATTAGATTTTTGATGATATTGATGGCACTAGTATTATCACATTTAATGGGAATATGATCCATGGTAATTCATAAATCCTCAAATTGTTGCTTAATCCATAAAACTTAAGCATAACAACTATTGGTCGCTACATATTCAGCTTCAATTATGGATTAAGCAACACTATTTTATTTTTTGGAGAATCATGATATGAGCATATTCCTAAACAATTGACAAGTACCAGAAGTGCTCTTTTTCTCAATTTTGCAACCATCAAAATCCACATCAAAATAGGCATATAAAGCAAAAGATGAACCTTTTGGATACTATAATCTTAAATTAAAGATGTCCTTAAGGTATCTAAAATTTTTTTTGACAATAGATAAATGTGATTTTTTAGAGGATGATTGAAATCTAGCACTCAAACATACATTAAATATTATATCTGATCTGCTTGTAGTAAGATATAGCAATGAACCAATCAAAGATCTGTATAATTTAGAGTTAACATATTTACCTCATTCATCTTTATCAAGTTTTATTTAAGTGCTCATAGGTGTTAAGCAAGGCTTTGATTCTTTCAATCCAAACCTTATGAGCAAATCCTTAATGTATTCGGCTTGATTGATGAAGGTATCATATTTTTATTTGCTTTACTTGTAATCTCAAGAAGAATATAAGTTCTCTCATCATGCTCATTTCAAATTCATCTTGCTTAGTTTTAGCAAATTCTTGACAAAGAACTTCACTAGAAACACCAAATATGATATCATCAACACAAACTTGCACTATAAGAATGCCATTTCCTTTTGTTTTAATAAAAAGTGTAGTATCAACCTTTCCTCTATTAAAACTATTTTCAATTAAAACTTTTGACAATATTTTATACCAAGCTCTAGGAGCTTGTTTTAAACCATATAAAGCTTTTTTCAATTTATAAACATGATTTGGAAATTTAGGATTTTCAAAATCTGGAGGTTACTCCACATACACCTCTTCATTTATAAAACCATTTAGAAATGCACTCTTGACATCCATTTGAAAAAGCTTGAAATTTTTGAAACATGCAAATGCAAGCAACATTTTAATAGCTTCTAACCTTGCAACTAGGGCATAGATTTCATCATAATCAATTCTTTTTTCTTGACTATACCCTCGAAATACCAACGTAGCTTTGTTTCTAACAACATTGTCATGCTCATCCATTTTATTCCTAAAAACCCATTTAGTGCCTATAGTAGGTGATCACTAGGCCTAAGTACAAGATTCCATACTTGGCTTCTTTTAAATTGGTTTAATTCCTTTTGCATGGCCAATATCCAATGATTTTCTAAGGTTTTATCTATATTCTTGGGTTCAATATGAGATAGAAAAGCAATATAATTACACATATTATAAGAAGATCTAGTTCTTACCCTTTAAGTTTAATCACCAATAATCTCATTATCTTTGACATATCTCTTTTTTTTATGATGATTTGATTTTTTCTCTATATGTTGTGGCTCCTCTAAAAATTCATCATCTTCTTTTTTAATGTTCTCTTCAATGTCATGTGATGCATCATTCATATATTTTTGAAGTATACCTACATATTCATCATCAAAAGGCACCTTTCTTAGAGGTGGATTGATTCATCAAAGATAACATGTGTAGACTCTTCAACAACTAATGTTCTTTAATTAAAGACTCTATAGGCTTTTGAATTCAAAGAATATCCTAGGAAAATGCCTTCATTACTTTTTATATCAAAATTTCCAAGATCATTTTTTCTATTGTTCAAAACAAAAATTTGTAACCACAAGGATGAAAATAACTTATGTTAGGCTGTTTTTCTTTAAAAAGTTCATAGGGAGTTTCTTCAAAATTAGCTTAATTATAGCTCTATTTATAATATAACAAGAGGCATTTATAGCTTTCACCCAAAAATATCTAGGTAAATTATTTTCACAAAGCATGGTTCTAGCTATTTCTTCTAAAGTCCTATTTCTCTTTTATACTACCCTATTTTGTTGAAGAGTTCTAAGAGTAAAAAAATTATGGATAATACCATTTTCACTACAAAACACATTAAAGCCAAGATTTTCAAATTTTTTGTCGTGATCACTTCTAATACTAGAAATTGAATAACCTTTCTTATTTTGTATTTGCTTGTCAAAAGTGATGAATTTTTCCAAAGCTTTATTCTTTAAATGCAAAAACAGAACCCATTTGAATCTAGTAACAAATCCATATTGTTTTCCACTAAGACTCATTGTCCTAGTAAGACTAAAAAGATCAATATGAAGTAGTTGAAGAGGTCTAATAGTTGAAATACAATTTTTAGATTTGAAAGAGATTTTTCTATGTTTTTCTTGAGCATATGCATTACAAACCTTGCCATTTTAGTATTTCAATTTTGAAAAACCAACAACCAAATCATTTTGAGAAAGTTTTAAAATTACATGCATACTTACATGTCCAAGTCTTATATGCCAAATCCAACTTTCATTTTTTTTTGTCATAAAACAAACATTTTTAGAGGAAAGATCATCTAGTTGCACTATATAAATATTTTCTTGATGATGTCCAACAAAAACATATTTGTTAGTTTTGATATCAATCACTTGATAGCACATAGATTCAAACACAACTCTAAGTCCTTTGTCACATAATTGACTAATACTAAGTAAGTTATACTTGAATCCTTTTACAAGTAAAACATTTTCAATAGTAGTAGAAGAATTATTACCAATGGAGCCAATCCCTTCAATTTGGCCTTTAGAGTTGTCATAAAATGTAACATCTCTTCCACTTTTAGCTTTTAAGTCCTTAAAAAGAGTTTTATCTTCGGTCATATGCTTTGAGAATCCATTATCAAGGTACCATGGATTGTTCTTGCTTGAATTTGCTTTGTAGCAATGCTCATGCACTTACAAAAATACAATTAAGTTTTTGTTTTAGGTACCCAAACTTTCTTGGGTCCTTGAATGTTACTACTAATAATTTGTGTGCCTTTTGGAATCCATTTCATTTTAGTAATCTCATATTGAGATGTGCTAACTCCTTTTGGAATCCACACTCTCTTAAAGAACTTACCTCTATAAATGACTTTCTTCAATGAATAATATTGTATAGAATGACCCAATTTATGACAATATGCACATATGTTAGATGAATCATTTGGTTTAACAAAGAAATTCTTTAAATGAGTCTCTTTGTTGCCACCATTATAGCCTAATCAATCTTTATCAAAAAATGATCTTTGTGTTTCAAGCATGTCATTGAGTTTTTGATATCCCATATAAAATCTAGAAAATAAGTTATGCAAATTTTCATTTTTCTTATTCAAATCATTAACATTCAACTTTAAGAGCTCAATTTCCTTTTCTAAGTTATCTTTTGCTTTAGTCAAGAGTTCATTTTCTAGTTTCAACTTAAAAATCATTTTCTTATATTTCATGTTTATGTTATCAAATTCTATGGCTAATTCATCATAAGCATTTTCTAATTCATCAAATGTATATGAATTTAAATCATATGAATTAGAAGTTACCTTAGGTTCATCAAAAGTCATGAGATATAGATTGGCTACTTCCTCCTTATTTGATTCATCATCGGAGAAGTCATTATCATTCCATGTTGTAACCATTGTTTTCTTCTTTGGCTTTGTCATGTTTTACTTTTTTCATAAAGGATAATCAAATTTAATATGACCCGATTTGTTACATTCATAGCAAATAATCCGATCTTTTTCTCTTCTACTTGATTCTCCTTTAATTATTTCTTTTTGTGGTCTTCTTCTATTAGAACTTGTTTATCTTTATGAACTTCTTGAATCTTTTTGCAAACATAACCATCTCTTTATCTTTATCATCTTCTTCTTGTCTATGATTTTTTTCATTTTCTTAAAAGGTTGATTTGAGAGCAATGCCACCTTTCTTGATTGGTTCTTATCCCTTTTTGAGCTTCATCTAATAAGTAAGGAAAGAACTCATTAGTTAATCCAAAAAAAGTGTGTGAAGATCTTTGAACTCTTCAATGACTGTCACTTTAGCTTTCCAGCTCTTTGATAGACTATTAAGAATTTTTTTTACCATCTCCATATTTAAGTAAGTCTTTCTAAGAGCCTTTAAGCCGTTAATGATGTCGATGAAGCAATTTGACATTTCACTAATGGTTTTGTCTGGTTTCATCTTGAATAACTCATAATTGTGAGTAAGCATGCCAATTTTTATCTATTTCACTTGATTTGTACATTCACGAGTGATAGCTAACTTGTCCCAAATTTTCTTTGCATTTTCACACAAGAAAACTCTATTGTACTTATTAGTTCCCAATGCACAAAAGAGTGAATGCACTGTTTTGGCATTGAGTTGAGCCATCTTCATATCATTGACATCTCATTCACTCGCTTACTTGATCACCCCTACCATCCACTATCTTTATTAGAATTTAAGGACCATTTTTAATGATCCTCTAAACTTCATAATCATTGGCTTGAATAAATAACCTCATCCTAGTATTCCAATAAAAATAGTTATCATCAACAAAGAGAGAAGATTTTACAATTGAATGGCCTTCACTTTTAAGAGATATAGTAACTATTTCATTTATCATGAGACATATTTCTTATTGCCCACTGTATTTGTTATAGCATAAGGATGGTTGTTCCACATTGATCATCATATTTCTTTGAGCCATTTTTAGGATCACTTTTTTATTGTTAAACTTACAAAAAAAAAGAGTATTAGCATTGATATCAATTGTTAGCTCAAAGACTTGAAATAAATCAAGAGGGGGTGAATTGATTGATAATAAAATTTTTAAAAATCAATACTTAATAAGCATAAATTCTATAAAATAATTTATCTTAGCAAATGAACATAATAAATAAAAATAAACTAACAATCTTAAAAATAAAAGATAAAGAATTAGACACCAAGATTTATAAAGATTTAGTCTTTTCTTTAGGTACCCATGTCCTCTCCTTTAACCTCACTTGTCAAAGAATTCAATTCACTATGTGTTGAAAGTTACAACCTAGCTTTTCAAAGTTTTACATGATCAACACCACAAACTCTTAAGGGTTATCCTCCTCCTTAAGCTCACAATCTCACAATACAAAATTTTTGAAGTGTTATGCAAACTTAAAGAACCCCTCTAAGGTTGAATGTTTGCTAGCTTGATGTACAAAGCAATATTGACAAGAGGATTTAGAGAAAAATTGATATAAGAAAAATTTTTTGCACTTGCCTCTCTTTGAACATGTTTGAATGTTTGAACAAGATGGTTAGTGAAGGCACTAAGTTCTCATAGCTTTAGATGCTCTTAATTTGCAGTGAAAGCCTTTATTTATATGTAAAAAAGAGTAGATAGCCGTTACTTTACATTTAATACTTCAAACTTATAAAATATCAGACAAAAAAATAGATGTTGAGGCTTTCTGGGCATCGGGGGATCGATCCCCTCATGTAGGAGATCGATTGGGTCAGTTATAGGAAAGCTCATATTCGTGCAAGAAAATGCTTACCCGATTGATCAAATAGTATACTTGACCAATCCAATACTTAGGTGATTGATCTTCTATGTGGGGGGATCAATCTCTTTGGTTGTTTTTCAACCCTATTTTGCATTCTGTATAAAAAATGGATCGATTATTTTATTGGAATGATCGATCGGATAAGTTTAAACCCCAACTAATCTATCCCTATAGGGAGGGGATCGATTGGTTCTTAATGAATTTCCACAAGTTTAGCTACTAGAAGACAAATGGATCAATCTCTTTGGCCAAGGGATCAATCGAGTAAAGGAGAGGATCAATCCCTCCCCTTAAAGGATTGATCCCTTCTATCCAAAACATGCCTTAATCTATTTTGTTTCAAGAATTTACTTTTTTTTGTTCCTAAATGAATTTTGGCAAGATAGAAAGGCTACAAAAATGTTCAATTTAAGATTATGAGAGTATGATTCAAGTTAGGCAAATTTTTGTTTTGTCAATTTAAAACTTTTAATCAATTCAAGGCTAACAAAATGCTTATCTTCAACCCACTAAAAAAGATCACAATTTACACTCTGCAAAATGTTAAAAGAAAAGAATAAATTTTATCCATCAACACAAGACCAATGTTGGATAAATCAATAAATACCTATAATACCTCTTTGAACTTTCCACCCATAAAATTTTTTCCTAGATTCTTCAATGTTATCGACCTAAGGATTAGAGCCATCACTCCACAATAACAACCGATGGTAGTAAATTGATTTCTTATTCATAAGCTATAACTTGATCGTGAGTGCCCAAAATATCCACTTCTTTTTTATGAATCTTCAACAGAACCTCCATATTTTCTTTCTGCCATTTTGCTTTCTTCATTTGCCTTTGACTTGGTGAAGGGTAGCAACTTCGAATTATAAAGGGTAACAACTTCAAATTTAGGGATTTTCAAAGTGTAGCAGAGGTTATGAAAATTCTAAATTTTCAGATAGAGGGAAGTAATTTTTTTACTTAAACTTTAATTCTCTAATTTTTTTTTTCAAATTCATTTATCAAACGCCAAGTAAAATACATATAAGTAGCCACGTCCATTTTCATGTAAAACATAAGTTTTTTTTTTACCAAATGTCTATTTTTAATTGGCTAAAATGGCCACATTAGCCATTCTTGTAACGGAGTTAAGTCATGGACGATATTGATGATAGCACGAAAGTTTAAGTGCCTGATTAAAAACTTTTTTAGTTTAAGTACCATACTAGAAAAATTACAATAGTTCAGTAGTCAAATGATATCCCTTATATTTAAATTAATTTTTTATATTTTATATTTCATATGCTAAATATTATTTTGTCAAATAAATACTAAAAAATAACTTATTGAATATTATGTTTTCAAGTTTTAATTTGTATAAATATATTATTATCATTTTTTAACAAAACTATTATTTGACATAAAATAATTTTACTAATTTTTAATTATTTATTAACTCCATAACTGATAAATAATTTAAAGTTTTCATTATACACGAATTTTAATCTAATATCTTTAGTAGTCATTTTTCTTCTCATTAAAATTCACTTCGTTATCACTACTGTACTTGCATCCCAACATATATCTTACCACTGATTTTAATTTTATCGTTACAATATTCAATCTTATAGCTATAATAACTAATCCCATAGCTACCGCTATTTTTAATTTTACTAGAATCAATTTCATTACCCATCTAAATAAACCTTTAATCTATCACATGGCACGTGGTTGATTCTTTTGCCAACCCGTTGAGTTCTACCAACTCATTTCGACTAGCTTGAATAATTCAAGTTTTGACCCACTGCACTAAACGAGTTAAGGTGGCATGAGTTATGCAACAAATACTTGAAAGTTGTGAGATTGAGGATCAAAACATATAATGTCCTCCAGCAATATAAGTTAGAGTATGATGACGTTAAATGTAAATTAGAAATTAAAAAAAAATGAAACATGTAAACTATTTGAATCTACAAGTTATTCATCAAAGTCATGAAAAAGCTAGCTAAGGTTGGTATATTTTAAGTGTAATACATGTATATATAAAATGTTGTTCGATGTAATCATAATTTTTAACTATTATTATTATGGGTTAAAACAATCTAAATAATGGATTAATAAATTTGATTGAAAGTGTGTAGCCCAATAAAAGCTCATGACTCAAAGGTCCATAAGCTTAGCCAACAACCATATAGTCTATTAGTAAAGCACTAGATTTTTAGTTCTAATGATTAAAAATCAAATTCTAATAGCTTAAATAAAAAAAAAGTCTATAAGGTTACATTTGTAGGCTTGGGCAACAAATCCAACCTGAATGCTAAGATGAGCTCTATCCGAGGCAAGACAACTATCCTCATATTCATTTTCTTCATTAGTTTAGTATAAATAGAAGTTCTTTTAGTGTGAACTTAGAGTTTAACTCAGTTGGTTCGTGCAATCACCTTTAAGTGATAGCATTGAAAAAGTTTAAAATCTAAAATCTAATATTTGCAATCTTTTCTTTTATTCTCATGTTACTGCCTAAAAAAGTTCTTTTAATGTGAAAAAGGTTTTAGAGACCAAATCAAACTTGCCTTTATGTTTATGTTTATCCTTCAATTTTTTTTACCTGTCGAGCACTTTTATCCCTATAATAAGTATTAAGGGTGAGAATACTTATTAAAGGTGAGACTACTTTGATCACCCTAATTTTTGTTAAAAAGATAAAAGAAATACTAATAAAATGAAATATAAATTTATTTTTAAGAAAAAAAATCAACCTAAATGTAGGTTTTTAATAATTAAAAACTATATTGAGATTAGATTTGCAATTACATTATACATTAATGTTGAATTTTGTCATTCTATTTCAATTTTATTAATTTGATCATCGTATTTTTTATTTTGTTAATTTTATTGATATAAAATAAAAGAATTGACAAAAATTTATGACTTCACTAATGAAATATTTCAACTTTGTTTTTTATTAAAAAAAAACTAATGACATTAAAAGTATATTAACTAAATTTAATAAAATTAAAATGTAATAAAATTAATTGTCAATCACAAGCTCAGATAAATAATGAAGGTTGTGATAGGATAATGGCCAGTGTAAAATATGATCAAACCATGATGAGAGACTACAATAAGAATTTTCGTTGGGCCATTACCTCCATAGCAGCATGCTACATCTGAGTCAGGGAGTATTATTAAATGGGCAAGGGTTGTTAAGTCATTACTCAGAAGCAACATGTCAAATGGCTGCCTAGGTGTGGTGTTAAATAGGTAACGATTCTCATATTTTAATGGACGAACATGAGTAAAAAAGTTAGTTCATAGGAGTAAGTTACACTTAAATACTTCAAATATAGGATTGCTAACCGGTAAACTAGTAGAGTTGGGAGACATCACAACTAGGAGAATAATTAATATTGTGTCTTCAAAAAACTAAGTGGATAAGGGAAAAGGCTAGAGACATAAAAACATAAGGCTCAAAGTTTTGGTACATAAGTAAATAAAAGAGTGCGGATAATTCTAGATAAGAATTTAAAGGATGATGCGATTGATGTTAAAAGAAAAAAAGATAAAATTTTACATGTTAAACTTTTATAAAGAAAGAAAACTACTAATGTCATTAGTATTTACACCTTGCAATAGGTTTAGATCAAGTGAATAAATAAAAATTTTAGAAAGATTTGGACAAAGTAGTGCTAGCCATACCAAAAGGAAAAAAGTTGTTTTTTAGAAGAGACATAAATGGTCACATAAGCAAAGATTATAGTGACTTTAAAAAGGCGCATGAAAGGTATGGCTTTGGAGAAAGAAACGATACCAAAGGATAATATTCTAGAGTTTAATACTGCATTTGACTTAACTATATGAAACACATGTTTTAGAAAAAAAGAATCATATTTGGTGACTTTTAGGAGTAGGTCAAACATTAATTAAATTGATTTTTTTAACAAGGAAAGAGTATATAAGTAGATGTAAAGAGTGCAAGGTTATATCAAGTGAGAGTGTGACAGCACAACATAGATTGTTAGTTCTAAATATCTTTCACATCCGGAGGTAAAGAGGCTACATCAATCATGAACCACGTATTAAGTGGTGGAACTTAAAAGGGATAAAATGTAAACTTTTAGGGATAGACTAGTAAAATAGGTTGATTTCTATTGAGAATATAAAAGTAATGTGAGAAAAATTTTCTATCAAAATTCAAATGGTTGCTAAAAGACATTCAGCAAATCTAGGGGTTGTGCACTATTAAAAAAGAAATCTTGGTGGTGGAATGAAGATGTAAAAATGATAATCAAAGTTAAGCAAGAGTGTTATAAGAATTTAAAGAATAATAGGGATGAGGCAAGTTATCTAAAGTATAAGACAGCAAAAAAAAAGTCAAAAAAATTATTCAAGATTAAAAGATTAAGATCCATAAAGAGTTATATAGAAAACTAAAGACAATAAATGGAGAAAAGAATTATTCAAAATTTGTTCAAAATTGCTAAAATGAGGGACAAGAAACGTATGGATCTTAATGGTGTAAGATGTATCAAAAGCATTGACGAAAAAGTTTTAGTGAAGGATGAAAAGATTAAAAAGTGATGGAGAGATTATTTTGATAATCTTTTAATGGTAATTTTACATATGATATAAGTGAAATTCACATACTTTTTAAGAATACAAATCATGTGTTTAAATATAATATTAAAAGGTATAAGGTTAAAGAAGCTTTGAGAAAACTGAAAGTAAAGAAAGCTGTAGGACCTAATCAAATCCTAATTGAAGTTTAGAAATGCTTAGGTGAAATAAAGATGGAATTGTTGATGAATCTTTTCAATAAAGTTTGACGTACTCAAAAGATGCTAGAAGAATGGAATAAGAGTACTTTAGTGCCTTTATACAAGAATAAAGGTGATATACAAAATTGGTCGAACTATTGAGTAATAAAGCTTATAAGTCATAGAGAGAGCAAGTGAATGTAGGTTGCGATATGATATCACTATTTTTGAAACTCAATTTGGATTTATGCCAAGACATTTCACAATAGAGGCAATTTACCTATTAAGGCTTTTGTTGAAGGATTTTCAGGCAAGAAAAAATATCTACATATAATATTTATTGACTTGCAGAAAGTATAAGACAGAGTGCCTCGAGAGGTGTTTTGGTGGGCCTTAATGAAGAAAGGAGTTTCTTTAAAGTACGTTAATATAGTTAAAAATATATATGGAAGAGTTGTAATTAATGTGAGGACATTCAAGGCCTTGACTGATAGATTTCTTATTACCTTAAGATTGCATCAAGGCTCAATACTAAGTTTTTTTTTTTTTTTGCATTAGTTATGGACGAGCTTATTAGACATATCCCTGATAAGGCATTATAGTATATGCTATTTACCGATGATATAGTTTTACTTGTTGAAACTAGTGATAAACTTGATGCGAAATTAGAATTCTGGAGGCATATGTTGGAATCTCGAGGTTTTAAATTGAATAGATCTAAAACAGAATATATAGATTGTAAGTTTGGTAGTAATAAAGAAGCAAGTTAAGTTGGATGGTGAGATAATACCAAAGAATTGTCATTTTTTATATTTGTGATCAATTATTTAAAGTGATACTGAGATAAAAAAGGGATTTAAATCATATGATTCAAGTAGGATGGGTGAGGTGAAAAAGCACGTCGAGTATATAATGTGATTGCAACATGTCTTTAAAGTTATATAGGACTGAGTGTTGAGCCACTAAGAATAACATAAGAAGAAAATAAGGGTAATTGAGATGATGATGCTTAGATGGATGTGTGATAAAACTAGAAGAGACAAATTAGAAATGAAGAGATTTAAAAAATAATAATAAAAGATAACTTGAATTGAGAAAAATATAAAAAAAGGTTATTTTAGATGTTTTAGACATATGAAATGCATGCTTATCTATGCATTAGTTAAGAGAAATGAGCTTTTAGATTTGGAAACGACTAAAACTTTCTAGAAGTAGACCATAAAAAACGCAGATGTAGGTAATAAAAAATTATATAAGGGTAAAGAAGTAGATAAAAATGAGTGGCATAAAAAAATTCAAACCTATAACCTAACATTTTTTTTTTTACTTTTCATATAGCCGACCACAAAGTTATAGGAGAAAAAATTTAATTTGTTTTTGTTGTAAATTTTAAAATTAAATTATGTATATTAAAAATTTTAATCTTAATTAAAAATTAAAAAATATAGTGATAGAAATGCTAGTTTTTACCATTGAAGTTAATGTAACAACATTCAAAATTCATTCAATTAAAGAATTTAAGCATTATATGAACCCATGCGTTTATTAAAAATTTCGATATAAAAATTCAAAAATAAAATTGTGATATGAGAAATTTGAAAAAAAAAAATACATGATATAAAAGTAATCATGTTCAAGAGTCGGAAGAGCTACCTGTTCGAGTCTAAAGGCAGCAATTGTTCTTAAGTTATTTTATTCATGATTTAAATTCTAATAAAAAAGAAATATTAAATAAAAATATTTGTTTTATTTTTTTAATTTAAAAAATATTTGGACAGGCCTAAACTATCTATTTACTAAATAAGCAAATTTAGATAAAACTTGAGATTCTAATTATCGAGTGAGATTGAATTTGAACAAAGTATAAAATGTTGATATTATATTTAGATAAGCTTGAATAAAATTTATTTTCATTCATGTACATTTATAAATAGAAGAAAAAAATTGTTAGGAAATATAAATATTCTACAACGACGGTGATATTTTTTTAGGATAATAAATGTAGGATGATTGGATTTCATTTAAGAAAAAAAAATTTATCGATCTAAAAAGGACATTACAAAAGATTTTCATGGCTAAACTGTAATCAGAAAATTTAATAACTTCATATCAAATAACCAAATTCATGTAATTAAGAAGGCGTGTTTAGGTAATCAAAATCGACAATGAAACTTTTTATTATTTATCATATGATTTTTTTTTAATTTTGGTCTTCTTCAGATTTTATCATATCTAGAAAAAAGAACAGTTGGCCCGCGGTCCTTTTCTTAGCTGTTCACTTGTCGCTGCCACATAATATGGTAACATGCCCTATGCCCATCGCTTTTAGCAAGGCAGTATTTCAGGTCCAACTTGATCCATTCTTCTTAATCCAACAAGTGATTGATTCAATCGGTTAGATTTACCTTTTTCAATAAAAAGATTTTGGATTTGAGTCGTGTCGATGATCATTTGTTAGAGTCATCTCAAATGCATGATCTGTAATCACTTATATTAGACTGTCAAGTACGACATATATTACCTTGACATAAAAAACTGAGTAACCTATCTATCTCCGAATTTTTCAAAACCAAAAAACATAAAATATGAAAAGGATTTACGTAAAATTTATTAGATGAATTTTATGAAATTATTTTTTAAAATTAAAAATTAAAATATATATTAAAATTTTGTTACATAAATTAAATATGTAAAATTTAATAAATTTTTATATGATTTTTATATAGGCATTTTTAATAAAAATTTTGATAAAATTTTATCGTTAAATAAGTTTTCAACAAATTTAATTATAAATGACAATTTTAGTAATATTTTTTACATATTATTGATTTTTTAATTAAATTTTATTAATTTATTAATTTAAATTTTTTATTAAATTATTTTTAATAAAAAATTTTATAAATTTTTACTTAAAAAACTTCATATAAGTTTTTCTCATAAAATATACTAATAATTCTAATGAAAGTATTTTACTTAAAATTATTGTAATACAATTAATTAATTATAGTTTAAAATTATGCAAAATTTATTAAAATTTTATGAGACTTACCCTTGTAAGTGATGAATTTTTATATAATTTTTTATTATAATTAAACAATTATAATATTTAAAAACAATTATAGATGATACGCTCCTAATTCTAGTGGATCTCTGACCCAACTTATTCATTAAATCCAACCCTTTTTGAGGCTCAAGTGCATTTGGATGGCATCTCATGGTGTATTATTTTTTATTAATTTTTAATTTGTAATGGAAAGGAGAAAGGGTGCAGTGAATATTGGATCATAGATTGCTTTAGTGTAAAATGAAAATAATTTTATATTGATGTGTTTTTATCCAAAAACATTTTCATAATTAATTTTAATTTTATTTTACAACACTGTCACTACTATTCTTAATTTTATCAAAATTAAAGTAATTATCCTTTCAAATAGACCCTAAAAAAGCATTTATTTTCATTTTTATTTTCACACTACGTTTTCCTTTTGTCACTAATAAAGACTCCAAGACCATAATCATCTGATCCCACCACCAACGAGGGAAGAAAGAAAGAGCAACAAGTTTTAGTCCAAATGGAAACCGAAACTTCATGGTAAGTAACACAAGCCACTCTTTTTTCTTCCACTCCAATTTCCAAATTTGAAATTTGACTTGAAAATTCCTTATTCATCTGACATCCTATCCTCTTCTTCTGGGAAATTAATTCTTATCAAATAAAGCCGAAGCAATTTCGAAATGAGCGAAATGCTGGCAACATATCTTGCCTCAACATCGCTGTTGGAAGAGGCATGGAGGATTTGCAGTATCGCAAACACAAAGTTTCCAGGGGCTTACATGGTGGAACAGATTGGAAGCGTGGCCTATGTTGCGTTTTCTGGCATACAAATGGATTCTGGGTCAGACCAGAGCAGCAGAAATCTGGTGCCACTGGATGCTGAAGACGATGGCCTTTTCGCTCCTCTTTATCGACATAGCGAAGCAGAGGAGCCCATCAAGGTGCATAAAGAAATGTTAAAGCTTTTCCTCTCAATGTATCCCAGTTTGCAAATCCAGGTCAGATTCTTATCTTTTACCTTTCAGCATAGTTATACCATATAAAATTTTCATCTGTCTTTATCTTTCAGTTTTCTTTGTTTATGGTTTAACATTTAGATCATTTTATTAACAATTTCTAAAGTTGAAAAAAATCAAAATTTTGACTTCAACATTTAAAAATAATAATAATAAATACAAACCATCAAACACTTGTTGTATTAAAACTACTAAATCGCCATTAAGCTCATATTAATCAAATTACACAAGACAATTCGTACATTTGTATTTATTTACTTGTGTTTAATATACGTAAGATATAAAAATTATTATATCATAATTTTTGTAAATACACTGCACAAAACATTTATTTTATTTTTAACAAATTAATTCATATACAATATTTTATTAAAACTTTAAATCTTATTTTTTTTTATTATTTTTATATCGTCATTCAGTATTTAAAATTATTATGTATACATCAAACTGAATGAATTATTGTTGCAATTTTTTTTTTTAAATGAAGATACTGAAATGTGAGATTGACAGTTGATATAACTTTAATCAATATTAGGGTGAGACATGCGCTTCCTGCCTAAAACATTTGAATATATATTTATATAATCTAATGTTATGATTTTAATTTTTAATTTTATTTTTTAGCCGGAGGTTAGCTAGATATAATATCCTTTGCAAATTTATTTTAACAATATATGTACATATAACTTACAAACATATATATATATATATTTAAGCAAAATGAATCCCTAATCATTCTATTGAAATTAATTACTTACAATGAAATGAATCTTCTAATGTACCATATTTCTGATTCAATTTTATCAAAAATGAAAAGTTTAGTTAATTTCAACAATGGAGATTTTTATCAGTATTTTTGTTATTATTATTTTATTTCTTATTTTTTTTATTTACGTAATATGCTAAGTAACCTCCTTGATTTTTAATTAACAAAAAATAATAATATGAAAAAAATTAAATATAATTATGATGAATCACAAATAAAAAAGCCATTGCTTTTTAAACTTTATTTAGGGTTTGAATATCACTAAAATGTTAAAATAAATGAAAACCAGTAATCATGAAATGATTAATTCACTTCCGCCCATAGAATAGGTGTGAATAAAAGAAGCCATGTAGTTAACTTTTCAATTAAACGATAGATGAATCTTTCACCTGTGTTGGTGCGAGCGATGACATCACCATATTCCCAGTTGATGTGAAAAGGGTAACAGAAAGAATAAAGTCACCACTTGGAGTTCAGCTACTTGTTATTAAAAAGAGTGA
Organism: Durio zibethinus; assembly: GCF_047325235.1. Lineage (NCBI taxonomy): Eukaryota > Viridiplantae > Streptophyta > Magnoliopsida > Malvales > Malvaceae > Durio > Durio zibethinus. The sequence goes on from NC_143185.1 coordinate 13,957,193, forward strand.
ATTAGGGTATAGGGTCCCAACTGCCAAAAGGAGAAACTTGAATCAACCCAAATTTCCAAATCATATCATATCATGAAAATAAATTTGATCGGGTGAATTCAAATCCCACATTACTTTAATTAACTATAATTAGAATAAAATTTTAATGTAATTATATTTTTCAAATATTCCTAACCATGTTTAAATCAAGACATGTCAATTATCATATTGATTTTGAAGTTAAAATTATAGTAGTATGGTAGACTGTGAAAGAGAATGAGATTTTTTAATATTTAGGTTTTTTTTACCTTTTTAGTTTCGTTTAATTGGATGATACTTTTGTTATTTACATTTTATTAAATAAAGAAGTGAAAAGCAAACAAATTAAAATAAATTAAAAATAAGTCACAAATAACAAAAAGTAAAAATGCCAACCATATGAAATTAATTTTAATTAACCTATTTATTTGCTGTGATTAGATACTATGTGGGTAATTTTTTTTTTAAAAAAAATATAAGTACTTTTTTAAAAATATATATTATATAGAAATTTGTTTTTCTATATGTGAAAGTAAATAAGCAATTAGGGAGTAACTAATTAATCAAGAAACGTTATTATTGATCAATAATAACAATATAATAGCAGCAAAATCACAGGTCAATTTAATACTTGTAGTTGATAAAATAAAAAATAAAAGACCAATTAACTAGTTGAGTCCACATACAATGTTCTGAAGTAAGCCAATTCATTTGACATTGAGGTCAAACTTCAAAAAAAAGCCACCCCGGAGTGCACTCGCATTTTCTTGCAACATGCCAGTGGTGTCGGCAAAATCTTTTTCGTACCATTTCACAAACTCTCTTTTTTTGTCAGAATTTGTTTTGTTGTTTTATTATGGTTGGTTGGGTCTATTCTTAAAGCAAGCATGCCTTCCATTACGTCACCATGGGGCTTCGCCATTGTTCGTTTCGTTTGTCGCTTTTGAAATCATTCAAGATGCTGTCGTACCATTGCAAAAATTGGATCGTATTAACCAGAAAATTTTTACATTATTATTATTATTATTATTTTGGTAATTATCCGATTGTAGTTATGAATAATATATCGAGTGGAGTTTAATGGCGAACTTGAGGTAAAGATCCCTGATCTATAATCAATTATTGTAATTGGTTTATATACAGAGCTAGTGATTATGTGGATGGAGTAAGAGTCAAATTAAGTTGAATCATTTCACATTAATGAAATTTTGGATCGTTTTAAATGTTATGAAATTATCTCTGAGTTTGTATGATTTTGTATTCAAATCATCTGTGTTTAACTTATTAATTTTTAAAATAAAAATTGAATTGATTTCAATTGCATTGGTTGATATTTTATCAACCTTAATTAACATTTTAAAGGTCACGTAATCACATTTTCTATTTATTTTTTCTTATTGTGGTACACTTGCAATTTTGATTTTTTAATATCGTAATTTTATAAAAAAAAATTAGATTATATGAAAGGACAAAAAGATAAGTAACTTAAAAATTATTTACTAAACTAGTTATTTTTTATTAACAAATTCCACACCCCTGGGAAAAAATTAGTCATTTATTATTTTTATTGATGTTTACTATTCATCCTTATTGTACTGATTACTATTTTTTTTAGTTTACTATTGACTAACTAGATTTGCCATAGCTTATGATTATAACTTGCAAGCTCATAATTTCAAAATCAAATTAATATTAAAAGAAAAAAATAAAATTATACTCGATTTTTTTTTTCTTTTACTTGGGATTGGGATCAACTCATGAATTGATTACTTTTTCCATCTTAATCTCCGGTGGATGCAGATTATGGCGTTAATGGGAAAAGTGAAGTCCATAGTGATAACGGGTCAGTCCATAGGGGGAACAACAGCCTCCCTTTCAGCTTTATGGCTCCTCTGTCATCTGCAGTCCATGTCTTCTCCAGTGACGACGGTGCTATGCATCACATTCGGCTCTCCATTGCTCGGCAATGAAACCCTCCATCGATCAATTCGCCGCCAAAGATGGGTTGGAAACTTTTGCCATGTTGTTTCCAAGCATGATATCATGCCAAGACTACTCTTTGCTGAAATTGTTAATCACATTTCGAAAATACAAGACCTGTTAAATTTCTGGCACTGCTGCATGGCTTCTCCACACATCATTGTTACAGGCCTTTCTTCTCAGCTACCCGATGATGTTAAAGATACTATTTTTCAATGTGTTTTGAAGGACTTGGAACTGTTAGCACAAGCTGAAGAGCCATCAGAAAGTTTGTTTTGGCCGTTTGGAAGCTATGTTTTCTGCTGCCAAGAAGGTGCCATTTGTGTAGAGAATGCAGCGTCTGTTACTAAAATGATGTATTTGATGCTGGCAACAGCTTCTCCATGTTGTAGCATTGAGGATCATCTCAAGTATGGAGATTATATTGCTAAAGTTTCTAACCAGTTTTTGAAGGCTAGAAACTTCCAAGAAGAGGGTCTACCTGATTCTAGCTGTGAAGCTGGAGTGGCATTGGCATTGCAGTCCTCACAACTAACTCACAAGGTACTCATTTTTCTCACCAGGAATACTTGGTTCCTTGCTGCCACGATTAACAAATAATATTTAGCAGATTTGGAATTAAAATTCCACTATCTATAACCTCTTTTGCACTTGAAAGAAAGCCAATTTTCATCTTTACTTGATTTATTTTTTGATTTTTGCTTTAACTAAAATCAACTCATAGGAATCAGTTCAAGACCTTTGCTTATCCATGCAGAACCCAAACACAAGGAAAGAAGTTGCAATTATGGCCAAGGACTGCCTACATATGGCTCAAAATGATCACAACCCAAACCTCACTGCTGCCAATCTAGCAATAAAATTGTCCAAGATAGTGCCCTTTAGAGCTGAGATTGAATGGTATAAAACCCGTTGCGATGAGGCTGACGATCAAATGGGTTATTATGATTCCTTCAAGCTTAAGGGGGGTTCAAGAAGAGAGGCCAGAATCAACATGAACCGCCATAAGCTTGCTGGGTTCTGGAATAGCGTAATCCTCATGTTGGAAAGCAACAAGCTACCTCATGATTTTGACAGAAGAGGTAAGTGGGTAAACGCTTCCCAATTCTATAAGCTTCTAGTTGAGCCATTGGACATTGCCGACTACTACCGAACAGGGATGCACCGCGAACATGGCCATTACATTGAGCATGGAAGGGAGAGGAGGTATCAAATTTTCGATAAATGGTGGAGGGACAGACGTGTTCCAGAGAAAGAAAAGAAGAGGAGCAAATTTGCCAGCTTGACACAAGATTCATGCTTTTGGGCTAGGGTAGAAGAAGCCAGGGAGTGGCTAGATAATGTCAGAAGGGAGAGTGATGTAACAAAGCGACGTCTGTTGTGGCACAAGATTGATGTGTTTGAAAAATATGCAGGGAAGTTGATTGAGAATAAAGAGGTCTCTAACGATGTATTAGCAAAAAATTCAAGCTTTAGTCGATGGATGGAAGAATGGAAGAAATGAAATCACATGTCCTGCAATTCCCTCCCTGGTTTCCAGATTTTGTGGATGGAGAGGTTGTTCCTTAGTCTGCTTTCTACTACAAACATGCTTTTTGTAGGTTTGTAAAATATGTAAAAAACCATTTCGTGTAGCTTTGGTTCATGAATTCGCTTTTATTACTATGGTGCACTTTTTACACAACCATCCTGACCTGCAAAACTATTCGGTCCAATTCAATCTGAAATTTGGTTATCAGAATCAATGTCCACTCAAAACTCTGATGAATTAATCCTTTGATTTTCACGAATTCATTAGATCCTATGACGTAAATATATTTGCTTGATGAATCACTTAAACTCGAAAAGCATATGTTCGAAATTTCAATCTATGCATAAATATTTGAATTTGTGATTGATGTTAAACCTTTTCAATTCGGAATTTCTATGTTCCCAGCAGATCCCTTGAACCATTTTCTGGATTATCAAAGACTAACCCATACCCAAAGCTAAAGGTGCATAATCGAATGTGCCCCAAGTAATTGGATGTTAGGTTGGTAAAAGAAAGACTACAAGTGTTTACAAATCCACAGAAAGTCAATCAGGCAGACTGGTCCTCTTGCTCTGCCCAAATAAAGTGGTCCATCTTTAAATTTCTCTGCAATTACCATTCTTGTAAAGATTGGAACAGCATAGCCACTAACCCACTGTCATGGCCAGGCCTTGGTCCTGCCATGACTGACTCTGAACCAAGCAACGGTCGAGATCAAGCTTGCGAAAAAGTGGCTCTAAGAGTTGTAGGCGTGCATTTGGAGCCTTGGAATATATTACTACCATATTGTACGGGCAGTAGGAGCCTTGAACCACAAGATACGCAGAAAAGTTCGAGACGACGGTCAAGCACCCTCAAGCCAAGTAGCCAGGTGGGTGCCACCGGTAGAAGCAGTGTGTGGGCGTTCCGAGCATGGGAATATCTTGGGGATATTGTGTGTGGACGGTCCATGTCCTAAACCCCGAGATACGCAGGTAAGTATAAGGCAGTACGTCGATGCCTTGGGACCAGCTAGCCAGTCAGGTGCTGTCAGTCGAAGCCATGTGCGGGCACCTTCGAGTGGGTTGGTGGAGCAACGAGCAGAATCAAGGAGTAGTGGTGACCAAGAGAAGGGTCATGGGGCCCTGAGTTAGCCGGAGAAAGGCCTTGAGATGGATGGAGAGCAAAGTGTCCCCATTTCAAACAATCTTACGGTCACTAGTAGGAGACTGAGAACATCTCTTACGCTCTTTATAGGGGGACATCTGGTGTCAGCTCTCCACCACCCCCTTGGCTAGCGGGCAGGCGAGGGCCTGACTAGTCTGAAGTAAGCTATTCCTAGTCACTAGTGGTGGCTAGGTGGGCGGGCATTGTATGGTCACGAGCGTGGCACGATATTTTCTCAGGTCACGGTAAATCCGGGGGCGGTTGGGGTCGACGGACCTCGTATCGCGCCTTTGCGTTGAACCATGGGGTTAGACGGTAGAGATCGTTAGGCCCCTCGGTTTCCCTTCCTCGAGCCGGAAGGATCACGGGATGGCGTTTGCGTAGAAGGGATGCCATCGAGCCAAAGGGATGTGCGGGCTAGTAGGCAGACACGCTGCTAGACCCCTGTGGCCAGTCGGGAGAGGTGTGCTACAATTGGGGTAGTCCACCCAAGCCCCCTTACGGGATTAGCATGATGGTTGGTGTCAACCATGCGTGCGGGCGATTGGTGTGCTGCAGCTGGGGCAGTCCACCCAAGTCCCCTTGCAGGACTAGCATGATGTTGGGTGTCAATCATGCGTGCGGGCGGCCGATACTAATGCTAAGGGCCTAAGCCCTAAGAATAGAGTCTCGTGGGATGAGACGAGCCTAGAGGCTTCGAGCTAGTGGTCGACCAGCTTAGTTGTGGTGCTTGCGTAAACTTGATACGGGAGCTTGCGTACGATACGGGCGGGCATGGTGTTGGGTTCTCACCATGTCAAGAAGTGATAATATCATGAGAACCGAGACTAAGTGTCCCTACGAGCAATCGAGGATCGAGGCTCAAGATTCAAAGCCCTACGGGAAGAGATGGGTGCTCGGGACTACGTTAAGAATCGAGGGTTATGTGCCCCGATGGGGATTCGAGGGTCAGTGCTCGAGGCCTTAAGCCTTGCGGCCAGAAGGATCGCTGGCTGATGCGGGATGAGAGTTGGGTTACTCTCTGTAGAGTTTGGAATGAGCGATCCTATGGGGTCAAAACCAAAAAAGGCTCGTGGGCATGTGGCTTGAAGGATCGAAATTGGTCTGTCCACAAAAAAATGGACACGATAGAAGGCTGACCTTGACTAGGATTAGTCTTGGTGCTGCACGGACACGTGGTTTCAGAAGGAGGAATGCACGGATCATGACAGATTTGGTATTGAGCCTTGGTTTGGCTCAGTGGCGAGATTTACATGACCCCATGTGCGGGCCTAAGTGAAGTGAAATCGAGGTGGTGCCAAGCTCAAAAAGAGCTACCAAGATGCGAATACGGTTCTGTGGCTATGGGGGCTCAGAAATGAGCCAACGACGCGTGTTGCGGGAAATATTGGGCCTATGTAAAAAGGCTCTCGAGTAGGCTCTTGGATGCCAAGCAAAAAGGCACCAGAGTCTAGCCTCACCTAGAAAAAGATGTTGGCATATGTTGGGGCATGGGATGCCTTCACAGTGGAAGGAACCGTAGTGAAACCAAGATGCGAAAAGGGGCTTACACCATGAAATGGTGTTGCGTAAGGCCATGTGGGCCGAGTGAATCTTGTCTTGAGAGGCAGGAGGTATCGAGTTCCAAGATTAATTACTGATGTGTGCACTTGCTGCATGGTGCAGGTGCCCCAGCGGGGGTGCAAGCCGAAGTATTTGGGTCCAAGCATGGAGTCCTTACACAGAGGAGTATGGAGTGGCTAAAGATTAAAGCCACGAGTGGAAGGGTCGGTGGACCATGAGTTGCATTGGTCAATGGACCATGAGTTCTCGTGGTCAGAAGATCACGAGAGTGTGTGAATCAGTGAACTGAGTCTGTGTTGGCCGATAGGAAAGGCTTCACATGAGCTGTGGTGGTCAGTGGGACACGACAGGGTGTAATCTGGTGAAACAAGCAAAGGGAAATGGCCAGTTGACAAGGCCTCAGACATGTAGGTCAGTGGACCTTGAGGAGTGAGCGGGTAAATCCCCGAGTCGAGCAAATCAGTGGACTAGGCATTTTGTCGGATCAGTGGATCTTCGAGTATGTGCGGATTTTGAGATGTCATAGGTGCCATGCTAGATTCAAGGCAAACAAGTAGTAGATTCATAAAGAAGACATGGTTGCGCATAATGCTGCATCAAGTTTTGAGTAAAAGTGGGAGAGACCTGTCAATTCCCCGTGAGACTGAGCCAAGACAGAGGAGCTTGAGCAATGGAGCACAGTGTTCAAGCCGGGAACAGAGATCGAGTTAGCGTGCATTAAGGTGTCGTCTTGAGGGCGGTTGGCCAGAGGGCCACACCTAAAGGGGTGACCTTGGAGGGGCCGAGAGGACCCAAGTTAGGAGATGGTCAAAGTGCCTAAATGCCACTGTGCTAGGGTCTATCATGTAGGGTGCCGTATGAGTACGATTGACCTAAGCACCACATCCAGAGGGGCGCATCAAAAGGTTGATGCTGCAAACGTGCAGTTGGTATGAGGGGTCACGTCCGATGGGATGTACCAATGAGTGGCAAAGCGGATGGTCATTCATTCTACTGAGGGTCATTGATCAATGAGGGTGCCTCGAGGTCGTAACACGACATGATCAAGGGATGAAGCAATGGTATGGCCCATATGAGAACAACCAAGATAGGTTAGGTGGTTCCAGCTAGAACAGAGCTGAGCGACAACGTGATCCATCTACATCAACAATGGACGAGTACTGTGGATGGCACTTTATGTGACGGGATCTCGACCCAATTCTTGAGGGCATAAGTGAAAGACATATGAGTAAATGTCAACTGTGTGCAACAAGATAGTTAGGGTGTGGTCTTGGCGTCAATGAGGGCATCGACATAGTAAGTGAGGGAGAGTGTCATGGCCAGGCCTTGGTCCTGCCATGACTGACCTTGAATCGAGCAGCGATTAAGATCAAGCTTGCAAGAAAGTGGCTCTAAGAGCTGCGGGCGTGCATTTGGAGCCTTGGAACATGTTACTACTATGTTGTGCGGGCAGTGGGAGCCCTGAACCGCAAGATATACGAGGAAGTTTAGGACGGTGGTCAAGCACCCTCAAGCTAAGTAGCCTGGCGGGTGCCACCAGTAGAATCAGTGTGCGGGCATTCTGAGCATGGGAATATCTTAGGGATATTATGTGTGGACGGTCCATGTCCTAAACCTTGAGATACGGAGGTAAGTATAAGGCAGTACGTCGGTGCCCTGGGACCAGCTAGCCAGTCAGGTGCTGTCGGTCGAAGCCATGTGCGGGCACCTTTGAGTGGGTTGGTGGAGCAACGAGCAGAATCAAGGAGTAGTGGTGACCAAGAGGAGGGTCATGGGGCCCTGAGTTAGCCGAAGAAAGGCCCTGAGATGGCTGGAGAGAAAAGTGTCCCTATTTCAGACAATCTTACGGTCACTGGTAGGAGACTGAGAAAATCTCTTACGCTCTTTATAGGAGACGTCTGGTGTCAACTCTCTACCACCCCCTTGGCTAGCGGGAAGGCAGGGGCCTGGCTAGTCTGAAGTAAGCTACTCCTAGTCACTAGTGGTGGCTAGGTGGATAGGCATCGTAGGGTCACGAGCGTGGCACAATGTTTCCTCGGGTCACGGTACACCCAGGGGCAGTTGGGGCCAGCGAGCCTCGTATCGTGCCTTTACGTTGAACCATGGGGTTAGACGATAGAGATCGTTAGGCCCCTCGATTTCCCCTCCTCGAGCCGAAAGGATCACAAGATGGCATTTACGTAAGAGGGATGCCATCGAGCCAAAAAGATGTACAGGCTAACAGGTAGACACACTGCTAGACCCCTGTGGCCAGTCAAGAGAGGTGTACTACAGCTGGAGCAGTCCACCCAAGCCCTCTTACGAGATTAGCATAATGGTTGGTGTCAACCATGCGTGCGGACGACTGGTATGCTGCAGCTGAGGCAGTCCACCCAAGTCCCCTTGCAGGACTAGTATGATGTTGGGTGTCAATCATGAGTACGAGTGGCCGATACTGATGCTGAAGGCCTAAGCCCTAAGAACCGAGTCACGTGGGATGAGACTAGCCTAAAGGCTCCGAGCTGGCGGTCGACCAGCTTAGTTGTGGTGCTTGCGTAAACTTGATACGGGAGCTTGCGTACGATACGGGCGGGCATGGTGTTGGGTTCTCACCATGTCAAGAAGTGATAATATCATCAGAACTGGGACTAGGTGTCCCTACGAGCAATCGAGGATCGAGGCTCAAGATTCAAAGCCCTGTGGGCAGAGCTGGGTGCTCAGGGCTACGTTAAGAATCAAGGGTTATGTGCCTCGATGGGGATTCGAGGGTCAGTGCTCGAGGCCTTAAGCCTTGCGACCAGAAAGATCACGGGCTGATGCGCGATGAGAGTTGGGTTCCTCTCTGTATAGTTCGAAATGAGCGATCCTATGGGGTCAAAGCCAGAAAAGGCTCGTAGGCATGTGGCTTGAAGGATCGAAATTGGTTTGTTCGCAAAAAAAAATGGACACGATAGAAGGCTGACCTTGACTAGGATTAGTCTTGGTGCCGCACGAACGCGTGGTTTCAGAAGGAGGAACGCACGGATCGTGACAGATTTGGTATTAGAGCCTTGGTTTGGCTCAGTGGCGAGATTTACATGACCCCATGTGCAGGCCTAAGTGAAATGAAATCGAGGTGGTGCCAAGCTCAAAAGGAGCTACCAAGACGCGAATGCGATTCTGTGGCTATGAGGGCTCAGAAATGAGCTAACGATGCGTGTTGCAGGAAATATTGGGCCTATGTAAAAAGGCTCTCGAGTAGGCTCTTGGATGCCAAGCAAAAGGGCACCGGAGTCTAGCCTCACCTAGAAAAAAATGTTGGCATATGTTGGGGCATGGGATACCTTCACGGTGGAAGGAACCGTAGTGAAATCAAGATGCGAAAAGGGGCTTACACAATGAAATGGTGTTGCGTAAGGCCATGTGGGTCGAGTGAATCTTGTCTTGAGGGGCAAGAGGTATCGAGTTCCAAGATTAATTACTGATGTGTGCACTTGCTGCATGGTGCAGGTGCCCCAGCGGGGGTGCAAACCGAAGTATTTGGGTCCAAGCATGGAGTCCTTACACAGAGGAGTATGGAGTGGCTAAATATTAAAGCCACGAGTGGAAGGGTCGGTGGACTATGAGCTGCGTTGGTCAGTGGACCATGAGTTCTCGTGGTTAGAAGATCACGAGAGTGTGTGAATCATTGAACTGAGTCTGTGTTGGCCGATAGGAAAGGCTTCACATGAGCTGTGGTGGTCAGTGGGACACGACAAGGTGTAATCTGGTGAAACAAGCAAAGGAAAATGGCCAGTTGACAAGGCCTCAGAAGTGTAGGTCAGTGGACCTTAAGGAGTGAGCGGGTAAATCCTTGAGTCGAGCAAATCAGTGGACTAGGCATTTTGTCGGATCAGTGGATCTTCGAGTATGTGCGGATTTTGAGATGTCATAAGAGCCATGCTAGATTCAAGGCTGACAAGTAGTAGATCCATAAAGAAGACATGGTTGCGCATAATGCTGCATCGAGTTTCGAGTAAAAGTGAGGGAGACCTGTCAATTCCCCATGAGACTGAGCCGAGACTGAGGAGCTTGAACAATGGAGCACAATGTTCAAGCCGGGAATAGAGACCGAGTTAGCGTGCGTTAAGGTGCCATCTTGAGGGCAGTTGGCCAGAGGGCCACACCTAGAGGGGTGACCTTTGAGGGGCCGAGAGGACCCAAGTTAAGATATGGCCAAAGTGCCTAAATGCCACTGTGCTAGGGTCTATCATGTAGGGTGCCGTATGAGTACGATTGACCTAAGCACCATATCCAGAGGGGCGCATCAGAGGGTTGATGTTGCAAACGCGCAGTTGGTATGAGGGGTCACGTCCAGTGGGACGTACCAATGTGTGGCAAAGAGGGTGGTCATTCATTCTACTGAGGGTCATTGATCAATGAGGGTGCTTCGAGGTCGCAACACGACATGATCAAGGGATGAAGCAATGGTATGGCCCATATGAGAACAACCAAGATAGGTTAGGTGGTTCGAGCTAGAATAGAGCTGAGTGACAACGTGATCCATCTACATCAACAATGGACGAGTACTGTGGGCAATGCTTTATGTGACTGGACCTCGACCCAATTCTTGAGGGCACAAGTGAAAGACATATGAGTAAATGTCAGCTGTGTGCAACAAGATAGTTGGGATGTGGTATTGGCGTCGATAAGGGCATCGACATAGTAAGTGGGGGAGAGTGTAATGGCCAGGCCTTGGTCCTGCCATGACTGACCTTGAACCGAGCAGCGATCAAGATCAAGCTTGCAAGAAAGTGGCTTTAAGAGCTACGGGCGTGCATTTGGAGCCTTGGAACATGTTACTACCATGTTGTGCGGGCAGTTGGAGCCCTGGAACGTAAGATATGCAAGGAAGTTCGGGACGGTGGTCAAGCACCCTCAAGCCAAGTAGCCTGACGGGTGCCACGAGTAGAAGCAGTGTGCGGGCGTTCCGAGCATGTGAATATCTTAGGGATATTGTGTGTGAACGATCCATGTCCTAAACCCTGAGATACGCAGGTAAGTATAAGGCAGTACGTCGATGCCTTGGGACCAGCTAGCCAGTCAGGTGCTGTCAGTCGAAGCCATGTGCGGGCACCTTCGAGTGGGTTGGTGGAGCAACGAGCAGAATCAAAGAGTAGTGGTGACCAAGAGAAGGGTCATGGGGCCCTGAGTTAGCCGGAGAAAGGCCTTGAGATGGATGGAGAGCAAAGTGTCCCCATTTCAGACAATCTTACGGTCACTAGTAGGAGACTGAGAACATCTCTTACGCTCTTTATAGGGGGACATCTGGTGTCAGCTCTCCACCACCCCCTTGGCTAGCGGGCAGGCGAGGGCCTGACTAGTCTGAAGTAAGCTATTCCTAGTCACTAGTGGTGGATAGGTGGGCGGGCATCGTAGGGTCACAAGCGTGACACGATGTTTCCTCAGGTCACGATAAACCCGGGGGCAGTTGGGGCCAGCGGGTCTCGTATCGCGCCTTTGTGTTGAACCATGAGGTTAGACGATAGAGATCGTTAGGCACCTCGATTTCCCCTCCTCGAGCCGGAAGGATCACGAGATGGCGTTTACGTAGGAGGGATGCCATCGAGCCAAAATGATGTGCAGGCTAGCAGGCAGGCACGCTGCTAGACCCCTGTGACCAATCAGGAGAGGTGTGCTACAGCTGGAGCAGTCCACCCAAGCCCTCTTACGAGATTAGCATGATGGTTGGTGTCAACCATGCGTGCAGGCGACTGGTGTGCTGCAGCTGAGGTAGTCCACCCAAGTCCCCTTGCAGGACTAGTATGATGTTGGGTGTCAATCATGCGTGTGGGCGGCCGATACTAATGCTGAGGGCCTAAGCCCTAAGAACCGAGTCCCATGGGATAAGACTAGCCTAGAGGCTCCGAGCTGACGGTCGATCAGCTTAGTTGTGGTGCTTGCGTAAACTTGATACGGAAGCTTGCGTATAATACGGGTGGGCATGGTGTTGGGTTCTCACCATGTCAAGAAGTGATAATATCATGAAAATCGGGATTGGGTGTCCCTACGGGCAATCGAGGATCGGGGCTCAAGATTCAAAGCCCTACAGGCAGAGATGGGTGCTCGGGGTTACGTTAAGAATCGAGGGTTGTGTGTCCCGATGGAGATTTGAGGGTCAGTGCTCGAGGCCTTAAGCCCTGCGACCAGAAGGATCGCGGGTTGATGCGCGATGAGAGTTGGGTTCCTCTCTGTAGAGTTCGGAATGAGCGATCTTACGAGGTTAAAGCCAAAAAAAAGCTCGTAGGCATATGGCTTGAAAGATCGAAATTGGTCTGTTCGCGAAAAAAAATGAACACGATAAAAGGCTGACATTCACTAAGATTAGTCTTGATGTCGCATGGACGCGTGATTTGAGAAGGAGGAATGCACGGACCGTGACACCCACCCTATCATACAAATGGGAGTTACGGCTGTAATTATACCCATTAAATATGAGAAATTGGTGAATAAAGTCGAATTGTAAGAATTACTAAAGCAGCATTTTTTTCGAGTATTTCTAATCTAATTCATCCAAATAAATTTAAGTAAATATTTTTTTATAAATTAAATTGACCAATCAAAAAGATTTTAATTATGAAATATAAAATAATTTATAACGTCATAGTTCTAATTACAATGAAATAAAAATTTATTAATCTTAATTTAACAATAAAATTTTTATTTTTATTCTTTAATAAAATTTGAGTCCTTATTCAATTATTATATTTTAATAAAAAGAACATCATAACTGTCGCGTAGTTTTTATTAAAAAGAATTACTTTTTAATAAATAATAATAGAAGCCAATTGATTTTTAAATTTGATTTGTGGTTGGAGTTGGTGTTTAAAAGTTATAAGTTTAAACAAATTTATATGAATAATATTTTTTTTAAATAGATAAATATGAAAGTAACGGTTCCATAATAGATTAAAAATTATAAAAACAAAAAATAAAAAGCAACAATTACTATATTAATTAAAGTTTTATGTACTAACATATACTACCGATAATTGGTGAACACTTGATAATTTGCTTTTAAATAAAAAAAATAGTAAAATCCGATTGACCATTAAATTTGGTTTGTCATTGGAGATAATGTTTGTAGGTTACAAGTTTATATATTCTTTTTCAATCAAGTAAATATAATAATAATGGATTCAATGATAGATTAAGAATTTTAAAAATAATAATATAGAAAACAATATTTTATTATGTTGATTAAAGTTTTTATGTCCTAACACTACTGATTTCATAATTGATGAATATATTGGAGGACTGATTCCGCTACTTAATAAAAAAAATAAAAATTTTCATTACCTTACCTAAAGACAATTAATTACTTTTAATTAAAATTAAAATTAATATTTTGTTAATCATTTTTATTTTTAATTAATTTTCATTGATTTTAATATTTAATTAAAAATCATTTAACTTTAATTACAAATTTAATTAAAAGTGCATTATTCATCTTTGATAAAATAATAGAAATGTTTATTATTTTTTAAGTAATGGAAATATCTTTTCTGCTTTTATAAAGCTAGCTAGAGAAGCAAAGCAATTCTAATCAGGCCGTGGGAATTCTACATTTTGTTTTTTTTCATCAAGTCGATATGCATTTATCCATCTTTTTCCTTCTTAGAGTTCACATCAAGACGACATCGTGTTTTCTAATACTAGCTATTAATCACTAGCGAATTATTGCAAGTTGATTAGTCAAATATTTGATGATTTTATGGGGAAATTTACGAGTGGCACACGAGAAGAAACTCCAACTAAACATTGCCCATGTATAGCATAGACATGCAATAGAGGGAAATCAACCTTCAAACTCTTGTTCATGTACTAGTGTTTCCGCTGTAAGCCTTCAAGTCCAAAGATGCGGGTATTGATACAAATTTTAATCTATTCTTTCAACTCTATCCAAGTACTACATAATTTACAATGTTTGACAATCACTGGATATGAAAGCAGTTTAGAAGCATAAATGACTTTGACTGTAGAGTAGCTGCCAATTCCCTGTTGACCTTTGGATCCTTGCTCCTCCAAGCATGATGAAAACAGTGATTTTGCAACCAGGGGGACCAAGAAAATAAATTTCCCAGTTCAAAAAATGGGAATGAAAACTGCCATTTTTCTCATCTTCATCTCACTAAATCTGTGCCATCCATTGTGCCCACTAGGTCCTCTGAAGTTGTGTCTGTCTCCTCCGCACTGAAAACAACCAAAACCAGCAGGGTCAAGGAAATGAATTTCTATCTTACAATGCATACATGCAATAGTCTCCCATCAAATCCAAAGAGTAGAATATTAAGCTTGAGAATGAAACAATAATTTCTCGTATTCAACAGTAAGACTCTTTGTTACAATGTACCAGGGCAAGTTCCAGGTGCACAAGAAGACTCACCTTACTTTCTCCTAAAATAGAAAATTCTACTCTGGAAGTGGTTAAGGGAGTGGGAAGAGAGAGAGAGAGAGAGAGTGTGTCTAACCAGAATTCTTCTTTTTCTTCAATGAAGCCTGCTTAGGACCTTTCTCCGTCTTGGTAGAAATATCTTTGTATTTTTCAAGTACTCTTTCTTTCTCTTCAGGTAAGCCCAACACCTCATATGCATCTGCCACTCTTTGAACTATTGATCTCTCAGGAGGTTTGCGATCAAAAGCTTCCAAGTCCTTGAAAAGCTTTATGATAACAATAAAGAATAGGTCAATACAAAATATTGGATAAAGTAGTTAGTTACGAGAAAATAAGAACAAGCTAAACTTTTAATTAAGGAAGACTCAAGGAAAAAAAAAAAAAAGACCATAACAACTATCATAAGAACTTGGACAATTGCCTCTTAAGAGTAAGGCCTGTCAAAGATCAGGAAACTGCCTCTACAACATAAAATATTACTTCTGCCAAGGTATCTTTTCAACAAACTTACACCTGTTTGGAATATAAACTCAAACAAATTGTCTACAGTGTTTGAAGCTTGGTCAGATATGGGAAATAAACTTTAAAGGATAGACTAAAAATGTCAAATTCAGAAATATGCAATATGAAGATGCATAATCTAGATGGTGATTATCACCACTATAACTATGATTATGTACAGAAGTTCTTTGAGACCCAACAATTAACCATTTAGCACAATCATTTAAATAGCTGCCTCGGTCGCTCAGACCAAGTGGCATCATGGTGAGGCACCTTGCACCATCTTTCATCCAGGATTTTATTTCTTGGTGGCATTTGGGCATGCCAGGAAATGTGAAGTTATTGGGGCAACAAACAGTGTTACTGGGTCAAGTGGTGGGAAGGGGGAGGCAGGGAGCAAGGCAACAGGTGAAGATCCTGGCAGCCAGCAAGAGATTGAGCAGATAGCCCAAGTGTGATGGAGACGTGACAAGTGACAAGCAGGAATTCCTTTGTGTTGTGCTTGTTCCCCACTTCCTAAAATGGGCAAGCATGGGTTGCAGTTCAGTGATATGACTGAGCTAGAGATGGTTCACATCGGGCTGCTGCCATAGGGTTAGCCTTGTTCAATCAAACTTTCCACTCACCACCAAATTAATTTGCTATTTATGTGCATTTTCCAGTTGGCTAATTTTGACATGATGTCTCTCCAATCAGACTTTGTGACATGATGTCTCTCTGTCAATTTTATTGAGGATTTGGATTTTTTACTCCCTTGTATCTCACCACACTATCTCCATAAAATCACTTTTTCTCCCTGAAATCTTATCATCATGACATTAATGTGGTCAATTAATTCTTAGATAATCCCATATCATCCCACTTTCTCTCATCTGTCATCGTTACCTGAAATTTCTACGGATTCCGCTTGCCTCCTCTCTTGCCTCTTCACCTCTTCCTTGTTACTTGCTTGCAACACAACCCAGAACATGAGCTCAGTATTGAAAAAAACTTTCCTCTAAGACCAGGGAACTAGACACGTCTCACCCTTAGCAATTAGAAACGTTAAGGGAACAATACTGGCACAAGAA
This sequence comes from Durio zibethinus, assembly GCF_047325235.1. Classification (NCBI taxonomy): domain Eukaryota; kingdom Viridiplantae; phylum Streptophyta; class Magnoliopsida; order Malvales; family Malvaceae; genus Durio; species Durio zibethinus. Next base: position 13,973,394 of record NC_143185.1, read on the forward strand.
ATGCTCAAATTAGCAGTAGAAAGAAAAAAGGATTGATGTTAAACACGCAAAGCCAGCTCAGTTGGAACCTTTTTATATACCCGGTAGGGCTGTCCTCAGTCTTAGGAAACATCCAGCATGTCCACATCTGTAAGAAACTAATTCAACAGTCTTTTCCTAAATTTTTCACGAGTTGAAATACTTCTTTAGCTAATTATGCACTGATTGCAAATGATAATGGTGGTAACTGGTGATCCTAGTAGTTATACATGGTTGGCCAAGCATCATGACCTCAAGTTTATGGTGGCAATGACTTTACATACAATTTGCTCAAAATGGCTTTAGATATGCATTGACATCACTGGACCCATTGTGTGGCTTGTTTCAAGGCATAGCTCCCCCTAAGGAAGCATAACAGCTGCTTGCACAGGCCCTTACCATTTAGGCCTTTCCTGCTATTGGTTCCCAAATGAGTAGAGGCTTGTATGCTCGTACCTATAGAGAAGTGTTACAATTTTACTACCCCACTACCCTTTCAGCAGGTATTTATTTTGTTTTAAAGATTTTTTTCAGTTTAGTTTGATTTTTGTTCAACTACTGCAAGTAAAAGAATAAAGATACTCTGAAAGCTCCTACAAAATAAACTAGATATTTTCAGCTTTTTCCAACTGATGACACAAATTATACTAAAACTTGTAATATAAATAAAGGAAGACATAATTACCAAAGATCAGGAATATGAAATGCATGTGTAATAGATGATTAACTAACGAATAAGATTAGACCAATCATTTATAACATGTACCTACAGTTCAAAATGCATATAATTGACAGTTAGCGAAACAAAAACATACCTTTACAAGATTCTCCAGCATGTTGTTTCGATAGTATACAGATATCATGAGTCTGCATAACTGCCAAGGCACTGAATGTAGATCTGCACTGACTTTCTTCACCCAAAACTGATGTGCTTCCTCTGCTCTATTATCCATATCCAAAGCTCGTAGTAACTGTACATATGTTCCCATTGTGTTTCCCTGCCCCTTGCTTAGCATCCATTTAATAACCTAAGAGGGAAGAACAGTTGTTGAATTCACATCCAGAGAGTTGACATGATTCGTGAAATTTGAAGCAGGAGGTACTTAAGTATACAATTTGAAGATTTTACTTTTACCTTTCCTCTTACAAGTAAAAGTATTAATTAAAACAGCAACAAACTGAAAAAAAAAGTACTTTGTAATATGGGGAAGGCAACAACTCATGCTTAGCATAGCAGTTGTTACCCTCTTTAAGAGGATTTAGGCCCAAAGTTAGAATCCTCCCCTCCCCCTTGTATCTCCCATATGTACCCCAAAAAATAAAAAGTGGGGAAGGCTAATACTGATTGAAGTGCCCTCACCAAAACTATTCTGATAAAAGTGAGACCATAAAATTGAACATGTTATAGTAAGTAGAGCCATCTGTTCCTGTCAAAATGAAAATCAAGTCTAAATAATAAGCAAACAATCAACCTTCTCTCTTGATTATTTTTGGATATTATTCTTCTTGCAAGTGGTTGTTTCCAATGTGTGCAAGACTTGCCCTAACCTACACCAAGAAACATAAGAAGCCAACAGCCAAGAAAATGTACTTTTCTTACTACTACAAAGATTAGTTCACTTATTACCAAGAACCCCAAGTACCCTGGATGGTATCTTCTTTCTTAACTTGTGATATAAAAAAAAAAAAAAAATCACAAGTAAACTAACTAAACATTTCAAGTGACTATGTAATAACGTGTGATGCAAAGAGAACATATATCATTCAGACACAGAGAGAGAAAGGGGAAAGCTCATTAAAATGCAAAAATATAAGTGGAGTGAGACTAACTGCTGATACCTGAACAACTCTATGCCACTGATGCTCCTTCTCAAGAGCAAGGATTACATTTTTAAGAGGTCCAATAGGAAAATTCTGCTCCCAAGCAACCCACGCATCAAGAGCACCATATACAGCTTCTTTGCTGTCTTTAATATCAAGAAGCTGCATAGATAAAGTTACATTACCAAGTTAACAACTGATTTTAGCATGCAAAATTAAAGCCACAAAGGAAAATAAAAAAGATGATAAGCTTTTGTACTTACTGTAGTTACAAGAAATTTAATTTTATCCTTTCTTGAAACATTCTGCCCAATTTGGTGCTTCAGTATGCCTCCAACATTTGGTTTGGGATAGAGATTCTCAGCTTGGTTATTACATCGATCCTTAAATGATTCCCATATCAATTAAGACAATAAAAAAAATGAACTCAACAACACAAAAAGTTGAAAAAACTCATCTGAAATTAAGAGCATTTAAAAAACAGATGGAAAATGATTAACAAATTAATAAGATGAGGTATCTCTGTAAACATCTATTATATTTGTGAAATCATGCTTTTCAAAAAATAAAGAAACCCATTTTGTACAAGAAGTAAGCACAAAAAGGAACTTCAGAAATAATTGTTTGATCCTTCTTCCAATCATAGAACACCTTAATCAAACATGTTTCAACTTGAAGGATTATTTTGCCATTTTTCCCTTCATTCTATTTTCAGTAAGTCAGAAAAAGTTTCTCGTACTCTATTTCGTTCCTATAAAAACTGACATTCAGAAGAAAAGAAGGAAAATGAATAGAAATAAGAAGATGATCTGAAAGATTAAATGGAAATTACTGTAAGGTGATATTTGATGACAAATTGAAAATTAAAAATTCCAATTATTTGAAAATTATATTTTAAATGATTTAATTTTTTTTCAATTTGCTAGTTACTCATTTTAAGGACCACTTAATATAATACTTTCAATTAAACTGCAGAAATATTTAGTAGTTTAATCCAACTTATTTCATTCAGTCAATATTAGTTTACTATTACACTACATTATCCCAGTGTTATTAAAGGATCTTCTATGCCATCTTCTATTTCGTAAATCTCATTAATTGTAAAATCACTAAACAATCATGTATTACAATTGCAAAAAACCTAAGAGTGATTCAAGACATAATTTTCCATAACACATTTTCACATTACAAATTTAAGACTTAATTGTGTAGAAATTTGATTCTCCTACATTAGTGCAACTTGATTTTTTAATTTATTTTGGGAATATTTCTCATTTATTCTTCTAATTTAGTCAACTATTCTGATTGTCAAGCTTTTAGGGATTTGTTTTTATTTTGGAATAGAATAATTCTCCTTCTTTTATTATTTTTTGTTTTCTGTTTCATGTAAGTTGTTTTCTAATAAGAAACTTTACTGTTCCTATTTATTTAGATGTACTCCTTCATTCTAGAGAGAATAAGAAGAAATAAGGACAATTGTTCTTTAAGTTTTCTACATAGTATCAGAGTAAGTCAACAAGAACCATTAAACTGTAGCCACATGAGTTTTTGTTATGGCTAGCAAGAGAGAGAACTCTTCTTCTACAGAGGTATGGCATAAGGAAAGTCACAAAGAAGTGATGCTCTAACAAACCCTTCAAAACAAGTCTGCAACCTTTGGAACTAGTTTACTAACACAAAAAGGTAATTTCCTAAACGCCTTAAGTGTTCAATTGGGGAAATATACAATCTTGGATTGTTGATTCAGAAGCATCGGATCACATGATTGGAGATGCATCCTTATTCAACACATATAGACCTTGCAATGATAGTTCTGCTATAAAAATTGCTGATGGCTCTCTCTCAAATGTGGCAAGAACAGGTTCTATTGTAGTTTCGAAATACATAATACTTGACTCTATCCTCCATGTCCCTAATTTAGATTGTAACCTACTTTCCATCAGTAAGCTTATGAAAGATAGATGTTGTGTCAGTAAATTTTTTTCTCAACTTGTGTGAATTTTAGGAATTGGGCTCAGGGAGGATTATTGGCAGTGCTAGGATGTGTACAGAGCTCAACCTTCTTCAAGATGATGCACTTGAGAAACCACAAAACTCTTGTACAGTCTTAGCCTCTAGTACCAATAAGGATGACTTTATCACGTTATGACATTATAGATTAGGACATCCAAATATTTCATACCTAAAATGGCTATGTCCCTCATTATTCAATAACATCTCTAAAGATTTTCAGTGTGAAACTTGTCAACTTTCTAAGCACACTCGAAATGCCTATCCTCGCCTTTCCTATAAATCATCCCAACCTTTCTCAATATTCACAATGACATTTGGGGACCGTCAAGATTTAAGACTATCACAAGTTCTAGGTGGTTTGTTACATTCATCGATGATCATACTCGACTCACTTGGGTATTCGTTATGAAAGAAAAATTCAAGGTTAGCCAAATCTTTCAAAACTTCATCAGCATGGTACAAACCCAATTCCAAGCCAAAATCCAAGTCCTGAAAACAGACAATGGAAGGGAATACTTGAACTCTATTCTCGGCTCTTACCTCACAAATCATAGCATTATCCATAAAAGCTCTTGCGTTGACACTCAATAGCAAAATGGGGTTGCCAAACGCAAAACCAAAAAATTTGATAAAAGTGACCAGATCCCTCTTGTTGACTTCCAATGTGCCTAAATATTTTTGGGAAAAAGCTGTCCTCACTACAACTTATTTGGTTAACTGAATGCCTTCTCGAGTTCTTGGCTTTCAAATACCGTGTCAAACTCTCCTTGCTTCCTACCCGCAAACTCGATTGATCTCTTCCATTCCCATCAAACTCTTTGACTGCATTGCCTTTGTTCATATTAGCCAACAAACCGCTGCAAGCTTGATCCCAAAGCCTTAAAATGAATCTTCTTTGGTTGTTCCCCAAACCAAAAGGTCTATAGGTGTTACTCACCCATTATAAAAAAAATTCTATAGTTCTATGGATGTCACCTTCTTTGAAAATCTTCCATACTACAGCGAGAATGATATTCAAGGGGATAATACTACTCATGAATATCAATTCTTAGCTGTTGACTTGTCAATTTCTCAAGCAGCCCCTTCAAAACCAGATTCCCAACCAAATTCTCAACCTACCCAACCTATTAGCCATGCAAATTCCGAAACCCAATCTGTTCAAACAACTCTTTGACTTTTCAAACCCTAAGGTTATGCAAGAAAAAACAAAAAAAAAAACTAATAGTCTACTAAAGGAAGCAAAAACCATAGGAAGATGTGGACAACTATACACAGCCCAGCACTAAAAATCAACCTGATCTGAGTCTCCAAGAACCTGAAACTAACACTAGTAATGTCCCTATTAAATCTAAAACTAAAACTTGTGAGCTAGCTGGTGACCTTGACATGCTTATTGCATTAAGAAAAGGCGTCAGATCATGCACCCGGTACCCTATTTGTAAGTACATCTCATATGACAGGTTAAATCCAAACTTTTGAGTCTTTACTACTAACCTTGACAATGTGCAAATTTCAAAAAATTTTCAAGAAGCCCTCAATGAACCAGATTGGAAGGTAGTGGTTCATGAAGAAATAAAGGCACTAGAGAAGAATTGGACATTGGAAATTTCAGATTTGTCCAAAGGAAAGAACCCAGTTGGATGTAAGTCGATGTCAAAATCTAATCTTCATTATTCTTGATTAGTTGACTTTGTCTATTTTAGTTAAATCTCTTATTTATAGAATAAGGAGTGATTTGAGTAATTACACCAAATCCATTAGATATTTTACTATTATGTGTAGAGAATAAATTACTCCTTTGATTAATTGTTTTAATGCATGAAAATCTTTCATTTTAAGGCTGAGAATATTCAATCTTTAGCTTACATATTTTCATGCAAGTCTAGCATTGTAATAAAATATATATATATATATATATAAGAATAAAATAGTTTTATTCAAGAGATTTCTTAATGGTATTAGAGCACAATATGAACCTTTGAAAATTTTCACTCAAACTCCAACATGAGCAACCGAAAAGAGAGCCTGGACTCGGAGGTTACCTCTAACTTTGGAGCTAGCGTTTCCCAATCACTGTAGAACATTATCACTCCTATTCGAACAAGTTCTTTAGCCCAAAAAGGTAATTTTCTAAGTGCCTTAAGTGTAAAAATAGAGAAATCAAATTCATGGATTGTGGATTCAGGAGCTTTAAACCATATGATTGGGGATGCATCTTTATTTAGTAAATACAACCTATGTCATGGAAACATCACAGTTCAAATTGCTTATCAAAAGTAACCAGTACAGGTTTTGTTATTATTTCCAAAAAGATAACACTTGATTCTGTTTTGTTTGTCCCAAATCTAAGTTGTAATCTATTGTCTATAAACAAACTTACAAGAGACCTTAAGTGTGCTAATAAATTTCTTCCAAATATGTGTGAATTTCAAGATTTGAACTCAGGGAAGATGATTGGCAATGCTAGGATGTGTGTACGACTCTATATCCTAAGAGCTAGTGATTCTAAAAGACAATATCAAAAGACCTTTTGTGAGGCTTTATCTTCCAGTAATAACAAAGATAGTACTATAATGTTGTGGCACTATCGATTAGACCATCCAAATTTTTTCTACCTCAAAAGGTTGTTTCCCTCATTATTCAATCAAAATCCTAACAAATTTCAGTGTGAAGTTTGCCAACTATCCAAACATACTCATACCACATATCCTAATTAGCCTTACAAATCATCCCATCCTTTTTCAATGATACATAATAACATTTGGGGTCCCTCCAAAGTAAATAACGTTACTGGCTCTTGATGCTTTGTTACATTTACTGATGATCACACCAAGGTTACTTGGGTATTCCTTATGAAGGAAAAATCAGAAGTGGGCCAGCTATTCCAAAACTTCAACAATATGATCCAAACTCAATTCAAAACCAAAATCCAAGTGTTGAGAACCAACAATGGGAGAGAATACTACAATTCAATTCTTGGATCATATCTAATTAAGCATGGTATAATTCATCAAAGCTCATGTGTCAACACTCCTCAGTAGAATGGTATTGTTGAAAGAAAGAATCGACATTTGTTGGAAGTTGCAAGATCCCTCATGATGGCTGCCCATGTACCTAAGCATTTTTGGGGTGAGGTTCTTCTTACTGCTACATATCTTATAAATAGAATGTCTTCTCGAGTCTTTAAATTTCAAAGCCCTTACCAATCCTTTCTTAGTTCCTATCTTCACCTTCAAATCATCTTATCTATTTCCATTAAAGTGTTTGGATGCACTGCATTTGTTCTTACCAGCCAACAAAACCAAAGCAAATTAGATCCCAAATCCATCAAATGCATATTTCTTGGATACTCCCTGAATCAAAAAGGATAAAAGTGCTACTCACCAATAACAAAGAAATTTTACCATTCCATGAATATTACCTTTTTTGAAAATCAACCTTACTTTACCAAAATTGCCATTCAAGGGGAGAATCCAATCACATGGGAATATCAGCTTTGGGAAGATCCTATTATCGAACCACCAACCACTTCTCAAACTCCCTTTCACGTCCAAAACATCCAACTAGATCCTCCCTTTCAAGTCCAAAACATACAACTGGATCCTCCAAGCCCAAAGTCCACGTAAGGGAAAACAAACAAAGAGTTGATTATCTATTCAAGAAGACATAAAACTCAAAAGGATCTATTAGAATGTACTCCTTCAAAGCAAAACCAAGAATCTGAATTGATTCCAAAGATATTTGAATCCAACACAGGTAAAACTCTTACTGAATCTAATTCAATTGAATCTTTTGATGATCTTGATCAATCGATTGCTCTAAGAGAAGGTGTGAGATCATGTACTCAACACCCAATCTGTAATGTGGTTTCTTAAGAAGGTTTATCATCCAGTTATCGGACTTTTGTTACTACACTAAATAATATGCAGATTCCCAATAATATTCATGAAGCACTCATGCAAGCAAAATGAAAGATGGCTATTTTGGAAGAAATCAAGGCCCTAGAAAAAAACAAAACATGGGAGATTTTAGAACTACCCAAAGGGAAAATTCCTGTTGGGTGCAAATGGATTTTTACTGTCAAGCACAATGCAGATGAAAGTATTAACAGATTCAAAGCTCGCCTTGTTGCAAAAGGATTTACTCAATCTTATGGTGTTGACTATGAGGACCATTTTCTCCAGTTGCTAAACTTTGTTCAATCCGAGTGTTAAATCTAAATTGGCCACTCCACCAACTAGATATCAAAACTGCATTTCTTAATGGTGACCTAGAAGAAGTTTACATGGAAATCCCTCCAGGATTCAAAAATTAGGGCAATTCTGGCAAAGTATGCAAGCTTCAAAAGTCTTTTCATGGTCTCAAACAATCCCCACGTGCATGATTTGATAGACTAACAAAAGTGGTAAAGAAGTATGCTTTTTCACAATGCCAAACTACCTCTTGGCATGGAGGTAGCTTGCTCAAGGAATGGCATCTCTGTTTCACAGTGTAAGTATGTCCTAGACTTACTAAAAGAAACCGAAATACTTGGATGCAAACCTCTTGACACCCCTATAGATACAATGAATAACGTACGAATGGAAGAAGGAAGTCCAATAGATAAGGGCAAATATCAAAGACTCATTGGGAAACTCATCTACCTTTCTCATACAAGACCAGATATTGGTTTTTTAGTTAGCATGGTAAGCAGATTCATGAACGATCCAAACGAGGAACACTTGAGGGCTGTGTATCAAATCTTACAGTACCTAAAGAAGAGTCCTGGAAAAAAGGTTGTTTTTTAAGAAGACATCATGCCAAAATGTTGAAATTTACAATGATGTTGATTGGGCTGGATCCATTATTGACCGAAAATCAACTATTGGTTATTGTACCTATGTGTGGGGAAATTTAGTTATTTGGCGAAGCAAGATGCAATCTATGGTGGCTAAATGTAGCACGGAAGCTGAGTTTAGAGCTATGTCTCATGGTATATGTGAGGGAATTTGACTAAAAAGATTGCTAGGGGAGTTAAAGGTCTTTGTAAAAGAATCCATGAAGATATTCTATGACAAAAAAGCTATCATAAGCATAGCAAAAAATCTTGTTCATCATGATAAGACAAAACATGTGGAGAGTAATCGTCACTTCATCAAAAAAAAGATAAGAGGAAAGAATTGTTAGATTAGTTTATACTCCCACATGCCTCCAAACTATAGACATACTCACTAAGGCTCTCTCTCATAACAATTTCGAGAATCTGAAGTCCAAGCTAGACATGATTGACATCTACCACCCAGCTTGAGGGGAAGTGTGAAAATCTAATCTTCATTATTACTTGATTAGTTGACTTTGTCTATTTTAGTTAAGTCTCTTATTTTTAGAATAACGAGTGATTTGGGTAATTATACTAAATCCATTAGATATTTTCTTATTATGTGTAGAGAGTAAATTACTCCTTTGATTAGCTATTTTAATGCATAAAAATCTTGGGTTTTAAGGGTGAGAATATTCAGTCTTTAGCCTATATCTTTTCATGCAATTCTAGCATTGTAATATAAAAATATATATAAAAGAATAAAATAGTTTTATTCTTGACATTTCTTCAATGGATCTTCACAATAAAGCATAATGTAGAAGGAAGTATAAACAAGTTCAAAGCTAAACTTCTTGCAAATGGGTTCACTCAATCCTATGGGATAGATAATGAGGAGACATTTGCTCTGGTAGCCAAACTCAATTTAATTAGAATTCTATTGTCACTAGCAACCAACTTGGATTAGCCTCTCCACCAACTTGACATCAAGAATGCATTCTTAAAAGGTGACTTGGAGGAGGATGTCTACATGGAAATTCCTTCTGGTTTTGAAAGGCAAGACAACATGGGCAAAATGTGCAAACTTCGAAAATCTTTGTATGGACTTAAATAGACTCCTTGAGCTTGGTTTGAATGGTTGACCAAGGCAATAAAGAGGTATGGATTCCTTCAATGTCAATCTGACCATACTTTGTTAAGTTCACTAATGTAGGAAAAAGAGTTATTGTTTATGTTGATGACATCATAATCACCGAAGACCATAAGGAAGAAATAGATGATTTGAAGAAACTCCTTGTAGAAGAGTTTGAAATAAAGGACTTGGGGTTCCTTAAATATTTCCTTGGGACAAAAGTGGCTTGCTCTAAATATGGAATATTAGTGTCTCAGCGTAAGTATGTACTTGATTTACTCAAAGAAACAGGCATGATTGGATGCAAACCTGCCAATACACCCATGGACTCAACTAATAAAATTGGAACTAAAAATGGAAGCTCTCTCATGGACAAAGGGCGATACCAAAAACTAGTTGGGAAGCTTATTCACCTCTCCCACACATGACCTGATATCAAGTTTGCGGTAGGGATGGTGAGTAGATACATGAATAATCCAACCAAAGAGTATCTCAAAGCTATTCATTGCATCCTACAGTACTTAAAAAGAGTCCTAGTGAAGGTTTAATGGATAAGGTAGTCGAGGTGTACACAGACGCTGACTAGGCAGGATCAATAACAGATAGAAGGTCCACTACTGGATATTGCACTTATGTTTGGGACAATTTGGTCACTTGGAGAAGTAAAAGGCAAGCTTTTGTAGCTAGGAGTAGTGCTGAGGCTAAGTTTAGAGCAATGTCCCATGGTATTTATGAAGGAATTTGGCTGATGAGGTTACTTGGAGAATTAAAAGTTCAGACTGTGACATCTTTGACATTGTTTTGTGATAATAAGGCTACTATAAATATTACAAAAAATCCTATTTATCATGATAGGACCAAGCACATAGAGCTAGACCGACATTTCATAAAGGAAAAGATAAAAAATGGGTCGGTCGAACTGGCCTATATACCTACAAGTTCACAAATTGCAAATATTCTTACTAAAACTCTTCCTAGAAGCATTTTTGACGGATTGAAATCCAAGCTAAGTATGACTAACATTCATAACCTAGCTTGAGAGGGAGTGTAGAAATCTGATTCTCCTACATTGGTGAAGCATGATTTCCTAATTTATTTTGGGAATATTTCTCATTTATTCTTCTGATTTAGTTAACTATTTCGATTGTCAAGTTTTTAGGGATTTGTTTCTATTTTAGAATAGAATAATTCTCCTTCCTTTTATTATTTTTTGTTTTTTGTTTCATGCAAGTTGTTTCCTAATAAGGAACTTCACTGTTCCTATTTATTTAAATGTACTCCTTCATTCTAGAGAGAATAAAAAGAAATAAGGACAATTGTTCTTTAAGTTTTCTATAAATTGTTTAATATTTGTATTTTTTCAATTTATCGAATAACACTTAACTAAAAGTCATTTTTATAGAACTTGAAGATCAAGAAAGAATGAACCTCTAATCGAAACTCATCCTTCTAGGAGTGTAAGGAAGTCAAGTCTACTCATGAATTATTTGGGTTCAACTCAAAAATTACTCAGAGTTCAATGTACTTACTAGGCTCAACTGGCTTATGAATGTAATTGAGCTTTTAGTTTTGCAATAAGTTACACAATCTCTCTCTCTCTCTCTCTCTCTCTCTCTCAAGTATACGACCTTGATTTTATCTACAATGATAATCAAGGCTAATTGAATAGCTCAACTTACTTTTAGAATCAAGATCAAATTTGAAGAATAACACTAAATGAAACTTGAGCCACAATTAAGGTTTTGAGTAGAGTTCAAGCATGTAAACTCCGGTGACTCAACTTGGATAGATTCTACCACAAGTCCCAACTAACAGACATATGACAAGCTTACTAACAATGAATGCTACAACTTTGTGAAACTTTACATTAACTCAATGACAACATAGAAACAAAAGAACTGACCTTCACAATATGGTGTGCTTCTCTTCCTTGTCCTTTGGAAATGACCTATATATAAGGCAAAGGGAATGAATAACAGATGATGAGCAAATCAGATGGCCTTGCGGTTTATTTCTTTTCCCCTTTTTAGGGGTTCCAAGAGACAAGTGAAATTTTAAAATTATATGGAAACAACAATGTGTAAACAAATACATATATTTATGCATATAGGTTGGTCTATAGTATCCTTCTTAGAAATGGGATTCATTCAAATAATAAAAAAGTTTAAAAAGCAAAAACAAAAATTTTAGACATAAAAGCAGACAAAAAAGAAACCAATTCTAAATTGAATGGAGAGGAAGAGGGAAGAGCAGAAAAGTTCAGAAGCTGAGTATCTGAATAAAAAGAAGAGCATCAAAATTATAAACCTTAGCAAAGTGTCAGAAAAGGAAAACCATAATCCTAACCAAGAAAAAAATTGATGAATTACATTGTAAACTTACTTTGAAATTTAATCAAACAGGTAATGGGGATAACAGATTTCGGCTTCAGTTGTGAAGGAAAACTTAAAAAAAAAAAAAAAAAAAAAAAAAATCACCTCATATGTGGCAAAGGAGCAACCTCGGAATATCATTTGCGTGGAATGTCCCAAAATCTATAAATAATAATAATAATTATTATTATTATATAAAAAGGAAAAATATAAGTGACTTATTTACATGGAAAAAAGAGAAAGGAAAGTGTACATTTCGCACTGCAATTCGCAGCATCATTATGGTGATCTTTCAGGTGCGATCAGGACGAGACGAGACGAGACGAGACGATGCAACAGGCAGAGAGAGAGAGAGAGAGAGAAAGAGAGAGAGCTGCTGAAACCAAAATAAATATAATATAACTAATAATATTAGTAAAGGGAACGCAGCTCGTGCCGGAAAGACATACGAGAGAATGTCCTTTTGCCGCAGCCGCGAACCTGCGAATCAAGCTACAAGCTTTAGGCTAGTAAAAATGTCCTATATTATTACTTTTTATTAATAAAATAAAATGCTCGAGATGGATGCGACTAAGCCCACCAAGAATAGGACGGGCATGTGGTGGACTCTTGGAAAAATAGATATTTGGATTGGATAACTTCACTTGGGTTTAAATTATTTTTTATTAATAGTTAATGATTTCAATTTATTTGTCATGTATTTTGACTTTTGAGAATCCATATTTTCTTTTTTAATATAAAAAAAAAAAAAGGCGCTTTTGTTTATAGGTACTGTGTGTCTTGAAATACTCTAAGCAATTAAAGATATGGATGGATCCGGTTGTCACTTGGTCGACAATTTCTTGATAGGCCTCAAGTGCCTGCCTTCTCGTGCCATTACCTCTTTATTCTACTGTATCTTTTATTAAGACAAGAAAGTAAAAATAAATAAATAAATAAAATTTAATTTGTGTTATACCAAATCATTTAGTCTACTGGATCTTAAAAGAGCTCTGCTCCTACATGACAACGTCAGGTCTGGTAACTATGATAAATGCCTCCCTTACTTCCTGTATCATCCAATTTTTAAGATAAATGCCACACAGATGCAAGAAACTTCAGCAAACTATATGGCAGATCACTGGCTAAGAGTCAATCCTGGTGCTGAGTGAAAAACGCTTTCCAATTGCAAGAGCAGTACTTTAGCACATAGTAGTAATACATTCAAACACTAACGAATTTAAAAAGCAACAAGCAAGCATGCCAAACAAGGTAATATATATATATATATATATATGGCAATAACATGCAAGTGATGGACACCTAATATTTACAAGAAATACAGGAAAAAGAAAACTCAAACTTTCTAATTACATGTAAAATTGAAATATAATAGTAAATCAAGGTATGTATTCCATTGAGTATGCAATGGTCTGCACTTGTCCAAGCGTCAAAGCAAGGATTTTGAAGAAGCTAACAATTTTTGGCATTTCAATTTGTGCAAGGCCTATTAGCAACCGCAGCAAAAGATAGAATCACTACTACAATGATTTTGGATCATCCAAACAAGATGAAAGTTCGCTTTGAAAATAAAAAGTGGCATGGTACCAATCTTAGTTTAAGTGACACAAAGGCTACCATCTTTTAGGAGAAGTTTACTGCTTTGCTGGTAGTGACCTGAGGGCTCTCACTAAACTACCTATTGCTAGTTCACACTTCATTGTGCTTCCCAGCCGCTGAGTAGCAACATCTAATAAAAGATTAATGATTGATAACACAACACAAAAAAAAAAATGCAAAAGCTGGGTTGAGCATATGTTTAGCGTACTAACAGCATACAACTACATGGGGTTTTGTTCTGATAATACCAAAGAAAAATTAAACTAAATCTAAACTCAAGCAGCGACAACCTCAAGGATGTGGACACTAGCACATACATATAAAGAGAAAAACTGACCACACATCAGACAACGACAGTCTTTAAAATCCCTTTGCTCCTGTTTGTAAACAGTCACCTTTCAGTCAAGGAACAATTAAGATTTCTTTTTCTTCTTCTAATATATTAAGAATCCACAAGAATCCACTGAGAACGTATGTTGAGTCCCAACATATCAAATATCGAAATCACAACCAGAGCAAACAGGAAAGAGAAGACCAAAGTACCAAATTTCCCACACCGCAAACAGCCTCCTGCTCCCCCTTTGGCTCTTGAAGGCAGTGGGTCAGTTTTAGAGACAGAGAGAAAGAGATGATGCTTATCTCTTCATCTTTCTAATCAATATAGTTTAGGTCCGGCTAGAAACCATCATAACGATGGCTGTCCGATGGCCAGGGTAATTAGACAAGTGGTTCGGCTTATTTCTTTTTCCATTCAGACAACATGAAACAAAAAGTTTCTATTTCCAGTAATTCTCTCAGTACAGTCTCTCTCTCTTTCTGTCAAGTTCCTCCACCATTCCATGATATTATCAGTTCACCTTCATAGGCTGAGAAATTAATGGGACCTCAAGACATGTGATGGCTATAGATTCTCATAAAATATAAATCCATGGAGCTATAGTTAGATATAAATTTTAGGAGTCATCACTTTAATCACCTAATTGAATCTTACTTATTTAAAAAAAAAAATCTAAAACTTAATTTAGGTATCTTTAAATAATAAATTTTAATTTATAAAATTAAATTTTTTATTTGAAAGTATGATTTCATGTGAAAAAAATTATAGCATTCTCACAGCATTCATTCAAATGATACCAGTTTGATTTTAAGTTATCCATGTCTTAAAATATTTTTTATAATTATTGAATAATTTAATTATAAGAAATTGATCCTAAAATTATTCCAATAGTTTGATAATAATTTAAGATAATTTTTTCACTTTAAGAGTATTCATGAAAACTAGTGTCTCACTCTAAAGAAACTCTGTCATCGGATTCATTTAAATTTTATTTAAAGAAATAATTAGTAAAATCTTCCAATAGTTTACTAAAATTTACTTTGATGTAGATCTTCCAATACTTTGATGAAATGTTGTTTTAAAATTATGTATGAAATTTATTTTAAGAAAATTCATTAACCCCTCTAATATTTTAGCAAGATTTAATTCAAGATTTTGATCCTCCAATAGTTTAATAGAATTAAAAATTTTATTAATATGTTTTACATAAAATTCATTAAGTTCTCCAATATTTTGTTAAGACTTAATTCAAGATTTTAATCCTTTAATAGTTTGATAGGATTAAAAATTTTATTATTATTAAAAAAAATTATATTATGAAATTCTCCAATAGTTTGGTAGAATTCATAGTTTAAATTTTTTAAACCCATGAAATAAAAATTCATAATTTAAAACTCATAATCTTTAAATTTTATTTTAAACATAAATAAAAAAAAGTGAAATAAATGAATAAATATATAAATAAACAAAATGTGAAAATTACCTTAATAGATGGAGACACGCCTAGGTGGAAGTATCCTTTGATCTGTAGTGACAGATAGTCACCAATTCCAACTAAAGAGCTCTGCCACCAATTTTAACTAAAGAGCTTGAGTATAGATATTGCTACTCATCCATTTCATTGTGGGTTTCCCTTTTTTTCTTTTGTGTACGGTTAATTGTGTTTTATGTAGGGCATTTTGTTAGAAATTTTATGGATTTGCATTAAATGAAAAAGGATTACAGATTTGATTATGCTCTGAATTGATTTTTTTTTCTTGATTCTTTTTAAAATTGATTTAATTAATTTTTGAAATTATCTCGATTTTCCTTGATTTTTAAAATCTCTCAAAATTTCCCAAATTAAATCTAACTTTGATTTCTTTTCAACCT
This sequence comes from Durio zibethinus, assembly GCF_047325235.1. Taxonomy (NCBI): domain Eukaryota; kingdom Viridiplantae; phylum Streptophyta; class Magnoliopsida; order Malvales; family Malvaceae; genus Durio; species Durio zibethinus. Next base: position 13,989,356 of record NC_143185.1, read on the forward strand.
CCATTTAATATTTGAAGATATCATATTTTAGTTTTAATTGCTGAGATTATCCTTAATTATTACTCAAATTAGTCCATATATTTTATTGACATGATTTATGATAAAAATTTAAAATCAGATAAATACAAAAAAACTATAAGATAAATAAATAAGATAGATAAATATAAAAAAATGTAAGAAATTGGACAATTGGGCTTAGATTAGATATGAGCCCAATTGGTTTAAGCCTTGGACTAAATAAAATGTCTACAACTAACCTTTTTAGCATAGTTTTTGTAAAACAAGAATTGCACAAAAAATATAGATATCCATTACATTCGAGCCCAAATTATTCAACTTTTTTCTTTTTTCTTTTTTTTTTTAAAAGCTTTTCGAAAATGAAGACACACAATTTTTTAAAAAATTAAGGACAACACCTAAAGATTTTGATAATCATGCCCGAAAGTCTTATAGATCATGTCCAAAGAATTTGAAGATTAAGCCTGGAGACTTTACAAATCATTTATTAAAAACTGCTCATTTAAACAAAGGCTACACAACTTTAAAAAAAAAATGGTACCTAAAAGTTTTAAAAAATCATATCATGTCCGAAGGACTTGAAGACTATACCAGGAGGTATTAGAGATTATGCTTGGAGGTCTTACAAATCTTGATTCTAAAATAGATTCAGTTTAAAAAACTTACGAATCTTGCCCTGAAAATTTAGAGATTACGACCAAATGTCTTACAAATCTCAACTCTAAAAAAAATTAGCTTAAAAGACTTACAAATTTTGTTCGAAAGACTTAATGATCATCTTCAAATGTTTTCGAGAAAAAAAATCCTCTAAAATAGAGGCATTCACAATTTTAAAATTTGAAAAATGTTCTCCTCACCTATTTTGTTCGAGTCCAGAAAAACTGAAAATTTTTAACTTGGAATCCAAAGATTCACAATTTGAAAATTCAAAAGTTCATCACAAAACTTCAAAAATTCACCAGACTTTCAGATTCACAAGAATGGAATATTCACAAGATTTTAAGATTTGTAAAAATTTCAAATTCGCTAGAGTTTCAAATTTGCAAGATTTTCATATTTGCAAGAACTTCAAGTCCGTGAAAGTTCAAAGATTAACAAGACTTTCAGATTCGTAAAAATTTCAAATTCATAAGAACTTCAGATTCGTAAAAGTTTTAGATTCGCAAGTGATTTATATTCACAAAAACTTCATATTCGTAAGATTTCAGGTTTGCAAGAATTTTAGATTTGCAAGAACTTTGAATTTACAAGAACTTCATGTTTGTAAGAGTTTCTATTTCGCAAGAATTTTCATCATTGTAAAGATTCACAAATTGTAATTCACAGACAATATTCAAGTATTCGAATTCAAAAGATTTAAAGTTTCATATAAAAAAAATTCATGAATTCACATAAAAAATTTCAAGGTTCACCTCTAGAATTAAAAAATTTTCATTCAAAAATTTTAAAGATTCACACTCAAAAGTTAAAAATTTCCATTCGAAAAATTTAAGGATTCATAGCCAAAATTTATATTTGAAAAATTTTAAAAATTCACATTCAAAACTTAAAGATTTTTATTTTAAAAACTTAGAGATTCACATCGAAAATTTTTAAAATTCACATTTAAAAACTTTAACATTTCACAACCAAAATTTCAAAGATTCTTATCTGAAAAATTTCAGGGTTTCATTTCCAAAATTTTAAATATTCACATTTGAAAAATTTTAAAAATTCCCATCCAAAATTTCAAAGATTCATTTTCATAAATTTTTAGAGATTCACATCTAAAGTTTCAAAGACTCACATTCAAAAATTTAAAGATTCACATTCAAAGTTTCAAAGATTCACATTCAAAAAATTAGATATTCATATTCAAAGTTTCAAAGGTTCTTTTTCAAAATTTTATAACTTCATGTCCAATGATTCTCATTTGAAAAAATTTTAGGCTTCACATTCAAAATTTTAAAGATTCTCATTCGAAAGGCTCATTTAAACAAGGGCTCTATAACATTAAAAGTTTGGACAATTTTGCTTGTCAAAATAAAATTTCATAATGCAAGATCTTCCTCATTCAAGAATTCAAAAGTTAATCATTTTCTCCCAACAAAGTCAAAATTTTTTATACAATAAATGCCATGATATAATGCCTTCTAAATGATACAAATGCATGTCCTAAACAACAATACAGATGCCATAACATGATTCAAATATTTACTACATGAAATGCCCCAACAATGATGTAAATGCAATTTCAAACAATGATTTAGATACTTACCAAATAACACAAATGCATGGTAGAAACAAACAATGATACAAATGTAATATTCAAAACAATGGATTAAATATTCACCAAATAATGCAGATGCATAGTCCAATCAATTATGCAACTTACAAATTCTCCAAATGATCTAAACCATTATGCAGATGCAATTATCAAAGTAAAAACTTATACATTTACCAAATAGTGTAAAAACAATTATCAAAACAAAGTATTTTTGTTGCCCATTTGAAAATCATTTTTTTCCTATCTATCAAAATTCATAACACTTTAAATTTCAAAATTTTCAAAAACTCCCAAAAGAATGGCAATCAATTGCCCCTAAAAATGCCCTACATATAATTTTTCCAAGATCAAAATGTATCAATATATGACATTTAAATCTCTTGAAAATCGATGTTACTGCTCAAAATAAATTAGTTGAATCTTGGTTTTTCCAAAAAGATGAAATGGCTTGGCATATTAAGATTTCAATTATTAAAAAATACTTTGTCATTGAATAAAAAAAAGAAAATCAATATTTATTCATCTAAGCTCACCAATGAAAGTTTAAATTTAAGAAATAATTCTTTTTAAAGAACAATTCATTTTGGCACTCCCTTAGGTTCTTGATATGGGACATTTTAACAAATATCAAGACTAACTATGATAGGCTCAAAATTTTTAAAAAGGAAAGAAAATGCTCAAATTTTAAAACAAATCTTCAGATTAGGATTTATCTTCTTGAATTTCTCAAAGATCTTCATTGTTCATGGGTTCCTTCAAAATCACCTTCTCTAATGAACTTGTTTGAGTAGCTTTCAAACTTGCTCTAGACTGTCTTTTCAAGTTTTCACCCTAAAGCTTCATTCAATCTTTTTTTTTTCTTTTTTCCCTTTATTTTCTTTTTTTTCTATTCCAGCATACATTTGAAAACTCACAATTGATCCAAAATTAAAAAATGATGGTGATTTCCTAAAGAAAAACTCTTCAATTTAGATATCCACACTTGAATAAAATTGACTTTTTAAAAGATATAATTTGAACTGGGGTTTAGGGTTTTAAAAGAAAATGATAAATAGGCCTAAAAATGTGTTTAAAGGTAATCAAACCAATGATCAATTTTCTTTTCAAAGACATTTGCCTTTTCTATTTCTCAGAACATACATTTTCATTTTTTTTCTTACATTTTTTTTATTTTTTTTTGTTTTTTTTTTTCATTTTTCCACATCTTAACAAATTACCAAAAATTTTGAAGCTTGTCTTTTGACTGTAAGAATTCATTTTTTATCCTTAACTTTGGATTTAATGCTTTCTCAAAAAACCCACTTTTATATCTGCCTCTAGTGTGAAAAGTGATCCATGGTTGGGGTTTCTTAAAAAAAAAATTTAATAGACTCAAAAGAGATAACAAACAAATATTTTCTTTTTGTAAAAAGAATATAAAATATGGCAATTTATCAAATCAAATATGGATACCTATATTAAAAAGAAATTTTTAAGAATAGATTTTTCTTTTATTTTAAAATTCTTTAAATATTTCATATGCAATTTTTATTTATTTATTTATTTATTGCAACTCAAGCTCATTGTATCATCTTATTACATCAAATGAAATCCCAATATAACAATCTTCATTTTCATAACCCATACCAAAAGATGAAATTGATGCCATCTAGAAGAAAAAATATTGGAAAAATTGAATAATTTGGGCATTTTGATAAATTTGTCCCAATATGTGTGCAAAGAAAAATTTTAAGGCAATAAAAGAAAGAGAAAAGGAATGTTGCATAAATCAACATGTCAAACAAAGATATTAAGGGGATATGATTTTTTCAGTAATTCTACCCTAAAAAAGAAATTGGAGAAGTTTAGGCTTAGTGAAAAAACATAGGTAATGGTGTGTTTGAAATAGTCTTGAAACTTATCAAATTGTTAAAATCTAAAATCTTCAAGAAAAAGCCGCATGTATTGGCTTACAAAAAATTTTTCAAACAAGATTTTTGAAACTTCATTACTCATAGCCTTAATAACGATCATTGACTTGGAAATACTTCTTTGTTCAGTGAAAATTAGGATCATAAAACTTGAAAAGTCAAGCTTTGAGTGGTGTGGTGTTCAACTAAATTAGAGTATAAAATGGTAAGTGAAACAATTGTGTATGTTCATTCTTGTTAGCAATCATCAATTCTTTTAATATTGTTTCCACAAAAAAATTTCTTTACAAAGAACATTTTCCAATCATGGAAAGAAATCATGTGGGTTTTTATTGTCAAATAACTCAAATGGATGAAAAAAATATATAAATATATACAGATACATGCATGTAAATCATAATGAAAAATAGGAATTCATATTTACGTATCAAAATTTACCCTAAACAAATGAAATAATGTACATACAAAAATGTATATACGAATCCATGTATGCAATATATAATAACAATAAAAATTCATATTCAAAACTATGTACAAAATTGGAAAGGCAAAGATATTTCCAAACAAATGAAATAACATACATACAAAGATGTTTACATAGATTTATATGCAAATACATGTATACAATACATAAATGAAAACAAAAATTCATACCCAAAACTATGTACAAAATTAAAAAGACAAAAATTTTCCCAAACAAATGAAATAACAAACATACAAAAATGTTTACATGCATGTATGCAATACATAGTAAAAATTCATATTCACAACTAAAAAAATAATTACTCTTTAATTTACAATTAAGCGTTCACATCTTTTAATATATGAAAAAGTAAAATGGAATAATGCATAAATGAATGCATATATGCATGAATGCAATAAGAAGGATTTAATGATGTGAATACATATATATATACAATAAAAAAAAAAGTTAATAAACATGATATATACAAATAACAACATAATATATAAAGAACAACATAAAGGGTTTGTATACAAATAATATATACAAAGAATAATATATAAATTTACAAGCAAAACAAATGTTTCATCATGTATCTATTTAGGATTTTCTAACAGAAGGGAAAGCATGGCTCTAACTTGGGTTCGGACCTTTAGGGTTTATTTACATGCTAGGTTCAAAAGTTTGATAGTCTAGAGGTTCCTAAAATATTTCCTACATCATTATCCATTATAGATTAATAATGTATTTTAATCTTCAGCCACCACAGGCTACAGGTGAAAAATGTTTAACTTCAATAGGAGTATTTTGCTAACCCATGTAGAGATATAAAATCTCATAAAAGCGTAAGTACTTTACTCCCTTATAAGGGACGAAGCTATAGTGTAGAGCTCATGTTATCTTATACATATGTAAATGAATGACATATATGAAAAAAATAATAAACAAATAAATAAAACATAGACAAAAAGAGAAAAAAATTTTCAAATTTATTAAGTTATGCTTGGATAACATGAAATTATTTGTGGGCCTGACTCTCAAAGTCTCTAGTGGAGGTGCCAAACTATCATAATGTATAAATTCATAGACCTATCACTAAACATAAATTTTAAGAGTTGCCTTCAATCTTTTTTATTTAGGTGTGATTGGCTATCTAACTGAATCTGTCACATTCTATCTAACTAAATCTGTCACATTTTAAAGAGAAATCCTAAGCTTGACTTAAGTATCTTTAAATAGTATATTCTAGGCTACAAAGCCAGATTTTAGGTTCGAGAGTATGGTTAACCGCGAGAAAGGTTATAGCACCCTTACATCATCTATCAAAGAATGGTACTAGTTTGATTTCAAGCTATCCAAGCTTTAAAATATTTTTATAATTTGTCAAATAATTTAATTATCATAAATTGATCCTAAAATTAATCCAATAGTTTGGTAGTGATTTAAGATAATTTGTTTACTTAAGAAGTATTCATAAAGATTAGTGTCTCACTTTGAAGAGGCTCTATCATCGTATTCATTTAAATTTAATGTAAGGAAATAATCAATAAAATCTTTCAATAATTTGATAAAATTACTTTGATGTAGATCTCCTAATAGTTTGATAGGATTGAAAATTTTATTAATATTTTTTACAAAAAATTCATTAAGTCATCTAATATTTTGTTAAAACTTAATTCAAGATTTAACTCATTCAATAATTTGATAGGATTAAAAATTTTATTATTATTATTATTTTTAAAAAATTCTTTAAGTCCTATAATAATTTGGTAATACTTAATTCAAGATTTAAATCCTCCAATAATATAGTAATACTGAAAATTTTGTTATTATTAAAAAAAATTATATTATGAAATTCTCCAATGGTTTAGTAGAATTCATAAAATTTCTAAACCTATGAAATAAAAAATTCATAATTTAAAATTGACAATCTTTAAATTTTATTTTAAGCATACATAAAAAAAGTTAAATAAATGAATAAATATATAAATAAACAAAATTTGAAAATTACTTTATGATGAAGAGATGCCTAGGTGAAAGTATCCCTTGATTTGTAATGACAAATAGTCATATATTCCAACCAAAGAGCTTTGTCACCAATTCTAACCAAAGAGCTTGAATATAAATTGCTACTCATCCATTTCCTAATAGATTTCTTTTTTTTTTTTTTTCTTTTATGTGTGGTTAATTGATGTTTATAAAAAGCCTTTTATCGAAAATTTTAAAGATTTACATTAAATGGAAAGAATTGTAAATTTGACTATGCTCTGAATTTATTTTTTTCTTAATTCTCTTTAAAACCAGTTTAATTAATTTTTGAAATTTTTTTGATTTTCCTTAATTTTTAAAATCCTTCAAAATTTTCCTAATTAAGTTGATTTTGATTCCTTGCTTTGATTTTTTTTTCAACATTCCTTTAATATTTGAAGAGATTATGTTTTAGTCTTAATTGCTGAAATCATCCTTGATTAATGTTCAAATTACTCCATAAATTTTATTAACATGATTTATGATAAAAATTTAAAATCAGATAAATAAAAGACTAAAACATAAATAAATACAACAAACAAAATATAAAAAAAATATAATCCAATTAATTTCACCCAAACTAAATAGGTGTCTACATAGATAATGCATATATATTTGCAAAGCTCAAACATAAACATCTTTTAACATCAATTCCCACAAACCCCATCATTTCTATAAATTCCAATTATCATCATCACTCTGATTTAAAAAATCTAATCCAACCATACTATGATTCTCAATAAACTGACAAGTTGAAATGGAGTTAACTAAACAATGCACACACTTTGAGAGGCAGCAAGGAAGCTAATGGACTGAAACAGAAAAATTAAAAGCAAATTAATCTAAAAAAATCAACCAAGATAAGCCCAGTATTCAGTAAGTTTCATTTGACTGCCATTGCTTTCATCTAATACCAACTACATCAATAAGATAAAGCGAAACAGAGTAAGAGTGTCAAACCTATATAGAATACAAAGAAGCCTCCAAAAGTCTAAACTTACTATTCAGTTATCAGAACACATAATAACCTTTTACTGGGACAATCCAATGTAGAAGTAGTCCACATATAAACAACAAGCAAACTTGGAGGCACCTTCATCAGTTTCATTTTTACAGTCTCAAAACTGCTTAGATACACAGATATTTATATGTTTTACAAAAATGTAAATTCTTTCATATAATAGTACCATTAATTATTGAAAGGAAATGGAAAAATTAGATTTAAAAATTTCTTATTGCAATATTTTTTTCATTCTTAACAATCAAAGATAAGATGCTAAAAGCCAAAAACAGTATAGTAGCATTGTATGACTTCACCATGATCAAGATACATAAACTGTTTGAATATTCATAAAATAACATAGACCATCAAAAGACAAAGAACACCCAAAATCTAAAGCTAAATCCAATGCCACATGACAAAAGAAAATGATGATTGCTAATCTGCAAGAACAAGAAGCCATAAAATTCCACTTAAAACTTAGTTTACTCGGTGGTGTTGAATAAGACAAATTATTGTGCTTCTAGAGTTTTCTTCTTCTTCTTATCCCTAACCTTGATGTCAATGGCGCTTAACTTTTTTACTGCAGTCTTGTTTTTCTTGTTGGAGACATTGTCACTATTGATTTCACTTTTTCTGTTAGCCCCAGAGTTAATGTCATTACTATTTTCATCCATGTACTGAACTTGGTGTATCCTCCCCTTGTTTTTCTTCTTCTTCTGATGAGAAGCATCTTCTTCTTCTTCTTCTTCTGCTTGTTTTTCCTCCAAGAGATCTTTAGAAGAAGGGTGATCAGCTTCAGCCAGAATCTTCAAACGCAGATCAGGCACAGTCTGATAAAGAGGGAGGGCCAAGCTGTCAAGCAACTTTAAATGGAACGACCTGATATTGCCCCACTTGCTCGGTACAATCTCTGCAATCCCGTTAATAGCAGCTATCACATTTTCAACAATCACTTTTTTTCCCATGGAAAGTTTCCCCACCTTCACCACGCTGCAAGTTCCACTACTCAAGAACAGCATAGCAGAGGCACAAGCCTTGTGAATCTGCTCCTTCCAGTTGTTGTGCTTGAGGTCCACAGGCACTGGAATCTTCTTCTTTTTGAAAAACTGCTTCCCCAATAGCCGAGGGAGAAGCGGGATAATCCTCTTATCCGCGAAAAACATGTCATAGGTATCGCAGAGCTTTCTTTTGGCCTCGAAGGGCCGATAATCAGTCTTGAGCTTGGAAAGCTTGACCACCTTGCTGATGGGTATGTTGTCGGACTTGATTTTCTTGGACGCAGCATCTTTGGTGAGGCCTGACTTGGGGCGATCATCGATGACCATGCAAAGCTCGGCAGGATCCGTAAAGGGGTCGATGAGGGGGTGAGGGAGAGGCACCTTGTGGGGATTAACGCGAGGCTTTTGAGGAAATTTCTTTAGGCTGACGATGAGATACAGCAACTCATCCTGCTCAAGAAGTTGGGGCTTTTGGGTATGGGACTGAGAATCTCTCCATTTCAGCAGAGCACTCACAGCTCTCTCCACTCTATTGGGGCTCACTCCAGATGAAGCTGCCGCTTCGCCAATATTCTTCGCCATTTATCTTCTATCTGCTGCACGCCGCCACTTCTCTCCAAATTGTTGATAGGGTTTTAGGGGCTTTTAGGGTTTTGCCAGGAGATCTGGAACGCTTCGAACCCTAATAGAGTGGAGTTTTTAAATAGAGGTACAACAAATAATGAAAATAAAAGTACAAAAAAATAATAAAACAGAAAATACAAAAATATAGTCGCTTGATTTTACAATCATCCCGTTCAATGCAACTTCATTTACTTAATTTCTATGTGAGAGCGTATTATGATTGAAACTTCACAAGGTGCATTTTGTTCACCAATTTTTAGATTAAAAAATTTTGAAAAAAGTGATTTTGAATTGAAATATATGATTCTTAAATTTTGTTCATCTAAAAATATAATTTTTTATATTTAATTTAAAAAATATATAAAATTATTAAATAAAATACTTAATTATATTATCTTTAATTATATATGAATAACTTGTGACGTGTGAATAATATATAAATATAACTTAATTTTCATATAACAAATAAATAATATTACTTTCATTGAAATTAAAAAAATTTTAAAAAGTATTTTTTTTTATATTTTCAACAAAATTTTTTTTTTTTTTATCTTGAAACATCATTTTTATTAAATTCTATGTTTTTTTTTCATACTTTTAATAAAAATAGCATTTTTTAATTATTAAATTTTTTTTTTCATATTTTAAAAAAGTCACATTTTAATCATAATTTTTGTCAAAAAATTTCAATAACACTGTTTTTATCTAAAATATAAAAAAGACAACATTTTTTACATAAAAACATAATTTTTGTTAACAAAAATTACATATTTTATTAAAAAAACGTAATTTCTATTGAATTTATAAAAATTTAAAAAATAAATTCTCATAATATATCAACAAGCAAACTATAATATATATATATATATATAACATTTTCATAATATATTTTCAATGATGATCACATTTTTAATCTTAAAAAAGTGACTTATTTAAAATATAACAAAAATCTCGTTTCTAATTAAAAAAAAGTTATTTAAAATTTTTTTATTAATTTAACTTTTTTTTTCTCTTTCTTTTTCTTTCATACCAAATACAATAAAAAATATTTTTTTCACCTTTTTCTCTTCTTTTCATTTCTTTTTCTTCCTGCCAAACATAGTACTAGGCCCATTTAGAAGGAAAAAAAAAACATGAACTTTAAACCATGCATCAAACTGCAAAAATCAGGAGTCGCCTTTTCTGTCTGCATTTTATGTTATCCACATCCCAGCTAAAGCCGAACCATTTTCTTTTCACCACATTTCTTACAATTATCGAATCACCAATGAATTGTACGCAGCTCAACCATTTGTGATTGTCGAGTCCATGTGAGCTTATATAAAATTTGGATGGGCCTCACAAGTCAGTTGTGATTAGACAGATTTATAGTTGATATGGTCTCAAACAAAAGAAAAACTGACCAAACAAAAGAAATAAGGTACCGAGCAGGAACACCATTTGAAAGGCATTACATGCCACGATTTGGGCAGGCACTTGCAAAGTGCGATGGATCACCACAAACATAACACCTTCTGCTGGATACGGGATCCCCTGTTGCTGACACAAAAGTGACGTCAGCAGTGCGTGCTCCATTGTGGCCAAATTGACCGTGGCCACCTCTCCTTCTGGAATTGGATGCTGAACTATTGATGCACTCACGTGGAATGCTTCTTCCGCCATTACCATTATTGAGGGTGTCCTCCCATCTGCATGAACAAGGTTTGAGTAAACCAGCCATTTGATGAAGCATGTAACACAAGGACATGTCTACTTTAGGCATGAACATTACACAAGATTTATATCAGATACACCTTCCATGTATCTTATTTACAAATGAAAAGCAAAATAAATCACTGCATGTCTTGTTCGCCTCATGGCACTATTGATGAATTTTAGAGCACCTTATTAAGTTATACCATGTTGTTCACAAAGTAAAGAAGTCATTACACAATCCAAAATCAATGAAAATTATTGTCGTCCCTTATCAGATGTAATTGAATAAGCATTAATGCAATTACAACTCTTTGAACAGTTGCTCATCCCTGTTTCTTTAGGATGCTGAATTAAACTATTGAAAAACAGAAAGGGAACCAGTAGTTCACTAGAACAGTCTCACAGCTTATTTACGAAAAAAGGTCCAAGGAATAGAGTTCCAGGTTTACTTACATAAAGAAATTGCATTCTTGTGATGGACATGAGTAGAACTTTCTTCCCCTGTTATTTGCTGTATTAGCAGTTCGTAAAACACATGGTGTTCTGCATGTGCTACAGGATATTGAAGGGTCCCCTGCATAAATGGAAATATCATAAAAATAGAATTCAGAATCAGAAGCTCTGCTGTAAGGAGCCCCATTTCATAACGAACACTTCAGCAGCCAATGAAGGTATAAGTTGAGATGATTGTGAATTATGTTCTTCTCAATACTAAGCATGCATGCCTATGTCTTTGAAGCCAGTGACTGCACCATAAACAACAATGAAAGGCTAGCTATGCTAGTCAGGATTCAGGAATTCAGGAATTCAGTTAAAACAAAACTAAAAATGATGCAACTAGAACTGTGAGTGAAGCAAGTTTCTGATAGAGTTTTATCAAGAAGAGAATACTCTGCAAAGAGTTCCGATATTGGGTTGATTATATTTTCCAAAGAGCTTCATCAGGAAAGCTCTATGAGCCTTCCCTCCTCAGAAAAGATATGAGGACCCTGGCTGCGGCAAAAGGTTCTATTAAGTATGAAATAATTGTGATACTCTACAACCTTGAAGGGCTTTATAGTGCAGCTAAAAAACCTGTTAAAGCACTTTAGATGCTTAGGGAGAATTTAAAGGAAAAAGCAATTCTTTATCAAACAAGGCCTACCTAATAAACCAAATTTTCACTTTAGGAACACTTTAAACTTTTTGAGGTGAAGTTGGCATGGGACTGAAGGAGAAAGAATTCCTTTCCTGGTATTTGATGGAATTCTGAGGAGGAAGAAATCTTTTAATAACAAACAAAAAGGCAGAAGAAAGTAGGATTTACAAATAAAATGGGGACAAGAGAAGAGCACGGGTCCTTGATACCAGCAGTACAGTTTGTGCTTTAATTAAGGCATATACAGCAAGTCTTCCTACCACTGCAACCAGAACAATTAACTGGCCACAAACAACATGGCTTATAAAATCATATTGAAACCTAAAAGGAAGATTTCAGACAAATCTTCACTTAAAAAATACTAAAATAAACTTTAAGATTTCAAAACATTAATCCAAGAAAAAACTTCCAAGAAACTCAAATTCCAAATTCCAAATTCTTACCAAATTATCTTATAAAAGTGCAGAGGCTGCAAATGAGTAGGCCAGGTTGGGTTTGTTCAGGTCAAAATTGTTTCAAGTTCAAGTCATTTTGGGTTCACGAAGACCTGAATCTTGTGTCATTTGATTTTCAGGTTTGGGATGTTTCAGTCATTTTGGATGTGGATGGTTTTGGGTCATTTCGAGTTATATGTAGCCGTAGTTTAAATAAAATAATTTTTTAACACCAAGAATGGTTTTGCATATCTAATAATTTACTTCAAATTTGAACTCAATACCATGTATCAAGTTTACACAGAACTGATTAAAACTATGAAAGTATTTAACAGCGACCAAATACTTACATAAAAATTACATGTCCTAACATGTCAATTGATCTAACAATTGAACATTAATTATACAGATTGAATTTTGAAAGAAAATCAAGGTAAAAAAATTATATAGTAATTAAAAAAAGAACTAATAAGCCAAATAGGTTTCTCAAACAATGCAAGATCAATCAAGCAATTGGTACAATAAAGAAGCCGCCATAAATTGGAGAGACTTTATCAATTTGAAGGTCATTTAATGCATTTTTTGTTTGTTCCTAACTATTTGTTGAGAGATTATGTATCAAATCAGGATCAATTTCCTGATTTATAGGGATTTATAATTCTAGTCTTTTATTTGTTTCTATGTTTGGATGATTGTGTCTTGATTTTGTGGGCTTCTTTATACATATCAATTTCTCTATATATTTGGGGATTCCTATTAATAAAAAATATACTCACAGACACTGGTTTTTTGTCTCTGATTACATGGTATCAAAGCAAGGTTTGCTTCTGAATTTTTTCATTTTTAATGGCCAAAACAACCATGACTGGTGCCTCTCGACGGACTTCTTTCCTCTAGCGGGTTTTTTATCATATCAAATTACTTATTCTATAACCTTCCTCACCAGGGAATGACTTAGTCAGTGGCTAACTATTTGCTGGCGGATTAGCTGGTTGGCAGGTTAGCTTAATATCCCACACTTACTCTTTCTCTAGCACTAAAACTAGCACACTTACTCCACCTTACTTAGGGTTTCCTACTCTAGCACTTGGATTAGCTATTTTGCTTACTCAAATAAGGGATTTGTGGAAATCTGATATTTATTATTACTTGATTAGTTAACTGTGTCTATTTTAGTTAAATCTCTTATTTTTAAAATAAGTAGTGACTTGGTTAATTAAACCCAATCCATTAGATATTTTCCTATTATGTGTAGAGAGTAAATTACTCCTTTGATTAGCTGTTTTAATGCATGAAAATTTTGGGTTTTAAGGCTGAGAATATTCAATCTTTAGCCTATATATTTTCATGCAATTCTAGCATTATAATAAGAAAAAAATAGAAGTATAAAATAGTTTTATTTTAGAGATTTCTTCATGATATCAAAGCACGATCTAAACTTTTGAAAATTTTCACTCGAAGTCCAATATAGCTAACGAAAGACAAAGCCCAAGATCGGAGGTTACCTCTAACCCCAAAGCTAGCATTTCTCAATCACTACAAAACATTACCACTCCTATTCGAATAAGTTCTTTAGCACAACAAGGTAATTTTCCAAGTGCTTTAAGTGTAAAACTAGAGAAATCAAATTCATGGATTGTGGCTTCAGAAGTTTTAGACCATATGACTGGGGTTGCATCTGTATTTAGTAAATACAGCCCATGTCATAAAAACTTCACAGTTTGAATTACTGACGGATCAATTTCACTAGTCGGGACAAGTTATGTTATTATTTCCAAAGAGATAACACTTGATTTTGTTCGGTTTGTCACAAATCTAAGTTACAATTTATTGTCTATAAGCAAACTTACAAAAGACCTTAAGTATATCACTTAATTTCTTCCAAATATGTGTGAATTTCAAGATTTGGATCTAAGGAAGATGATTGGCAATGCTAAAATGTGTGCAGGACTCTATATCCTAAAAGCTAATGATTCTAAAAGATAATATCAGAAAACCTCTTGTGGCTTCATTATCCAGTAATAATAAAGATAGTACCATCACGTTGTGGCACTATCGGTTAGGTCATCTAAACTTTTTGTACCTCAAGGTTCTTTCCCTTATTATTCAATCAAAATCCTAACAACTTTTAGTATGAAGTCTACCAACTATCCAAACATACCTATACCATGTATCCTAATCAGCCTTACAAATCATCCCATCCTTTTTCCATAATACACAGTGACATTTGGGGTCCCTCTAGAGTAAATAACTATCCAAATTGTTTGTCACATTTATTTATAATTACACCAGGGTTACTTAGGTATTCCTTATGAAGGAAAAATCAGAAGTGGGTCAGCTATTCCAAAACTTTAACAATATAATCCAAACTCAATTCAAAACCAAAATCTAAGTGTTGAGAATCGACAATGGAAGAGAATACTACAATTCAATCCTTGGATCATATCTATTGAAGCATGGTATAATTCAACAAAGCTCATGTGTCGATACTCCTCGACAAAATGGCGTTGCTGAAAGAAAGAATTGACATTTGTTGGAAGTTGCAAGATCCCTCATGATGGCTACCCATGTACCTAAGCATTTTCGGAGTGAAGCTATAGTTACCGCTACATATCTTATAAACATAATGTCTTCTCGAGTCCTGAAATTTCAAAGCCCTTGCCAATCTTTTCTTGGTTCCTATCCTCACCTGCGAATCATCTTGTCTACTCCCATTAGAGTGTTTGGATGCACTGCATTTGTTCTTACTAGCCAACAAAACCAAAGCAAATTAGATCCCTAATCCATCAAATGCATATTTCTCAAATGAATAAAAAACGATACAAGTGTTACTCAATAGTAACAAAGAAATTCTATCATTCCATGAATGTTACTTTTTTTTTAAATCAACCTTACTTTCCCAAAACTGCCATTCAGAGGGAGAATCCAATCACACGGGAATATCATCTTTGGGAAAATCATATTACTGAACCAGCAAACACTTCTCAAACTCCCTTTCACATCCAAAACATCCAACCAGATCCTCCAACTCCCTTTCAACTCCAAAACATTCAACCAAATCCTCCAAGCTTGTAATCCACATAAGGGAAAACAAACAAAGAATTGATTGTCTATTCAAGAAAACACAAAACTCAGAAGGATCTAGGAGAATATACACCTTCAAAGCAAAACCAAGAATCTAAATTGATTCCGGAGATATTTGAAACCAACATAGGAAACACTCTTACTAAATCTGATTCAATTGAATCTTTTAATGATCTTGATAAACCGATTGCCCTAAGAAAAGGTGTGAGATCATGTATTCAACACCCAATCTGTAATGTGGTTTCTTATGAAGGTTTATCACCCAATTATCGAGCTTTTATTACCACACTAAACAATATACAAATTCCCAATAATATTCATGAAGCATTCATGCAACCAAAATGGAAGATGGTTGTTTTGGAAGAAATCAGGGCCCTAAAAGAGAACAAAACATGGGAGATTTCAAAACTACTCAAAGCAAAAAATCCAGTTGAGTGCAAATAGATTTTTATTGTCAAGCACAATGCAAATGGAAGTATTAACATATTCAAAACTCATCTTGTTGTAAAAGGATTTACTCAATCTTATGGTGTTGATTATGAAAAGACATTTGCTTCGGTTGCTAAACTTCGTTCAATTTGAGTGTTATTATCATTGGCAGCAAATCTAGATTGGCCACTCCATCAACTAGATGTCAAAAATGCATTTCCTAATGGTGACCTAGAAGAAAAAGTTTACATGTAAATCCCTTCAGGATTCAAAAACCAGGACAATTCTAGCAAAGTATGTAAACTTCAAAAGTCTTTATATGATCTCAAACAATCCCCATGTGCAGGGTTTGATAGACTAACAAAAGTGGTAAAGAAGTATGATTTTTCACAATGCCAAACTGATCATACTATGTTTGTCAAACATTCACTTAAGGGAAAATTAGCCATTCTTATTGTCTATGTAAACGACATTATTCTTACTGGAGACTATATAAAAGAAATTAACAACCTAAAGAACCTTTTAGCCAAAGAATTTGAAATCAAAGATTTGGGACACCTTAAATATTTTCTTGGCATGGAGGTAGCTCCCTTAAGGAATGGCATCTCTATTTCACTACGTAAGTATGTCCTAGACTTACTAAAGAAAACTGGAATGCTAGGACGCAAACTTGCTAACACACCTATGGACACAATGAATAAGGTAGGAATGAAATAAGGAAATCCACCAACTAATAAGTGCAGATATCAAAAACTTGTTGGGAAACTCATCTACCTCTCTCATACAAAACCATATATTAGTTTTTTGGTTAGCACGGTAAGCAGATTCACGAACAACCTAATCGAGGAACACTTATGGGCTGTGTATTGAATCTTACAACACCTAAAGGACTCCTGACAAAGGGTTATTTTTTAATAAGACATCACGTGAAAATGTTGAAATTTACACTGAAACTGATTGGGCTAGATCCATTACTAATCGAAGATCAATTATTGGTAATTGTACCTATGTGAGGGGAAATTTGGTTACTTAACGAAGCAAGAAGCAATTTGTGGTGGCTAAAAGTACACGGAAGTAGCGCAGAAACTGAGTTTAGAGCCATGTCTCATAGCATATGTGAGGGAATTTAGTTAAAAAGGTTGCTAGGAGAGTTAAAGGTCTTTGCAAAAGAATCCATGAAGATATTCTACAACAACAAAGCTGCCGTAAGTATAGCAAAGAATCTTGTTCATCATGATAGGACTAAACATGTGGAGATTAATCATCACTTCATCAAAGAAAAGATAGAGGAAGGAATTGTTAGATTAGTGTACACTTCCACATGCCTCCAAACTACAAACATACTAAAGCTCTCTCACAAAACAACTTCAAGAATCTAAAGTCTAAATTGGGGCATGATTGACATCTACCACCCAACTTGAAAGGAAGTGTGGAAATCTAATATTCATTATTACTTGATTAGTTGATTTTGTCTATTTTAGTTAAGTCTCTTATTTTTAGAATAAGGAGTGATTTGGGTAATTACACCAAATCCATTAAATATTTTCCTATTATGTGCAGAGAATAAATTACTCCTTTGATTAGTTGTTTTAATGCATGAAAATCTTGGGTTTTAAGGCTAAGAATATTCAATCTTTAGGCTATATATTTTCATGCAATTCTAGCATTGCAATAAGAAAAATATAAAAGAATAAAATAGTTTTATTCTAGAGATTTCTTTTAGACTTAGGGGATTCTTCGTGAGTGCATCAGAGGTGACTTTTGAACTTATTCAAAATTCTTCTCCAATAGTGCCTATTGTAAGTGACTCGCATTCCCTACAAATAACACAACATAAACTCAATGGAACAAACTTTCTAGAATGGTCTCAATCTGTGATGCTAGTGGTTCAAGAGAAGAGGAAAATTGACTATCTGACTAGTGCAACAAAGGAACCAAAGGAAGAAGAAACAAGTCATTGAACATGGATTTTTGAAAACTCCATGGTAAAGGCATGGTTAGTTAATTTTATGGAGCCCAAGATTGAAAGAACCTATCTTTTCTATAGAAGTGCTAAAGAAATCTAGGATATGGTGAAAGAGATGTACTTAGATCTTGAAAACTCATCACAATTCTTTGAAATCAAGTCAGCCTTGAAAGATATGAAACAAGTGGATAATTCTATGACTTAGTACTACAACAACCAGACCAGCTTTTGGCAAGAAATGGATTTGTTTTCTAATACAAACTGACATTGTGCAGAGGACCGCAAAAAATACAAGATGATGCTTGAGAAAGAAAGGGTTTTTTATTTTCTCCATGGTCTAAATAAAGAGCTTGATGAGATGAGAGGCAGAATACTTGGAACCAAACCTATTCCAAGCATTAGGGAGGCTTTTGCTGAAGTAAGATGAGAAGACAGTAGGAGAGTCATGCTAAGAACCAAATAACCCCTTGCAATAGACACCTCTCAAAACTCGGTCCTTGTTTCCAAGAAAATGATTATTTTGGACTTGGAAATCAACATGATAACCGTAGGAATGATAGGCCTTGGTGTGATCATTGTCGACACCCTTATCATACAAAAGAAACTTGTTGGAAAATTCATGGGAAACCAGCAAATTGGAAACCATCCAAGCAAGTAGAACAAGGCAAGGGCTTTCAAGTTGCTATGGAAGAAAACAAGGTTGAAGGCTTAGCTTATAGCAAGAAGCAACTTCAGCAGCTCCAAACACTCCTCAACAATACCCAAATGACTACACCTACTCCAAAGTGCACAGCTGCACAAAAAGGTAATTACCCCTTTGCTTTGGGTGCAAAATCTGATTCTAAAAACCCTTAGATTATAGATTCTGGGGCATCCGACCATATGACTAGTTGTCATGAATTGTTTTCAACATATGATCCATGTCCTAGACATCTTAAGATTTGTATTGCTGATGGATCACTATCCTTTGTTGCTAGATAAGGAAATATTAAGGCTTCTAATATGACACTATTTTCAATCTTGCATATTCGTAATTTAGTGTGTAACCTAGTGTCTATTAGTAAGTTGACAAGCCACTTGAACTGTGTGGCTAAGTTTTATCCTTCATATTGTGAGTTTTAGGATTTACTCTCGAGAAGGATGATTGGCAATGCTAGGGAGCATGAAGGCTTGTACTATCTTGAGGATACTCAACAAGTGAATAAACAAGCTTTGACTCTAAGTGGTGAATCTGTTTCTAGTGAAATTATGTTATGGCACAATAGGTTAGGACATCCTAGTTTTCCATATCTAAAAACTCTGTTTCCTTCTCTTTTTAAGAATAAAAATGTCCATTCATTTGGTTGTGAAACTGGTCAACTTGCTAAAAACACTCATGTTCCTTATCCAAGTCATCCATATATATTTTTTAAACCTTTTTCTTTAGTTCACAGTGATATTTAGGGACCTTCACGGGAAAATAACATAACTAGAACTAGGTGGTTCATAACCTTTATGGATGATCACACACGAGCTTGTTGCGTTTACTTGTTAAAAGACAAGTCTAATGCTAAGACAATTTTTCAACAATTCCACAAAATGGTCCAAACTCAATTTCAAGCTCAAATCCAAATTTTCCACATAGACAACACGAGAATATTTTAATTCAATTCTTGGTGAATATCTAACAAGAAATGGGATTTTTCACCAAGGTTCTTGTTTTAATACCTCCCATCAAAATTGGGTTACAAAACGTAAAAACTATCATCTATTAGAAATTGCTCATGCTATCACATTTACTGATAATGTTCCTAAGTTTTTTTAGGGAAATGCTATTTTAACAACCTTATACCTATAAATAAACTTCCGAGTAAAGTTCCCCATTTCAAAACATCATTTAACATGTTACTTGAGTCATATCCACAAACTATGTTGTTTACTTCTTTACCCCTAAAAGTTTTTGGTTGCAAATGTTTTGTTCACAATAGAAGTCAATCTCCTGGGAAACTAGAACAAGGAGCTATAAAATGTATATTTATTGGGTACTTTCCAACTCAAATAAGGGATAAGTGCTATACATTTGTCTCATTAGATATCACATTCTTTGAAAATCAACCCTTTTACCCAAAACCAATTCTTCAAGGGGAGATAATAAGTAAAGATAGGCTTTGGGATTTTTTTGTTCCCCTTCTAGTAACATCAGCTATTCCTATTGTGCCACCAACAGAAACTAAAATGGAAACAGGGAAAGATTCATCTATGCTTAGTCCTCAACAAAAAATAGAGCTTCATGTTTATTCATGACGTAAATCATTACCTTAGGAAGTACGAACTTTTGCGCCCCAACCGCATTGTCAAGAATCTGATCCTTGAGTAAATTCTAAATCAGAAAAATGTTGGATCTATAGCACCATCACCAATGAATACTCCACTTGATAATCTAGAACATACCTATAACAATCAAGAAAGGTGTAAGATGGTGCACTCAACACACGCTATCCAATTATCTATCTTACAGCCAGTTGTTTACAACATTTCGTGCGCTGGTAGAAAAGATTAAGGTAACTAAAATCCCACAATATTCAAGAAGCCTTAAATATTCTAGAATGGAAAGTTGCTCCACTTGAAGAAATGGGAGCATTGGAAATGAACAAGACTTGGGATGTTGCGGAGTTACCTACAAGAAAAGCACTAATTGAACGTAAATGGGTATTTACTATTAAGTACAATTTAGATGGTGGAACAGATAGACATGTGGGAAAATATTTAGTTACAACCGGTTGTAATCTATATAGCTGATTGTAATCTGTATATATTCGTATCCCTAAAATTGAGAATTTGTATCTCTAGAATTAATGACAGAATATCAGGATAGACAATCCCTTGATTATAGGGATCAGATTTAGGAATATTTAGTTTCCTAGTTTACCCTCTAGTTAGCTGTATTTAAACCTATGGTGTTTGTATGATTCAACAGACAAGCTTTTCTATACACTCTCAATTTTTTCACATGATATCAGAGCTTTAGGCTCTTCTTGGGAAAAAATTTTTTCAACCTTCACTGCTGAATTCTATTTCAGGCTTTCATAGCCAAATTCTATTAAGTCTTTCATACTCTTATTTTTCCTTTTTGGCCTTCATTGCCTAGACTCGTTTCAGTCCTAAGAAAGGTAACCATGTCAGAAATAACAGAATCTGCCGCTACTACTCGATTTGAGGATGTGACAACTAGTCAAACCACAGGAGAACTACAAAATATCCAAGCTGCATACAGATTGAATGGAAAGAACTACTTGAAATGGTCTCAGTTGGTTCAAACCTTTCTAAAAGGGAAAGGAAAATTGAGCCATCTTCTTGGCACTGGTCCTGAGAGAGGAGATCCAAAATTTGAGGCTTGAGATGAAGAGGATTCCATGGTTATGTCATGGCTGTGGAATTCTATGACACCAGATATTAGTGACACTTGTATGTTTTTGTCCACGGCCAAAGACATTTGGGAATCAATTCGGCAAACCTATTCCAAAGTTAAAGATGATGCTGAAGTCTATGAGATAAAGATCAAGACTGCAGCTCTCAAACAAGGGAATAAGTCAGTCACAAGAGTATGCTATTCTTCTTAAAAATCTTTGGCAAGAAATGGATCACTATCGATGCATAGAAATGAAGTGCAGTGAAGATGCAGCAACTTTGAAGAAATTTATTGAAAATGATCGAGTATATGATTTTTTTGTTGGACTTAATGTTGAGTTTGATCAAGTCAGAGTCCAAATTTTGGGAAAAGAGGATATGCCTTCTTTAAATGAAGTGATATCCATGGTTAGAGCAGAAGAGAGCAAAAGAGGAGTGATGCTTGACAGTCTGCATGTAGAAGGATCTACTATGGTTTCTAATGGTGGGAAGAACCAAAGCTTTGAACAATTACCAATCAATGAGAATGGGAAAGGTGATTTGGCTAAAACTTCAAATCATGACAATCTTTGGTGCACCTATTGCAAGAAGCCAAGGCACACCAGAGCTCATTGTTGGAAACTAAATGGAAAACCTTCAACTTCAAGCAAAGAATGGGGTTATAAAGGAGGACAGCCAAGAAATCAAGGACAAGCTCACATGACTGCAATGGAGTTAAACCAGGAGAAGTCTCAGGAACAAGGAGAGTTGGACAAAAAAGAGATTGAGAAACTGATAAGCCTATTGGGAACTCTTGAAAAGACTACCGGTGTATGCTCCTTGGCACACTCAAGTAAGGTCTCTAGTGCAGGTAAAGTCTCTAATTCTCATGGATTAAATGTCTCAGATATGTTTATTAAAAGTTCTTGGGTTATTGACTCAGGAGCCACAGACCACATGACACATTCTTCACAAAAGTTTTGTACATGTACCCTATGTCCTGGTAATAAGAAAATTATTGTTGCAGATGGTTCACTTACAACAGTGGTAAGATTAGGAGATGTTCAAATTAATCCCTCATTCGTTCTTAAAAATGTTCTTTATGTTCCTAGATTGTCTACTAATCTGATATCTATACAAAGACTAACTAGAGACATGAACTACAATGTGACTTTTTATTCCTCTTATTGTGAATTTCAGGATCAGGGTTCGGAGAAGAGGATTGGACTTGCTAAGGAGAAAAATGGACAATACTATCTTGAGACATCCAACAACACAAGTAATATCAAGAATAGTTTACCTTTGTCATTTTTTTCTGAAAAATCTTTCAATAAAGACAAAATATGGCTTTATCATTTTCGTCTTGAACATCTTTTTTTTAGAACTTTGAGAAACATGTTTCCTTCTTTGTTCAAAGAATTAAACGTTGAAGATTTTCCTTGTGATGTTTGTGAACTTGCAAAGCACAGACGTGTGTCTTTTCCAATTAATAACAAAAGAAGTTCTACTCCATTTTATTTGATTCATAGTGACATTTGGGGTTCCTTTACAATTCCTAATATTTCTGGTGCTAGATGGTTTGTTTCATTTATAGATGATTGTACCAGGATTTCTTGGGTTTTTTTACTTAAATCAAAATCAGATGTGAATAGTGTGTTTTTAAGCTTCCAAAACATGATCCAAAATCAATTTGAAGTGAGAATCAAGAGATTTAGGTCTGATAATGCAAGAGACTATGTCAACCAAAGTCTATCCACCTATTTCCAAAAATAGGGGATTATCAAGAGTCATCTTGTGTTAATACTCCACGTGACAGAGAGAAAAAACAGCCATTTCGAGCCTTCATTTTTAAAGCAAATGTGGCCAAATCTTACTAGGGGGAAGCTGTTCTCACTGCCACACACATTATAAATAAATTACCTTCAAAGGTTTTGGGATTTTAAACTCCTATAGAACAACTCTCACAATTCTATCCCAACCTTAATACCACAAACAACCTTACACCTAGGATATTTGGTTGTACATCATTTGTTCATGTTCACAGTCATAATAGGGAAAAGTTGGATCCAAGAGCAATTAAGTGTATCTTTGTGGGGTATTCATCAACTCAAAAAGGGTATAAGTGCTATCATCCTCATACCAAAAAATTCTATGTGTCTGCAGATGTCACTTTTGAAGAAAGTAAATCATTTTTTACTCAACCTTATCTTCAGGGGGAGACATCATTTATAGAAGATAAGGATAAAGACTTCTTTTTGCTTGACTTGTCATCTTCCTCCAAAACAGTTTTACCCATTAATTCTTTTGAGCCTACACCCATTTCTTCAGAGTCCAAATCAAACACTAATTCTAAATCCGAACCCATTCCAAACACAAAAGTTGTGACTAAGGATAATACTATTCTTGATTCTGTGAAGTAATTACAAGTGTATTCAAGAAAGAAAGTTCCAGCTCCTGAACCAATGCAAATCTAAGAACCTGATCCTAACTCTGGAAATGAGGTAATTACAGTCTTTGATTCTATTTCTCAAAATGAGTATGAATCTCCTAAAATTAGTGATTATGATCTGCCTATTGCCATTAGGAAAGGAACCAGAGAATGTACTAAACATCCATTATACCCAATCTATAATTTTGTGTCATTTAAAAAATTCTCACCATCCCATAAAAAATTTCTTATGAGCCTAAACACTATTTCTATTCCAACTACATTATCTGAGGCATTATCCAATGAGAAATGGAGGCAAGCCATGAAAATAGAAATAAAGGCCTTAGAGAAAAATAAAACATGGGAACTGGTAGAGTTCCCTGCAGGAAAACATCCAGTTGGGTGTAAATGAATTTTCATTGTAAAATACAAGGCGAATGGTACTATTGAAAGGTACAAGGCCAGGCTGGTGGCTAAGGGCTACACTCAAACTTATGAAGTGGATTATCAGGAAACTTTTACTCCAGTTGCCAAGATGAATACAGTTAGGATTTTGTTATCCTTGGCTGCAAATTACAATTGGCAGCTTCAACAATTTGATGTAAAGAATGCCTTTTTACAAGGTGATTTGGAAGAAGAAATATATATGAAAGTTCCACCAGGATTTGGAGGTCATCTAGAAGCAAAAAAAGTATGCAAGCTTAAAAAGGCTTTATATGGCCTTAAACAGTCTCCTAGGGCTTGGTTCAGGAGATTTGCCAAAGTGATGCTAGGAATGGGATATAAACAGAGTCAAGGAGAACACACATTGTTTATCAAGCACTCAAATTCAAAGTCACAATTCAGTTAGCATATGTTGATGATATAATTGTAACTGGCAATGATGAAAAAGAGAGAGAATCTCTAAACCAGTGTTTGGCTAGAGAATTTGATATAAAAGAGCTATGGAGATTGAAATATTTCCTAGGAATTGAAGTAGCTCGCTCACGGCATGGTATTTTTATCTCACAACAGAAATATGTGATGGATCTTTTGAAGGAAACTAGGAAGCTCGCATGTTAACCTGCAAGTACCCCTATAGATCCTAATCATAAGCTTGGAGAAGCTAATGAAAATGCTGCTGTGGATAGGGAGATGTACCAAAGATTAGTTGGAAGACTTATTTATCTTTCACATACTAGACCGGACATAGCATATGCTGTGAGTCTGATAAGTCAATTTATGCATAGTCCTAAAGAAGTGCACCTATAGGCTGTTTACCAGGTACTACACTATTTGAAGGCTAATCCTAGGAGAGGTATCTTGTTTAAAAGAAATTCAAGGTTGGTACTAAAGGCATATACAAATGCTAATTATGCAGGTTCGGTGATAAAAGATCTACCTCAGGCTACTGCACTTTTCTAGGTGGTAATCTTGTAACTTGGAGGAGTAAAAAACAGAATGTGGTGGCTAGATCAAGTGCTGAAGCAGAGTTTAGGGCAATGGCACAAGGAATTTGTGAACTACTACGGTTAAAAATTATCCTATAAGACTTGAAGATCAAATGGGATGGACCAATGAGACTTTACTGTGATAACAAGACTACAATAAGCATTGCACATAATCCTGTGCAACATGACAGAACAAAATACATTGAAGTAAACCGGCACTTCATAAAGAAAAAACTAGACAGTAGATTGATTTGCACACCATATGTATCAACCAAGGGTCAACTTGTAGATGTGTTGACTAAAGGTCTCAATAGTGCAACATTTCAAGAAATTATTTCCAAGCTGGGAATGGAAAACACCTATTCACCAGCTTGAGGGGGAGTGTGGGAAAACATTTAGTTACAATTGGTTGTAATCTGTGTAGCTTATTGTAATCTATATATATCTGTATCCCTAAAATTGAGAATTTGTATCTCTAGAATTAAAGATAGAATATCAAGATAGACAATTCCTTGATTATAGGGATCAAATTTAGGAATATTTAGTTTCCTAGTTTACCCTCTAATTAGCTATATTTAAACCTATGGTGTTTGTATGATTCAACAGACAAGTTTTTCTAAATACTCTCAATTTTTCCACAAGACCCAAAGCCCACCAAGTTGCAAAGGGGTTTACTCAAACTTTTGGAGTAGACTACACTGAAACCTTTGCTCCAATTGCTAAATTGAATACTATACAGGAACTACTTTCACTAGCTACTAATCTTGACTGGCCATTACACCAAATGAATGTCACGAATACCTTTCTTAGTGGGGAGCTAGTTGAAGAAGTTTATATGGATTTGCCTCCTGGGTTTGAAGGGGAATACAATGACAGAAAAGTATGTAAACTAAAGAAATCTCTCTATGGTTTAAAAGTCACCAAAGGCCTGGTTTGATTGCTTTGCAAAGTCAATAAGGAGACATGGTTCTAGTGAAGGACAAACTGATCATACTCTTTTTTTCAAACACTCAAAACATGGCAAAAAGACTATTTTAATCATTTATGTTGATGATATTACACTGATAGGCAATGACATTGAAGAAATAGAAAGGCTAAAGAAGACTCTTAGAAAAGAATTTGAACTTAAAGATCTTGGACAACTAAAATATTTTTTAGGGATGGAAGTAGCAAGGAGCAAGAAAAGCATTAATGTTTCCCAAAGGAAATATATGATTGATCTCATGAAAGAAACTAGTATGCTTGGTTGTAAACCAACTAATATAGATCCTAATGTGAAGCTTGGAAAGAAAGGAGGAATTCTGGTAGATAGGGGAAGATATCAACAATTAGTTGGAAAGCTGATCTACTTGTCTCATACAAGACATGATATTGCCTTTGCAGTTAGTGTAGTAAGTCAGTACATACACTCTCCATTTGAAAAGCATCTTGATGTTGTGTTTCGAATCTTAAGGTACTTGAAGGCTACACCTGGTAAGGGTTTGTTGTTTAAGAAGAATGAACAAAGAAATGTGGTAGCATTTACAAATGCAGACTAGGCAAGAACAATTGAAGATAGAAAATCCACCTTTCGGTATTATACGAAGGTTTGAGGTAATCCTATCACATGGAGGAGCAAGAAACAGTTTGTTGTTGCTCAAAGTAGTGCAAAAGTAGAATTTAGAGCTCCTGCACAAGGAACTTGTGAACTTATCTAGCTAAAGTGACATTTGGGAGAATTGAAAAATGGTAGCTGAATACCCTATGAAACTATATTATCTGATAATAAGGTTGCTATAAGTATTGCTCATAATCCAGCGCATCATGATCGAACAAACATGTGAAAATTGATAGCTTTTTGTGAAATAGAAGATTGATATGGGAGTGATGTGAATGACCTATGTTCTTACAAAGCAACAACTAGTAGATATCCTAACAAAGGGATTACATAAACCAAGTTTTGAAGCTCTTGTTGACAAGTTGAGAATGATAAATATCTATTCTCCAGCTTGAGACAGAGTGTTGACAGATTATGTATCAAATCAGGATCAATTTCTTGGTTTGTTAGGATTTGTAGTTTTGGTCTCTTATTTGTTTCCATTCTTGGATGATTTGTGTCATGATTTTGTGGGCTTTTTTGTGCATATCAATTCCTTCATATATTTGGAGATTTTTTTTTGTGGAAAAACTAAGAAATAAAACTGTATGGAAAACTAAGAGTAAAACTGAATGTATATTGAAAAATTGCTCATAAGGAATTATATAAGCACTTTAAGTTTATATACAACTAACTAGTGGGTAAACTACGAAACTAAATCTTCCTAAAACTAATCCTATAATTGAGGGATTCTCAATCTTAATTTTCTATCCTTAATTTTAGGGATGCAAATACTTAATTCTTGAGATACATATATAAATACACAAATTACAAGATTACAACCAGTTGTAAATAAGTGTTTTTCCACAGTATTAAACATCCAACTTAAAACCAATTGGCAAGTGAAAAGGCCCAACTTGAATATAAGACTACAAAAAATTGGATATTTATTAGATGCGGGATAACCCACATTAACAGAGCCCCCATCACGTGTAGGGGGAGATAGCAGAAGCCTACTCCGTGACAGATTTGGAAAGGGCAACAAAAGAAAATCCTGGCTCTAATACCATGTGAAAAAACTAAAAAATAAAACTATATGGAAAACTAAAAGTAAAACTGAATGTATATTGAAAAATTGCTCATAAAGGATTATGTAAGCACCTTAGGTTTATATACAATTAACTAGTGGGTAAACTAGAAAACTAAATCTTCCTTAAACTGACCTTATAATTGAAGGATTCTCTATCCTAGTTTTCTGTCCTTAATTCTAGAGATACAAATACTTAATTCTAGAGATACAAATATAAATATACAGATTACAAGATTACAACTAACTGTAAATAAGTGTTTTCCCACACTTTCAATAAAAAAAATACTCAAAGAACACTATTATTTTGTCTTTGATTACACTAGCTACTGTTTTTCCTTTTCTTTTGGATTCTAGGTTACATCAAGTTGTGCACAGGTCAAGTCTGTCCTTAGAGTCGAATATGTTGTAGCCACTACTAAGAAACAACTTATCACCTACAGCTACAAATCTTCCAATTTATGTTATATTTTTCTTGAAATAAATTCAATTAAATGAGATTTAAAGAAAATAAATGTGTCTATAGATATATAACTTAAGTTTATGATTGGGTGTTGTAGATATTTATTTCAAGTTTCAGCTTCTTTCAGGTTTGAATTGTTTTGGGGTTCAAAGTCACCTTGAATATGGTGGTTCAAGTTCAAGCCGCTTCAAGGATGGGTCATTCAAGTTTGGATAACTTCTTGTTACTGGTCATTTACTTTTGGATCAGGTCAGATTTCTAACTGATCAAGTAAGGCTGTTTGCCATCGGTCAACTATTGCCACCTCCAATTAAACATGATATTGAACAACAATAATGCAATATGTGCAACCTAGAGTGTTGTATTATACTCAAGCCTTCTGCAAGTATAAATTTAACTATTATTACTTCGATCAAGGAACAACACTTACTCTTCTCATGAATATTAAATTGATGAAAGGAAAATAACAATCCGTCTTGCGTACCATTTTGTGAGTTTGTGCGAGATCGAGAATTTCGGGAACCTGAAAACTGTGAAGGGCAATCATTTGAAGAATGGCCCATTTGCTGACAGTATAAGCAAGCACCCTGTCTGTTGCTACTTCTCTGGACATTGCTGGATGTTGTAGTGGGTCCTCTACCCCGTGCTGCATGACATATTAAACAAAAATCCTAATTTTTAAGTTCAATTAGAGCAAGATATGATTTCCTCAAGAAAAAAAGGGAATTTTAATATTAATTGATATTCATGTCTTTGATAAACACATGTTAATTTTCTGCCCTTGGTTTTCAAAAATACACACATAGACACTCAATGTTCTGATAAAGCACAAAAGGAGAATTGGGCATTATGAATTGCATGGATAAGATGCAATATAATGTAAGTAAAAGATTCAGCACAAATATGGTAACACCTAAGCAGAATATCAATTAAATGTTAATTAAAAAATCTTAAACTGGCTAAAACTAAACTGCTAATCAGTTCCTAAGGATCATAGAGAGATAATGACAATAATATGTGTTATGATTCATTACTTTCATCAACACCAATAGATCCATTAATGAAGTATTATTCTTTTTTGAACATTTTCAGGATTACTCCAGATAAACAAGTATACAGACCTGACATGCGAGAACCTGTTCCACAGATTTCAATCAGTTGTTTAAGAGTATCATCACAGCCACCAATGCAACCTAAGCATGTAGACAATAAATTCTTCAGCATTGACTTGGTACTAAGAAACAGCATTAAATATGAATATCGGTTGGGTACATGTCAGTTTGCATGTCTATGCACATACAAGGTGTAGATAAAATGGAAACATGTATATTGATGATTATCAATACAAGAAAAAATGAATAAGAAATAAATCCATATTGAGAACCTAAAAGTGTTCTATTTAGCAGAAGACGGTGAAATCATCCAAAACATAAACAATTTCATTTATGCTTAAAGGTATGGAATTCACAAGTTATTGAATTAAACTTCAATTTATTTTAGGGAAAGAGGAAGACTAGTAGATCACAGTTCTAGTATAACCAAATGGGCAATTGTTCATGGAGCCAACCATCACAATATGTAAGTTTTAAACTCTCTCTCTGTGCATTGGTAGTAGAGAATCTAGATGAAACTTATCAAAATACTTGTAAGAGACAACAAAGAACATCACTTCCAAGATAGCAAAACAACTTTTTAAACAAAATTTAATGAATTATTCTAACTTATCATTTGATATCTAATCATTTTGTACTCAACTAAACAGTGATGCAGCTGCAAAGGAGAGACTTTTTTTGGTGGGCAGGGAAGAGAAGTTGTGGA
The DNA here is from genome assembly GCF_047325235.1 of Durio zibethinus. NCBI lineage: Eukaryota > Viridiplantae > Streptophyta > Magnoliopsida > Malvales > Malvaceae > Durio > Durio zibethinus. The sequence goes on from NC_143185.1 coordinate 14,019,580, forward strand.
ATAAAATATTATTTTCTGAAATATAAAGTCAAACAGTCTTTGTTTGATGATAAAAAATATTGTGTTAGAACAGTGATGAAATGGTTGTAGAAAACCCAGTGGTGCGATGTGCAGCTATTGCCTAAACCATTTTAAAAAAATTAAAAAGAAAGAAGTTTGTCAGAAAGGAAGATAAAAAAAATTAAGAGATTGAACTAAAAAAACACAATAATAAAAGGAAGAATTATTCACCTCACGAAACCAAAACAGTTCAACCTCTCATTTTGATTTTTATTCTCACAGCATTTTACTCCTCAATAATAAACAACTATTTTGATTTCAGCTGAGTACAGCAGCAAGATTGTTTCCTCTAAATAAAATAGCGTTCAATTTTGAAACTACAAAAAGATCTTATTATATTTTCACCAGTAAAACATAGCCAACACCAAGGCCAAAAGCCAACTAAGCTAACATGCTTCCTCCCATGACATCTATATAAATAAATAAATACACACAGATACAAGCAACTCATGAAAACTGAGCCAGTAGCATACAGATAACTGACAACTTTAATCGAGCAAAATCCACATAATACTTGCTTGAAATTGCACAAACACAATATGAAAGCTTCAAAAGACGCACACATACTAATAATGAATATTTTCTTTGCCCCACGATATTAGTCCATTTGTCTTTGAGTGATCAAGATTTCAGCTTTGACCTTTTATTTTAAATTTATCGTTAATTGAAAATTGCAGAAAAAAAAATCATTGGGAACTTTTAGTCAAAAGGTTTTCAAATTTTTGAAAATTTGTCAATAAATGTGCGAAATATCATTGGTAAAAATGAAAGCTTTTGACCACAAAAAGTCAAAATTAGACAATCATTTAGAAACAATACACACACACACACTAGAATTTAGGAGAATACATTTGTGTGTGCAAGTGTTGAATTTTTTTAAAGGAAAATTTAACTATTTAAGGCATGTGCGCATGCACACACATATATATAAATAACAAACAGAAGGAGAATCTTTAAAACACAATAAATTAAAATAAACATTTATGGAAAGATGATAACAAGAAACACTTATTAGAACCGGATAATGGAGAAAAATAATGGGACTATAGCACTACATAATTAAGAACATATAGGAGAAAAGAAGTTGAGATGGATAAGTTCAACTCACTTGAAATGTTCAAAAAAGAGGACCAATTTAACTTAGTCATTTGCATTTTGTATAGATATTCTAAAGATAATAAAAAGAACTCATGCAAGTTTGATGTAAAAGCCTTACATGTCATGGGAAATACACCCTTACCTAGATGATTGGCATTGAAGCCTGGTGGTATTTCAAGCTGGCGAAACTTAAATTGAATCAAGTAAACAGGACCTATCAGAAAAGAAAAAAGTGCATCATTAAAATGTATGTCTCAAACAAAAAAGCTGATGAACATACCGCTAAGAAGCATGAAGAATACAGTGCATGTCAATACACACTTTACTAACGTGGCACATCTGAATGAGCACCATGCAACAGTGACATAAAACAGGCGCAATCTGTTAGAAGTCCCCTGCAATTTGCTATGCTTTTAAAACTACTAGTATGACAATGAATCAAAACTTTGTCACAGAACTATAAAGACAACTTGGTATTGTCACATCTAGCTTAAAGCCCTCACCCTATAATTATGAATTGCAATGAATCTGTCCTAAATATTCACTGATCCTGAACAATCTAATCTGCACAGACAATCGCTGCTAGCTAAACTTGAAGAAATAAGATCACAAGTACATACCCGGATTGCAGGAGCTGCAAATATTGCTGGTTACTGTTGCTTCCAGTACAGATCCAGGGAGCCAAATAGCATTCCTACACTGATGAATGTACAGTGAAGAGGTGTTACGAAGTTGCATAGAACCCAGAGAAAGAGCAATAGTTCACATTAGCCTCATAAATCTGACCTAGTCTGCTACAATCATAGAGGTTGAGGAACACAAAAGGGAAAAAAGAGATCTTTTGCTGTCTCCTTCTCCATTCTGATGAAAATAACTTTTCTGGACTTAACATTACTCTGGAAATACCTTTTCCAACTTACCCAAAAGTACCATATTTATGTTTTCTCTTAAAATTATGCAACAAACTTAGGTTACTATACATGTTTTTTGTTTTCAAAACATTGAAAACCCAAAAAAAAAAAGAATAAAAGCAAATTTCGGCAACAATATTGAACAACACCTTAATCATCTATCTGGAACAAGTTTCAGTTAATGTTTTAAAATTACACTGACAGATTTATTAGCTTTTTAATCAAATCATATTTTAGACAAACAAATAAATCCAGGCACTGACCTGGGGAAAACCCAAGCATCCAACCATGAAATTGCCATCCTGTTGAAAAGAAGTATAATGGTTCATAAGAAAATGAATAACTCAACTGCTTGCCAGGAATACTGTAAAATAATATCAGAATTGAGTAAATATCACACACAGTAAGGCAAAATCATGAAAGAAATTAATGGGAATGGATATCATATGCACCAGAAAAATTAGGCTTAAAATTAAAAAAGTCAACATTTAAAGATGGCTACGCTGGATATTTGGCTATAGAACATGAATCTTTTCTCTCCAGTGAAATTTATGAAACATCTGTTATGTTTCAAATTATCAATTATTTCAACCTTTTTAAACCAGTACTCATGGTAATAACCACACATCCCAACAACATCTAAGGCCAACTACTAATCCTATGAAAGATTTAATTATTTATTTCCTTCATTTCAATAGGTGACATGGAATTGACAGCCTAAACCTATCCTAATCTAGCCTTTACAACATCCTTTGCTACTTGTTGCACAACAACCCAAGTCACTACACTATTAAGACAAAAAAAAAAACTGATTTGAAAACGCTTCAAAATTCACCTGACAGTAAACATACTGATCTGCACTGCAGACTAAAGGCAATAAACAATCAAAACATAGAAATCCATTTTGCACGACAAAAGACATTGATCCTTGAGAACTTCATCTTGCATGAAGTAAATATTGATGCTCTCACTTACCACAAAGCTCAATCAAGGGTCTGATCTACTACCAAATCTTCATAATTATGCATAACAAAAGTTACATCATCTAGGATACAGAAGAGAGAAAGAATGGATGACTTGACTTGAGATAATTACAAGCAAGAAAGAAGAATACTGCACAGAATCGCGACTAATGTCCAATTCAAAAACAAACACCAAGATATTATAAAACAGAGTCTCTATAACTTAAAAGAGGAATGGAATCAGTGTCATCCATACAAGATTTTTCTTCAGCACCATAGAAGATTCTTGGCAAAGACCACACTGCCTAACCACCTCTCCAGCTGTATGGTTGTCACCCCCAACAGCTCGATTTGATCTGCATAAGTAGTTAGCATCACATCATAACAGTACAATATTTTTTATTACAATATAGGGAGTTAATGAATACCTTTCAAAGAAAACAGCCATAGCTTCTAATAGCTTCACTTTGTTCAATCTTGCCTGCATATCATACTCAGCTTGTCAAAGACATGACATCAATCAAAAGCATATACGGACAAATCAACCAAACATCATAAATGTTTATACAGCATTAATTAAGCAAATCTATTGAAAATTTCAACAATGAAAATTTGATGGGAAGCACTAATTCCTCAGACACTTTATCTTCTCTGTGGAAAATCAGTCAAATTTATTGGCATATGATTCCCGCCAGAGTACTCACATGATAACTGATATTTTCACTGAAGAACCCAAAACATGAATGGGAATAGGCTCAGCCAAATTTCATAAAGGATATTGTGGGAAAACACTTATTTACAGCTGGTTGTAATCTTGTAATCTGTATATTTATATTTGTATCTCTAGAATTAAGTATTTGTATCCCTAAAATTAGGATAAACAATCCTTCAATTATAGGATTAGTTTTTTAGGAAGATTTAGTTTCCTAGTTTAACCCCTAGTTAGTTGTATATAAACCTAAAATTCTTGTATAATTCTCAATAAGCAGTTTTTCAATATACATTCAGTTTCCACATGGTATCAGAGCTTTAGGCTCTTCTTGGGAAGCAAAATTTTCAATCTTCATTGCCGACTTCTATTTTAGGCCTTCATTGCCGAATCCTGTTTAGGCCTTCATTGCCGAACCCTTTCAAAGAAAGATATCACTACCATCCAATTTGAGGAAATGTCAACTGGGAAAATCACTGGAGTACTACAAATGTCTCAAAAACAAGGAGAGTTCGACAGGGAAGAGATTGAAAAACTGAAAAACTTATTGAAAATCCTTGAAAAGCCTACTGTGGTATGTTCTTTGGGTAAGGTTTCTAATTCAGGTAAAGCTTCCGGTTCTCATGGATTAAATGTCTCGGCTAAGCCTATTACGAGTTCTTGGGTCATTGACTCAGGAGCCACAAACCATATGACACATTCCTCACAAAAGTTTAGTACATATAACATGTGTCCTAGTAATAAGAAAACTGTTGTTGCAGATGGTTCACTTACTACAGTGGCAAGATTAGGAGATGTTCAAGTTAATCCCTCGTTTGTTCTAAAAAATATTCTTCATGTTCCTAGATTGTCTACTAATCTGATATCTATACAAAAACTTACTAGAGATATGAATTGCAAAGTAACTTTTTATCCTTCTTATTGTGAATTGCATGACCAGAGTTCTAGGAAGATAATTGGACTAGCTAAGGAGAAGGATGGACTATACTATCTTGAGACATCAAATAACACAAGTAATATCAAGAATAGTTTACCTTTGTCATTTCTTTCTGAAAAATCTTCCAATAAAGACAAAATCTGGCTTTATCATTTTCGTCTTGGACATCCTTCTTTTGGAACTTTAAAAAACATGTTTCCTTCTTTGTTCAAAGGATTAAATGTCGAAGATTTTCATTGTGATATTTGCGAACTTGCAAAGCATAGACGTGTGTCTTTTCCAATCAGTAACAAAAGAAGTTCTACACCCTTTTGCTTGATTCATAGTGACATTTGGGGTCCCTCTACAATTCCTAATATTTTTGGTGCGAGATGGTTTGTTTCATTCATAAATGATTGTACCAGGGTCTCTTGGGTTTTTTTACTTAAATCCAAATCAGATGTAAATAATATGTTTTTAAGCTTCCAAAACATGATCCAAAATCAATTTGGAGTGAGAATCAAGAGATTTAGGTCTGATAATGCAAGAGACTACTTCAACCAGAGTCTATCCACCTATTTCCAAAAAGAGGGGATTATCCATGAGTCATCTTATGTTAATACTCCACAACAAAATGGAGTGACAGAGAGGAAAAACAGCCATTTACTAACCACAACCCGAGCCTTTCTTTTTCAAGCAAATGTACCTAAATCTTATTGGGGGAAGCTGTTCTCACTGCCACACATTATAAATAGGTTACCTTCAAAAGTTTTGGGATTTAAAACTCTTATGGAATTACTCTCACAATTTTATCCCAACCTCAATACCACAAACAATCTCACACCTAGAATATTTGGTTGTACATCATTTGTTCATGTTCACCGTCATAACAAGGGAAAGTTGGATCCAATAGCGATTAAGTGTATTTTTGTGGGGTATTCTTCAACTCAAAAAAGATATAAGTGCTATCATCCTCCTACCAAAAAATTCTATTTGTCTGCAGATGTCACTTTTGAAGAAAACAAACCATTTTTTACTCAACCTTATCTTCAGGGGGAGACTTCATTCATGGAAGATAAGGATAAAGACTTCTTTTTGCTTGATTTGCCCCCTTCTTCAACATTTACACCCATTAATTCTTCTAAGTCGAAACCTGTTTCTACTGAGCCCTAGTCAAACACTGAATTTAAGTCTGAACCCATTCCAAATACGGAAGATGTGACAAAGGATAATATTATTCTTGATTATATGAAGGAATTACAAGTGTACTCAAGAAGGAAAGTTCCAGATCATGAACCAATGCCAGTCCAAGAACCTGATCCTAACTCTGGAAATGAGGTAACTACAGTTTTTGACTCTGTTTCTCAAAATGAGCATGAATCTCCTAAAACTATAACTAGTGATTATGATCTGCCTATTGCCATTAGGAAAGGAACCAGAGAATGTACCAAGCATCCACTATACCCAATCTCTAATTTTGTGTCATTTGAAAAATTCTCACCAACCCACAAAAATTTTCTTGTGAGCCTAAACACTATTTATGTTCCAACTACATTATCCGAGGCATTATCCAGTGAGAAATGGAGGCAAGCCATGAAAATAGAAATTGAGGCCTTAGAGAAAAATCAGACATGGGAATTGGTAGAGTTGCCTAAAAGAAAAAATCCAGTGGGATGTAAATGAGTTTTCACTGTAAAATACAAGGCAGATGGTACTGTTGAAAGGTATAAAGCCAGATTAGTGGCTAAGGGCTACACTCAAACCTATGGAGTGGATTACCAGGAAACCTTTGCTCCAGTTGCCAAGATGAATACAGTTAGGATTTTGTTATCATTGGCTGCAAATTACAATTGGCAGCTTCAACAATTTGATGTAAAGAATGCTTTTCTACATGATGATTTGGAAGAAGAAATATATATGAAGGTTCCACCAGGATTTGGAGGTCATCTAGAAGCAAACAAAGTATGCAGGCTGAAAAAAGCTTTATATGGCCTTAAACAGTCTCCTAGAGCTTGGTTCGGGAGATTTGCCAAAGTGATGCTAGCAATGGGATATAAACTGAGTCAAGGAGATCACACATTGTTTATCAAGCACTCTGATTCAGGGAGAGTCACAGTTCTATTAGTGTATGTTGATGATATAATTGTAACTGGAGATGATGAAAAAGAGAGAATCTTTAAAACAGTGTTTGGCTAGAGAATTTGAGATAAAGGAGCTAGGGAGATTGAAGTACTTCCTAGGAATTGAAGTAGCTCACTCACGGCATGGTATTTTCATCTCACAACAGAAATATGTGATGGATCTTTTGAAGGAAACTGGGAAGCTTGCATGTAAACCTGCAAATACCCCTATAAATCCTAATCATAAAATTGGAGAAGCTAATGAAGATGCTGCTGTAAATAGAGAGATGTACCAAAGATTAGTTGGAAGACTCATTTATCTCTCATATACTAGACCTGATATAGCATATGCTGTGAGTGTGGTAAGTCAATTTATGCATAGTCCTAAAGAAGTGCACCTACAGACTGTCTACCGTATATTGCACTATTTGAAGGCCAATCGTGGGAGAGGTATCTTATTCAAAAGAAATTCGGGATTAGTTCTAGAAGCATATACAGATGCTAATTATGCAGGTTCAATAACTGATAGAAGATCCACCTCAGGCTACTGCATTTTCTTAGGTGGTAATCTTGTGACTTGGAGGAGTAAAAAACAAAATGTGGTGGCAAGATCAAGTGCTGAAGCAGAGTTTAGAGCAATGGCTCAAGGAATTTGTGAACTACTATGGTTAAAGATTATCTTAGAAGACTTGAAGATCAAGTGGGATGGACCAATGAGACTCTACTGTGATAACAAGTATGCAATAAGTATTGCACACAATCCTGTGCAACATGACAGAACAAAACACATTGAAGTAGACCAGCATTTCATAAAGGAGAAACTAGACAGTGGGTTGATTTGTACACCTTATGTATCAACCAATGGTCAACTTGCAAATGTGTTGACTAAAAGTCTCAGTAGTGCAACATTTCAAGAAATTATTTCCAAGCTGGGAATGGAAAACACCTATTCACCAGCTTGAGGGGAAGTGTGGGAAAACACTTATTTACAGCTGGTTATAATCTTGTAATCTGTATATTTATATTTGTATCTCTAGAATTAAGTATTTGTATCCCTAAAATTAGGATAGACAATCCCTCAATTATAGGATTAGTTTTTTAGAAAGATTTAGTTTCCTGGTTTAACCCCTAGTTAGTTGTATATAAACCTAAGATTCTTGTATAATTCTCAATAAGCAGTTTTTCAATATACATTCAGTTTCCACAGATATTCACAAAAAAACATGTGTAAAGGGTATTCACAAAAACTATGATAGCAAATATATATATAATGACCTACTTTCCCCACCCATCTCAATTATGTTTCTCCATTCTCCTCTAACATTCTCTCCCACTCTTTGCCTTGTGTAACTTAGATTTTTGGGTGAATTGCAGCCATGATCCATGACCTTTAAAAAAATTTTAATTTTCATCCATGACATTTTAATAGTAATGTTTTGCTCTACGTATCAATGTCGTTCATCTATTGTTAAGGTGTTAGAGAATTGAAAGAAATGTAGACATCAACTATTAAATGCAATTCAGGTGGTAGTATTTGATGAGATAATCCCACATATTGCCATGTGCCATGTGCCACATGCCACATCATGTATCCCTAAAATGTACATTTTCATCAAGTTTCTCAACCTAAAATAATGGATGGATTAAATTGAATTACTTGAAAGAGGTCAATGACGGAAATGTTGCACTTTAAAGGTCATGGATGGAAATAAGACATTTATGAAAGGTCACATATAAGTGTAGTTTACCCCATTTATATTCTACCATTTTACAGACACCAAATTGTTTGTAGTAGATATAAGTTTGGGTATAAGCAAACTTAAAATTTTAAGAAATGCCTTTACAGCCCATAAGCATGTGCAAAAGTGTCTTGGGATTCTACATTTCTATCATGCATTTTTATTCATCTCTTAAAAGAAAATTTTAAGGTAAATTTAGGAGATCTACTAAACTACAATAGTCAACTCCACTTCCATTATCAAACTTCATTTTGTATCAATTGGATCATGAAACTTAGAAAAGTATCCCGATTTAATCACTGCTTTAACAACCATTAAATACAGTAGTAGGATACTGATTTCTAGCCATATCAACATCCATGTCCCTTTTCTGTTTTTTTTTTTTTCTAGTTTTTCTAGAACCCATGCATACTCTATGCATGCATGCGCGTGTGTGTGTGTGCACGTGCGCATGAGTGCACCTTCTCTTTTTCCCCATGCCCATCATAGATCAACATCACTCCCAAGTTGGTAGGTCCACCAACTATCCATCTTTTCTCACATTTTAAACTTCTTTTACAGAAAACAAAATTCCCTTTGTCTCTCTTTCTCTCTCAAGTTCTTAGGAGCCAAGCCACCATTTTCTTTACTCCTGTTTTAGATCTTTACTATAATGAACTTTCAAATGTCACGAGACATAAAAAATCTTTTCAATAATTTTTCCTTTACTTTTTTATTATTGAAATAATTTTGGTAACTCAATATGTGATGCTTCTATTTCATACAAATTTGATGTGCTTAGTTGTAAGACACTATAATTATGAGGCCTAGTTTGTAATTATCTTGATTGTAAAATTAAATTTACAAATAGTAAACTTTCAACTCCTCATGACCAAGTATTTTTCCTAGTAGCTTCCCGAAGCTCTGATACAGCATCCAAGTCATTTTGTTACTTTAAGGCTGATTATGAGTTCAATAATTTTGAAGTATTGTTTTTATCTCTAAGTTTAACTAAGTAGCTAATTATAGTTACAACTCCTTAGACTTATTGGCTCCAACCTTTGTTTCTAACTTGAGCTTAGGTGTCCTTTATTCTACTTAGACTTCTGTAAACATAACTTCTTAATTTTGTGACGTTGAGGAGCTGATGCTTGATTCAATTCATAGCTATTGCACTCTTAGCTTTGGTTCTACTTAAATTGAGCTTCATGCTCTAATTTGACTAAATATAGCCAAAAGATACTTTTTTAGTGCAAAACAAAATTTTTGCATCATTCATTAGTTTTTTTTCCTGAGCAACATCCATTATTTAAAACTATTATTGATCATTGCTGTTAGTATACTTCATCATGCCACTGTTACTTGGGTTGCTTTAACTTAGTTTCGTGCCCTGGAACCTTTCTAGCCAATTTTGCCATTTTAAGTCTGTAACTGCATATTCTCCGCACTTATTTAGTATGCCAAACTCATTGTACATCATAGATACTAGTAAAATTGATCTATTGACATCATTAGAAACTTCCGCACCTGTAAATTAGATTCAAAAGATTTTCTTGTTTCATATGATAGTTTCATTAGAATTTGATGCTTTTAAACAACATTAAGATCTAGGAATGAGATTTCTCTTACATGGACTCAACACTCTAGGGTGCCATATCATTGTTGACACAACACAAGACAAGAACTGGTACACTATACGTGTCTTAAAAGAAATTGAAATTTTGGACCCGTCATCATCTTCACAAAAGTGTAATTTAAAAACCAGAGCCCAGGAAAAATTTAGATGGTCAGAAGAAAATTGTAGTTGCACCATCACTGTTAAGCCTACTGACTTCCAAGTTTCTGTCAAACAGTGCCTATCTTGAAAATGGCAACAGAAAAATTCAATTGCAACTTGATTTGTCACTGTGAGAAAGACAGAGAGACAAGGAAGGCAGGGAAGGAAGGATTTCAAATCTAGCAGTGTCTTTTACAGTTGCAACTCGAAGGACAACAAAAGGAATATGTTAGTTGGTGCTAAAGTAAATCCTACATTGATTAAGTTTGGGGTGTCCTAGGCACCTAAATATGAAAAGAGCCTCTTCACCTAATGCCTCAGTATTATATAGAAGCCAATCCTAAAATTTAAGAAAATGACAGATAGGGATTTCTTTGTATTTCAACTTGAGCTTGCAATTCTTCTGGCCTACAATCCATTCCAAAATATTTTCAACTCTTCATATTGGGTATAACAAATGAGTATATCTTGGCCTGGCCCACAAAAATAAATGGATTCTGTCTAAGGCATTTTTAGACCTTGGGCACTTGGTTGATTACACACGGTCCAACTTCAATTTGTGTTTAAGGATATTAAAAAGGAATTTAATGTTTTGACAGAAAAAAATTAAAATGAATCAATTAAAGAGATAAAAGGTTTTTTTTTTTTTATAAAGGGAAAATAGCAAAGAAATTCTATTCATATAAGGTATTGAATTTATATATTTTTCATAACATTTTTATGAGATTAATCCACATATCCATACCCAAAGTTTGACTCTTTTTAGCTAACTCCCTGCACCCAAAACTTCAAGCAAAAGATGAGTAAGATATTTAGTTAGATCCATATTGATAATTGTACCCCTATATGTAATTTAAACTATGATTATAAAAAGCAATACGTTTTTAGACTGATATCAGTTATTTTAACTGCTAAAGAAAGATATATGACTTTTGACCTTTCATATATCATGGGATCCTATATTTGCCCATTCTAATTTGACTAAAGGATGTTTGAATCTAAACCATAAACTTTGCATTATTGACATTTTACTATGGATCCTTTGTTTCTTGTATTTCTCCCTTAGATTCCTCTATTTCTTTCCCTTACCATCTAATTTCTTTCTTTCCCATTTCCCCCCTTTTCTTTTGCCCGTCATACATCATGAAAATCCAAATGGAGAAATTATATAATTTAGGACTCAATATGGTAGTTTATAAATTCATGAGTTTATATCTATATTTAGGTTATTTTACTTCAGTTAGTCTTACTTATTTACAAAGTGTTATAAATATTTATTTTCAATTTCAATTGCTTTCAATTATTTAGATATTATGAAAATAGAGATTAGAGTGTTGAGACATCCCCATGCTTATGCACTTCCTCAATTTCTTCCATTGCTCCCTCTGATTGCTTTGTTTCTTCCCCTTCTCCCTCTGATTTCTTTATTTGGTATCTTCTTCACCTGTCCCTGTTTAATTTTCTTATGTCACACGTTAAGATTTCATTTGTCTAAGCAATTCTTATCCTTCCCACTCCCTTCCCCAATTCCCCTCCTTTCTGCAACCAAAAATCTTATTAATTTGCAGATTTCACACTGAAACAATGATTCCTAGCATAATATACCCAGAAATAAATTCCGTGAGCAAATAAATATATACTAGCAACTTACATCTAAGAAACAAGCTTTCATCTGCTGCAAGCAAGTTGCCAAAACTTCATCTCTACTCTTGTTTCCTACGCTAACTTCTTTCATGTCGAACTCCATCATTGATCTAAGATTTGGTTTCCAGAGTTCATACCTGATTAAATATATTCCTTAATGAATAACAGAAGAATAGGTAAGAGAACAAACAAAGAAACAAGACTATCGCAATTATAATTCAACCACTTGCATGGGCCAAAAAATAAACTATCCCAATAGCATACACTTAGAGAGTGACTGCAATTGATGAGGCAGTCTGAGGAAATAATCATAATTTTCATTTTGGACATAATACATGCTTGTGAAAGATTAACTTCCAGAAACATAAACAGAGGTGCAGCTTAGCACGACCATCTTTACAACTTTGCAAGGCTAAACTATGATTCAGTTTTCATCTGAAAGTAGGAAACATATATATGAATTTTTATGAAAGATAATGTTATAAAAATCTTTAGAGAACAAAAATGCATAGCAACTGCAAATGTTGCATGTTCTTTAGATAAATTTATTAAAATTCTTGAAATAATTTGTACCCATGTATGCCACAGGTCAACACAAGGATTCTGTTTTCCAGTGTCTTACTCTTACAGTGACAATTTCTCCATAAAAGAAGTGTTCAACAAAACAGAAAAAGGAAGAAAATATGTACCACTTTTCCATATGCTTTACAACCCACTAATTGTATCTCTTAAAAACCACATTTTGAACTTGGAAAACAACTTGTATATAGCGGAATGCATCTCTTATATTTTGCAGTTAAACATCATTTTACAGGTTGATTCGATTTCCTTTGCAAAATCCAAAAAAGTAGTTCATGCATACGTGCTGTTAGATTGCTTTTTTTCTTTATTTTTTTTCACTTTTTTCCTATTAAAATTAAATCAAATCTTTCAAAAAGTGGAGAGAATTTTTAAAGATAATGGGGATAGAAAATAAGAAAATGGTAGTTTCAAATCTTTCAAACTCGCACATTATTTGTTAAAATAGGTTAATATTTTACATTGTCTTTATCCAAGCAAATAAAAAACTTTTTGTTTTGTGCATGATGCAACTGCTTATGAAGACCATGCAGTTACAGTAAACAGCAACTATAATGCTCACAATCTGACATAAGACATTCTATGTGTGCATGCATAGGGATGGAAGCCCAACCTGTGCCTGGTTCCGACCCGACCCGACCTTTTAGGGCCTTTTTTTCTTTTTTGAAAAAATCAGGTTTCAAGTCGACTCGGGTAATTGTATAATAAAGTCAGGGTCAAGTAATTGTATAACAAAGTCAGAATCGGGTTTTAGACAAAACTACCCCAACCCAATATATATATATATATATATATATTATTTTTTAATTATTTATTTTATTTTTATTTTTTTTATATTTATTTAATTTTATATTTACATTAAAAATAATATTTTATTAATTTCGAGTCGGGCAGGGTCGGGTACAATTTTATATAAGATTGGATCAGATTCAAACATAAAAATTTTAAAAAAAATCATTGGGTCAAGCAGGTCAGATCAGATATTATGGATATAGTCGGGTCAGGTTCAAGGCGAGCAAAACCCACCCCGACCCAACCCATTTCCATCCCTATGCACGTATCTATCCATTCCTGGTTTTATAAATATGCATGGGGAGCATCTTGTGCTACACTAAAGGTACTTGGTGATTAAGTTAAGAGTGTAAAGAGAATATGCTTCCAAGCAACGTTAAGAGAAAGAAAGAGAAAAGGGATGACAACAGGCAGAACCTGATGCACTGAGCCTGCCACTTTGGCTGCGCAAATTCTTCATGGTATCCAGGTAATGTTACAAGACTATTAAGTTACTTGTTTAGGGTTTAGCTATGAGGTTTAGCTACTTGTTTCTTCAGCAAATAATCAACCTGCTAATCATGTTAGAGGAATTAAAGATAAAGATCAATATCTATAACCACATACAGGCCAACACACAAGCTCTTAGAGTCTACCGGGAGAACGAGAAGAATTCTCAATAGTAATTTTATTGATATAAAGAACAATGGCCTTACAATGAATTCAAATGCCTTGGCTAAATAGACTTCTTCCCCAAGTAAAAGATGTTCTAGAATACCCTAACCTATACAGTCGCCTAATATGACAATTTTCACAAACGAAACCTTAAAATACTAAAAAGAGAAATAAATATAAACATTGCACTATATTACTATTAGAGATATATAATGCCACATATAAACATTATATGAAACTGACGAACCTTTGAACAAGCAAATAAGAGTTAAGATTCCATATATTATACTTAGCACTTTAATTTAAATAAACTGGCTTATCCAAAAATTAAAAAAAAAAATCAAATAAACTACTCACCCCATGTCATCATATCCCATAACCAGTGCCTCACCCTGAGATTACATCAGTCTCATAGTCAGTACCAATATAATATAGCTTCTGTTATAAATCTAATATTACAACACAGTAAGAAACACATTCTATTTAAAAAAAAAAAAAGGCCAAGAAGAGAAAATACCAAATTATGGTTTCATTGCATCCAGTGGTTATCCATTTATACATGATAAGGTTCACTTAGTTTGCTAGTATAAACGGAAATAACAATTATGATAAAAATGAAATATTTTTCTGAAGAACTCTACAATCAAAAGCACAAGAACAAAATTGTTTAACAACTTGGTCAACCATATAATCAAGATAAAAGGGTGAAAGTACAAATAATAAAACCCTCAAGATAACTATAAACAATAAACCCAAATCTAAGCCTTCTCTTACACAAAATATTGACCACAGTAATAAAGCTCCTTTTGCAAGGGGGCTTCCTACCAGCACACTAAAGTTAGATCGCATTAACGCAATGATAATCCATAGCACAGATTAGATTTACTACATTTTTGTTGTATGACAATTAAGTAAGCTTGCTACTCACTGATCATACTTAAGATCACCCATTGATGCTGTCACTCCTATTGTCTTGCGGCTAAAAATGTAAACTTTGTTCTTCTTTTTTGGTTAGAGAAGACCACTTTCAGAAAGTATCAATAATGAGTTAAGCAAGGCAATAGTCAATTGGTCAATATAGGCAGTTCAAGTGTAGATCCAGAGATAGTTTAAAACTTGGAATTTTTTCAGCATAGCTCAACCCATAACTTTGCCTAGAGATAGTTTAAAACTTGGAATCTCTAAATTCTGGAAACACAACTATCATTTAAGGTGCAAAACTTCTCATTCCAAGGACTTTGAGTGTCTATAATTTAGTTTCAACATATAGAAACTCTATAAACCACACCTTCCTAAAAATGTCCATTAGACTATGACAAGGGATCAATTTTCAAATATTTAGCATACACCTGCCTAGTTATCAAGGAATCCTTCCATCCACTATGAGACAGCTAAGTTAAAAATACATATATACATATATAGGCAATTTGGACAATTCCTTCAAAATAATGTTGCTTCCCAACCCCTATTTGAGTTTCCAATTTGATATATTACCTAAAACTGTGCCCTCACCAATATTTCAATTGTAATATTAAAATGACAAGATTGTTATGCAAACAGTAAGAAAAAATCAATCATGCTAACGAAGTTGAAATAGTAAAGTATTATGACTTAATTTCTAGTGAACAAAATCTTATCACTCCATTAGCTAAGTTTATGTTTTCTAACAATGCAAATTAAATGACAAGGTATGATGATATGGTATTAGCCACCTGAATTCTTTCTTTATAACCATATGTGAACCACTACAAAATCAAATATTTTAAAGAAACAACTTAGAGAAAGTTATTTATCATGTTCTATATAAATAAATATATATATATTATCATGCTCTACAAGTGATTTTCTTTTCAAAGCACAAAATGTGCATCAAAAATAAACTCAAAGTACAAAACCTTCATTCACCCAAACACCTGAGTATACCCATGTGGTGACTAAAGTTTTTTTCATTAAAACTCTTTATTTTTAGTGCATCCTTTACATTGATTTTATTGTGTAAAAATATATTATATTAATCCTTATTTAAATTTGTAAAAGAATTTTCCCTTGCTTTTAATCTAAACTATATCAAAGATTTACAAAATTTTTGTCATGTGATTACCAAATTTGAGACCCCTAAAAATTGAGTTTGTTTAGTTGGATCAATTTTATTTGTTCAATATCATTATTTACTTCAAAACTATTCAAAAATAAAATATAAATACTGTGTTTTTTATGAAAAAGAATATTGATAATTCTAATAGAAAATTCTCTTCATTTTAGTGCATGACATTATAAACATGCATTTATGTACACATTCATAGGCAAACAAACATATACAACTACATACATATATAATAATAATTTTTTGAAATTTTCTAATGATAATATATGTGAAAAAATATTTTTCAAAAAAATTACTATGTTTTTTAAAAAAATTACTATGTTTTTTGTTCTAGATGCCACTGTGTCCACTGGATCTAAAGGAAAGAGTTATTCTAAACTTCGATTCTCACAAATTCAAAAATCTTTAATTGTACTCTCACACTGAATATCCAACTTGTCCCTTGGCTCATAAACAAATAATATCATAGAACATTCGAAAGAAAAATAATATATGATAAAAAGATAGAGTGAGAAAAGAGAAGGTAAAAAAAAAAGATTACAAGATTGGTAGGCGAGAAACGAGTGTTTGAGTCCTTTGTTGCATAAAATCGATCTAGCAGCTTTTTAATGTGATCATGCATTGTTGCATCTGTACCAATTCCCGCCTTGCATTGCAGAAGGAAAGAGTGCAAAAAGTTAAAAATAAAACAAAATAAACCATTGGAACCATAATCAAATAAGTCAGATCAGAGCACATGGCACTTCTCACCTTGTCCATACAACTTAGTAAATCAGCTTCACTCAGAAGGGGTGGTGGTCTAGTGACTCCCATGTCTAGAGTCAATGATGTTGGGACGAACTGTAACATAACAAAGAACTGAAGGATAAATACAAATTCTAGCCTCAAAAATTCAACAGAGAGATGTAGATGCTTAAGTCTATTTTGACATCAAATTTATATCGTAATTCAGAGAAGTCAAAATCTAAGAGTTGCACTTTTATCTTAATCATCAATAAGAAATAAGTGAAAAAATAAAGAACTACTCAGATGTCAAAACATTCAAACCCAACATGATCATTTTGTCTTGGAAATAGAAAACTTTACCTACAAGCCCTCTCCCTCTTCCACTCAAAAGTTATTCCATCAACACAATAGGCCTAAAAAACATCCTTTTATTTCATATTTTCCCCTTTCGCTAACTCCTAATTCGTAATAAATTATAGTCTTTTAAGACTGATATTTGGATTCTTTTGGATACTCAGAGACCAAATCTATGTAAAAAAATCTCTATGTACCAAAGGCAGGATTTAGTAGCTTTATTGTCAAAGTCTGCATTGTCCAAACTTCTAAGCCAATAATTTAATCCTTTTTACCAGTAATATTCCCCGATTAGGCTGACATGCTATCAAATAGGTGGCAAATATAGCAACTTGAGAATGAAAAGTAACATGGCAAATCAGCATGGAAGCAGAGCACATCAATATACAGGAACACAAAAAACAACAATCAAACTTCAATTTTTTTATCAAACAATTAACTTCCAATTGAAAAGCTTGAAATGAACTACACAGAAACAATGTAAAACCTGCTGTCCAACAGTGTAGGTTGGAATCATTGAACCTCCCCATGATTCATATCGGTAAACATCTAAGTAATTTCTCTGGTCAAAATAGAAAAGCAACTTAGTCAAAAGTCAAGATAGTAGAAACAAATCTAAAGAGATCAAGGAGATTTAGAAGAGCTATAACACAATTTATAGCCAAAAGATAGCAAGCCAACCACAAGTCATTCATGTAATAGCAATGAAGCAGCTTCAATCTTGTATTACATCTCAAAGAAAATCAATTCAAGCAAGACAGGCTAATGAGGGCAGTGCATTGTTGACTGATCAGAAATTAATAAAAGCTTTTAATGTCTTATCTATTCCAATTTCCAAGAGAAGCTGTTTTTTATTTGCTACCGACATAGTTTCTGAAATTTTATTTTAATGGAGTGAGAGGAAGTAAGATTTTACCACAATCTTGTCCAACCCTAATATTCAAAATGGCAACTTGACATCATACAGAAAATCAAAAACCACTTTCCAGTCACAAGTTTCCTCTGGCCATTTGCGGTTCAAACAGGATTGACATTTGGCTGATCAGAGATTAATAAAAGTTTGTAATGTCTTATCTATATTTCAAGAGAAGCTGTTTCTGATTTGCTACCAACATGGTTTCTGAAATTCTATTTTAATGCAGTGAAAGCAAGATTTTACCACAATCTTGTCCAACCTTAATGTTCAAAATAGCAACTTGACATCATACAGAAAATCAAAAACAACATTCCAATTACAAGTTTCCTTTAGCTATTTGCAACTCAAACAAGATTGACATTTCTTGGACCATTGAAATACCCTTAATGAACATAAAAGGAAACACCAGAAGCCTAACTGTTTAAAATAAAATTAAAAAATATATATATCCTAAATTTGTAATCATTGCAAACATTACAAATCTTGCACTCAGTGATACAACACTTAGCTACCAAATTTTTAAAAATAAATAAATAAATGTTAAACACTCCAATGCTTCTTAATTCATGAGAAAAGTTCAAGATAAAATAGAAAGAAATTTTTTAGACTGCTATAAAATACTTGCCTCTAATATTATTCTTCCCGATGCGGAAAATAATTCACCTGCAATATCAATTTCAACTGTGGTTTCAGCCCCTACAGCTGGTTGTGAAACACAAGCCAAGAAATGGCGAACAACCAGTTCATATAATTTCTGTGATGCAAAGGAAAAAGGAATTAAATTTTCAAAAAACCGATTAAACAGTAACTATTATTAGCTCTAATACACTTGCTTACATGATGGTCTTGACTCCAACCACGTTCCCCCGTAGAAAATTTTGTCGGGTGAATGGGTGGATGAGCCTTGTCATCATGTCCACCACTGCCAGGGTTTCTCCAGAGTCCTGTCCCAGGGTCTAACAATCTCTGGGCATAAGAACCCCATTCAGGATGCTCCTTCTGTTCTTGCACAATTGCCTATGTCAAATAAAACCTTGAGTGAGTAATAATTTCATCAAATGCAAGCAACTTCTACAGGTAATCAATGACAAGGGATCAAAAACAAATGTTATATCTACTGAAGATACATTATTTTAAGAAAGCAAAAAAGCAATAACATAAAAATTTAGCATTTAATATGAAATAGAAATATGAAAAAAAAAAAAGAAACTATTTTTTTATAGATTTTTGTAGAAGAGCAAGCATCATCACACAATGATATATTAGGGTGATCCCAATTTGTAAATCCACTGCCTTCTTCACAAAAGTTGAATGTTAACTAGACACCAAACTGCTACTGGGAATGTAGAAGTCAAGAGTTATCTTGGTTTAAAATTTAGAAGTTTAGTAACTAGATAAGAAGAAACTGTAAACCTAACATGGCATTCAATCCAGAAAAAAAAAAATCAATATTGGAGAAAGATTAAACTGAAACAAGTCCAAAATCCAGCAAGGCATCACCAAGAGATTTAAGTTCCATAAAATAAGCTTTAAACTAGCAAGAAGACAAATAAGAAACTGACTTACTTAAAAGTACAAGGAAGGGAAGCTTCATTCCTGATAACTTTCAAAGTATGCTTGATGTAAAACAGAATAAATAAATATGTCCAGAAAAGAATAGGACATAGCCTTAACTGCTATTTTCTCTCTATTTTAGTTGAAAAGACAAATATCATTGAGACAATCCTTGTAAAGAATGAAGATGCAATCAACAGAAAAATACTATAAATTTCTGTTCGAATTGAACCTAATGATGCTTCAAATCTTATAAATTTCCAGTCATCACACATCAAAAGTAGTGATAAAAAGCTTAAACTTTACAACCATTACCCTCAATTTGAGATTCTGCTCTTGATACATTAAAGGGAAGCAGCAGAAGCTAGCTAAATTTTCCTCCTGTTACATAAACATTTACAATATTGCATGTCTATTCCTGTATATCCACCTCACTTGACAGATGCCCACATTTACAATATTGCATGTCTATTCCTGTATATCCACCTCACTTGACAGATGCCCTCTCCAGAGAATTTTTTTCATAATTCTCAATTAATTATTACAAGTTCTTCACTTAATTATTAGTTATTTCCACCTAAAGAGATTGATAAATCATAAACTTATTCAATATCTCTTCCTATTTCTAGCATTCAAGAGTCCCAAATTATAGAAGTGATTTAAGTATATATGCCAAGGTGTGTGAGAGATAAACTTTGGAAAGATCATAGTTCTCTTTTAGAAGAAAGGAGACAGTACTAAATTTTAACGTGTAAATCCACTTGAAAAGGGAGAAAAAAATACAAATAACCCAATTTGAAAAAGAGACCTAACTGTATTAAAAAGTTTAACTGTTAAAGTTGATTGAGAGACTAACTAAAAGAATGCCTTTTGTCTACGTATAAATTATTAACAAGTTGAGACAAGAATTATCTTGTCAAAAGGAAACAGTTACCAACATGCAAATCAGTCCTGCTTGAAAAGCAGTCAGTCTCTGTACGAGGATAACTAACAAAACCAGCTTGGTATAGGTCTTCTGCCACCTACAAACAATAAAATTGAAAGTAAAGGAGTGAATTTCAGCTCGAGAGCCTTGTTAAATAACCAACACATGATTATCTCTACCATTAATTTAAGGAACTCAAGGACAGTTTTCAAGGGTAGTATTCATCATAATTTGAGATAATAATAATTAATATTAGAATTAAGTAAAGGATATGTTAGGCATAGATCAAAAAAAAAATAAAAAATAAAAAAAGAAAGAAAGAAATTTTGCTTGCTGCCTAAATTTTGCCCCCAATTCTTTTCTCCCACTTTCCCCATTTTTCTCCCTCTCTAATTGGACATTATGTCATAAATTCAAAAAAGTAGATTAGTGGGAAAAATAAAGAGTACATGACAATGAGCAAAATGCTACGGATCATCTGTATAAGCAACAGTAAGTCCATCTATCCAGAAACATGAGCTAAGCAGTCCATTTCATTAATATTTTATTTTCTTGTGAGGAAAAAAAAAAAGTGAAGCAGAAATGAGTTGCAACATAGACAAGCTCTATCTTTTAGAAAAACACACACATACACAGAGAGTCAAGCCTGAATTCTAATCATACATTTCGCATTATCATTATCTCATCCCCAAGGGACATATCATGAAA
This sequence comes from Durio zibethinus, assembly GCF_047325235.1. Lineage (NCBI taxonomy): Eukaryota > Viridiplantae > Streptophyta > Magnoliopsida > Malvales > Malvaceae > Durio > Durio zibethinus. The sequence continues at coordinate 14,040,807 of NC_143185.1, forward strand.
CCTTAAAAATAGGTAAACAAGCAGAGCCATATCAGGTAATTCATTCTTCAAATCAAAATTGCACTGCCCCATAAAGAGGCCACTTTTTATTTAAAAGATGTAAAGAAAAGGTGCATAAAAAAGAAATATTTTGAGTTAAAAAGATAGAGGAACAAGAGACTCATTCAGTGAACAATGTATTCCAAAACTAGGGACAGATTTGGCAGGGTTCACTTACCAAGTAAAACACATAGCACGCAATATGCTCACATGCTTCAATATATTTGTTTAAAATGTTGGGCTCAAAATTCCATAGATTGGTCTCTACATCAGAGCAACTAAAGGACAAGGTCAATGCTAAAAGTCTCAATTTTCATTATTTTTCCTTTTTCTTTATTCAACATCAAAATATATACAAGCATGCAGAATAGGGAATAATCTTTCTAGTTAAGCCTTTCAAATTAACCTCTCAATTCTAGTTGATGCACAAAGGCATTGGTACAACCAAGATTAAAGCATGTCCACTTCCAGCTGCTCACCTTCATTGTGTGTTCAGAACTCATACGGAAATACCGCGAAGCACGCTTTTCAAGCTCAATGGTACTCAAAGGATATGGAGGATATTTAAGTTTTTCCTGGTTTCGAACTTTTGTTACCTATAAGACAAGTATTAACAAAAACTATGATTATTCAGTAAGAGTTGTTTCTATGATCAAAAGTTGGAATTGTTCAAAAATACTTGGTTTAGCACAACTCACAGTTGCAGTTGGCTCCTGAACACACATTTCATAAACTATAACTGCACAAGTGTGATCAAAAAGGTGTCCACGCCTGCAAATTCATAATGTTATTAACTCTATCCTTATGACCACTTGAACTAAGAGAAAGAAATTAAACTTATAAAAGAATATATGATAACTCAAACAACTGCAGAAAGCTTGCCAGCTTACATCCAATTGAAGGTAGCAACACCTTCATCCGATCTGTGAGAACAGTTGATTGTCCAAAATTCTTCAGGCTCATGCGACTGTACTTCCCAATATCGTTCCACAACAAAGCCGAGTGTAGGGAACTGCATTGGTAAAAGATATAAGACATCTATTAATAAGCATAAATCAGAGATGTTGCCAATTCTCAACATACCTGACAAGGACCATAACTTAGAACAAGATTTCTGTCATCTGTAGCAGAATCAATAACAAATTTATCTCTCAACAGCATAGTCTGAAATCTGGTGAAGGAAGCACCAATCCGTAGATCTATTTCCTAATAAATTTATAAATGTTAATTTTGATCTCTATAGATATCAGATGGATAAATAATAACAAGGACAGAAGTAAGACGAAAAGAGCATGTTCTTAAGCATTCATCCTAAAACCAATTGGCAAAAAATGGAGACCTAACTTGAATACTCCCCAAACTTAACTGATGTAGAACAACACTACTCAGCACTCCCCATCACTTTTAGGCCCAACTTAAAAACAGAAACAACAGGACTACAATGTAAACAACTAATATGAGGTAATGTAAAAACATATAACTCAACCACATGGGAAACAAACAACTTGGTTTCATGTTAAACATCCAACATAAAACCAATTGACAATTGGCAGAGTGGCTTAAATTAAACAGAAGACCATAGCAAACCCAAATATTACTAATATGAGATAATAGTGCTTAACAAATATTTCTAAACAAAATTTAGGAAATGCATGAATAAGCCATAAAAAGTCTTTTCTTCATAGTAAGCAATTATGCGGAAACTTGTAAAATCAAATTTATATCAATCAATTAAGAATTTGAGCATTTCACACATGATAAGGGAAGTTACTTACCTGCCTAGCATCTACAGCATCAGAAAACCATGGATTTGGATCAACAAGATTCTGCATGGCATGATGGATTTCCCTAGCATTTCCAACACCAGACTACATTAAATCTAAGCCAAAAAAAGACAATTAAAGAAAAAGAACAAACGTTAGGCTTTAAGAACCTCTCAATTAATGCAGAGAATCGAGCCCTTCGTATTGTAAGATGAGGATTCACTGCTCTGCAAACGTCAATAACCTCAAATGTAATGTTTTCTCCTTCTCTGTCACAATCAAGCCATAGAACCAACCACTGGCACCTCCTAGCTTCCTCCTCCAACGTCCTCTTAATACCCACCTTATCCTAAATCATCAAAAGTCCAATAAAAGTGAAATTCAGCATATAAACATAATTTAGCACCATATGCACTAGAAATTATGGAAATTCTCAAACGCAAAGAAAAGATCCAGTAAAATCATTTACACTCTATTTGCTTGTTAGTTTTGCTAATTGTTTCTTTTGTTCCCATCTAAAAGCAAAAGGTGCATTTATTATACACACACACACACACATATATATATACATGATAAGCTTGTCGACCTCAATTTCACTATTACCAGACTCTATTTTTACACTTTATTACCTTGATAACTGGAGGGTTGGCGGGAGTCAGATTTTCATTGTTGAACTCTTTCGTTGTCCCTTTCTTTAAGGAGAAACTAGATTTCCACTTCAACATGTTCGTGACATAATAATTTTGAAAAGTTAAAATTAAAACTTTAACTTCTGTGAATAACACAACCCATGATTTTACTTTTCACATATATCAATCATTTTGAAGTATGCGATGCATTTTAAATATTTGATCAATTTTGTTGGAATGTGATTTTGTTATTTACAATTTACATTTTTTTAGCATCTCTTCGAAAAGATAAAGAGTAAATTATGAGGAAAAAACCAGAGATGGAAGAAAGGGGGAGACCTCAGGGACGAATTTACGGACGGGGGCGTGGTAGAGGTCCGCGGGGTCACAGGAGTGCCACTTGCGGAAGCGATCTTCGAATTCGAGCTCCATTAAGTGGCCAGTGACAGAGGTGAAGAGCATGTGGCAGGGTTGGCCACGAATCGAGTAATTGAACTCGAATATCTTGTTGAAGCGGGAGCGGCCATCGCGCACACGCAGGCCTTGGTTCCTTGACAGGATGGCAGACACCGACTTCGCCACCGATGGCTTCTCCGCCACGTTCAGAACCTTGATTGTGCCCGACATTGGAACGTGGGAGGGCTTTGGATGGTTTTTTGGGAGTTTTAAAGGAGCCCTTTCCCGCTTACTGAGAATCGGGGGCAGGTTTCTAGGAGAGGAATTTTAAATACACCTCAAATACTACTCTTTATCACTCTATTACTAAATACTCCTCAATTCAAAATTAAAATTCTTCTTTTACGAAATATAGTAAATCCCGAAACCATTCGCTTTCCCTTTATACCCTCAATGTAATCCCTTTATTCCCTTTTCTTCTCTCTTCAATCTCAAACTCAAATTAATCTTAAATCTATCGAATTAACCCCAAAATCACGTTCATTTTTAAGTCTTCCACTAATTACAAGTAAGATTTCTTAATTTATTTTATTTAATTTGATTTTTTAAAAAAAAGCCTAAAAGGATCTTAACAATCCATTTTTTAAAGCTTTAAAGGTTTCTCAAAAATAAATTTTTGAGAGCCATAAAAGCTTCTCGGTAATCTATTTCTAATAAACTCAAAAAGATCTTAAAAATGCATTTTCAAAAAACCTTTAAAGCTCTTAGTAATCGATTTTCAAAAAAAGTTTGTATAAGGAGGATCAACCCCCTACACAAAAAGGATCAATCATGTTCAAACTCGAGAGCTTACATGTTTTTAACGAGGAAAAAAGTTTGTTTTGATCCCAAGTCATTTTTCATTTAAAAAATTATTGACAAAAATTTTCTTTTAGTTCAAAACAATTTATTTCAAGTTTTAACTTTGATGTTTTGTCATTCAAGTTAATCAATAATAGTAGTAATTGATATTGGACCATCAGTAATGATTTTTCTTTCAAGTTTAAGGTTTATTAAATATATTATATAAGCTTAATGAGTTGTTATTTTTTATTACAGATATAGCTCATACATGAGGTGAAATATATTCTTAGTAGAGAGAGAGGTACTAGAGCTGATCTTAATCTGAGTCATAAATGTCCAATTGCCTCTAAAAAAAGACGTTGAGTGAGGAATGATGAGTCAAAGGATCATACAATAGATGACATCCTTTAAGTTAAGCCTTCCACGCTTTATAGGGAGGCTGCCGCAACTTACCACACAAAAGCAGGTGGAATCATTTTTTGGAAATCCAGTTGATACATCGATTTTTTTTAGTTTCGAATCTCATGTTGCATTATAAATTTGGAATGACTAGGTAATCACTTAAATCATATAATACGAATCATGTTAATTTATGTCTTTAATGTGCCTTAATTGATTATTGTTATTAATGTTATTGTTTATGTTCTTGATATCGGTGATGTTATTGTTGATCTTATTTTATTATTATTGTTGTTATTGTTACGGGAGCGAGATACATTGAAATTGATTAACCATGAACTGAAGTTATAGCAATGGCATCTAAACAATGCACACATGCTTATTCGAGCCAATGTTGTCTAGTCGGGGTTGTTGTCACTCATCGACTACACCTATCATACCATCAATAACATGTTAGTATTAGTTTTTGTTAAGAGGTGGCAACCGGAGATGAACACCTTTCATATGCCGTTCAAAGAGATGACTATCAAGTTGGATGATGTGTTAATCTTTCTACACATATTGATCATTAGGACCATGGTTTCAATGAATTTTTTGACAATCAATGAGACGAATACAATACTAGTGAGATTACTTGGAATTTTTACATACGAGGCTAGAGCAAAGACTTCACAAGCTAAAGGATTTATTGTTTGACTCTAGTGGTTATAGGATACCTTAGGCATGTCACAGATGCATCAAATGATAAGGTGGTTGTTTATGCATCCTAAGCTTTTATACTTCATTTGCTAAAGTGTACACTAGTCGTTAACAAGACCATTACAAGAGTTTTGGTAGTGTACATACTCTTACTGACTGACCTCACCATCATAAGTAGATTTGTTTAGGGGACAGCTTGTCTTATTTGTATAGGCAACTTGGCATTATGAATAGGCAAACGTGTATCAGATCATTAGATATCTAACACTTTTTCAGGTATGTATTTGTAATTAGTGAAATATATATTATTAATATTTAATTTATTTATTATTACTCATATATATGATTATCATATTAAATATTATTTATGTATTTCATGTATAGATTTACAAGTACTTTCCATCATTGAATTTAATGGCCATTTTGACATCTTCAAATGATCTACTGCGTGTTGAACAATGGAAGGCTCATACTTATACTGATACATTGCAATCTTACAGGAACGTTTAGATGGGTTAAAAGTATCTTATGTGTGTTAAGAATCATATGTCGATCAACAGGATGCACATCCATTACACGACATTATTTTTTTTACTGGATGCATCAAGTGTGGGATAATCATAAAGACATTGTTTGGATTTGTACAAACTATTCTTCCAACCCGATTGGACAGACTATTCTCCCAACCCTATTGATCCCGTCCTATACTAATCGAAGAGTATATACAACTAGTTTGATGTTGCATATCAATTCCTACACCAATATTGGGATAGATGGGATATACACATTACCCAATTGAGCATCGAGGCCATAGATGTTAGAGATCGAAAGAGTGTTTATCTTATTACAATGCTTGGTTTGTAGTAATTTCACATTGTCAAATTCAAAATTCAGAACATCAATCTAGATTCCAAGCTCAACCAGTAGATATTACACCATCAGTGATTTAGTAAATTATAAATTATATAATTTTATGGTTTTTTTACTATTTTGTTAATTTTAATTATATGACATCAATACTAATAACCTTATTAATATTTTGTAATGGAGCTCAGCCATTTTATCTTTCATTGAGTATGTATTGTCTAGTGGATTTGATCAAAGTATTGACGTATCAAGAGATGCAATTATCAAAGTACATCATTTATTGTCCGAGTCATCTACTACAAAGTAGAAGCAGTCAATCTAGATTGGCATTAGACTCATGTACCATTATTTCATGCATTCAAACCACCAAGACTGGCCAAGCCACTCATGTCCGCTGCATCCCCAATCTCATCGACACTAGCACCTCTAAGCCTATTTTTGCCCGTTCTATCCCCAATTCCATCAACATCAACACCTGCTAGCCAGCTCATGCCACGACCGTCCTCACCACTAGTAGTGACCACAACATCATCTTTGCCCGACTCCATCCTTTTACGAAAATGACAATATCAACCCTGCCAAGAGTTCCACACAGATAGCTAAGTCCACTTGTCCACCATGTGTATATCCTCAAGTTAAAAGGTCGAGTGATAGGGATTGATATTATTATATACTAATACTTAATGTAGATACTAATTTTATATTTAGTTAAGTATGTTTATATTTAGTTTATATTTACAAAATATCCATTAAATTACCTGTTCAATAGGACATATCCCATTAGATAACTTGTTCAACATATAAAGCTTAAACAAATATATAAATCGTAAACATTAATACAAACTGTTAACAATTACTACAAAAAATAATTAATCAATGTGTATTGTTTCTTAAATGGCCATATTAGAATTTATACTAAATAATAACTTGAAATTTTCAATGATAGGTATATATGAAATCTCCCACTCTAGAATATAATTATATCGAATCCTACGTCAGTTGTATGTAATATGAGGTATTAGTGAGAATGGCTTTACTAACACATCTATAAAGTAGGAACTTTATTTATATAATGTCATTAACAGCTACATAAAATAGGAACGATAAATATAAATAGTAAATGACAACACTAATTAATAATACTTGCACAAAATGACAATCATTAACAAATCCAATCTTAATTACTTTATGCTCTAATGGTATAAGTGGTACAAATCTAATAAGGAGATATATCAAGCTATGTCTCAAACTGATATGAACTATCACAACATCATATCAAGAGACAATCAAATGACTCATATCAAATAAGGTCATCTATTTATTGTATGATGCAGAAGTGTCAAAATATGATAAGGTTTGTAATAATTCCTTAACACGCTCTATGGATTCATACAAAGTCACATAATCACCTCAAAATCAATTAAACACTTTAATTAAATCTTGTTGCACTTGTACACACCCATTTAATCTTAATCTAAGCAACCTAGTAATAGAACAAAAAACACAATATCTATCTACCTTAACATCAACAATGCTCTATATATATATATAGATGTAACTCCCACTCGCAAACTATCCAAATATCATATTTTTCATTTATCGTGGGGGCAGTGAACAAAAAGTTTAGTGATTTGTGTCATCAATTTCACTGAATTTGTAGTGATTAGTGGTGATGTATTATCCTGAGCTGATAACACAACCTCGAAATGTGACGGGTCGTGTAATGTAGAGGTATCTATTTTTCATAGCTATGCAATCTTTTAGCTTCGTCATCTTTAATGGTGGCATCAAGGTAGTTGTGGACGAATCACCAAGTTCTTGTAGCTTTCTTTTCATGGTTAACTTACTGAACTCATCACATTCATTTAAGTGTTTTATAATTCGATCAACGTTGGACTAAATGGTCAACTTTTTAGATTTTCATTATCTTGGCTCTTTATTAAATCCACCTTCTTTCAATGCAAATGCACTTCAGATAAAGAAATTGGACTTTCCACCTTTATATATTCTATAACTTTATGAGCACAAGTTAATCCATGCATGCTTCTGATCATACAACCACAAGCATTTGCATCAATCTCAACATGATTAGCTCGCTTAACTTTCATTAATATCATATTCAGTATGCTTATAAATACCAAACCTTGTAACTCTTTAAGCACTGAAAGCTTGAATTATGCTCGACAATAATAAGACTTCATTCAAGTAAAGCTTTAATATATGTATATTGGAGCTCAACAAGTACATTGATTGTTTTTCATAGTGATTCAAAATACTCTTGAAATGATCCAAGGTGCCTTTTGAATTTTCAATATACATTCTCGGCCTTAAACAAAATAATAAAGGTATATTAATGATTTGTTATAAAACACTAAAAACCACAAATAATCTTAATAATGTAACATAAATCATACATATTTGTTGTAACATTGCCAAAAGCATTACTTTATTGTAAAAGTAGTAATAAATATGTCCTTATACTTTGCTAACCACTGATTTTTTACATGGGGATAAGTTTAGTAATCAATTTCTAACGAATTCAGATGCCTTTCCTACTCATCATAAGTAGATGAATACACTAGTACACTCTAACCAAGCATGAATTAATAACCTACAACATATATTAATAATCATGTAATAATATAATATATCCTACAACATATATTAATAATCATACAAATAATAAATAATCATGCAATATATTAATGAATCACACAAATAAAATATTAAGTAATTATGCAAATTCATGCAAAATATCATGCAATTATACATTAATGCAAAAATATAAAAAGTATAAAAATAAAATTCATAAATAAAATATGAAAATTAATAAGCAATTATTTATTCATGCAAAAATATCAAAATCAATATCCTAATCATGCAAATAAAATCATAAAAATTATACAAAAATCAAAGGAAGAAAACCATGTAAATAAAATAATAAAAACTTTACTAAAGCTTTTTCTTTTCCTTTTCCTCACACAATTAACTCAATCACAATTAAATAGAAAAATAATAAAAAGAAAGAATAATAATCAAAATAATAATTGAATAATCAAAATCAAAATCAAAATAAATGGGTTAGTCACTTACAGTATCCATATAGGTCATTGATGAGTCAAACTTGGTTCCTCTTTAGTGCTTAAAATGATACCATTTTTTAAGTTTTGAATAAAGCCTAAAAAATCAACATGTTCCTTTATTCTCCATCATTTACGTCTTGTTTCTTCTCTTTTTATCTTTGGTTTTTCCCTTTTCTCCTTAAAATTTACCAAACAAATCTAAAATTCGATAGCCTACTCCCACTTCTACCGTTGAATGTTGTCATTCATTAATGGCCAAAAAAATGATCAAAACCATTTTTCCCAAATCTTTTCTTCTTTTCAACCCAACAGACAAAACCCAAACCCAAAAACTAGTTACCCTTCATAGAAGTTGACTTTTACCACCATCAAGCCATCTATTATTTGTTGACTCATTCCTTCTTTTTTCTAACAGATTTTTTTCCTTCCAAAATAAATCTCAAGAAACTAAAACCCATAAAAAAATAACTTTCCTAATGAATTCTCAATTTTGTTGTTGAATGTTTTTGTATTTTCTCTGTATATGCTTGTGTTTGATATAGGTGGAATGATTTTTCTATTTTTTTATTGGTTTCGTGTATGTTTCCAGGTAGATTCAGTTTTTGCTACAAATTTGTTTCGTGAATTACTCCTTTATTTGGTTGTAGATTTCTTAGTTATTCTTACTTTGAATGGTTGTAAACCCGTTTTTGTTGATTATCGAGGCTTGTTGCTAATGAAAATTGCTTCTGACTTGGATTTCTTACTATTAAACTCTGCCTTTGCTTGGAATTGCTTTTGTATTGCTTACCTAAAAATTTCCCTATTGAATTGTTTTATGTTTGCTCAAAATTGTTGCTTGCTTATTACTTATTCAATGATTCTATGTTAATTGTTTGATGCCTCTTCATTCATCATAGATTAGGTCTTTTTATAGGGATTGAAATTCTAATTCAACTAAAAATATCTCAATTTTAATAGAATCTTATAAAAATTTCTCAAGATTTTTTATGTAATCTTTCCTTTTTCCTTAGATTAGAGATAAAAAATCTCCATGGGCATTTAATCAATAAATTTTAAAATCCAAAATTGAATCCAAGATCGAATTTGAATCAATATTGTTAAAGAAACAAAAAATAATATTTACCTGTTATTCATTACAGAAACATGTCTCCACATGCTATTCGTCATCAGAATATATCACTAACTGAAGCCAATAGATGGATACTTAAAGCATGCGAAGAGCTTTGGGTTTTATTGATGGATCAGGCATGATTTTTTTTTGTTATGTTTTCTAGTTTCTATTTTGGAGTTTTGGGTTGAAGGGGGTTTTAGGAAGCATTTTTAAATCCCAGCAATTAAAACCTAAGGGAGGGTGAGGAGAACGCTCGTAAAAAATTTGGTAGCCATGGAAGGTGGTGGTCGTTGTAGATCTAAGTTTTTAAGATTTTGGTTCTTTTGATGTCTAAAAAAAAGAGTGAATTTTGGATAAATTAAAGTCAATAAATCTATAGAGAAGATTAAGAGGAGCTCCCAGTTAGATTTTGGTGATATTTTGATGTCGATGCACGATGATCAATGGCGACTGATCGCTAGAATTTAGGTTTTGTTTTGTTTTTTTGGACACGTAGGTTAGAGATTTTTCATAAAAATTTTATTTTATTTTCTTTTTAGGTTTCAATAAGTACTCTTTAATAAAAAAAATTGAAAATTAAATTTCTTGAAAAATATGATATGGATTTATTTATATGTCACATGACATTTCAAAAAATCCACGTGGCATATCAATAAATCCATATCATCAAAAGCTTTATTAAAAAATAAAGTTAAATGCCACGTCAGCAAAATCAAATGACACATCAACAAGTCAATGAACATGTTAGTAAATTTAATGAAAAAATTTTAGCAAGGTTAATGATTAGAATAAAACTATAAAATCAATTTAGTATAAAGACTATATTTATATGAATTATATTATAAGGATCCAATTTCAAATTTTCATGTGTGTAAAAGGACTGATGGCATAGTTTGACTAAGAAATATCCATGATAATAAATATAAGTAACAAAGCATAAAATTAAGAATTTAAAATAAAAAAAATCTAACATGACGATGACAAAGCAATTTCATAAAGACTTGGTTTGAGGAAAAGTAATTTTCCTTTCCAAAATCTTATTTTTTGTAATTTAATTCCTTAGTTTGGTTCATAAGAATGTAATTACTATGGTTTTTTAAAATTCATGACAATATCAAAAAGTGAAAAAATAAGGGGAATAAAAAACTCTCTTTTTTGTGAAGTTTTTTAAGATTTCATAGGGAAAGTGAAAATATTTTTTTCATTTGTCTTCACTTAATTATAGTTTTAGATTATATAAATAACATTATTTACTTTAGAAACGTAATAATTTTTTACAAAATATTATGAAAATAATTTTTTTTTCTTAATATATTGTAAACAAAGATATGTTTTTAACATAGTACTATTGAAATACTCACAAAAATTATGATTAAAAACACGATTTTTGTTGAAACGATGAAAAAATTATTTTTCATAATTTAACAAAAAAGATATTTCTAAAATAAAAAAACTTAATCTTTGTTAAAAATATTAAAAAATTAATTTTCAAAATTTAACAAAGGTGACATTTTTAAGATAAAAATGCAATCATTGCTAGAAAGATAATATTTTTAAGATAAAACACAGTTTTTATTATTAACATGAAAAAAATATTTTCCAAAATTCAATAAAAACGATATTTCTAATATAGAAAATGCAGTTTTTATTAAAAAGATAATATTTTTAAGATAAAAATATAGTATTTGTTGAAAACATAAAAATATATATTTTTCATAATTTACAAAAAATAAACGTTTTTAATATAGAAATGTAGTTTTTGTTGAAAATATAAAAAAAATATAGTTTTCAGAATTTAGTAAAGACGACATTTCTAAGATAAAATTGTAGTTTTTATTGGTAAGACTACATTTCTAAGATGAAAATATACTTTTTGTTGAAAACATGAAAAATATATTTTTCAGAATTATATAAAGATAATGTTTCTAAAAAAAAAACATAATTTTTGTTGAGAAGATCATTTTTTTAAGATAAAAAATGCAATCATTGTTGAAAATATAAAAAAATAAAATGTAAAATATTTTTATTTAATATTATTACATATTAAGTTAAAAAAAACGTATGTTTTCTTTGCATAGGAACAATAACATTAAGATAGTAATTAAAATTGTAGAATTATTTTATTGAAAATATAAAAAATTATTTTTTAAAATTATTTAGTTTTAATGAAGACGTGTTATTCATTGTCACGTGTTATTCACATATTAATATTATGAATATTATATATTTATTCATATATTATAAAAGATAATATAGTAAAAGATTTATTAAATAATTTTATATTTTCATAAATCAAACATAAAAATTTTATATTCTCTGAGTTAATAAAATTTAAAAATCATATATTTTCTTTTAATACAACTTTTTTTAATCACTTTCACTTTCAAAATTTAAGAATTCGCAAATTAAATGTTGTGTGATTTTGAAAGGCCAAGGATTCAAAAAATTACAATTGATAAGTGGAAGAAATAGAAAGAAAAAAAGAAGGCAGAAAGATATATGCACATATCTATACTATATATTGAAAAAGATCCCCTAGGGGTTAGCTTAATAACACATGTACGATATAACTGCGATTTATTAAGTTTTTAAAGGATAATTTAGTCATATCAAACTATACATTAAAATAAAAAAAATCTTCCACGAGGTTAGCTTAATGACACATGTAGGGTATAACTGGGACTTAGTAAAATTTGAAGAATAATTTTAGTCATATAATTTATAAGTTTTGAGTTCACAAGCAACATGTGACCATTTGGCTTAAAATAAAAAATTAGAAAAATCTAAAGGTAAAAAGAGAATGTTGAAAGTATAGAAGAAGAATCCAGAAGCATAAAAAAAAAAATCTAGATGAAAAATAAAGAAGAAAAATGGAAAAAAAATTAGAAGATTTCACCTTAGTCAAGAAAAAAAAAAGGAAAATTTGATCAGATGGTCAAAGCAGAAAGGTTGCAAGGTAGATTTGGCTAAAGTTAATGAACTAGACCTTTTGTTGGTTGGAAGTGAGTAATTTTTTTTTTGTTTTCTCATATTTTTATCTTTTGTTTTTGACCAAGAATTTCAAATTTTATATTGAAAAAATAAAGAGAGTGGTGAAAGATAACTACGAAGTCTTAAAAGATAATGGATCTTTTAAGTTTTTAGTAAAAAAGAAAGCTATTGTTTTATATTTTTATATATTTTCAAAGCTTAAATTTGAAAAAAAGATTTATACATATATGATAAAAGTAAATAAATAAGGAAAAGGTAAAGATTGGTTAGGTTTTTATTTTTTAATTCAATTTTCGATGACAAAGCTCACCACTTAATATATCAAGAAAATTGTCATCTCCAACTGTTACTTGGTATGGATAATTTAACTTAATTTGCCATTAATTTTATGTATATGTCACTTGCCTATGCTATGTCACTTGCATATTATGTTGAATCATATGCACATATTAATTTATGAGAATTCTTTGACATTGGTTTTTGTATTTTAAATTTTTAGAAGTAAGTTGTTTTAGAAAAATAAACAACAACTTATGATTTTTGATGTTATGATATATTTTGATGTTAGGCTTTGATAATTTATGCTTAAGATAATCTGCACAACTTTGCCCAACAATCAAGGATGTAAAAAGGCTAATACTTTTAATAGTATAAAAATATTTATTAGGCTAGCAACTTACTTTTTAGCTTTATAAGATTATCATTTGATTAACAAAAATAATTATCATTAATTAATATTAGTTAAAAATAATTAACCTAGTAGCATATTGCAGGATATGTGTATACTAGTTTTTTTTTAAATTTATGCAGGTAATTCTAACAGGCATTGTGTAATTACCGCTTAAGAAGTCTTCAGCTTTTTGGCCTAATGACCAAGAAAGCCTTAAGAAGACACCAAGTTGGGATTCGATCCAACCTTCCCCTCTCCCCCCCTTAATGTAGGGTTTATCCTCCTTAAAACCAAAAAAAAAAAAAAAAATGCTTAAGAAGAATTGTAAAACCACCAATTTAGGCCGGTTTTGAGTGGAGATACGAGGTCCCAAAATTTCTGCTTGAAATTCTCACTAAATTTCAAAATTTCTCCTTTATAATTATCAAACAAGCTAATTAATTATTAGAAATTTAAAAACTATGATTAAAATAATTTTTTTTTTTAAATCTTTCATCCAAACACATTATTTGTATGGAATTTCTAGAAAAAAAAAAGAATTTCTCTATCAAAGCATTTATAAAATTACTGATGGAGTTAAAATTTTTACATAATGAAAATTTAGTTTAAATATATTAAATTGAAAAATAGCAATAACAACGAAATAGTATTAAAATTTTAAAATTTTTATATGACAATTAAAAGTTTTACAATTATAATAAAAATTATAAAATTATACAATTATCATTATTTTAGTTTCATATTTTGAAAATATTGTACAATAGGTTTGTTATCAATATTTTTAAAAATAACTTTTTCAACATACACAACTAAACTATCATTTAATCATTTTTTTAATTATGTAAATGAGTTTTCAAAATATTTATTATTGAAAATACTCTCTTTATTTCATGGCTATAACAACTAGGAAAGTTAATACTAGTCTAAATAAATAAATTGAATTAATGAAAACTCGTTAAACTTGATTTAAAAGGCATAAGATCCAAACACATATAATCTTAGATTTTTTTTTTGTCTCAACGAAGGTTTGAGCCCAGTAGGCTCCATAAAGCTCCACCTACGATAATATTAAGTGAAGGGCATTAAGGTTTATCTGATTCAAATGCCCTCATGTATCTAGGTTTTGGTATTACGTGTGAAAGTTGTGAATTGAAAGATGATGTGGACTTGATTTCTTTTTAATCAGTCGAACCCAAATGTGGACAAATTACGAATTAAACTTAAGTTCAATTAGAAATTAAATTTCAATTACTTAGAAAGTAAATGTAAGAAAAATGAAAATACACGTTGAATTCGTCCAAAATCTAATCCATTTAGACTTAACATTAAAATACATTAATATCAGCCTATCTTTGTTTGCTTTGATAAACTAAAAATATTCAAAAATCTAAACCCTAAAACAATTCATAATCTTACTTGTTCACAGGTGGCAATTGACTGATTTTGATGAATGTGTAATGTTATTTTTTTTATTTTTAAATTATTGTTGAAATATAAGTTATAACAATTTAAAATTTGAATCATTTAAAATTTAATCTATTTCAAATTTAATCAATCTTAATTAATTATAATAATTCATATCTTTTCAAAGCAAAAGTCAGATTTATGGATCCAGTCAATATTTAATTTAATCATTATAATTTTAGATTATTTTAATTTGAATATTTGAATCAATAATTAATACATGTCATATATATATATATATATATATTTATATCTTGTTTAAAAAATTAAGATTAGAAAAATAAAATTTTTATTTGCAGTCAAGATATTTAAGTTAATAATTAATACATATTAGATGTGTCTCCTATTTTGAAATTTCTCTTTTTCATTAGCTATAAAATATTTAAAATGATAAAATTAATTATCTCTTAAATCAGTTGACATGTTATTAAAGTTGATATTTTAAAATTACGAATTTTAGAAAATTTAGGACTATAATATTTTCTTCAATCAGATATAAAATAAAATAGAAAGAATTTAAGAATAAATTAGAAACTTTAAAAAAAATATTTAAATGGGTGAACCTTAGCTTGCTTAACACAAAGCGAGTTGGACTTTAATTTTTTTCCCATTCGCAACTTTTCTCTAATGAAGGAAAGGTCCTCCCTATTCTCTATTCTTTGTGTGTGAGGTCTCTCCTGGCAGCCCGTGTCCCTGCTTCCAAATTTGATAAATTCGTGTTAACGGCTAAATCATCACTAAGGCTCTAATTGAAAAAAAAGATTTATAACTACGATTAAAAAAATTTAAATGAAAAATTTATGCTGATTTTATTTCATTGAAATTAGCATTAGTTTCAATTGGAGGTGCAATAAGTATGATCGCACCACATCGAAAGTGCGGTAGGATCCAAACGGCTACTAAATGACAAGCCCATTTTTAGTAAAAAATTTAAGATTAATATTATGAATAATTTTTAAATTATAATAAAATATTTAATGTAATATTTGAATTTTAAAAGGTTTTAATATGAAATTTAAATTATGAATATATTAATTAATATAATAATATTTAAAAATTTATTTATTTATTATGTATCATCATTTGAAATTAATTATGTTAAGAATGAATATTATATTAATTAATATATTAATAATTCAAATAATATATTATAGAGTTTTAAAATTTAAATATTACATTAATTTTTTTTTATAATTCAAAAGTTATTTGTAATATTGACAAAAAGAATTTATAATTTATTTTATTACAAAATTAACCTTGAATTGAATTACTTTATTATCCTAATAAAGTTACTTTATAACCGTCAACATCCAATCACACCCAATTTAGCTTACTTTTCATTAGAACCCGACCTAAGTTAAACCAAACTTCTTCTTTTTCACCAAAATCGAGCTCTATTAAATATCGTCTTTATTTTTATTACATTAAAAAAATAAAATTTTAGTACAAGTAAAAAAAAAGATAAAGAAATTTTATTCAAAATTAAACATTTGATGTCCCCTCAAATATCTTTAATTACTGGGTTAAAGGCTTGAGGATGGCTTTAATAAATATTGTCGGACTTGCATTTTCATTCCCATAGTTCAATCGTGCGATTCAACTAGATTTTTCGACTTGATTCACACAAAAATTCAATATTCAGAGACAAATTGAAAGAAGGAAAAAATACCTCATTTGCTTTATGTGTGCCCAACCGTTGGGAGCATTGTCAATGCCTTCTGCTGTCAGGACTTTGAAGTTAAAATTTTAAAAATAAGTTGACAAATATTTACATAAATGTAAATTATATGAATTTTATTTATACATTGGATATCAATATTTTATATTTAAATATTGTTTATATATTTTTAATCTATTATTTAAATTCAAATAAATACTAAATAGAGAAGATGGATGTTACATGAATAAAAAAATAATTTCTTACTATTTCATATTATTTGTCTATGATTATATATTTATGTTGTTTTTAAATTCAAATAGAAGCCTCCTTCTTTTTTCTCTTCAACTCTTCTCACTTTTTAGGTATCTCGTTTGGTGATTTACCCTTGCTTCCATTTCTCATCTTCTAAATGATTTGGTTGATTACTTTTAACTTTTTGAACTTTTGTATTTTAATTTTAAAATAATATGTTTTAATTTTATAAGATAATGTTTATGTTTTGGCAAAAAAAAAAGCTTCTATTTTTAAGTAAATACAATATTTTTATATGTTTAAAAATTAAGAAAATATATTATTTAATGTTAATTTTGTTAATTATGCAATTAATATTATACATAAAATATCAAGTTCAATTTTTTTATCATATGTGGAAATTGTAATATCATTTTTTATGTTTGATTTAGTGTTGTACTAAAATTAAATTTTAAATATGGAATAATTGCAATAATATATTGTAAATTATTATTTTTATAACAAAATCAAATATCGAATTAATAATATCATTTTTTATTATTAGTTGTTGCAAATATAATACAGGATAGTATTAAAAAATATTTTACATTCTTAGTGCGTTTTATATTAGTTTCATTTGAAACTCAAAAGTCAAATATTCAACATTGATTAATTTTGTTAACAATATATTATAAATATTATTGCAAAATAATATAGTAAATAATAATTTTTTTAACAATTTAAAATTTTTATTTTAAAAATTAACATTTGTTTATTTACTAATTTTATTCTTTAAAAAAACATATAATCGTTATTCAAGTTTTTGGATTTTTATGTATTTTAGAATAGATCTAATAATTTTAAATATAATATGCTAGTACAATATGAAAAAAAAAATTACGAAAGCGATGTGATTTAAAATTTTAATAAAAATTGTATGAATTTAACAAAAATAAAAAATATTTTTTTAATTTAACATGCTTACATAAATTATAACATAATAATTTGTACATTTTATGCATATTAAATATCATTTACCTATATCTATCCATCTATATCTATATTTATATCTACATCTATCTATCTATCTATATATGTAAAAGTGTGAATTTCAAAAATATTAATAGTGATCGACTTAAATATCACTATAAGTTTTTAAATTAACAAATTTATCATTAAATATATAACTTTTATTAATTTATTTAAGTTTAATTTAAATCAACTAAAATTAAAAATATAGTTTTTGTGAAATTAAAGTACTTAAAATTTTAATTTTAAAATAGTTAAAAGTGATTGGCTAAAATATCTTTAGTAAATATTTTTATAAATTCTAATTTAAATGAATTTTTTATTAAATTCTTTTTTATAATTAGACTAATAAAGAACTAAAAGCGATTGATTAACATATTCTTAATAAAATTTTAATTTAAAAAATATTAAAAATAATTTATTAAAATACCATTAATAATTTTTTAAAATTTTAATTTAAATGATCTTTTTATTATTAGATTCTTTTTTTTAAGTAGAGTGATTTTTTACATCAAATGAAAATACAAATAAAACGAGAATAAAGCTTGCATAGAAATAAAATAATTATAAGGAATTTGTTTATTTAGTTGTTGTAAAAACAATTATATATAGTTTATGTTGATAAATAATTCATTAAAGATAATCATAATTAACACATTGAAACATATTTGTTTTTTTTTTCTATTTTTTGCTTTTTAATTTTTTGTTTTAATATATTAACTATATATGTATGTTAATGATTTTATTATTTATTTATTTTATGAGTTAATTATTTAATCATTGATAACATAAGTAATCTTTTTAGTCCTTAAAAATCATTTTTTTAATACATCATTATTACAGTTCAATTTGACCTCTATAATTAATTTTCGTTTATATACTTTTTCTCTAGAATTTTATAATTGTTACTCTTATAAGAATAAAAACTAATATCAAATCAAATGTTAATCGATTACATCTCGTCCACCAACAATTAGTATTATGTGATTTATTGAATACTTTAATTGAACTTTTCACGTGTAGAATTAGATGATTCATGAGGTGTTTGAGCTACCAGTAGATCAGGATTGAGCCTCGTTAAATTGTTATAAAAATTGTTCACTTTGATTGAAACAATAATTGATTTAATCTTCTCTCAGTTTTATCTTAACATGCATATATATGATTAATTTATATCTTAAAATTATTTAATCTTTTTCACTTGTATTAAATTATTCACTTTTTTGTTATCAAGTTAGTTATATGACCTAATGCGAATTATTCTAAATAAAAAATTATTAAGTGAATTAAAATTAAATTTTTTGATGAATTCTTTCAAAATGTGACAAAATTCATTGGAATTATCTTTTAAATGTGTATATGCCAAAATTATATTCATTAATGAAAATTTATGTTGTTAATGCTAAAAATGAAATCATTATAAATTATATAAGTATTACATAACAACTTTATTATTCTTAGAATTGGAATTTTCTTAAGAAAATATGACAAGTACCAAGATTAGGAATTTATTATATTTTATTTTTTAAAATTATGTATTTTAATTTTTTTATATAATACAAATTTATGTATAATAAAATATTTTAAATAAAAAATTAAAATTTCAATTGATAGAACATACAATTACATTCAATTGATGGAAGCACCAATGGTAGATTATTCTAAGTAAAAAAAATGAGATTAAAGATCAATTGGTTATGCATAATTTTATCTTTTCCATATGATAAAGAATGTTAGCATTATATGACATTTCAATAAAAAATATACAACTGTATTGATTTCATATTTCTTTAATGTTAGTATGAAACTCTTTTATTTGGAGAAATAGTGTATACTTATTCATTTTTTCCTTTATATTAGTTGAAGAATATTTACTATTATATCAAAATTTTTAAGATTGTCATATTAGGTAATATTTATTTAAAAGAACTGAAATCCATCAAATTAATTATCACTTTACATCTAAAATAAAAAATTATTATAAATTATAATTTAACTAAATTTAAAAGTGATTTAAAGGCATCTATTAGTGAAATTTATTTGATAAATCTTTATTTAATTGTGTCTTTAGTATTTCAATCAATTTGAATTTTGACTTTTTATAATTTTGGGTTAGATTTTATACTTAAGATCAATAACCAATTAAGTTGAGTCAAGTTTTATCATCTACTTATATTCATAGTGTACTTAATTATTTATTTATGTACCAGAACAAATTTGACTCATAATTGGTGTATATTTCTCTTTATTTAAAAAGTTGGTTTCAAATCGTCTTAAATTCAAATAAGAAAGAAGTATACTCATTTACTTATAATTGCAACTTTATTTTAGAAATACTCTTAAAATTAATTAGCTAATTTAACCACAAAGACAATAAAATAAAACATTGAAGATGAAGGGAAAAAAGCTTAAATAAAAAACTTTAAAATTGTTATAAAAGATGAATAATTAATATTGGATTTTGATTGGGTTGTTATTTCAATTTGGATTTTGGTTATATTCAATCATTTCGGGTTTTAAATAACTATTAAGTTGTTGATTTTTTAAAATAAATTAAAATTGAGTCAAGTTAGTTCATTTTTATAATTATGTGTATTATATTGTTTTTAATTAAATTAAAATTTAAAATGAGTTAAAAATTTTATTTATATTTAATTTGAGTTTTGGATTGTTTCAAATTAGAGTTGAATAATCCATGTTAGTTTAGCTTTACTTTAATGATAATGATAACAAAATTTAAAATAAAATGAGAACACAATACAATAAAAATTTAAGTACAAAGGTAATAGAGATACTAATAATAATTTTAGAAGAAAATCCTTATACTCAAGTTTTGCAAAATTTGAAGGAATTTTTTTAAGATTTTGAAATTCGTATTGTAGAAATATTAATCTAGATCAATGAGTTTATAATCATTAATTTGTTAATCAAGTTACTAATATGTGGGTTGAAGGAAACAATTCAAATATTTTGTTTGAAAGAGATCATATCATAATTCAAACTCATTCATGAAGACAACATAATGTTAAAATTAATTAGGTTGTTATGATCCCTTATAATATT
Source organism: Durio zibethinus (assembly GCF_047325235.1). Lineage (NCBI taxonomy): Eukaryota > Viridiplantae > Streptophyta > Magnoliopsida > Malvales > Malvaceae > Durio > Durio zibethinus. Next base: position 14,061,747 of record NC_143185.1, read on the forward strand.
TTTTACTCTTTCCAGATGAAGAAATTGATTTGCATTTAATATAAAAAGAAGTCAATTAGAATGATGGAAATAAAAATAAAGCAACAATTAAAAATATATCATATTTTCCTTTATTAGAAATTTTTTATGGAAATGCAAAATATTCTTTACTCTTTCCAAATAGAGAAGTTAATTGATATTAAAATATCAAAAAAGTTATTTTGAATGATGGTAATAAGAATGGTAATAAGAAGTTAATTAATTTTATCCATACCCAATGAGAAACTCGATTTTGCCCGATTGAGGATGTGGATGGGTATTATATTGTGAATAAGAGAATAGGGATGTGTATGATTTTAAATTTTTATTAGATACTGGTATGAGATGGGTGCTATATATATTTATATATAATTAATAAATAGATTTTTATTAAATAATATAGATTATTTTTTTAGATTAATTAAAATTAATATATTTTTATTAAAAAAATATATTAATATATATTTACAAAAAATTACCTAAATACACAAATTAAAAATAAAAACAGCTAAAAAAATTATGGTTTTTATTTTTTTAAAAAAAGCTATGAGATGTAGATGATGATAGATTTAAAATATCCATTAGGTATTGATACCAGGATAAATATAATATTAAAATCTGGAGATGGAGATGAGAAATTCTCTACCCTTTTCATATCCTACCAATTTACATCCTTACATGCATTCCTATAAAAATTTATTATTAAATATATGATGACACAAATTTTGTCAATAATATCAAAAGTATGTTATAAGATATCAAAAGATTACTAAAATTACATCAAAAGATTTCCCAAATTTTATCAAAATTACCAAAATTGTATCAATGCTTATCAAAATTATATCATAAGTTACCAAAATTATATAAATGGTTACAAAAATTTTATCAAAGGTTATCAAAATAAAAATTGTGTAAAAATTATAAAATTTTACTTATATTATATCAAAATCAAAATTAAATTATTAGGATTTATCATTATTATCATTGTATAAAAAATTATTTATTGGAATGAATTTTTAAAGATAAGAATTACACAATTGAATCTTGGTTATTAATAGAGTTAGAAATTTTATTTGGAGAGATTAGGATAAATTTACCATAAACCTATTTAATAAAAAAATTTTGTGAACAAAAATTCTAAATTTAAATGAAACAATAATGTTATTGTATAAAAAATTATTTTTTACTAGAACTGACATGCGTTTTCCTATAAGAATCTATTATTAAATATATTATGACACTAATTTTCTCAACAATTACCAAAAGTATATCATAAGTTATCAAAAGATTACTAAAATTACATCAAAATGTTACCAAAATTTTTAAAAAATTACCAAAATGATATCATTGGTTACCAAAATTATATTACAAGTTACCAAAATTATATAAAAGGTTGCCAAAATTTTATCGAAGGTTATCAAAATCAAAATTATATAAAAATATTCAAAATTTACTTATATTAGGTCAAAATCAAAATTAAATTATATGTATTTATCATTATTGTCATAGCATAAAAAATTATTTGTTGGAATGAATTTTTAAAAATAAGAAATACACAATTGAATCTTAGTTACTAGTAAAAATATAGTTAGAAATTTTGTCTTGAAATATTAGGATAAACTTACTATAAAGCTATTTAATAAAAAAATTTTGTGAACAAAAATTCTAAATTTAAATAAAACAATAATGTTATTGTATAAAAAAATTATTTTATATTAGAACTGGACTTATGCTTTTCTGTAAAAATCTATTGTTAAATATATGATAACATAAATTTTATTAATAATTACAAAAAGTATATAATAAGTTATCAAAATATTACTAAAATTACATCAAAAGATTACCAAAATTTTATTAAAAATTATCAAAATTGTATTCATAATTACCAAAATTATATCATAAATTACCAAAATTTTATCAAAGGTTATCAAAATCAAAATTATATAAAAATTATCAAATTTTAATTATATTGTATCAAAATCAAAATTAAATTATTAGTATTTATTATTATTATTATTATCATAGTATAAAAAATTATTTATTAGAATGAATTTTTAAAGATAAGAATTACACAATTAAATCTTAGTTAATAGCAAAAATAGAGTTAGAAATTTTATCTTAAAAGACTAAGATAAACTTACCATAAACCTATTGAATAAAAACAAATTAGTGAAAAAATTTTTAATTTAAAAGAAAAAATAATGTTATTGTATATAAAAAATTATCTTATACTAGAATTGAACCCATGCTTTCGTAGATGAATCTATTATGAAATATATGATGAGGTAGATTTTATTAATAATTTTTAAAAGTATATAATTAGTTATCAAAAAGTTACTGAAATTGCATTAAAATGTTACTAAAATTTTATAAAAAATTACCAAAATTGTATCAACAATTACTAAAACTATATCATAAATTACCAAATTATATAGAAGGTTAACAAAATTTTATCAAAAGTTATCAAAATAAAAACTATATAAAAATAATCAAAATTTTATTTATATTATATTAAAATCAAAATTAAATTATACGTATTTATCATTATTATCATAGCATAAAAAATTATTTATTGGAATGAATTTTTAAAGTTAAGAATTTCACAATTGAATTTTGGCTACTAAGTAAAAATAGAGTAGAAATTTTATTTTAGGAGACTAGTATAAAATTACCATAAACCTATTTAGTAAAAAATATTAATGAACAAAAATTCTAAATTTAAATGAAAAAATATTGTTATTGTATAAAAAAAAAATTATCATATACTAGAATTGAACTCGCGTTTTCTTATAAGAATCTATTGTTAAATATATGATGACATAAATTTTATCAATAATTAAAAAAATATATCACAAGTTATTAAAAATTTACTAAAGTTACATAAAAATGTTACCAAAATTTTATCATAAATTTTGAAAATTATATCAATGGTTACCAAAATTTTATCATAAGTTACTAAAATTTTATCAAAGGTTATCAAAATCAAAATTATATAAAAATTATCAAATTTTACTTATATTATATCAAAATCAAACTTAAATTATTAGTATTTATCATTATTATCATTGTATAAAAAATTATTTATTGGAATGAATTTTTAAAGATAAGAATTACGGTTGTTAGCAAATATAGAGATAGAAATTTTATCTGTGGGGATTAGGATAAACTTATTATAAACCTATTTAATAAAAAACTTTAGTGAACAAAAATTCCAAATTTAAATGAAACAATAATATTATTGTATAAAAAAAATTTATCTTATACTACAATTGAACCCACGCTTTTCGAAGAATTTATTGTTAAATATATGATGACACATAGTTTATTAATAATTATGAAAAATATATTATAAATGATCAAAATATTACTAAAATTACACAAAAAAGGTACCAAAATTTTATCAAAAATTACCTAAATTGTATCTATGGTTATCAAAATTATATCAAAAGTGACCAAAATTATATAGAATGTTATCAAAATTTTATCAAAGATTATTAAAATCAAAATTATATAAAAATTATCAAATTTTACTTATATTATATCAAAATTAAAATTAAATTATTAGCATTTATCATTATTATCATAATATAAAATTTTTTTATTAGAATAAATTTTTAAAGATAAGAATTATACAATTGAATATTGTTTACTAGCAAAAATAGTGTTACTGTAAACTTATTTATTAAAAATATTTAGTGAACAAAATTTATAAATTTAAATGAAACAATAATGTTATTATATAAAAAAAATTATCTTATACTAGAACTAAACCTATGCTTTCTTATAAGAATCTATTATTAAAAATATGATGATATAAATTTTATCAATAATTACCAAAAACATATCATAAGTTATTAAAAGATTACTAAAATTACATTAAAAGATTGTTAAAATTTTGTAAAAAAATTGCCAAAATTGTATTAATAATTACCAAACTTATATCATAAGTTTTTAAAATTATATAGAATGTTATCAAATTTTATCAAAGATTATCAAAATCAGAATTATATAAAAATTATCAAATTTTACTTATATTATATAAAAATTAAAATTAAATTATTAAAATTTATTTTTATTATTATTATTATATACAAAAATCATTTATTAAAATAAAAATTTAAATATAAAAATTACACGCGCACATGCCAAAAACTCGTAAAACAAATAAATATAAATACGTCAACCCGAATGGTCTGTCATGCTCCAAAGAAGCAAGGACGTTTGGCTTCTTTCCCCAGCTTAAGTGAATTCTAAAATTGAAAAACTTCAACCCTGTATTTCCTTGTTCTCCCTTTTTAGGGTTTCCGAGTATCGAAATTTTTTATTCTTTTAACATGCTTTTTTAAAAATCTTTTCAGGCAATTGGAGCAAGAAATGGAAACTATAATCAAGGTGTTACAACTTGGACCTTTCACCTTTGGGAATCATCGAGCACAAATTGTCCGCCGCCCAAATTCGCGGGGCAAACGCTACGGTTCATAGAGCCGTCGAGAATTGGCGGAGGAATGCAAATGTAGAGCAAAGAAATGGCATTCTGAAAGATTACATTCACCGGTAAACAATTATTATGCTGCTGTATTGTTTTGAATAGATGATTGATGGAAGCAAGTTTTGTAGTTTATGCTGTTAAGCATTCGAGCTGTAAATGGTCGATTTTGCCTTACCTACCGCTCTTGCTTTCATTGCTTATAATAAGGCAATTTATTCATTGATTTTTTGTTTATCCAACAAATTTATCACACAATGGGATGGACGCGTAGCTTTGCCAAAAGGGGCAGCTGCATGGATGAAATCAGTTCAAGATCTTCATCAATAGGTAAAGATTTAGCCACGAAATTGTTTTTCTATTGATAAAATCCTGCTTTAACTCTGTTCTCTGCTGACCTCAAATCACACATTGATAAAGACATTAATGAAATTGTTTTCATACTGATAAACAAATATGATTCACTGGAAAACCCAACACAAACCAAGTTCATATCAAAGAATCCTTAATGAAAGATCAGCATATCCAACCCGAGCTTTGTGTCTCTCAAAGAGATCTTGAAGTGCTTGAATAAATTGGCCTTGTACTTCAAGGACCTGGGAAACAGATTGATTAATGCATATGTTATTATTAATGCTAACTGTTGCAGTATCACAACAACTAGATCAGTCAATGGACGATCAGGTTTTTAAGTTACGAAAATAGTTCTGTTCACCAGTGCTCCCTGTAGATTGAAACATACAAATGTTTATGTGGATTTTAGTTTAATGTAGAAAGTAGTTTCTTTTCTCCTTTAATATGCCGAATCCTTGTTCTTTAGCAGCATTACTCACTGAGCAACAGGCATTTGCACGAAGTAAGAATTTTCAGTTTCATTATGTCAATGCAGGACTCGACAATAATAGTAAATTCTACCTATGGGACATTATAACACAAACCACTACTGGAAACCATACAGGAGTATCAATACCTCTTCGTCGGTAGGCCGTGGATTTTTCTTCAATTCAATAGGTTTGCCCACCACCACATGCATTGGATGTTGATAGGGTAAAGGAGTTCTGCAAAAAAAATTATTGATGGTTATGCATTTTAAACAGCTCAGTTAAACACATTGTACATTTCCCAATATTTAGACTTGGTTAAGGATTGTTTTGTAATTAATGCAAACAGAAAAGTTTTATTGGTAGTTTCCTTTTCACCCCTCTTTTCCAACTTTCGTAATGTCTCGAGAGTAATCAACATGCCATGTCATCAAGTTCCGTCGAGCTTCACTACCACTGACACACAAGCGACAGAAACTCTTCTTTTTTTTTTTTTAATTAATTCTTTTTTTGAAATGCATTGCTTAGGGTATACAATAGGACAGGAGGAAACCATCTCTCATTGTTTAACCCTCTCCTCCCACCTGCCTATACTTGATTTGAAGATCCTCTATCTTCTTAAAAAGGATCATATTCTAGTAAACTTACCCAGAAGAAAATTCATTTAAATCCAAACAAAGGATCATCACTTACTATATCCTGCAAAGATTTCAATATATTAAACACAGTGGTAAATAAAATTTTGCCAGCAAAAAATTGCATTTTTTGGAGGAATATCATAAGATGTTCCCAAAGATTTTCTTGACATCTTGGAGTGCACAAGATTCATCAAGTAACTTAAATTATATTATTCTTTTTGAAATGTAAAAATGTACTAAATTTTTATTCAACACAAGAACAAAAGGGCTCCTATTGAGCATACAAGAGAACTTGTAATTTTTGCATACCCAAAAATTCCCCAAAAGAATATGGGAATGAACTTGATAGCTCTGGCCAATTGCAGGTACAACTTCCCCTTTGGTTTCCACCACTTGTAGGCATGTGACTGAAGCACACGAGTAAGAAGCAAGAAAATTTGATTCAGGTGATGTAGAATGTGGAACTTGTTACAAAGACGACAATGGATAAACTATAAAAAAAACAAGTTCAGAAACTGACAGCTTTTAGATGGCGGATCAAGTAAAAAATTACAGGCCACGCAATAGTTGCATGCTTTTCGACTAGAATGGGTATTTCAGGTAGAAAGCATTAAATGAATGACGAATTATATGGTAGAAATGCTGAAATTAATGAATTTTGAAGCTGCACAAAAGTTGGGTCAGAGAAAGAATAGAGAAAAAGCAGAAAGTACCTGACCAAAGCAGAAAACTGGGACCAATGGACAGCCCATTTGCATGGCTATGCGAACAAATCCTTTTCGTGCCCTAAGGAACGCAACCTGTAAGGCAAGCCAAAATTGTTCGGTTACCTACATAAACAGATAAAAAAGAAGAGCAAGAAGGAAGGGGGAAAAAAAAAAACCCTTTTTATATTTTGGGTGTTGGAGAAAACTGATCATGATAAACAACTTATCTTGTAAGGGCTGAAAACCTCCTTCCTTCGGTAAGAAGTAAGAAGAGTAAAGAGTCAGAAGAATGAAACCTCGGAACCAAGCTCCATGTGGTATATCTCCTGCACTCCACCTGGCACTATAATACAACTGTAACCAGCATCTAATAGGGAATAAAAACTTTTCCTTGTTGCTGGTGAGACACCCAACCATGTCCATACATGCCTCAAAAATGGAGTGTAGAATACCTGACCATTCATCCATACATGTTACGGCTGAAAGAAATTTGTGTTGCAGTGTGTGAAATGTGTAGGATATGAGAGTTGGGGGTACAAGGTCTTACGATGCTGGTTGCAAGGACTTTCATTTTCGGAAGAGGCATGAACCCTGAAAGTTCAGCGAGCGTAACAACTCCAATTGGCCAAATTGAATGTGGCTCATAACCAAAAACTGCAACATTTACAACCTATGATTTATTAGTTGCTCAAGATCTGGTGCTTTACTTTGTTATTTATTTCTTTATTTATTTTTGTTTGTATGTTTGCTTACAAAAAGAAAGAAGCAGGAGAACTAAAAGTAAGCTAAGAAATATAAATATTGATGAAACCAACACTTTCTTGAGCACCGACGGGCAAAAAAAGTTTCCAAGGAAATTGATATAAGTGGCGAATAAAAGGCAGAGGAGATTCCTTTTTTATACTTTATACTTTATACTTTATGCTTTATGCTTTATATAGGGTATCTAGAACATAAGTAGAGCCTGAGTTACAAAAGCAAAAGAGGGGGCATTATTCACAATTTGCATAAAATCTAGACCTTTCTTATTTAAAGAATCCCTAAGGGTACCTATCATTAACAGCTGTCCTTTGTTTTAGTTTGGTGGGCTCTGGGGTTTGAGGGTTTGTGTCTCTTAATTGGATGAATTGGAAAGAGAAAAAGGAAGATAGATGGGCCGAGAACAGAACGATGGGAAAGAAGAGTTAAAAGGAATTAGGAGAGAGGGCATCCGTAAAAAAAAAAAAAAAAAAAGGAAAGAAATTCTACCATTAAGAAAAATTCCCTGTATATCATCTCTTTCCCCAAATGACCACAATTTTCAAACCTATTCTCCTTTCCCCCAAATCAACACAGATTTTCAGACCTGCATCCCTATTGCTTTTTAGTTCTTTCTTTTCTTTTGTTCTTTTTCCTGTTTAACCTTTCCTCTTTTATTTTAATTTTCATCCTTCGTCCACGATCAACCAATTTGAGGCTTTTTCCTACCAATTTTTTTTTTATTCTTTCGTAAAGTTTTAATGAATGGCAGTGGCATCTTAGTTAATGTTTTAGTGATCAGATTCGCAGCTGGTAACAACGCATGTAGTGTTGTTGGAAAAGAGAAAGAGATGGAGGAATAAATAGGGGAGCAAAAAGAAGTAGAATATTTCTGCAAACATGACTTGAAAAGCATTTTTTCCCCCCCCCTCCAAATGGGTTTTGAAAAAAAGAAAAAGTTTCTTTGTGGTGAGCCATTTTTTGTATGACGGATGACGAGGAAGATGCGACAAAAAAATTGGGTTTCTAACAAAGGAGGTAACTGTTATTCAAACTTTCACTTTAGTTAGTGCTCTTTACCTTTTTTATTTTATCTATTGTCTTGCTATAATTTTTTGTTTGATTTACTTTTTAGAATCAAATCTGTTTAGCTGTACTTTTTCACTGTAGTTAATGCATCTCATACATTCATGTTCAAGCACTTTTCAAGAATCAGTCAATGCCAAATGAAGGTGTTCCGCAGTTTCAGAACTTTGGACGTGATAATTTTCGAGTTTTCTGATACAAAAGCCTTTCTTAGCATCAAAAAGGCAAAGATGGGGCTTCACTAATTGTTAATCGTAATATTGTTTCCCTGCTTGCTGATACTCTAATGTTGTGACACTGAAACTGTATACCCAAGCTTAGCCAACGTGAATCATGCTACTTGAGACCCACAAAACAGAATCTGCTAAATAATTAATCTGGGTTTTGTGTCCTTAATTCTCTCTTAACATGCATGTTTCAACTGCACGTGGAAGGTTACATAGAAACTTAAAACCGCATGTTCCACCATTGGAATCTGCTAACCGAACAAAGAATAAAAAAAACACTTGAATTCTTTTTATTTCTTTCAATTTAATTAAACGAATATAATACTCTAATTAGTATAGTTGTTTGGTTGATAACGCAGTTAAGGGATTTATAATCCTTCAAATAGCCGTGCATTAAATGCATATCTCCCTTTATGTTAGTAATAATTCTTTCTACATCCTGTTGCTTCTTAAGTTCTTACTGAGGTAAATATTGCATTCTTGAACAAAGAATAATGTGACTTACTTCCTGTTTCTTTCCAACTCGACAGTGATTTTTGTCTCTAATCATTGCAAGTATATAACTCCTGAATATTTTGCATATTTGAGAAGTCATTTTGTGATTTGCATTGCTTAATTAATATGTAATTTTGTGTTTTACATTGCTTAATTAATCTATAAGTGTTTTTATTTGAAAAAATTAGTTTCAACTATTTTTTTAATCATCAAGCTTTATTTGGATGATTTTGCTTCGCAATTTATGTTGATTATTCCAGAATTTGATTTTACTACTCTAAAGATTTAAAAAAGAGGAAAAGTTTGTTGTTTTAACTTGAAAGGGTTCAAAGTCTTTGCTTTGGTTGGGAAAGGAATATGGTTGTGGTATGAATTTGTGCTCTCCATTTTGCAATCATTGAAGGTTATTACAAGGCAAATGTATGAAACATGGAAAATGAGAATTTGCAAAGCAACTAGTTCCTTTGATGATTGTTTCATATTTTGTCACATCTTTTGTGTAAAATTAACTTCATAGCTTCAATTAGCTTAATACTTTAGAAATACTAATAAATTATTTTGTGTATTCTACATATTCAAATGTTATTGGTCTTTTATAATTTAGATTCGGGTCATGGGAAAGTAAGAAAGCAATGATGTACAATGATATTGTACTGTTAAATTGTAATGTCAACTATACAACTCTTTCCACCCCAATTCAAGGAGGACAGGCTTGTGAGATGATCAAAAGTGTGAGGTTTTTGGGATGCTATTAGATTATTTTGCTAGCTTATTTAATATAATGTACATATGGCATGTGTAATTGTTCATTTGACTTTTAGCTGTGCTTTTAAGTATAAGCATTTGAACTGCAATTGAAATAGAACTGTTGGTTTAGACATGACATATTTAGAGGTAGGCCTCACCACTTTCATTGTTTAATTACATTAACTAAGCGGAGAATGCTACATGTTTTTCTTTTTTGCAATTAAATATTCCAATTTAAAGCATGCTAGAATTTGCTTAAATGGGCTTTCAGGCAAGGAAGTGAACATGTAAACTCTAATGTACTGAAATTAAATGACTTTCATTGGTATGGCTTCTTCTAGGTTTAAAGTCTTTCGGAATCAGTGGAATTTATATTTTTGCATTGCAAACTATACAAATAGGTATGAGATATCTTATAGTCTTATGTCTTCTCTAAAGCATTTTCACTTAAATCGGATTGAAGCTTGTGATAGAACATGTATATACAGAAATTTTTTATGGTTTATTCTACAAACATGCAATCAAAGTAAAAGAAACAGGAGTGGAACTAAATTGCTAGGCATTAACTGAACTCTCTGAAGAATAATTTTTTGTGATTTTAATTTTTAATCAAAGGTTTATGAACAGTTCTAAATTCCAATATCTTCCATACATAGTACTTAATTAACTTTTCACACATTTATTTAAGTGAAAACCTCCATCTTGATATCTTAATGGTTCCTACTTGTATTTGCTGCAAAAATGATGTTTGTACATTTTGTTGGTTAATGGCCAATATTATAATGCATTAAGTTTCAGTTTCATATAAAAAATCAAGTTCAATCAGCGCAACACTTTGAATAACTCAAATTATATGTTATGGTAGGTATGTCTTTGTCTCTCTCAGCATTCTAAACCACAGCATGGTTCTAATGTTGTTTCACAAAGTTTGGATTACATAAACTCCTTTTAGTTGTTCAAATGTAAGCTGATGTTGATTCTTATTGCATTCTAACACCACGTTTTCCAATTTAAGCGGTATCATCATATAAACTCCTAATTTATTCTGTATTTTCCAGAGAAGATCTTTGGTTTTTCATCATAATACATTGTTATTTTGAGAACACTTACTACGAGATTGTAATGGATTATCTCTCTCGGGTTCAGTCACTGAATTAAACTACAAATCATGTAAAACACTAACATTTCCAAACGTGAATACATATTACCCTGTTTACTGTCATCTTATTTTAACATTTGAGAATAACAGTCCGCAGCCAAGCGAGAGCTTTTCACCAAAGTAAAATTTAAAAGAAGAAGAAAGAAGGAAACGAACCGTAAGCACGATCGGGATGGAAGGCGTGAATGTCCTCAACGTGTAGAGCGGTGGGAAAATAACTGCAAAGATGCTTACATATATACCTGTTCATAGCCATTATTATTAAACATACAGCCAATTAATTAATTAAAAGTTAAAGCAATAGCATAATAATAAGAGAGCAGAGCAGTAGTACTACTACCTGGCCAACCTCCGCCCAAATTTACTTTGAGGATCGATAGGAAGAAACACGAAAACCAAAAGAAATCCAAACACCCTGAGAAGAAATAAATGAATTTGGTCATTTAAATTCTTATTTCCAATAAAAAAATAGAAAGTAATACTTAAAGTTTAAAGGATTAAAGGGGAAAAGAAAGAGGACGAACATAAGGAATTTAGAAAAAGGAAGGAAGATAAGCGAGAGAAAGAGCAAAAGGGCGTCGAAATGAATAGTCCAAAGCCATAACCCAATAGCTAATATGCCGTGCATCATGTTGGAGGGGAATTCATGTCTTCCACTGAATTCCCGATATCCAGGTCCAAGTCCAGCCGCCTTCCTCTCGTCCCTTTCTGCCCCCATCGTCCAACGCCTCGATCCAATTGCTGCCGGTTTCAACCGCACCCACCGATTTCAACGAGCCCTAAATCACAAATCACACGACACTTCCCTCTTCGTTCTTACCCTCTAATTTTGATATCACATGCTCTGGAATTGTTAGCACTGCTCACGTTAAAATTGTCGTCCCTTCTTTTTAATAAAAAAAAAAAAAACTCGTTTCGTCATCTACGCTCCACGTCAATCTGTGGGTGGCAAATCCCCCGTCAGAAGGACAATGGAACGAAGTTAAAATAAAGTAAAAGTGTTAATCCTTTTTACATGGAAAAAAAATGGATTTGGCTTTGGCACTCAGGTGACACGAGTCACGCCAATGGATTCGATTGTTTTGAAGGTCGCCATTTTTGTCAAATCATTTTAAATTTAAATTATTTTTAAAATATTTTAAATTTAAATAATTTTGTGTTTAAAAAATTTTAAATTCAGATAATCAAAGATTTTGAACAATGTAGATTTATATAATTCCGAATTTAGTTCGTCTCTAAATTAGAACAGATTCCAGTAAGTGTTGAAACATTTTGAAAATGTTATAAGTTATAAATTATTTTTTGAAAGGATGAAAAATTGATTTTGTTTTTTTATAACATAATTACTAATTAACTTAAGGGTTAATAATATCGATGGTTTTTAAATTTTGAGTTAAATTTTATTTTAATTTTTAATTTTAAAAATTTTAATTAGATCTCAATTGTTTAAAATTATATTATTTTAATTTTTTTATCTATGAAATTATTTTAATAAATCGTAACGGCCAATTCACGTCATGTAGATAATGTTAAGTGACATCTTATGTGACAGATAAAGAGTTCAAAATAAAATTTCGTTTGAAATTTAAGGATAAAAAATTATATGATTGTAATTTTTTTATTTCAAATATATTTTATGAAATATTAGTTTAAAATATTATTTTTTATTTTAATAAATTTATTAGTTAAATATTTTTGTTGTTAAAGAAAATAGATTTTCAAAAATTAAAATTAAGTTAAAATTTTTAAAAATCCTTTTGAAAAATTCGACAACATATTAAAAAAATAAGTGCAAATTTTTATATTGAATTAAAATATTAAATAAAAAATCTATATCGTTTTAAAATATTAAGTAAAATTTTTTTTATCATTTAAAAAATCAATTTATTAGTCTATCTATAATAAATTTTATAAATATATTCTTTATTAATCTATTTTGAATATAACCTTTATTAAAATTTTATATTTATAACAAATGAAAAGAAAAAGAATTATAACTGTCCTTATCTTTGACGATCTGATAAGAGAAAGAAATCAAATTATTTAAAATAATATCTTTTATTTTATATAAATATAAAGGTTTTAATATAAAATAATTTTTTTTATAGAAAATAGATTAATAAATCTATTTTTTAAATGATATAGAAATTTTACTTAATATTTTAAAATGATATGGAGTTTTATTTAATTTTTTAAATTGATATAGAAATTTTTACATAACTTTTTAAAATGATATAAAATTTTTTTAAAAAAGATTTCTCAATTTTAAATTAATTTTAAATTTTTAAAAACTCTATTTTATATTAAAAATATTATTGATAAATCATACAATAACAATAAACTAAGCCTTATATTTCATAAATATAGGGTCAATTATATGAAATGCCCAAAAAAAAAAATCATGTTTTGAATCTTCTTGTATCATTCATTTTTATCAAAAATAACATTTCATCTATTTTTTTAACTTTTATACCATTTCTTATTACTTGCATCCACGTCTTTCATGGTTTAGTTTTAAAAATTTTGATCTTTCATAAATCAAGAAGCTCATTTGTCTTAATTGATGCATAGATAGGTTTATGTTTTATATGTTCAAGCCATCTCAAATGGTTCTCTTTCATCTTTTTCTGAATTTGGACTATCCCTAATTTTTTTTTTTATTCTCTTCATTTATGATTTTATCACTTTTAGTTTAACATATTTCTATCTAGGCATTCTTATCTCAACTATACTAATTTTTTTATCATGTTGTTTCTTCTCATGTTGTTTTACACAACACACCCGACACACTACGTCATTTTACTCATTTTGCTTGAATCTTATAATATACATTTCTTTCTATCTTAGCATCGTTCTAAATTATTGATCCCACATATAAAAAATGACTATTCTTTGGTATTACATTACCATCTAACTTAACCACATTAACATTCACTTCCTTATCACTATTAAACTTACATTTCATTTATTTAGTTTTAAAATCTACTCAATTTAAAGCCTTAAGACTCCAGTATATGTCTCCACAATTCTAATGTTGCATTAAGATCATCATTAGTTTCAACAACTAAGATTATATTATTGATAAATAACATACATCATGGCCTGTTATCTTGGATGTGTTCAGTAAACTCATCCATAACTAATGTAAAAGAAATAAACTTAGTGTTAAGCCTTGATGCAATCCTAAGATAATGGAAAAGCTATCAATTAAGTCCTCAAACGTCCTCACATTTGTTACAACTCCTTCATACATATATTTAATTATGTTAATGTACTTTAAAGGAACTCTTTTCTTCATTGAAGCCCATCAAAACATTCTTTTGGGAACTCTATCATATACTTTTCAAAATCAATAAATATCATATGTAGATATTTCTTTCTTACTTGAAAACCCTCCAACAAAAGCCTTAATAGGTGAAGTGCCTTTGTTTTAGAGTATCTTAGTATAAACTTAAATTGGTTTTTGAAAATAATGATTTCATGTTGCAACCTATATTCAATTACTCTCTCTTAAAGTTTTATAATATGACCGTAAACTATATTCATCGATAATTCAAATAATTTTGTATAACGTGTTTATTCTTGTATAAATACACTAGAATACTCTTTTTCCATTTTTCTAGCATCTTTTGAGTATATCAAATTTTATTAAAAAGATGTGTTAACCATCCTATCCTTATTTCACCTAAGCATTTCCAAATTTCAATTGAGATTCCATCAGGTCTTATAGCTTTTTTTGCTTTCATCCTTCTCAAAACCTCTTTAACCTCATACTTTTTAATATTACGTTTAAACATATGATTTATATTCTTAAAAGGTATGTTAAACTTATCTATATCATGCAAAAATTTACCATTAAAGAGATTATCAAAATAATCTCTCAATTGTTTCTCAATCTCCTTATCCTTCACTAAAACTTTTTCGTCATTGCCTTTGATAATTTTATTATGCTTTATCTTAACAATGTTGAACAACTTTTTTCTTTATCTCTTGTCTTTAGTTTTCTATATAATTTCTCATAGATCCTAGTCTTTGAATCTTGAATAACCTTTGTGGCTTCTTTTTTTGTTATTTTATACTTCAGATAAATTTTTTCGTTCCTTTTACTCCTTAAATTTTTATAACACTCCCATTTAACTTTAGTTGTCATTTTCACATCCTCATTCCACCATAAAGATTCCTTTCATAATGTTATGTGATCCCTAGATTCGCCAAATGTCTCTTTAGCAACCTTAGTATTATGGTAGAAATTTTGTCACACATTACTTCTACATTCTCATCAAGTTCCCAATAAACTTTTTTTACTAGTCATCTTCAAAAACTAACATTTAATAATACATGGTTCATAACTCTGATGTATCTTCTTCGACCCTCAAAGGTGAAAAATATCTAGAATTAGTAATCTATTTTATGTTGTCACGCTTTCACTCAACATAACCTTGTAATATTTATAGCTACTTTTATTATTTTTCCTTGTAAAAAGCAAATCAATTTGACTAACATTTGATCTACTCCTAAAAGTCACCAAATATGATTCTTTTTTCCTAAAATACGTGATTGTTAGCTCAAATGCAATAGCAAATTTTAAAATATTATCTCTGGTATCATTTTTTTTCCAAAGCTATATCCTTTATACCTCCTTTCAAAGTCATTATAATCATTGTCTATGTGACCATTTATATCTCTTCATATAAACAACATTTTTATTTTAAATAAAATATAAATTAAAATTAAAAATAAAATATATTATTTAAAATTATAAAATTATAAAAATATATAAAAATAATATAGTATTACAATCTTGCATTGTTATAAAAATATAAAAATAAAAATATTATCTTAAATTTTATTTTTTAAAATATAAAAACTAATTTTTTCTTTAATTATTTTTTATTGTTCTTTATTTTTTTCCTTTTTCATTATAAAATATATTTCAAAAAAGGAAAAGATATTTAATATTTTTAATAAAAAATATATTTTTTGATAGAAAAATACTATTTTCTATTATGATTTATCAATAGAATGATATTTTAATTTAAAATAATTTTTTTAAAAATGATATGGAATTTTTTTAAAACAAGGATTTTGAGATGTTTCACTTAATTTTAATTTTGGAAGTCTATTAAAAAAAACTAAAAAATTATATTATGATAAAAATATAAAAAATATTATTTTAAATTTAATATTTAAAAATATATCTAAAATATAAAAAATTCAAGATAGTAACTTTTTCCCTAAACTTTGAGTGAAATTTTATTTTGGTCCATAATTCCTATGTTTGCTATATAAGATACAAATTGACACTATCCATATGGTGCCAGCTAGCATTTATCATTAATTTAAATTGATTCATAGATGGAAAAGCCAAAATAGGATAACTTTGGATAATTAGAGATTCATTTAAAATTTTTTAAAGATTAAGGACCAAAATAAAATAGGACTTCAATTTTAGAGATTGCATATGCTATTAACTCTTAATCTAATTTATTTAAGCTAAAAATATGATAAAAATACTAAAGTTAAAATTTTAAAAATAAATTGATAAATATTTAATAAATATAAATTATATGATAATTTTATTTATACATTGGGTCACAATATTTTTATATTTAAAATTTGTTCATTATTGTTTAATATATTCTTTAAGTTCAAATAAAAAACTAATTATAGAAGCTTGATATATTTGACTGTTACATGAATAAATGGGAATTTATATATTAGATTTGAATGCAAATAAATTTGGTTTTGTATTTTGTTATTGAAAAAATAAAAAATGGATTAATGGTTAAAATATAATTGTGTTAATCTTTTCATTGTAATTTGTTTCAATTACAATAGTAAAAGGGAATAAAATTTTCATTTAATGAAGTCAAAATAGACATAAAAGTTATATTCAAACTCAAAATGTAACTTAACCTAGAAAATAAAAAGGTTTTGCATTCCCACTAAAATCATCCAAAATTACCACTTTAGATATTCTTACATTTCTCAACACTTAAAAATATTTTGGAACCAAATGGGAGTAATCTCATGATATAAAATAACATTATGACCAGTAATGTTACATACCTAGAACCAAACATCCCCTTAAAAGAAAGTTGGAAAAAAACTTAAGTTTTTCTTTTAAAAGTAGTTAAGTTTGGATTATTTAACATTTCTAACTGAAATGATATATTATATAATGACATTACCTGCTTTGTTCAGAAACAATCTCAAAAGTCAAGAATATGTAAGAATTATTTACATGGCCATTTTAGGTAATTTTGGTGGGAATCTAGAATCACATATTTATCAGGTTAAGCTACATTTTGCTCATGCGAGTAGTGTGATTTTCACTTTTAGTGCTAATCTTAGTGTTAAGGTTCATTAATTGATTAAAAGTTGTCAATCAATTTACTTATATCTCAAGAATTGATATCGATTTTAAGGTTAGAATCTCCTATTTATTAAAGAACTTGATTATGAGGTTGGACATGAAATATTGGAGGAATCAAAACTCTAAGGTTATTTTTGAATTGGGGTAAAAGGAGATAAAATAAAGGAATGGAAAGAGGGAAGCATTTCCTTTGTTTGTGTATCATATAAATTAAAATAAAAGAAAAGGGGATGATGAGCCTCCTTCACTTTCTTTCACTTTTCAATTACCCCAAATCGAGGAAAAAGTTACAGAAAGAAAATTATGAAATGACTACCATATTCTTATTATTTTCTTTAAATTTAAAATAAAACCTTTATTTACTTTCAAATTTACCATTGTCAAATCTTTTAACAACATCTCATCAATTTTCAAAATCTTAATCTTTATAACATAATAAGAATATTTAAGAGTCCAATATTTACACAAAATTTTAATTTTTTAAGCTAGAAATAGGATGATGATTAAAGACATGCTACTAGTGGATATAAATAATATTAAGTATTTACTTTGTTACTAAACCTAGACCACATTTTACAAAATAATGGAAAAATCATCATATTTTGTACTCCCACTATTTTAGCCTAATAAAGTATTGTGTTCAACAACGCAAATGGCCATTTGATGATTACTTTGGAAACAATTGAAAAAATGTTCGATATATATAAATATCATAGAAAAAAGTTGCGCACAAATAATTTTAAATTTTATTTTTTTTAAAAAAATTAATACATATACTTAATTGAAGTTTTTATTTCTTTTTTTCAATTTTTACTTTACTTAAAATAATTTGTTATGAACAAAAGTTTGGTATTTGTTATAATTTTTTTCATTGTAAGTCCAACATAACATAAGAATAATAAAATGTGTAATATAAAAAGAAATATATGTAAAAAATAAAATGCTTATTTTGACACTATGTTATTTTATAAAAGAAGGTTATAATTGAAAAAAAATATTAGATTGAATCTTTTTTTTTCTTTCTACTTTTTAACCAAATAATGGTTATTGAAATTCATTTCCTTTATTAATTTTAATTATTTAAACAATGGTTATGTGTATCTTTTTTTTTTTCTTTAAAAAACCTTATTTTCCTTTCCATTCATTTCCTTCGTTAATGTTTATCCTAACATAGGCTAAATTTTGACTAGGATAAACCTAGCCTCTATTTTTTACTTCAAATCATACCTGACTAGTCAGAAATTAAAGAATATAGATATTTGATTTATTCTTAATGGCATGCAATTTATGAGTTAATTACATATCTTGTATTGTTATGTATGCAATGATGGATCTTAATATTTGATTTTGAAGGGTTAATTAATATTATACTGAATCTTAATTTTTTTTATTAATATATCTTGTTATATTATTAATATAAATATATATACAAGAAAGTTACTAAAAAATTATAAATTTTATCAATTCATAAAAAATATATAAAGAAACATTATACATCAAATAAATAATTTTACTTAAAATTGTGAATGACTTTTTTTGTTAAAAAAATAAAGAATCAATTTTTAAATAATATGTTTTCCATAAAAAATATAACATTAAAAGAATAAAGTTAAAATTTTAATATTAAAAGTTATGATGTTTTTTTGACCTTTTATAAAATAGTTTTAATTTAATTTTTGTATTAAAAAATTTTACAATAGCAGGAGAAAAAAAAAACATGTTTGGTATTTGGTATTTGATTGTAGACTTAAGAGTTTAACAATCCAAGTAACAGGGCAATACTGAGAGGTGATTGTTGGTGATGACAATTACAGATCAATCCATTGTATCATATTTTTAAAAGTTTTATTCTAAAAAATATAAAGAAAATATGATTAGAGTGTAATGAGAATTAATAAGTATTACTAATTTATGTAAAAATAAAATAAAATGTAATCATAATATAATCATATTATATAAAATAAAATATAATCATATTATATATATATATATCACTAATTTTTTTACAAGAAAATTTTGGGAAGAAAATAAAAAACCAAGCTTTTTTTTTAAAGGAAAAAATTAGGGTAAATTTTATTTAATTTTTTGAGTTTTAAGTATAATTCAACTCAAATTTATTAGTTTGAAAAATAGAAGCTCCATTCCAAATTTTTTAATTAATAGGACAAAAAAATTCTTCTGTCAATTATCTCTTAATTATTCTATTAATAGTCTCATTAAGAGATCATTTTACCCTTGAAAAATCAATATGCTAAAATACTCACATAAAGTAATATTTTATAATAATAAATTATTTTTTTATTTTTTTCAAAATACATAAAATACATTAATAATACAAAAAAATTTTTTTTAGACGTAACATATAAAAACAAAATATACAATTATAAATATGCTAATATGTAAATATGTATAATAAAATGAATATATTGAATATGTAATAATTTTTCGGCATGTAACAAATTTAAAAAAATGAACATGTAGGATATAATAAGAAAAAAAATGTTTGGTTGAAAAAAAAAGAAAAGGTTTGGTTAAAATTGTTACATGCTTAATATGTTCATTTTGTTATAAATATATTTACAAATTAATATATTTATAATTGTAAATTTTGTTTTTATATGTTGTACATAAACAATATTTTTTATATTATTAATATATTTTATGTATTTTGAGAAAAAAATAAAATAATTTATTATTATAAAATATTACTTAATGTGAATATTTGAAAATATTAATTTTTTAAGAGTAAAATAATATTTTAATGAAGTTTTTAATAGAATAATTAAGAGATAATTGATAGAATGATTTTTTTTGTCCTAATAATTGAAAATTTTGAGATAGGGTATTGATTTTTTAAACTAATGAACTTGAGTTGTCATATTTAAAATTCAAGGACTTAGATAAATTTGTCAAAAATAATAAAGAAATGTTGAGATAAAATGGTTAATGTAATAAAGCCGAAGCCCAGAGGCCCAAAACCAAAGACATAAGACAAATAAAGCCCCGATTAGCCATTGTTTGCTGAAGACTGAAGAAGAAGAAGTAGTAATATCTTGTAGATTTTGCGGCCGCAACACAAAAAGTGAAAAAAGGAAGAAAATGGCGTCCAACGGGGCGGTGCCGTTCTGGCGTGCAGCCGGCATGACTTATATAACCTACGCGAACATATGCGCCAACCTCGTCAGAAACTGCTTGAAGGAACCTTATAAGACTGAAGCCCTTACTCGTGAAAAAGTCCATTTCTCCATCTCCAAGTGGACCGAAGGAAAGCCTGAAAAGCCCAGTATGTCTCTTTTCCTTCTTCATATATCAGATCTGGGTTTTCGTTTTCGTTTTCATTTCTGATTCTTTTTATATAATTTCATTGTTATTTTGATAAGACTTTTGGATGATTATTAAAGAGGTTTTTTGGCCCCTTCTGATTGTGATTAATTTTATATCTGTTATGCAGGAGTTGTTTCATAATTTTTTTTTTTTGAATCTGTTTAATGTTGCACGTTTGATTGTTAATTTTGTAGCAAAAAGAAAAAAAATTCGGGGAGAAAGAGACACAAAAATGAAATAAAACTGAAACCATAAAATATTTGAATTTTTGGATCCTTTTCTTGATGCTTTTGCTATTTGCTTCTTTAAAACTTGCTCCAATGCAAAGCAATAATTGATTAAAAATAAATAATTGCCTAAGTTGAATCCCTTACATCAACTAAGTTGTTTCCTTATTTTCCTCCCTCTTTTGGAAACAGTATGATGAACAATGGTCTTCTGCTATGTTTAGTGTTTTCAGATTTTCGTTTCATTCATTTGTCTTTTGCATCTGCCATTTAGGTTGCCGATTTTTAGCCGCTCTTAGCTACAGTATTCTTAAGACATTCAGGCGTCCAAACGCATTGTTTGCTGGAGCACTTGCGCTGAGTTAATGAACTCTTGAAGTCAACTTTGACATAAATTCTTTAATATACTGCTTGATCACACAAGCTCATATTTTGCCGGGAGGGGGGGTTACTTGACCTAGCCAGCTGAATCAAGTGCTCAGACCAAATTGGATCAACTGAGTTTTACATATTTGAATCCTTGTTAGGTCTGACCAATGACTTGTCTCTCTGGCCTAGTTGTTTGACACATTGGTCTACTTTAAGTCTTTGACACTTAAAACAACTTTCGTGTCCTTGATATTATCTATTTGGGTGAAGTCGATGGATTTGATGTGATGAAATTTAGTTTTTTGTGAGATAGAAAAATCTTTCCATTTATGTTTGAGAGGATTGTGTGGGATATTCAACTTAATTTTAGATTAGTGATATCATGGTTAAGGTGACCTAGACAGCTTTTATATCTTTAATGAACACTTATTGGTTTGGAATTCCATTTAATATAGGACTTTTAGCTTTGAAGCTTATTTGCATGTTGGGCGCGAAACCAGCGTCATATGGCAATTGCAAAGTATTTTCATTCTTTCCTACAATGCTGCTACCATCTTTATTTGGGATGATGTATGAAAAGGAAGTCATGTTTATTATCTGCTTCAGATCTATAATATCTATTTAGCATTATCTAACTCCTTTATTATCTGTTTTGGGTTGTATGATTTGCTCAGTTTCTGTATATATCCTTTTGCCCATTGTGTTACTTTTCTTTGTCAGACATTATTTATCAGGGTAGTTGCAAAAAACACTTTATGATTTGGTCAAATTACATTTACATCTTTCGTTTAGCAACAGCTGCACTTCTTCTCTTGGATCATGACAGATGTAGTAAAATGAATGTGAGCAGATACTCACCATATATGGTTAAAAAGATAGTAGAATACTTATATCAGTAGGTGACATTTGACTAGTGCTCTCCAGACCCAAGGGAATAATTGCAGATATTGCAACATGCAAGGGTGTAAACTTTTGAACTGTCATTTTGTCACTTACCCAACTATTGTCATTGGCCATGTAATTCCCTCTAATAATAGATAGTATTCGCAGATTTGCTCAAATTTCAACTTGTCTTCATTGTTTTCGGTCTTTCCTTCTGTTGTGGTTGTTTTAATCTCTTTTCAAAATAAAGCTTTTTGATATCGCTAGTTGTCTGTTAACAAGTATATAGTGATTTCTCTTGTTGCTTTGATATCAGCTATCCGCTCAGATTCTCCTGAAGAATGAGTTGCATGGTTGGTCATTGAGGTCTCTAGACTGGAGGGAGTTTAATCTATTTTTTTGTAATTTTTCTGTAATGTCCAAAGCATGTGGACAAATTTCAAGCTTTGAGATGATTCTGCATTTACATAATAATGTACTTTGCAAATAAACTGAAGTTGGTCCTTCGTGGAAGTTCTTCTGTCAGGTTTTTGCTCTTTACGGAAGTTCTTCTGTCAGGTTTTTTCAGCTGCACCTTCAAAAACATTGTCTTGTTTTAGGGGTGTGATTGTGCTTTATGATTTTTATGATTATTGGTGGAATGATTCTTCGTGCATGCCCACTTGCTGTGTGTGGAATGGTCATATTTGGTCTATTTGTTGATTAAATCCATCTAATAGGTCCCATTAACTTGTTGATTTGGTATGAATGATGGCTGAAATTAGAACTTTTTTAGGTACTGATTGTACTAAAGGAAAATGTTAGTATCATTCATCATGTTCACTAATCAAAGGTTAAAAACTACACCAATATTATAGTAATCTTTGTCACTTAATTTTGGTAAGTTTCAGATTTTTATTTTATATTATTTTTATATCGTTATTATTCTTTACAGGTTGATCTGAAAACTTAGTTGTCTAATCATACTTTTAAAAATCTTGGATCCATCAAATGATTTGTGCAATTGAACAAGATGATATGCAAAGATAGCAGTTGGCCAGCGTGTAAAGTTTAATCTTTTGCATATGACACGTTAACTAATAATGACAAAAATAGTGTAACTTTGAATTTTCAAATTCAACAAAAAATAGTATAAATAATTACAATGAAACTTCCAGCTAAATTCGTGGGGTCGAGATTATTTTCTTGACTTTGTATTTTTTTTTTTTTTAATTTTGAGTATTTCTTGACTTTGTATTAAGTAAAGTTATTTGCTAAATGTTTAATTTAGAATTAAATATTTGGATGATTGTTTAATTTATAATTAAATAATTTTAATTTATATAAATAAAAATTAAATATTATCTACTTATATCAATATATAATTTTTTTTTAACGAAAACTTAAATGTGAAAGATACGTGTCATCGTGCATAAAAAAATAAATTCGAGCTGAATAAGTTTTTTCACGATGCAATCCATTTTTTAATTTAACGTTAGCAATCAGCTCTTCCTTTCTTTCTCTAAAAGAGCAATCGGTTCTTTCTTTCTTTCTTAAAAAATTCTTTTTCAACCCATCTTTAAATCTCAAATTCTCACTATTGTGCTGCTGCTCATTTGCATCTTTTCACCTAAAATTTCATTATTTCTTCTTCTCAAACCCTTCATTACATCTATCCAATTAAATTTCTTTATAGTTGTCAAAATCTAAATCACCTCTGTTTCATTCTTTTTCTCTTTTTGCTTTGCCTTCCAAAAAAGATGAAAGGTGAAAAGATTCATGTTGCTTCCAATGACCATCCTTTCAAAGTCGACAATGAGAGCTACTCCAATTATGGCTCATACTCCAACTTCATCTGCAACCAGCAATTCCTTGTGTTTGTTGCTTCCAATAACCATCCCTTCAAATGGTCCATCTTTTACCTTAAACGTTAAAGAAGCCAAGCAAGGTAAAGGGTCCTAAAAAAGAATCAAAGCTTGACATTTACACAGGCAAAATGTCGATAATCTAAGCTTGACACTGCTACATTTGTCCTACATCTAGATTGCTATAGGTACTACTTGACCTCCAAATGATTTATTGAACCAATGTCAGGTTTTGATCTAATGGGTAACTTTTAACCAAATTTGCATGAACTTGAAATTTAATATTCATATATTGCATTGTTCTTTTCTGGGATCGATTAATGGGGAGCAATGTTCTATCAACGAGCTTCTTTGAGATAAAAAATGTATAAATTTATGCTCACTGTTCTAAACAATCTGTAAGTGAATCATTCACTCAAATTTAGTATCAAAGCAATTTTTGTTTATACTCAACTTATATATTAGGTTTTCCTTTTTAATAGCAAAGAATCACACTGTTTCTCATCAACTTAAATGCTAGCATTATAGTTTAAGTCCAAGTTTTGACTAAAAGTTCGGTAGCCGGTAGCCATGGACGCTTGACTTTGCAACGAGAAGAACAAGTCCTAAGAATAAACTTTTCAATAATGTCTAGAAATTTTAAAGTTAATGAAAACAATAGAGAATAGTACCATTTGACAGCCAAAGATGGGGATTTACACATTCAAAATGTGGTTTTGAATGAGAAAATACTCACTCTAACTTCATTTGGGTGTATCCCTTCTTTGGAACCAATAAATATGAGAAGGGACGACCTTGACTTTCTTTTGGTGTGAAAAAAAAAAGGAAAAGTAATATAGAGAAAAGAAAAAAAAAGCGTAAGATTTAGACAAAATAAGAAGAGAGAGAAAATCGTGGTGTAGATTTTATAGACTTGTAGTTCATAAAGAAAAAGTGAAATGAAATGAAATAGACTTAAAAAAAAAACCAAAAGCCTTTTCATTTGTTATTCAAGGATTAGAAGCTTAATTTCACATATTTTTATTTGTAATAATTTTTAAATTTAATCGCGAGTATCTTTTACAGTAAAATTTTTTTTTACATTATTATAAATCAGTAACATTTAATTTTTGTTTATATAAATTAAAATGTTTAAATTTGAATTAAATAACTACTCAAATATTTAATCTCAAATTAAACATTTAACAAAAGTTATTAAAAACCTAATAGACCCTTTTTATTTTTGCATATTTTCTTGGCTTTGTATTTATTTTATTTTATTTTTAAGGAGGCCTTAAAATTTTATGGTCCTATGTTTAAGTTTCATTGTGTGTGTGTGGATTTGGTTCAATTTTATAGTTTTTTTTGCCAAATCTTGAGAAGATTTTATCTGTTTCAGAGTCAAACTTCACTTTACGTTCCCAGAACAGACACATGAAGGCTCATGTAAACCTTCAATGTTCTAGGTTCTTTTACAAAGCTTATAGCCTTTAGGGTGGAGCTGGTAACCCATCCTTATCCAAAATGTGGACCAAGGAAGATGGTGGTCTCAAAACTCAATTACATAAGCTCATCTCCCTGCTGTATGGCCCTGCTATCCAATCTGTAGCTTTGTTTGCTCTTCTAGCTACATATTTTACCAAATTAGCATCATGCCTTTTAATTGCAGACCATATATCTCTTACTACTGGTCTTATTCTCCAATCTACCTCCCCAAGCATCCCATTTAGCTATCGAGTTAAAATCATCGAATCTATCCCTAACTTTACTTTGAGGTATTTCATTTTCTGGGCAAGTCTTACCCTTTCTAACTGCTAGTGCCTTAACTTCCTGGCTAGAAGATGCTACCACATTTTCCTCATATCCTCCCATCATACTTCTAGTTTCATCCCTGGCCACCACCCCAATTCCAGCTGACAAACTTCCATCCTTATATGCCCCATCACAATTTATCTTTATCCAACCTAGTTCTGGAGGTTCCCATTTGTTATTCTTGGTTTTTGTATTCTTTATGGCCTTAGCTTTTTCCTTATCATGTATAATTTCCAAGTACTCCATTATTGCACCTTGAGCCCTTTTAACAGTTGCCATTGCCTCTGGTAATTTCCTATTTATACTAGCCTCACATCTGCTCTTCCATATATGCCAGCATACAAAAGATACATAAAGTGCCACATAATTCCTCATCATTTCATCCATATTCTTCATCATCATGACTTTCTTCAACCACTCATCCAATGTTGTAATCTTTTCCCTGTCCACCTTATATCCCACCAACAGCAAACCATAGTCCCTTTGCCCAATTACACTATAACAGAACATATTCAATGACTTTTTCTTCTTTTTTGTAGAAACCACACACAGGTTCTTCACATATTCTTTCTTTCTATAGGTTTGCTCTTGCTGCTACAGCATTACTACAAGCTCTCCATAAAAAATTCTTAATCTTATTTGGCACATTTACACTCCATATTATCTTCCAAACACCCTTGTCTGTTTGGTGTGAGGATGATGCTCCCTGCTTGCTTGTTCTCCTTTCTTTTCCTTTACTTGTGTGGTATCCACTTTTGATTGAATATTCCCAACTTTTAATTTTCATCCACACCATTTTGTCCTCTCCACCTTCATGGCATATAGGAATTGCCTTTATCCTTTTAATGACCCCTTCAGGAACCATATCGTTTAAGCAATCCAGTTTCTAGCTTCCTAGTCTTTTATCAATTAAGTTTGACACAATCTGAGGTAACGTGCTTGTTCACCACCGATATTTTGACCTAGTGCATCACTTCTTGGAATCTACCTATCCTTCCATATGTTAATATTATCACCTTCCATCACTTGCCAACATAAGTGATCTTTTAAAAGTTTCGACCTTCTAAAATGCTTGCCCAGGTCCACGAAGCCCTTGCTCCTTTCTTTGCTTCCAGGAAAGAACTATTTAGAAAATATCTTCCTTTAAAGATCTTCACCTAGTAAGCTTCTATACTATTCACCAAACCTGTTTTGCCAATAATGCTTTGTTAAACAAGTTTAAGTCTCTAAACCCTATTCCATCCTTGATCTTGCTGCATGTCATACTTTGCCAATTAATCCAATGAATTTCCCTTTCATCTTGCTTTTGCCTCCACCAAAATCCGGCCATTTCTTTATTGATCTACTTAACACACCTTTTTTGTAGCTTGAAACAATTCATCACATATGTTGGCAAAGAACTAGCCATAGCTTTTATTAAAATTTCCTTTCCTCCCGTGATACCAATCCCCTTTTCCATCCTCACAATTTATTGTGAACTCGTTCCTTGATGAAGTTCATGGCTTCATACTTTGTTTTCCCTCAATATGATGGAAAACCTAAATAAGTCCTTGGATTACTGACCACAAGCACTTGCAAGCATTCTCTCAGTTTTCTCCTCACCTCGTATTGCATATTCCCACTGAATACCACACTTGATTTCTATTGGTTTATCACTTGTTCTGATGCCTTATAATACTTCCACAAAACTCCACACATATTCTTGCAATTTTTCTTAGTGACAGCAATGAAAAACAAAGCATCATCCACAAAGAATAAATGTGACAGGTTTGGATAGTGCTTACCCAACCTAATACCAGAGATTAATTTTGACTATACAGCAGTATGGATCATTCTAGATAGGACTTCAGTTATAAACAGAAATAAATATGGTGATAAAGGGTCTCCCTGTCTCAACCCTCTAGTAGGGAGGAAATTTCCAGTGGACTCACCATTGATCATTAGTGTATAAGAGACTGAAGAAACACACTCTCTAATCCTACTTGTCCATTTCTTCCCAAAGCCCATCTTTATCAAGATTGACTCCAAAAAATCCCATTCCACCTTGTCATATGCTTTATTCATGTCCAGTTTCAATACCAGTTCATACTTCTTCCTTTTTTTTTTTCAGCTTCAAATGATGGAAAGCCTCACTAGCTATCAGAATGTTATCTTAGATTTGTCTCCCTTCTATAAAAGCTCCTTGGTTATACAAAATTAGCTTCCTCGTCATTGGGTTTAGCTTATTAACCATGACTTTGGATATGATCATGTATGCAAAGTTATAGAGGTTGATAGGCCTAAATTGAGCTACCATATCAGGTTTTTTCATTTTTGGTATTAGCACCGCATTTGTACTATTTAGTTCCCTTAGCATGTATCCATTATGAAAGAAGCTTTGTATCACTTTCACCATTGTCCCCTTTACCATATCCCAATATTTTTAGAAGAAAGCTCCATTGTAGCCATCTGGACCTAGGGCTTTTATTCTCCTTAATTGAAACTCTGCTTGCATTACCTCATTCTCTGACACTTCCTTTATCAAGGTAGCCTTTATAGATACCGTTACATCTTTGGCACATATTCAAGAACTTCCCCTCTTTCTCTTCCTTTACTTTTCATGAACAACTCCTTATAAAACTCTACAAAACTTTCATTGATTGCCTTTTCATCCTCTAGCCATTCTTCATTTTCAGTTCTTATTGCATAAATTTTATTCTGCTACCTCCTTTGAACTGTTGTCTAGTAGAAAAATCTTGTATTTTGGTCCTTATATTTTAGCCATTTTACTTGAGACCTCTGATGCCAATACTTTTCCTTTCTCCCCCACATCTCCTCCAACATTTGAACTAATTCCTTTATTTTCTTACATCCTTCAATAATAGCTTCCTTTTTTTGAATTTCTAAAATTTACTTCATCATACTATCAATTATTTTCCTATTATTTGGGAAAGCCTTTTTACTCCATTCTAACAACATTTTCTTGCATTTTTTCAACTTTTGTACTAATTGAAATGCATTTGATCCTTGAACCTGTGTCTTCTATCCATCTCTAATAACCTGCCTACATTTCTCATTTTCAGTCCACATTATTTCAAACTTGAACATCCTTAGTGTTCTCTTATCCCTCATATTTGTATTAACCATTATGGGAGAGTAATCTGAACTAACCATAAGGAGGTTAAAAACTTGAGTTTTAGGGAAAGCCTCCATCCATTCCATATTGATAAGTGCCCTTTTATGCTACCATTCACTTTATCACTTATCTAAGTACATTTTTTGCCCTAAAATCCTGGATCAAATAGCTTTTTCCCTTCCACCAACTGTCTAAAGACCCTTATCTTCTTTTCTGACTTTAGCTTCCCTCATTCCTTCTCATTTACACTTAGAATGTCATTAAAATCCCATATGCACATCCATGGTTTCTTAATTCCCCTTTCTTTCCTTTGTATGAGCCTCTAAACCTCTTCTTTTTCCTCAAAATCCACGTGTCCAAACACCCAAAAGATCCTACATATAGTTGCCACCTCATTCACCTTTATATATGTTTCAATCAGATTTTTGCATCCCCTATACACCTAAACTTTCACTACATTATTCCACCACAAAGCTAACCCGCCACTTAACCCCTTAGCCTCCACGTAGTAGCCATTCTCAAACTTTACTTTCTTTCTTAATTTCTCTAGCTTCTCCTTATTTTTTGTTTCCATAAGGAAAAAAATTGTGGATCATATCTCATTTTAAGTTCATATAGAGCTTGAACTGTCAAGGATGATCCTACCCCTTGATAGTTTCAAGATATTACTGTCATGGCCCTTTGGTGGCTATTTTAAGCCAGCCACCCTGGCCTTTAGCCTTTTTCGCACTGCCACCATTGCTACACACATAACCTCTGTTAACCAGCACTAACATGTCTACCAAGCCATCTTCATTCCACCCTACCTCTCTAGTTACCTTCTTCTTGCTTCTCTATGTCTTCTTTACATATCTCCTTTTTAGAGCCTCTCCACGCGCATTCTGTTTCTTCCCTCCTTGGTCATTCCCCATTGCCTGTGCTTCCTGCCCACATACTAGCTTCACCATTTTCCAGCTTCCTTTTTTTTCCACCCACACTCTCTTATTACTATAATTTCCTACATCTATACTCACATTTAGAGGTTTCTTTATATTAAGCCTTCTGAACTCACTTATAAGTTCCACTTCATTAACGTGCTCTTCCATTCTCTTTGGCCACCTGTTTTCTTTTTTCTCCTCCATACCCCCTATTTCATCTGGTGGGAATTCCATAATATATTCTAGCCTTCCCCCAGCTACTCCCTTGCTTCATATTCCTTTTTACCATAGCTGTTTTTACCACATTATTATTCTCCATATTAATATTATACATAAGATTTTTTTTATGTCTCGTTCCTCCCATCCTTCTTTGATTGATCATACAATAGGGCTTTATCAACTTTGGCAATTTCTTCTACTAATAGCTCATTCCTCTCCACCATTCTTCCTTTTCACTCCAGTATATTTTGAAAATATATATTCTCTGTTCCATCCGATCTATTATCCTTCCCTTTCTTATGATTTTTTTATCCTTCAACATTTGTAACGTAACCTGTATTCATTGCCATCTTTTCTTTCTCTTCCTCTTCCTTAACATTCCTTTGTTTTTTCTTTGGTTCTGTATTCTGGTTAAATCCTTACAACTGATCTTTCCTCCTTCCATTAGCTCTCAAACTGTTTCTGTTATTCGCGCCCATTCTTTCTCGCTCATTCTAATAACTGTTTCTTCACGGATCCCTTCTTTCCTTCTCTTTCACCTCTCATTCAGTATTTTCTCATGTGCCTCTGTAACCTCAGTCTCCCTTCCATCTTTTCTTGCTTTCCTAGTCATTTCCTCCTCTCCCTTCATCCTTTCCTTTACCTCCTTTACTTTCATTTTTACCCGTGCCACCCTCATCCACGATCTAAACTTTTCACCTCGGGTCGCGTTCTGCCCTTTCTCCTCCTCCCTATAGTTCTTACTCGCATGCCCCAGCCTACCACAGTTAAAAAAAATTTTGGTAACCGTTTATACCTTACTTTGGCTCATATATCACCCTGGTCCTCTCTTGGCACCCAGAATCTCGAAATTAAAAGCCTTCCCACCTCTATAGCCACAATAATACCTAGGAAACTTTTCCCTGGCCCAGTTGCCCACCTAAGCTCTTTCACATCCACAATTCTTCTAATTGCTCTGCCTATCTTCATTGCATTCACTCTCGTCTACATTGCTAGTGGTAAATTATGGACTTGAACCCAATATTCTACTTCTCCAAAGCTTACTTCATCAACCATTTTATCCACATCCTATTTCTGTAAATTTAGACAGTGCCTCATCACTGACAATGGTCCGTTCTTCTTTGCTAGCTTCAGCGCCTTCACTGAATTGAAGGAAATCGCATTTAAATTATTTCTTACATCTTTAATCATGCATACCTCCTTTTCTAGCCATATGCTCCTTAGGACTCCTATTACAACTCTGCGATTCACCATCTTATCAGCAATGATCTTCCTCAGTAAAATAAATCTTGTTACACCACCTATCTGGCTCTTTTTAGGCTCTAGTTTGATCTCTAGCTCCTCCATTCTTCCCTTTTTCTACTCTCCTGATATCAAGACTCTGGATAAAAAATGGCTTTTGGCTTATGGTCTATGGTTTTTTAATCCCAGCAATCACTATAGATACTCCATTTAGTTTGGGGTCAACTTATATTTTAAGATTGAGCTTTGAATTTCTTTTTTATTTTTTATATTGTATTTAGTTTAGAGTTATTATTATTTAAAAAAAGAATTATTTTACTAAAATTTGAAGAGGGTTTAATTCTAATCGAGTAGTTGAATTGAATGTGTTTTAATTGAAAAAGGACTATAAAAGGGAATTTGTTTGAGAGGTAGATTTAGATTAAAAATCCAACGTGGAAGTTGATTAGAAAATTCAAACCAAGAAAACTCCTTTTACTATTGTAATTGGGAGTAAAGGCCTATAAAAGACCTCATTAGGATCAATTAGAAATAATTAAGAATAGATCAGAAAAAATCAAGACAGAAAGAGTAAAAAAAAATTAAGAGTTTTTTTTTTATAGTTTTCCCTAGTGTTTTGGATTTAGATAATTTGGATTTTCTCTCAGAAGTTCTGTGTTGGGGAAATGAGTTGAGGAGAAACACAAAAGGGAGGCATTTAACAAAAAGTTTTTGCAACAAAATTTTTGAGGGTTTCGAGTATATATGTTTTAGGTTTTTGTTTGATTTTTGTTTAAACCAGAAAGAATGGTAATCACCACAGGTGAGGGGTGCTAGTGAAGCCATAGGCTATTTTGTAGAGAAACAAGAAAGAAGAATAGGTTATTTCTATTTTTTCTTATTTATTTGTATTTTTATTTATGTTACGTAGTTATTTATCTTTCTTTTTCTCTACATATTTAAAATAAATTTTTATAATAAATTCATGACTCCTATCAAACTATTGGAGGTTTTCACGGATTTAAAAATTTCAAATTAAATTCTACCAAATGATTGGAGAATTGCATAATGAAAATAAATTGTCTTTAATCCTACCATACAATTAGAGGATTCAAATATTGAATTAAGTTCTACCAAACGATTGGAGCACTTAATAAATTTTCAATCTTACTAAATGATTGAAGGATTCAAATTTTTATTAAATCTTATCAAACTATTAGAGGATTAATGACCTTTATTTTTTCAATTTTCATAAAAAGATTTTCAATAAAAATCCCACCAAATGATTGGGGGATATGCAGTGATATAAAATCCTACCAAATGATTGGAGGATTTTATTGATTATTTTTAAAAATAATGTCTTGAAAAATATGTTAATGAATCTACGACAGAGCTTTTTCAGAGTAAGACATGAGTGTCCAAGAATACTCTTAAGGTGAAGAAATTGTCTTAAATCACTACCAAACAATTGGAGTAATTTTAAGATCAATTTTTAATAATTAAATTTACTTGGTAAAAATTCAAAAATATTTTAAGACTTGGATAACATGAAATCAAACTGATACCATCCTTTGATGGGCATTGTGAGGGTGTTATAACCTTCATTGTACATAATCGTACCCCAACCTTAGATCTTGTTTTGTGGATTAGAATCTACCATTTAAAGATAGTTAAGTCAAGCTTAGGATTCTTTTTTAAAATAAGATAGATTTCGTAGGTGGCCAATCACATCAAAATAAAAAATATTGGTGGCAACTTCTTAAAGTTAGATCTAGCGATAGCTTTACGGATCTATACGTTATGATAGTTTGACGACTCCACTGGGGATGCCGAGAGTCAGGCAAGTAAATTCATGTTATTCAAAGCCCGAAGTTAAAATTAATAATTTTTATTTAAATGTTTTATTTATTTTTAATTATATCATTTCTATAATTCATTTACATATACATAACATGAGCTCTACACTCGAGCTCCGTCCCTTAAAAGAAAGTAAAGTACCTACGCTTTCATGAGATTTCATGTCTCCATATGGGTTAGTAAAATACTTCTACTCAAATTGAACCTTTTTCGTTTGTAGCTTATTATGGTTGATGATTGGAGTGCCTTACTAGTCTATGATAGACAATAATGTAAGGAACAATTTAGGAACCTTTAGAGTTAACCCAAACCACATGTAGTAAAACATAAGAAGCCAACCTTAGGTTAGAGCCATGTTTACCCATTATTAGAATGTAACCCTACTTAGGTCATATGAGTGGACTTTTTGAATTTCATTTTCATCAATTTTGTTTTAAAATTTTATTTGATCTCTTATTTATTGTTACGTTGTTGTATATAGTATTTTAATACAACATCATTAACATATGCATTCATTTGTGCATTATAATATGACAAATATTAGCACATACATTTATTTATCCTTTCTTACATTATTGTACACACATTCATATGTTTATGCATCATAATTTGTTGTTTTCAGCATTCAATGCATTCATTCATTCATGTATATAGGATCCTTAAACAAGTTAAGTTTTGAAAATTTTTAAACACTTAGTAACATGAGCATAGTAACATGAGCATGCTAATTGTGGTACTTAAAGTTTAAGGATAGCTCCACTATCTAAGAACCCCATTCACTAGCAATACAACACCAGAGCCTGAACCAAAGAGATAGAGTAAAAAAACTCCAATCATTTTGACAAGATAAAGAAAGCTCAAGAAGAACTTAGGGAGGAGTTGAATAAAATTTTGGAGGCCCTAAATAAGCTGAATAAAGGAAAGAGGGTGGAAGAAGCTCAAAGTTAGCTAGAATGTACAATGCAAGATGTTATTGATCTTTTGTACCCTATAATATTAAGCCCTTATCAAGACCAGCCTTCTCAAGAGGCATAAATAAATTTTTTTAGGGCATATCCATACACCCACCTAGGAATACAACCCATTACTGCACAAGGTTAGTTTCAAAGTTATGTTAATCCGGTCTTTGAAAGAAAGCCTCAGAACTAATCCTAATCCTTAAAGAGAAAGAAAAGTTAAAATTAAAAGTGGTTGAGTCACTGGAAGACCAAAGGCTGACAAAAAGATGAACATGCTCGAAGAAAGATTGTGAGCAATGGAGGAAATTGGTTTCTATAGTTCTATGGATGCTACTGGGCTCTGTTTTATCCTAAATGTTATTTCTTCAAAATTTAAAGTTTAAAGTTTGAAAAGTATAATGGTACAAAATGTCTGATAACTTATGTCACTATGTATTGTCGAAAGATGGATGTTTAAACTAATGATGAAAAGCTGTTGATACATGTATTTCAATATAGCCTTACTGGTTCTGTGACAAAATGATATGTTCAGCTTGATTGGTCTTATATTCACTCATAGAGAGAGTTAGCTTGTGACTTTATTAGTCAATATTCACTATATAATAGATCTAGCTCTTGATCATTTTTTCTTACAAAATATGAAAAAAAATGATTGAATCATTTAAAGAGTATGCCCAAAGGTAGAGGGACATAGCTATCTAAGTTCAATCATCCTTGATTGAAAAAAATTACATTGCTATTTGTGAGCACCCTGAAAGCACCTTACTATGAGAAGATGATAGAGAATGTAACAAAAAATTTCGTTGATATGGTGATTTCAAGAGAGATTATTGAAAATACCATTAAGAATGGCAAGCTTATGGAAAAAAAAACCACCGGTACAATGAAAGAAGGGATGCCTAAATAGAAAGAAACTAAAGCCTATGCTGTGAATTTTAAGGGACAATAATTCAGAAGCTAAGCTTCATATTTATCACCTATATATCCTACTTACTACCCCATAGTTAATGGCATTGTGGAAGCTCCTTACCAACATGTTCCATAACCATCTTACCCACTAACCTGCTAACCAGTTTTTCAAATACCTGTATATAGGCCTAGTCATATCACTACACCAGTTTTAAGGTTAATAATCAAGTGGGTGGTTTGAAAAGATTTTGAAATAATCAAGAAAGGACTCACATTGATCCTATCCTCATGAATTACATCGAGTTATTCCCAGAACTGATAAAAAATAACCTGATATCTTAAGTTCAATTGGAACCATTAAAGCCACTATATCCTAAATGGTATGATGTTAATGCCACATACGATTACTATAATAGGAATATGGGTCAATCTATAAAAACTTGCTTATTTTCAAACAACCATTGGGTAAGATCAATGAGTTTTGATGAATCAGAGAGACTGAATATCAATAAAGACATTTTGTCGATCACTAGGGGCATAATTTTAGGAAGGATGCAAAGAGGTTGGTTGGAAATTGCTTATCATTTAAGTATTTCTTTTAGAGTAATACTAAGATTTTTTTTTATGTATTAGGATTTAATTTTATTTTTTTATCATTTTAATAAAAGTGACAAATAGGATGCATTTTCATAACATTTTCTCTTTTAGGTGAATCGTTATTATATACTTTTATCTTCCCATATCTTCTCCTATACCCATTCTTATATTCAAAATAGTGAATGTTCATATAATAATGGTTATAATATGGGATTCAATTTTAAAAACTCATTTATGATAAACTTGATCTATGAAGATCAGTTATGCAAGTTGTGTAAAGGGAGTTTAAAAGTAAGTTGTGAAGATTGTTTGACCATTCATTGAAAAGCAAAATAGAAATGTCTCATAAACATATGGTCCTTTATGATGATTTATCCACAAACAAGTCTATGTTTAATAAATGGTCTTAAAAAAAAGTGTTCATATTTGAGATGAGAAATGACCATCTTTCTTTATCTTTCAAAAA
The DNA here is from genome assembly GCF_047325235.1 of Durio zibethinus. Classification (NCBI taxonomy): domain Eukaryota; kingdom Viridiplantae; phylum Streptophyta; class Magnoliopsida; order Malvales; family Malvaceae; genus Durio; species Durio zibethinus. The sequence goes on from NC_143185.1 coordinate 14,097,942, forward strand.
AATAAAATTTGTCCATTACTACCCTTTTGAGTCTATTATGATTATTTTTTTAAAAAACTCTAATCAAGGATTACTCTCTACATTGAAAGAAAATTTTGGGAAAGATTTGTTTGAAAAAAAAAAGAAAAAAAATCATAAAAGGTCTCAAGGATGAAGATTGAAAAAACTCATTCATTAGAAAAAAGACGAATGCCACAAATAATCTGAAGAGTAAAGTAAAAGGAACTCTTTATGAATGAATTTTTCTTGAAGGAAACTAATAAAGAAAAAAAGATGTAAAAAATAAAAGATGAAAAAAATGAAAAGAAAAAAAAAGTGAAGAAATGAAGCAACCGATGTGCTTTAAATAATGAAATGATCTTTTGGTTCATAACCCTTCAAACATATGCTTTGAGCCTATTTTATCTTTTTTTCATAAACCTTCACCTTAACCTATGTTACATCCCTTAAAAATCTATTTTGATCAAATATGAATAGTTGAATTGAAGAGTCAAATATTGAAGTAAGACGTGTTTTTGATAGGACAATGAGATCATAATTTGTTCTAGTATTTTGGGATTGGTTTGAAATTAGATAGGGATGTCAATAATGAATAAAGTGAAAAGGAAATGAAAAAAAAATAATAATGAAAAAATGAGAAAAAAATGAAAAAAAAAAAGAAAAATATGAAAAAAAAAAGGAAAAAAGAAGACTCAAATTGAAAACTCGAAAGGACCATTTGGGTAGAAAAAATTTAAGCAAAAAAGATCAATGTCATTTGAAGATTCCATTGAATTAGGGCAAGGTTTGATAAGCTCAATGATTTGGGAATTCAAAGGAATGAAAGAATTCTAAATTAGAATTCAAAATTGTCTGAATATTCATAATTTGGATGTTGATATCCCACCCAAACAATTATAGTGATTTGCTATTATTCATCGTTAATTTATTCTTGACTAGATTTTTTTATTTCTTTCAATAATAAATACCTATTTTCTCTATTTTTCTTATTCTTTACCAACTTTTGCATCTTTAGAACCAATTGGGGAGATGTATGATTACATTATATTTGTCATGAGTTGAAATGATAATAAATAAATGAATGTTAATGATTATAAAAGATTATTGCATTCATTTAAAAGGAAAACTAGAATGACAAAGAGAAGAAGAAAATGAAATGAAAAAGGTGAAAAAAGCTTGAAAAAAATATTTTGTAGATATGGTGACTAGGTGATGAAAATAGGGATAGATCAGTTGATGGAGTTTATAAGTTTTGAGCAAATGATGGAAGTGGTAATCGATCAGTTGATGGAATTATTGAGTTTATTATGAAATTATTAGTATTGAAAAGTTGAAAAGAGAAATTAAGAATAATGAGATTGAATAATAAGATTAAAAAAATATCATAAAGCGGTTATGATCACCTAAAAGATAAAAAAGAAAAACTTGAAAGTTGAAAATACTGGAATGATCTTGAGAACTTTTTTTGCCACAATTAGAGTTGCATTCATAAACATTGCTTTCATGCATTGCATTCATAAGTATTGCACTCATGTAATTTGTTTGGTAAGAAGTTATGGTTTTAGATCTTGAAATGGTGAGAATGTGAAATTTTTTTACTTGATGATAAGTTTTTCCAAAGTTGAGATTTTAATCCTCTAAGGAGGATAATTTTTGAAGATAAGATTTTGATTCCTAATGAGAAATTTTTGAAAAAAATGAGTAAAGTAATAATTCTCAATTGAGGAAATGTTTTACAAAAATAAAGCCTTTTGATGAGATTTTGATCTTTGTATAAGGAAAACTTTACGAAGATAAAGTTTGAAACCTTTGGATGAAGAAAATAATTTCGAGAAGAGTTGTTAAACCTTGGTTAGTAGCTCTTCTAGTTTTTAAAGTTTCATAACCTCTGTTTAGAAGAGTTTTTTCATTTTAAGGTGAGAATCTCTGAAGCGAATTTTTGAGAGATTGAATTTTAGATTTGAACTTTTCAATTAAAATTTTTTGAATATTGGATGTGAATCTCCAAGATTTTCAAATATGAATCTTTGAATCCTAGATATGAATCTCAAAGAATTATGTAAATCTCGAGAACCTTTTGATGAAAATCTCAAATCTTTGATTTGAATATTTGAATAAACCCTTGATCTCTTTCAAATAAGAATACATTTTTATATTTTTAAAGTCACGTGTCTTTGTTATGATAAGCCTTTATTTTTAAAAGTTGTTGAGCTTCATTGAGAAGAGTTTTTTATATTTTTTTCAAAGTTGTTGAACCTTTGATAAGACGAGCCCTTTTTTTTATATTTTTCAAAGTTTTTAAGCCTTTGTCCATGGGGTTGTATTAGAATGAGATTTTATTAAGAAAATATTTTTACATGTGAATCTTTGATGAGAATCTCAAAAATCTTTTGAATGCAAACTTTTGAATCTTAGATGTGAATCTCTAAGATTTTTGAATGAGAACCTTAATCTTAGATTTGAATCTTTAAGAGTTTCAATTGTGAATCTTTGAATTCTTTGTGAATTTTAAATCTCTTACGAATTTTAGAATTCTTTGCGAATCTTAAATCTTTTGCGAATTTTGAATTTTTAAGAATCTTAAATCTTTTGAAAACTTTGATTCTTTAAGAATTTTTGAATTTTCATGAAATTTTGAACTATTAAGAAAACCTTGAATATTTTGCAAATCTTTAAATTCAAATTGAGAATTTTTGAATTTAATTGTGAGCTTTTAAACTTCAAGTTGAAAATTCTTAAATTTCAAATTGCAAATATTTAAATTTTCAGTTGCGAACTTTTTGAATTATAGTTGCAAATTGTGAATCTTTATTATAGATGGAAATTTCTAGATTTTTTTTCTTTATGTCAAATTCGGATGTAAAGGATGTCTATATCTTTGCACATCTCCTGTTATACAAAAAACGTGTAAATATGAGTAGTTGTAGACACCTCATTTAGTTTGAGATCAATTTATATTTTAAGATCAGGCTTTGAATTTTTTTTTTAAATTTTTGGTATTGTATTTAGTTTAGAGTTATTATTATTATTTAAAAAAATTGAAAATAATTGTTTTGTTGAAACTTGAAGAGGATTTAATTCTAATCGGATTGTTGAATTGAAAGTGTTTTAATTGAAGAAAGACAGTAAAAGAGAATTGGTTTGAGAGGTAGATTTGGATTAAAAATTCTAGGTTGAAGTTGATTAGGAGAGTCAAAGCAAGAAAACTCCTTTCCTATTGTAATTGGGAGTAAAGGCCCATAAAACTCCCCATTAAGATTAATTAGAAACAATTAAGAATCAATCAGAAAAAATCAAGAGAGAAAGAGTAAAAAAAAAAAATTAAGAGTTTTTTTATAGTCTTTTTAGTGTTTTGGGTTTACATAATTAGGATTTTCTCTTGGAAGTTTTGTGTTGGAGAAATGAGTTGAGAAGAAACACAATAGAGAGGCATTCGACAAAAATTTTTTACAGCAAAATTTTTGAGGATTTCGGGTATATATGTTTTAGGTTTCTGTTTGATTTTTTTAAACTAGAAAGAAAGGTAATCACCATAGGCGAGGGGCGCTAGCAAAGTCATAAGCTATTTTGTAGATAAATAAGAAAGAAGATAATTTTTTCTTCTTTATTTGTATATCAATTTATGTTACTTAGTTGTTTCTCTTTCTTCTTTTATGCATATTTAAAATAAATTTTTATAATAAATTCATTATTCTTACTAAACTATTGAAGAATTTTCATAGGTTTAAAAATTTTAAATCAAGTTCTACCAAACGATTGGAGAATTTCATAACGAAAATAAATTATCTTTAATCCTACCAAATAATTGGAAGACTCAAAGCTCAAATTAAGCTCTACTAAATGATCAGAGCAGTTAATAAATTTTTGAAAAAATAATTTTTTAATCCTACTAAACGATTGAATGATTCAAATATCTTTTAAATCTTACCAAATTGTTGGAGGATTTAATGACCTTTATTTTTTTAAATTTTCATAAAAAAATTTTCGTAAAAAATCTCACTAAACAATTGGAGGATATACATTGATATAAAATCTTATTAAACGATTGGATGATTTTTATAATTGTTTTCAAAAATAATGTCTTGGAAAATGTGTTTATGAATCCGACAATGGAGCCTCTTCATAGTGAGACACGAGTTTCCAAGAATATTCTTGAGGTGAGAAAATTGCCTTACAAATAATTGGAGTAATTTTAAGATTAATTTTCAATAATTAAATTTACTTGGTAAAAATTGAAAAATATGTTAAGACTTAGATAACTGAAATCAAACTGATATCATCATTCGATGTGTATTGTGAGAGTACTATAACCTTCTTCATATGTAATTGTATTTCCAAACTTAGATATGATTTTATAGATTAGAATCTACCATTTAAAGATACCTAAGTCAAACTTAGGATTGTTCTTTAAAATGAGACAGATTCAGTAGGTGACTAATCACATCTAAATAAAAAAGATTGGTAATTACTCCTTAAAGTCAGATCTAGCGACAGCTTTATGAATTTATACGTTATGACAATCACAGTGTTCACTTATACGTATTTTGCTCTAAGAAGTTCAAGAAACAAAAACAACCAAAATCTAATGGGAAACCTTTCTCAAGATTCACCAAAGATCCTTATTCACAATAAAAATGCTAGAAAACAAACTAAAAAACAAGCAAAGACGCCAAACAAAACAAGAAAACGCCCATGATCCATGACTTCCATTGTAACCATTGACAAGATTAGCAAAAAAAAAAAAAAAAAAAAGCAAAAGAAAAGGTAAAAAAATAAAAGAAATTAATCAAGAAATAGATAGGAAAACACAAACTCTAGGCGCATGCTGAGAAAATTTCAGGAGAATACTTTACAAACTAGAGATATGCTCTTACTTTTTAGAGAGAGAAAAAAAAGTTTTTGCAAAGCACTATTTTCTTGTTAAAAGAATTTGGTATTTGTTTTTGACAAAAAAATTCAAATTCTTGTTGAATTTGTTTAATTATATTTTAATTTTTTATTAATTATTCAATAATTTTTTATATATAAATGTAATATTTAATTATGATTGTAATTTTTATTGTACTTATATTTCATAAAAAAACCCCAATAGAGATTTCAAGAAACTTCGACCCCCAAGCCCCATAGTTCCGTGCTAATGGGACTTACAATTAGCATGTTTAAATCAATGTTTAAAATTTCAATTACTCATTAATTTTCTATCAAAATATTTTATCTTAATTAGGTTAAGTTGAGTTGATTAAAAATTGATTCAATAATGACAAATATATTATATTAATTGTATACTTTTAGATACTTTACTACTTTTTATTTTTTTAATTTGAAATAAACGAGATTCAAATTTTACTTTTGAGTCAAATTCAGGGCATTAATTGCAAACTTCTAAAACAATATAAGGTGGCATTTTTGTTTAGTGGTGCTTAAATATTCATCTTTTATAAGAAGACATACGATGTAAAAAAATAATCCTAAGGCAATTTAAACAATTAAAGCTTTGCTTGGTAAGGTGAATAAAAAATAAAAAATTAGAAAAGAAATGTACTCAGTTGGAAAGATGAAAAAACTCGAAGATAAATGTAATTTTCTTTTCATCCTTTGCTTGTTAGATCGAAAAAATAAAAAGAGAATAAAAATTTTATTGTTTTACCATTATATTTTTTTATAAATTAAGATAAAAAATTTAAATATGATAGATAATTTTGTAAATATGCAATACATACTCACACCTCTTCCATTTTTTCATCATTTTTTTAAATTTGGAATAATTTATATTTATGAATAAGTGTGGAAAATGACCATCCTTCTTATTTTCCTTCCTACTAAGCACACTCAAAATTTATTTTCTATTCATACTTTTCCACCATCATTTATCTTTCCTTCCACTTTTTCACGTTACTAATCACAACCTAAATCTGAATAATATTTGAGGGTGAATTGTCCATTAAAATAGCATAGGATTCCTACTAAAATTTTATAATTATTAGTGTGTAATTTTGCTTAAACAATTTATAAGTGAGGGATTTTATATAAAATTAAAGCTGAAAATATAATTAGCCTAACCACCAAATTAACATAAATAAATAAAAAAAAAACTTTCATGAGTTCTATCTATATGGCTTAACTCACCACTAAGAAGTGACATCCAAGAAATTTAGAATTCAAATTTTCATACTTGTAATATTTTTTTATCTTTAAATTATGACTTACTTTATTAAAAAATTTTTAAAAATAAAAAATTTTGAAGCCTTTTTTTATTAAAAATGTTAAAAATATCCTTGTACTTTTTCAAAAATTTCACAAAAACTCTTATTATTTGTTGTACAGAATTGAATGTTAAAAAATACTATTTTATTTAATTGAGTTTTATTTAGATGAAAACCATTAAAATTTGTTTCTTAGCCATGTTCAAATTTTCTCCATTATAACGAACACGTAAAATTAAGTAGAAAACTTTGGTAAGTGCGAAGGACTTTAAATTTGTTTGGTGCTACCCCATTATTTACTCAAGTTTCAACTTGTAAACTCTTTCAATTTAATTCAAAATAACAATAACAATCACTCTACCCATGAATTTTATTGTCTTATTCTCTAAATATTCTTGCTGGCTTCAAATTTTTTTGTCCATGGTAATTTTAAAATTTTTTTTGTCAAATTGACTCAAATTTGATATATAATTATTTTTTGAATTGTCTTGTATATTTAAATTTCATAAAAGTAATATTTAAAAGTTTTGAATTTAGAACTCTTCAAAATTTTTTTCGAATATTTATTTATTTTTCATGATATTTTAATAATAATAATAATAATAATAATAATAGTAATGATGATGATGATGATGATTGATTGATTGAATAATTAATTGATTGACTTTGTTCAATAAATTAAAAAAATTCAATAATGGACAAACTTAATGAAAATGAAACAAAACCGTGAATGGGGGGGGGGGCAGGGGAGGGATTACAGGGTTTAGGTTTTTAGTGACATTTTTTTTAACGTTTAGCGGTATTTATAAAAACTACTAAAAGATTTGTTGCGTTTGCGAAAAACGTCACTCAGAGTGTCGGCTATACACGTGTAACAAAAAATAACGACGTTTTCAAAAAAATACCGCCATTTTAGTGACGTTTCTATCTTTGAAATGTCGCTAAATTAGTTGTATTTTTATGAGAAAAATGTCATTATTTTGATGGCGTTTGTAACTAAAAATGTTGCTACTTTAGAGGCGTTTGTATCTGAAAATGCCTCTATATTAGCGGCGTTTGTATTTTTGAGATGCTGCTAATTTAGTGATATTTTTATGAGAAAAACACCGTTGCTTTGGAAGTATTTGTAACTGAAAATACCGCTACTTTAGAGGCGTTTGTATCTGAAAATGCTTCTATATTAGCGGCGTTTGTATCTTTGAGACACCATTAATTTAGTGACATTTTTATGAGAAAAATTTCGTTACTTTGGTGGTGTTTGTAAATGAAAATGCTTCTACTTTAGAGGCATTTGTATATGAAAATGTGTCAATATTAGCAACTTTTTTCTCTTTGAGACGTCACTAATTTAGTGACATTTTTGTGAGAAAAACGCTATTACTTTGGTGTTGTTTGTATAAAAAAGGTCACTTACTAGTGGCGTTTGCTGGTAAGAGCACCGCTACTTTTAGTGGCGTTTTACCATACAAACGCCACTAAATTATTCATTTAGCAACATTGTTGAACGCAAAGGCAGTCATTATGTAAAAATGTATTTTTTTGTTTTAATTTCTTTTAATAAATTTTAATTTCATTAAAGAGCTTAAATTTAGAAACTGAAATTAATATAAACTTAATTCACATTTAAGTATGCCTATAATTAATACAAAGTTCAATAATTAGTATAATAACATTCAAATATTTTTAATACATTAGGAAAATAAAAATTAAAATGTATGAAATGGATGACTGCATACATTTTGCTGGCTGCCAATTAATGAAGAAAATTTTCACCTTAGTCACTAACGTGCTTAAGAACCTACTGAATAATACCATACAATTTTTAACACTTTATTGTAAGCTTTTTTTATATTTAAAAATTTAAATATTTACCTAATATAATACCTGAGTTGGTAGAGCTCTAAGATCATTTCCTGAAAATTGTTGTTACACAAAATTCATAAGATGATCAAATCGATCATGCAATTGCTGAAATTTTGCACGCTCTTGCTCTATTCTAGCACGCTCTTCCTGAATTTTGGCACACTTCTGTTCTCTTTCTGTTTCTGTTTGCTAAAAATATTGTTGCATAGTTTGCAACTCCCCACTTAATATTGAAATATCTCACGAAGACTAACTTGCTGATGATGTAAATTGCTGAGAGTTATGTCTGTAGTAGGCAGATGGTGTTGGATCCAATCCAAGACTTCGGACCCATCCATGCCTTTTTTTTTTCAGGAACTTCTATGAATATCCGATTTTTCATTTCTTGCATGTTGAGAGAACCATCATATGTTACTTCAATCTTAGCAGTCATTTTCTCTTTCATTTTTTTTTTTGAATTTGTCATATACAACTATCAAGTTTAATGATTAATTGATAATATGTTAAAAAAGTGAATATTTACTTTCTGTTAAAATAGATGATACAAATTATCATAATTTTTTGTGTTTCGACATTCATGTAAGATCCGTCTTTTTTTGTGTGTGTTATGAAAAAGTTCCACACGTCTAATTGTATCGCCCATCTCATTCTCCTATACAAAAACATATGTTATTTGAAAGCATACATATCAACTGCAACTTATTTATGCATATCAAGCCTATCAATCAAGTATTAACATTTCGAATAATTTTAATCTAATGTATTTATAGTTTGGCCCCGTAACAACACAATAGTCTTAAACATAATCTCACCTAAAAGCATTTTGGGCTTGCACACATATAGATCATGGAAACCAAATTCAATTATTTTTTTCCAGTTTAATATCATGAATTAAAGCCATTCAATATGTTGAAAGCCATCCAAAAGTTTAATTTGTATATTTGCCTTTTATATGCAAAAATAGTCCCAAATAGACATAAACGATAACTTTTTCTCCCATATCAACCGTAGAAACCAAATTCAATAAATCAAACAAGTTTAATATTAAGTATTGAAGGTATCCAAACTGTTAAAATACAACAATAACAACAAATTTATATTTTTACATAAATATACGTAAACAATAACTTTTTCATACATATCATCCGCGTCAACTAAATTAAAAACTTTTGATAAGTTTAACATTATATATTGAAACTATCAAAACTATTAAAACAGAACCATAACTGTTAACTTGCATATTTACCTTTTAACCGTAGAAAAAGTTCATTCATTGGAATAAGTTTATTATCATAAACTTACTATATCTTTTTGCTTTCTTGCAAAACTTTTCGATCCATTAGTGTGGGAATATTTATGTTGCTTTTTGCTACCAATCCTAATTTGTTCTCTTTCTTGTCATAAAAAATAATTACATATATGATAGAAATACAAATATTACTAACTTAAACCATAAAACACTTTCATCATTTCATTATACTATACAAAGTTATAAACTAGTACCTCTCATTTTCTTGAGAACCAAGATCTAACTAATTGTTCATATTGCCATCTAATCACATTATGGAGTAGATTTTCCATCATCACCTCTACAGAAATATTTCGATCGGAATACTTATTCTTCAAACTATGCTTATAATCTTTTCATTTCTTTCTCAATGACTTAAGCACAAATGAAGTTGATATTTCAAGTACAAATCTTGACTGTAATAATACAATAAGAAAAGTTTGAATAAGTAAACAAAATGTAAAATACAAAATTTTTTATTTCTAATTAATTATACTAATACCACAATAAAGTTTAAAGCATTGGCCTTAACTTCTTTTGGAACTTATGCCATGTTTCATAATGAATAGGCAATTTCATTCCATTACGGGCTAGCATGCCTAGAAATCTAGCCAATAGTTGAGCTTCTTCACTAATTGGTTGCCTATCAGAGTTTGCAGACACTACAATACGCTCGTTAGGAGGTAGTGCAAACAATGTCTCCAAAGTTGTTCGGCCTCTTGTCCTCCATTGACCATTGTTATCAACTGCAACAAATAAAAAATAAATTTGTAAAATCATAATACTTTTATCATTATACTCGAATTCTAAAATTAGAATATATCATATCTGTATTCAAATTTAAAGCATAATCAATTGATAGGGTGCTATGTAAACCTGGACCTCTCGTATTATCAGATCCAATATCAGTTGAAGGGTTAGAAGTGACGGAGTTAGATTCGACAGTATGTTTATTTTCTTCCAAAGGATTCAGTCTATAGTCAATATCTACAGGTGTCGTAGATGATTCTGAACTAAATCTCTGATACGTTTTCCTTGCTACCTACTCCTTTGCATTGTAGCTTACCTATATCATAAAAACGAATATAAAAAAAATGTTAGTTTAGAACATATATAAAGCCATTGAGAAGTTAAGAAATCAAAACCTATGATATATAAAGAACATATTGATTTAATTAAATCAAAAGATAATGTATGATTTAGAATACAATAATTATACAATAACGAATGTGACATTATCTACATACAATCATTTACTACATTATGTTTTAACCACTCAAATTACAAATAGTGCATGCACCATTTCATGGTTCATAAATGTCTTCAGTAACATTTTCATGGACCCACCGAACATAGGTACTAGAGATATTTTGATTCAAGTTTTGTTCAGCAAAAGGATAACATTCAGTTCCATGTTTAACATCATCTTTGGTATCTAACTCCATATCAAATAAGTCTCTAGTTATGTTTCAAAGAACAACAAACCAACCCAATTCTTTGGGATCTTCAAAGGAAAATACTTGTTTGACTTGAGATGAAAAAACATAAGGTTCATCGATGAGTTGTTGTCTAGTGTGAATTAATAGAGGAAAATTCATAAGTGTAAATCCATACTGATCTTTCTTAATACCCTTTGCACTATTCACATCAGCCCAATCACACTGAAATAAGATAACTTTTCACTTACCATAATAATCCAACTCAATGATGTCATTAATCATGCCATAATAGTCAACATTTCTCTCTAAAGGGTTTGTGTCACTAGCACTAGCATAGCTAGTAGTTGATGAAGTCACAACAATTTTTGAATTTTATGTAATTCTAAATCTCTCATGAGATTTAGTGTGAAATCTAAATCTATTGATAATGAAACCTTTGTATCATTTCACAATCTGGTTCAGATCGTGTGAAAGACATTTCACCTCTTCACTAATAAGCCTTCCACTCCAAACCTATAAAAGTGGAATAAATATATATATGTTATTAATGTTATTTATACCGTAAGCATTTTATGTAGATTTCTCATAATGGAAAGTATGGCATTACTTATAGTTGCTCCTAACCATTCATGAAAGTTTTCAACGAACAACTTATCAAGCTCTCGAGGATTTGATCATCGATAATGTGCAAGATCTCTTAAATTATTTCTATACTCACTATAAAGCATCATGATAAAGTATTAACCAAAAAAAAAAGATAATAAATTATGCTTAATGTAATAAATAATTTTTGTGCTAAAAAACTTACATGCAAAATGATTCAATTGAGTCATGATGAAAAAAAATATATTGATGTGCTTGTGCCTAAGATTTATCATTTAACTCCACCAATTCAGCTTTGTCTATTGGTTGTCCAAAACTTTGAAAAAGATAATTGTAGGTAGCGTCTGTATGCTGTATACCAACATTTCTCAATGGTCTATTAAATCTCTTTTCAATATTTTTCAAATAACGAGAACAAAAAGTCATACACTCTTCTGCTAAATGTCCTTCAGCAATAGAATCTTTTAGATAGTGTTTGTTGCAACAATAAGACTTTAACCTCTCCAAAAACCTATAGCACAAAATATTAGTCATATGTTATTTTAAGTAGAGTGGCTTGATCATCAATAAAAATGTAATCAATCTATTAACAAATAATACATTTTAATAGGATACATCCATTGATAATAAATCGGCCCACCGACTTTTACTTTATATGGAAGGTGGATAACCAAATGCATCATAATAGTGAAGAAGTTTGGAGGGAAGATCTTCTCTAAATGGTATAAAGAAATCGCGACTTGATTTTGAAGTTTGTCAAGCTCTTCCACATTCATACATTACCACATAAGTGACTTGGTTTGACATTGATGAATGTAAAGCAATCGAAAGTAAGTCTTGCATCAAAATATGATAATCATGTGACTTCAATAAAAAAAGTTTTTGGTCCTTCAGATTCACACATCTCAATATATTTGATGCATAGCATCTAGAACTTTGAAATTTTTTAAAACCTTACAAAACACATCTTTTTCAGCTTTAGAAATCCCAAAACAAGTTACGAACAATCGATATTTGCCATTAGGAAACAACTTCGGATAAAGGTCTGGGTGAATCCCTATATCTATTAGGTCAAGTTGACTCTTTAAGTCATCATTGGATCTTCTATTCACATTGAGAATTGGTCTGATAAAATTTTCTTAAACATTCTTCTCTATGTGCATTAAATCAAGGTTATGGCTCATTGGGGTAACTAAAAAAAGATACTTCTTTTTTTTTACAATTCAGACTCATTGGGGTTATCTACTTCATCATCTTTTTCATCACTTTTGAACATCAAGATCACCAACTTGAGTATGAGTATCACCAACTTGTATAATATGAGGCCATACACCTTCAAATATGTCCGTCACTCTTTTCTTTGATGGAGTCATTTTTTCATAAGTGAAATTGATATCTTTTAACTTTGATAAGATATTTGACCCACTAATGGGTAAAGACGATCTTCTTAACTCTTTATTCCATCAAAGAGATATTTTTGGAATCTAAATTGCTGATTATCATCTAACCATCGATGATGTCTCATATAACAGAACTTCCTATCATTAGGTAGTCATGTCAAACATGTCTATGCAGCATAACTTGGATAAGCATAACGACCTTTTATACTCTAACTAGATAAATTTACATAAGTAAAAAAATTGTTGATACTCCATAATAAAATAGCACGTACTCTAACCAGATAAATTCACATAAGCAAAAAAATCATTGATAGTCCATAATAAAGTAGCACGCATATTAAAGTTCTATTCTTTTGATGCATCATAGGTCTCAACTCCTTCTCATAATTGCTTTAACTTTTTAATAAGAGATTGTAAGTAGATGTCTATATCATTATTCAAACTTTTTTCTCCAAAAATTATCATAGACAATATAAATGATTGTTCTTCATAGCTATCAATGGTGGTAAATTGTAAGAAATCAATACAACTGGTCAAGTACTATAAGAAATACTCAATATTTTGAATGGGTTAAATCCATCAGATACTAGTCTAAGCATAACATTTTGAGGATCAGATGCAAAGTTTGAAAACCTAGAATGAAATGATTTTCATACCAAAGAATCTACAGGATGCCTCAATGATCCATCATCCATCTGCTTTTTATGATGCCACCTCATTGAATCTGTAGTTTTTAAAGACAAAGAGTCGTTGAAGTCTTGGTATTAATGAAAAATAGCATAAAACCTCAACATGCTTTTTTTTGACACATACCTCATCACCATCCTCATTCAACCTTTCATCGGGGTTTTTATCCACCCAATAAGAAATACCACACAAATGATAAGATTCTTAATTTTTTCTATCCCTCCAATACAACATGCAATCATTAGGACAACTATGAATTTTTTCATATCGAGACCTAAATCATTGATCATCTTCTTTGATTCCTTACAAGATTCAGGAATTTTTGCAAAAGAAAATATTTTTTTTCATAAACTCTAATAATAAAGTCAAAGAGTTTCTCGTCCATCCACATAAGAATTTCAAGTGAAAAAGATGAACATAGAAAGATAACCTTGAATAATTCGATCTCTGAAAAAGTTCTTCATTCATATCCTTAAGTAACCTATAAAACTTTGATGCTTTTTCTCTAGGTTGTTGGTCACGTATACCTATCTCATATTCACCAAATTCATGCATTTCAACATTAGATTGATTAAATCCTTCATTTTGGGGAGAAGGATTACAAAAATGTTGGTTATGAATGTTAAAAGCATCTGCCATAAAGGATCATGTTGGTGTTGGAGATCCCTTAAAGTTGAATGAACTCTAGTGGAAGACCTTGACGGTACAAACTCTTTATGAAAATATTAATTAACATATCCCGAAAGAAATCCAATATAAATTAAATGTTCTAAAATAATTTGACGCATTTGCCACTCGATATTAGCACACTTCGCACATGGGCATAATATCAAATTATCTTCACTTTAATTCTCAAATGTAAAATTAAGAAAATTTTCACTCCATCTCTGTACTCCTGACTTAATCTTGACTTTTGCATCCAACTCTTATCCATTTAGTACTTGCTACATTATCAAACCAAATGTATATAAATAATTTATATGAAAATGAACATGTACAATATTTAAGTTTACTATGTTTTAAACAAAAGATAATAATAAAACCAATACTTACACAAAATGAAAACTCCTTGTTGTAAGGTAATTTATCAGCTATCAGATATTATGAATGTTAAAACCTGCTGCTAACGTAGACAGTACCCAAGAGTATTTGTAGTTGAGGTTGAAATAAGGTGAAATAAGGTGGGTTTTGGAGAAAATTGTTTACACAAAAAAAAAATAATCACGAATTGCAAAAGTTGAAGGAATAGTCAAATGAAGTAAAAACTAAAGTAAATAAGTAATGAATAGTCAAAATAGGGTTCTAAAAGACAATACTTGAATACTAAAAGCTGAAGAAAAAGAAAAGTAAATTGTACTTGGTTTGGAAAGAGAAATAGTATAATAATAAAGATGAAGCTTGAAGTTGGTGATTGGATGTGCTAAGTTTGGGAATATTTTTATTGGATCGGATTATGGAAGGCATTTACTAAGAAAAATGCCTACAATAATTTCATCCTAAATATTTTTTGAATATATTATAGGCACTTTCAACAGAGTCAAAATAGAAAAGTTGTGTAATATTAAAGGCGTTTAAGCCACAAAAATGCCATCACTAATTTCATCTAAATTTTTTGTGTATTTTTTGAAGGTATTTTTTACATAATACACCTTCAATAACTCTCTTATTTTAATATTACAATATCAATAAAGACGATTTTCTACAAAAAAAATGCTTTTAAAAATTTTCTTTTAAAAATTGTTTGGGATTATTAAAGGCATCTTATGTTGAAAACGTCTTTAATATTACACAACTTATATTTTAAGGGGTTATTAAAGGCTTTTATTCTAGAAAAATGCCTTGACTAATTCATTTTATTTTTTGAAGAAATTTATTGAAGATGTCTTTTAGTGCAAAATGCCTTTAATATCATACTGCTCAAATGTTAAGATGGATAGTGAAGCCGTTTATTGTAGAAAATGGCATTACTAAATGCTTTTATTTTATTTTAAGTATAAACTCATTGAATAATTCCAGAAAACCACCTTCATTGACTACAATTCATTGTGTACATAATTATTAAAGGTGTTATTTATAATAACTACCTTCAATGAGTTCTATTTAAAAATTTTAGGATTATTAAAGGCGTCTTCTACTGACAAAGGCCTTCAATAATTTCATTTAAATTATCTACATAAATATTGAAAGCGTTTCTTGATAATAAATGCCTTCTAAAATTTGTAGGGATTATTAAATGCGTCTTCTACTGTAAAATACCTTTAATATACATCTACACAAATTTTAACATGGTAATTGAATGCGTATATTCAAGAAAAATGCCTTTAATAATTTCTTTCAAATTTTGTAGATAATTATTGAAGGCGTTTTTAGATAACAATTGCCTTCAATAATTTTCTCTTAAAAATTTTTTGGGATCATGAAAGGCGTATTCTACTAGAAAATGCCTTCAATATACCAATATGGTTATAGAAGGCGTTTATTCTAGAAAAATACCTTTAATAATTCCTTTAAACTTAGTACATAATCACTAAAGGCATTTGTTAATAACACATGCTTCAATAATTTCCCTCTAAAAATATTTTAAAATTATTAAAGGCATCTTCTACTAACAAACACCTTCAATAAATAAATTTTAAATTATGTTCACAAAAATTGAAGGCGTTTCTTTATAATAAACGCCTTCAATAATTTTCTTATAGAATTTATTAAGATTATTAAAGGCATTTTCTACTGTAAAATACCTTCAATATAAGGCGTATATTCCAGAAAACGTCTTTTATTATAACTTATCTACGTAAATATTAAAGGCATTTTTTGATAATAAACGCCTTTTAAATTTTGTTAGGATTATTAAAGGTATTTTCTATTGCAAAACACCTTTAATATACAGTAATACAAATTGTAACACGGTAATTGAAGGTGTATATTAAAAAAAATGCCTTTAATAATTTCTTTTAAATTTTTAGATAATTAGTGAAGGCGTTTTCAGATAACAATCATCGTCAATAAATTCTTTTAAAATTTTTTTGAGATTATTAAATGCGTCTTCTACTGGAAAAGGCCTTCAATATACCACTGTGATTAGCGAAGATGTTTATTCCAAAAAAATGCATTTAATAATTCCTTTAAACCTAATACATAATTACTGAAGACGTTTGTTGATAAGACACGCCTTCAATAATTTTCCTCTAAAAAACTTTTTGGGATTATTAAAGGTGTCTTTTATTATAAAACACCTTCAATAATTTGTTATAAACTTTTAAAGTCCATAATTATTGAAGGCATTTACTATATAATACTTCATCAATAATTCTCTCAATCTTTATCATAGGCATATCAGTGAAGGAGATTTTCTACTCAAAACATTTTTAATAATTTTTAAGAATTATGAAAGACATTTTTTGATGATAAACGCCTTCAATAATTTCATTGAAAAATTATTTTTTGGATTACTAAAGGTGTCTTATTGTAAAAAACACCTTCAATAATCTCTAATAAAAATTTAAAGGGATTATTAAAGGCGTTGTTTTCAGAAAAAATACCTTTAATAATAATTTATATATTCATTTCCCTACATTAAACATCGGAATGACAAACTGCTAGTATACAGAATGATTAAAAGCTGTGTTATTCAACCAAACCAAACCCTTAAACATATTTCTAATAGACCATTCATTTCTTTATCCCTATCGTGGCCACCGACCTTTAACAAATTAACGGTGCGCACTTTTCTTTCTATCGGTAAGTCTTTTTTTTAATTTACTGTAATATTTATAATAATTGATAGAGATTTTTTTCTTTTTAGTTCTTTAATATTTACATATGCATTTATATATTTTCATTAACTTCACCATAAGCATAGTCGTCCAAGCACCTTTCATTGCATGTATGCTGTTTCTATGTAGTATGCCTTAAATATTATGATTTGCTTAACCTCATTGTCTGATATTTTTTGACTGAATGGTATTGTATGATATTGGGGGGCTGAATCGTATGCTGAATGGTTTGCTGAACCTTGTATATGATAATGTATTGTCGAATGGTATTGCATGATATTAGGAGGCTGAATCATATGCTGAATGGTTTGTTGAACTTTGTTATCTGATATTATTTTGGTCAATGGTTTTGTATGATATTGAGGGGTTGAATCGTATGCTGAATGGTGTTTCTGAGTGATTTACTGAAGGGTGTGTCTGAGCACTTTGCTGATTGGTATGCTGAATGGTGTTTTTATAAGTAGTATGATATTAGTTGTATTTAATAACGTACAATATTAAATTTAGACGGTCATATTGTATAATTCGTATAATTATGATCAACATTACAGGTATCATGGACTCTAAACAATGTCATTCTCCTTCTAATGAACATGCACAAGACACAGTTGTAGGATAAAAAAAAAAGAAGAGGCCCAAATAAACAAAGTAAAGTGAGTGACATAAAAATTCATGTTCATTTCAATCAAAGTGGGTAGCTTGTATCTGAAGAAGCTGTCAAGATGGCTACTCATATAGGAGCTGTTATCCATTGTAAGATTTTTATTACGTACACCGATTGATGACGGGTTTTTGATGATTTCAAGGATGAGATATGGTAGTAAGTTATGGTATATTTATTCAACTATTTCATAAAATTTGTTAAATGATCATTTAATTAAAATTCAATGTGTTCATACTAATTGTGCTAACTTATTTAGGAACGGTTTGATGTCCCAATTGACTGTAAAAAAATTGTATTACAATCTACTGAGAAAGCATTCAGAGACTTTAAATGCAGATTGATAACCCAATATATTTTACTGCTGGCTGGTGAAAGTGATGTATTGGTTGTTCCAGCTATGACTTATGCATATGTGATAAGTGTTGAAGATTGAATAAATTTTGTTCAACATCGACTTTCAAAAGATTTTTCAGTATGCAAACCCATTACCAACAAAATTGTTTGTAAGTCTTTATGCAATATAGCCTTTGATCTTCATATGTGATTGACGTAATTTTTTGATTTTGTAAAAATCAAAGAACAGCAATGAGACTTTTGGGCTAAACAATAATATCACCATCAGAAACGAGAAAGGGATATGCAAATGTGAAGTATGAGCTGGTATATATTCGCACACTTGTTTTATACTCATTAATGAATATTTATGAACATTCATTTCATACATTCTGATTCTTTTATTATGATAATTTAATAAGATCAGCGAGTTCTAGCACAGAAGTTTCCAAATGGGATGTCTGAAAACAAGGACATCTACGAAAGGATGGATCCTTTACAGATGAAACAACTAAAAAATGGTAAAAAAGATTATATGTATAACTATTTTTTTTAATATAATGTATGATTGGCATTGTGGTTGTATGCATGAGTGTATACTAGCTTGTATAGATTTGTTGTTACAGCCCATCTTATTATTGTCCTTCGAGATAATTATGCTGCCAAAGTTCAATATGGTGAACTAGCAACCCAGTATGGTGAAGATCTTTTGTCTTTAGCATTAGACACTAAAGAAAGGCCTGATCGGATTCGTGGGGTTGGTAAATTTGTCTTGCCATTAAAGTTTTTTAGTAATCAACAAAAAACCCCACGAATGAGAAATGCACAATATGAAGTAATCATTGAGCAACAACAACAACGAATCGATGACTAGGACTAACGCCTCAATGAGCAACAGTAAAGACTCGTTGCTTTGAAGTCCATGTTGGCAGCAATGCAGCATAACATGCCAGTATATAGGTTTGACAGCATTATCCTCGTAGGATAAGCTTCTATTGCAAGTAAAGAAGCAGTTCCATCACCCGTTACCACCCAAGAAGTATGATATTGTTTATAATTTTAATATTAATTTATTTATTATATTGATTGATTTAGTTTTAATACTTTTATTTCATTAAATATTGTAGCAGGATGTTTAGACTTACAGTATAGCCTTTGCTCAGGCTTCCATAGATGAGTTATCCCAATATTCACTGAAACATTTTTTCAGATGAAACTTCATAACCATTGAGTCTGAGAAAGGGTTATTTGATAAACCATCATTTTCTTTCATTTGTATAGAGAAGGTTAAAGAATTTTGTGAATTGGATGAATTATCAGCTGCTGAGATCATTGCTTATATGAGGTTAGCTTATAAATACAAATATGCACATTCAATATGTAGTAATCTATATTAGGTTATAATACTAACTACCAGTGTTGATTGTTATCATGCAATTTCCTATATAGAGAGCTCAAAAGGAGATAGTTGAGCAATATATTTAGATTCATTGACCTTAACTTCATTAGTAAACATAGTGGGACAATCGCTTATCTTGCTAATCATGTGATCCTATGCATGAAAACACCGACTGATTATTATTTGCTCCTGTATAATGTGTAGTAAGCTATATTCCAACTTTAATTACTCCAACCTTATCCAAATCTGATCTGATGCATAATTTGAGTGTATCATTGTTATTATTTTGTAGTTGTCATTTGGTGCTTATTGTGATTGACGCCAAATTCTTAACGCTATACTTACTTAATTCTAGCGATGCCTAACACCGATATTCAAACTTTTATAAAGAGGTATTACACTTTATTATATTATAGATCTTCTGTTTCTTTATAAGTAATTTTATTTATGTATTAAGTAACTTTTTTCTTTTCAATTTAGGATGATATCTGCATTCGATAAGAAGATAAAGAAACCAAAATGGGTGTCATTATCGGTAAATGTGAAATATATTCTTTTATGCTAAGTTTGTGTAGATAAATATTTCCTAAACTCATTCAATTTAATTTTCAGGTACCTCATCAACCCGGTAATACTGAATGTGGATATTATGTCATTCATTTTATGCATGAGATAGTGTTACATGATTTTATAACCACACCATTCAAGGTTAGTATAAATCTCATAAACTCGTTATATCTTTAAAAAAATAAAAAGGTACATTATGTTCTCATTTCTTAGCATTTACTTATGATTTTTTTTAGTGGGAGAGTAAAGAAAGCTTGAAGGAAGAAAAACTGGATGAAGTACGTAAAGAATGGTGTGATTATGTATTATCATTTATCAATGTTGATAAACCTTTAGGTTAGACATTGTTGGTTGAATGTAAATATATAAGGAACAAAGTGTTATAATGTTTTGAACATGCCATGTTGAATGGAAACTTTAAGTTTGTACATTAGGGTATTGGTTTAATATTATTGTTATACTTAATATGAATACACTATGTGTACTTAATAAATTATTGAGTATGACTATTTTAGAAAAGTATATTAATATAACAACATTATCAGTTTTAATTTTGGATGTGTGGTCAATTTATTGAATTACAACAATGTTCATTATGTAAATTCCAAAATATAATTCGTAGTATCATATATAAAAACCAAATATTTTCTAGGCATTAATATACAACTTACAGCAAACGTTTTCTAGGCATAAACCTACAACTAACATGACATATACGATATCAAATATGTTTTTTTTAATGGGATTATTGAAGGCGTTTCTAGCAAGAAAACGCCTTCAATCATCCATAACAAAAAAATTTGAAGGCGTTTTTAATCAAAATCACCTTAGATAATCAACCCAAAATTTAATTGTGGGGAATATTAAAGGTGTTTTGAAAAAAAAAAACATCTTCAAGAATCCGTCGTGCCTTTTTTGTATGGATTATTGAAGGCATTTTAAAAAAATATCTTTAATAATACCAATTAAAAATTAATCGAATGGATTATGAAGGGTGTTTTCCTATGAGTAACGCCTTTAATAATTCATAACAAAATGTTATTGAAGGCATTTCTGGATATAACCGCCTTCAATAATCTGACCATAAAAAAATTATCGTTTGGAATATTAATGGTATTTTTTTACCAAAACTGCCTTCAATAATCCAACCAAAAATTTATTGTGTGAAATATTAAAGGCATTTTATGCAAAAAATACCTTCAAGAATCCGTCAAGTCTTTTTTGTATAAATTATTGAAGGCATTTTAAAAAAACGCCTTTAATAATACCAACTAAAAATTAATCAAATGGATTATGAAGGGCATTTTTCTATGGGTAATGGCTTGAATAATCTCTAACAAAATGTTATTGAAGGTATTTCTGGATATAACTGCATTTAATAATCCGACCATAAAAAATTTATCGTCTAGAATATTAATGACGTTTTTACCAAAACCGCCTTCAATAATCCCACTAAAAATTTATTGTGTGAAAAAATAAAGGCGTTTTGGGCAAAAAATACCTTTAAGAATCCGTTGAGTCTTTTATTGAAGGCGTTTTAAAAAAAATACCTTCAATAATACCAACTAAAAATTAATCGAATGGATTATGAAGGACGTTTTCCTACGGGTAACGCCTTGAATAATCCCTAACAAAATTTTATTGAAGGCGTTTATGGATATAACCACCTTCAATAATTCGACCATTAAAAGTTATCGTTTGAAATATTAAAGGCGTTTTGAGCCAAATATGCTTTCAATCATCCATCCAAACTTTTGTCTATGGATTATTGATGGCGTTTTTGACAAAAACCACCTTTAATAATCACAACATATAATTTATTGATTGGAGTATAGAAGGTGAGTTCGGCTAAAAACGCCTTTAAGAATCTACTTCATATTTTTTGTATGGATTATTAAGGGCGTTTCTCTGTGAAAAACGCCTTCAATATTCTCTATAAAATTTTTTAAAACAATTGGTGAAGGTGTTTCTACCAAAAAAATGCCTACAATAATCAAGTGCAAATAATCTCTGTGAAAATCCAAAAAAGGCTAAAGGGAAGGATCGAACCTACAACTTTATGGTTAATATTTATACGATTGAAACATTTTGATATGATATTTATTAAAGGCATTTTTTAACAAAAATGACTTCAATAAGCCTGCGAAATTTTTTAGTACAATTATTAAAGGCATTTCTTATAGAAAACGCCTTCAATAATCTCATATAATTTTTTATAAGGTGATTATTGAAGGTGTTGTCTACTAAAAACATGTCTTTTAGTATTCACTAAAAATTTTAAGGCAAGATTATTCAAGGTATTTTAGTTGAGAAACGCCGCTGATATCAAGTCTTGGGTGACGTTTATGAGTAACAATGCCATAATTTGAATATTTAGTAACATTTTAATAATAAACATCTTAAGTTTTATAAAAACACAGAAGCTAGCGGCGTTTGTAAGTGAATGGTCACTACAAAACTGTCGCTAATATGCCATTTTCTTGTAGTGGTAGGTAGTAGATTTTCAGGAGGCATATTACTCACAAAAATTATTAAAATATATGGATACTTCAATGACTAATATATAAGATAAAATTTGACTGTGTCAATATTATTATTATTTTCGATCTAAATTAATAGCAGGTTTTAATTTGAAATTTAGTTTAATCAATCTTAAAAATTGATATATAATAAATTTAAAATTTAAAATTTAATACTTAAAATATCTTTTTTCTATCCTCATTATAATTTAAAAAAAAAAAAACCCTAATCTTCTTAACGATCGTAACATGCTTTCACTTTACATTTTTTACGATCATCAATTCAGAGTCATGGGTTTTCCGCTAAAACTCTTCCCTTCCAACTATTCAAAAGGTTTGATAAAAATTTCAAACAAAAATAGAAAGATTGGAAAGGAAAGAATAGTATTCGACTTCCCTCTAATTCTTTCAATGTTCTATTGGAATGTGCATGTTTAGAATGAAGAATAACACTTCATTTTCTTTTTATTTTGAATTTGAATTGTTCAAATCACACTTTATTATTGTAAATTTATTTATTACAGCGATATGCTTTCTGAATTGTTATATATTTTTAATACGATGAATATTGAAAAATATATGGTTGGTTATATATGTAATGAAAAATATGCTTTTTCTGTTCAAAATGTGATTTTTTTAGTATGACGACTTAAATGTTATATACATTTTTTATGATAAAAATTTTTTGAGACTTATATCGTGTGTGTGTCTATATATATATATATATATATATTTGGATCAGTTTAAAATTTATGTAGGTAAACTTAAAAAAGTTATGAGAAATTATCTTCTTATAATTTTTAATAAAATTGAACTTAAATAACAAAGGAAGGAGTATATTCTTTTTGTCACTTTAACTAATCATCTCATTAAAATAATATTGTCCGCATATGTTAAATATTAAGTTTTTGTGATTATATATTTAAATTGAGTTTCTTCATTTATTACTAATCTATTATAGATTGGATGCATGTTAGAGTCTAAATTTGATTGTGTTACTTTTCTTCAGCTTTATCACGTTATAGGGGCTTCTGGCTTCTTAAAGTCCATTCCTATTAGATTTATTTTTTAAAACACTAAACATGAAGAATTAATTTAAGATGGGAGACACAGCACCGGCATGAGTCAGTAGTCAACGTCCCCTTGACGAGGGTGATTGTATATGTATATGCAACTTGCTCCATATGAAAATATTACAGTTTCTGGTCGTGCATAGACTGGACTAAGCGACTCCAATGGAAATTAACGATGATTCGTCGCCCTTTGATTTTCTAAACACTGAATTATTGTACCAACTTGCGCAGATAACAAATGACATTGATTTCCATTGCCTTGTCTACGAAGACGATTCAGACTGAAATGTCTACCACATTTCTCAATGTTCATGCTCTTATTCCCATCCTACGGGAGTAATAAGATCTAGGATTCCTTGAATCTATTAATCTTGTATAACTCAAAGCTCTTTAAAACTTGAGAAACCATAACCCTCTTCTCCTTAGACCTTATCCATGGCGGCCATTTTGTTACTTCTTCTTGTTCTTCTGTCTATCATTTCGACTGAAGTAGCTCAACCAAGGAATTCCAATATAACTCTGGGCTCATCTTTAACACCCACAGGACAATCCGCATGGCTTTCCCCTTCTGGACTATAGCCTTTGGGTTTTATCAGCAAGGAAAGGGCTATGCTGTTAAAATTTTTCTTGCTGTAGTTTCGCGAAATACAGTGGTTTGGACAGCCAACCGAGATGATCCTCCTGTTCCAGGCACTGCTTCTTACGACTGATGGAAGGCTCATTATTCAATCACCGCAAGGACGAGACATATACATCACTGATTCTTCTGTCAAAGTTGCCACTGCTTCGATGCTTGATACTGGCAATTTTGTGCTATTCAACTCTGACCACAACATAACATGGCAGAGCTTCGAACATCCAACCACTACCATTCTACAAGGACAGCGTCTCTTAGCTGGGGTGGAGCTGTTGTCTAGCGTTTCAGAGACTGACCAGTCAACAGGAATATTTCGTCTTAAGATGCAGACTGATGTAAACCTTGTACAGTACCCTGTGGGAACTCCAGACGCACCAGCTTATGCTTATTGGTCTGCTGGCACAGGTGGTATTGGAAGTAATGTGAGCTTGAATCTTGATAATGATGGTCATTTGTACCTGCTCAATTCCACAGGCTTCAACATACATAATCTAACAATAGTAGGTATGATACAAATGGAACAATTTATCTGATGAAAATGAATCCTGATGGCATCTTCCGACTCTATTCTTACAGACTCAATCAGAATGGGAATCAGTCAATTATATGGCCATCTACGAATGACAAGTGTAATCCCAAGGGTCGATGTGGGCTTAATGGCTATTGCGTTAATGAAGATACAGAAGCTGTAGATGTCTTCCAGGATTTGCTGCAGTTATAGAGGGAAACTTCAGTGCTGGCTGCGAAAGGGATTTCTCCAGCGAGAGCTGCAAAAGTGATGATGAGAGAATCAAGTACATAATTCAGGCAGTCGAAAACACTGAATGGGAAGATAATGCATATTCTGTTCTGTCTTTAACAACCAAAGAAGCAAGTGAGACAGCATGTTTCGAGGATTGTGCATGTCAAGTGGCCATGTTTAAAGCTGGAGAGTGCACGAAGCAAATGCTTCCTCTGAGATATGGGAGAAGGAATCTTAATAATTCAAACATAACTTTGATCAAGGTAGGTATATCTGCATCCAATGAATCAAGAAAACATGATGTGCCTAAAGCTGGAAAGGAAAAAAATCAAATGCACTTTCTAATTATTGGTCTTTCACTGATTGGCTTCGCTATCATAGGGTTGGTAATTTCTGGGACTTTGATTCATAGGAGTCATGTTTTCAGATACAAAAGGTTTCCTACAGTTATCAATATATGAATGTGCGCGAATGTTGCTTCTATGTCATTTACTTTTGCAGAAATTGAGCAGATGACTCATAACTTCAAGGAAGAAATTGGAAAAGGAGCATTTGGAACAGTTTACAAAGGGACAATAATGTTGGATGGCTTGAAGGTGGTTGGAGTGAAGAGATTGGACAAAGTATCAAATCAAGGAGAACGAGAGTTTCAAACCGAGATGAAAATTATTGGCAGAAGTCATCATCGAAATTTAGTTCGACTACTAGGCTACTGTCATGATGGAGCTAATAGGCTATTGATATATGAGTACATGATCAATGGGTCACTCGCAGATGTACTCTTTACACCTGAAAAGCGACCTTGCTGGAATGAGAGGGTGGAAATTGCTCGCAACATAGCCAGAGGTCTCCTCTATCTTCATGAAGAGTGCGAGACTCAAATAATCCATTGTGACATCAAATCTCAAAATATACTAATGGATGAACATGGGCAAGCAAAAATATCTGATTTTGGATTGGCCAAGCTGCTAAAGCCAGACCAAACTAAAACCTTTATTGGGATCAGAGGAACAAGGGGGTATGTTGCACCAGAGTGGCACAAGAAACTGCCAGTAACAGTCAAAGCAGACGTTTAAAGCTTTGGAGTCGTAGTATTGGAGATCATATGTTGCCGACGAAGTGTGGATTGGAGCCTTCATGAGGAAGAAGCTGTCCTTGAAGAATGGGTCTACAATTGTTTTCAAGCTGGTGAACTACGGAAACTAGTAGGGGTAGGTGAAGAAGAGATTGACGAGAAACAATTGGAAAGAATGGTCAGAGCGGGACTATGGTGTGTCCTGGATGAGCCAACACTCCGCCCTTCCATGAAGAAGGATCTGTTGATGTTGGAAGGGACAGTTGAGATCCCAGTACCTCCCAGCCCAACTTCATTTTTCAGTGCTATTTAATTGTCTCAAGCTTTTGAGATTTTTATATGCTTTTACCCTTTCTTTGTATTTGCTGAAATAATTTACGACACGTCGAATAAATTAAGCTTGTAAAATTAACCAAAGGATTGCTTCTTACCACTGATTGTATTATTAACAAATTTCTTGTGCAAAGTTTCAAGATGGAAATCTTGACAATAGGAGAAATAAGTTTCATATAAAAGCAGGGGAATATGTCTTGTATTTGGTTCAGGAAATGTTGTAACATTTGTTTCCAAAAGTTTTTAGTTGAGCAACTATTGTAAAATTCGCCATAATAGGGATTAATTTGCAAAAATTAATAAAATTTAAGAGAACCTTAGCCTCAAGTTCAAATAAAGAGTAGATAACTTCTTTTCATTTTCTATTATTAGAAAGTACAACATTTATCTCTGTCCTAATTCGATGCATGAAACTAGTTGGACTCCTCAAGGTTGTTACCATGAACAACAATTCCATAGACAAGAGTAGCTCTGGTTATCCAAGTCTCCTTAAGTACAATCATTCATCAAAACTGTTTTACAAGTGAAATGTGACAAAATGCCCCACTTTTAAGTGCCCCTATTGTTTGCAAGGATTTTCCTTCGTTTTGTTAGCTTCATGTTAAATGAAGGAAACAAAAAGTATCATCAATTGCTTGAATCTTACAATAATTTGCACTTGACACTGTGTCTCTCCGTTGCTAGCACTGGGATGCTTTGTTCAAAGCATCGAATACACTCTGTAGAGTTATCTCCTCAACAATTACCACCTTATCTCGTGATTTAGAGCCAGAACCTATTGAAACCTGCCTTCGTTTGACCCCCAAAACCTGCCATTTGAGAAGAATTATAAGTTTTAAGATTTCACTACATTAATTATTTTATAACCCGGTAACAAAGCATAAAGAATGAAAGGGTGACAGGGGAGAGAGTGCCTTTATGAGAAAAATACTTAAAAAGAATATGACATAAACCTTTTGGTTAACAAATTATTAAAGTTATTCCAGATTTCCAGTACAACCATCAACCAAGATAAAAATTGCTCTTAATATGAATATCCACTCCAGTCCACATACAGACACATTATCATATGAATAAGCTTATAATATAGAAACATAGGCACATTTTCTAAGAATTGACAAGTTAATCATTTCCTTCAGCTCAATTTAAAGAACATAAAGAGTGAATTATTTAGCAGCTACCTACTATGGAAAAAAAAAGATGTATATCTTGTAGCCATAAACATTAACATTTACAACTGCTTTTTCCCAGAAGAATAAAAGTTCACAGTCACAATCATCGATGACTTCCAAGAAACATATCCTGGATATTTGCAGATATCACTGATCTCGATTAGTCAATGTAGTTCAGGGTCATCTCTTTGTCTTTTATCTCAATTATGCTCTATTAAGTCTTATTCTTACTTCCTTCAGTGAATCAGTCTTAACATATAATATTGATGGTCCGCAATCATAATAATCCTTTCTCCAAGCCAAAAAATTTACACAAACTCCTCATCCTGCACCAAATGAAACCTGAATGGACACAATGTATGAAACATGGGACTGCTACATGTATACATAAATTAAATATTTCAGAAGATAAAAGTAAATGGATATTTCCTATCAGTGGGATAGTAGATTATGGCGGAAGCCTAATTGAACTGGAAAGTTCCAGGTAAAATCCTTCAATCTAGAGATGCAAGATGACATGGCAAGCAAATGTTCCTAGAGGAGTAGGCAGATTTTGGTATAATAGCCAAAGTCACTTTTTCTGTAATGGCATAGCTCTATTTCGCTGAATTTAAGCTATCGAAAACTAACAGAAGGAAAATGATTTTTTAACAAGCCGATAGCAAATAAATAAGAAAGATGGGCAGGCAGAGTTCAAGGCCTCATGATAGATTGATTTATTTTCTTATCATAAGAATTCAATCTCACTAAATGATGACTATAGATTTATTTTCTTATCATAAGAATTCAATCTCACAAAATGATGACTATAGTAAATGTAAAGCAGCTACCTAGTTGGAAAATGGGTTTTACTCTTTAAATGGAATCCGTATATATATATATATATACACACTATAAATTTTGATGATTCGTAACCAAAATCAATTCCCAAAATTATGAAGCAAAAATTGAAGAAAGAAAAAGAACAGACCGAGGTAATATAATCAAGAAGAGCCGCGTTAGCTTCACCGTCTTTGGCAGGTGCGTCTATCTGGACCCCTACGGCGTCCTCGCCGAAATCTGGGCTCAACACAATTTTTTTTTTTAAAATATTATTAAGGTAAAAGAATAGGGAAGGTGAATGATAGAAATTAAAAAAAAAAGGAGTTTTAAAGAAATATAATAATAAAAAGTAGTAGACCGGTGATGGAGGAAGATTTGGCGCCGGGCTTGGCGTGTATGGTGATGGCAACAGACGAGGGAGGAACCAAGCGGATGGACGATGGGAATTTGGAGTTGTTTTTGGAGGACTGAGTTGGCTCTGCCTTCTCTGCCTTGGCTTTCCCCTTCTTCGCTGGAGCCATTTTTTTTTTTTTTTTTAATTTCGCTTTGCGAATAAACAACGACGAGGGGTAGAAGTGAAGGATAACTTGGCGAGTCGGTCAGATCCGTTTAACAACTTGCCGACAGTTGGATTTAGGAATACGACGGAAATGGGAAGTCATTATCTTTTGGGTATGACCCGGCTATTTTGGGTGGGGTTGATTTCGGATTCGGGTTGTTTTAATTGCTATCTTAATTTAAAAAAAAAAATCAGAAAGGATAAACTGACTTACCTCACCACTAATCTCTAGTAATTGCCTACCAAAGACAATATGAATTAACAAATCTAGGTATCAAACCCAAACGACCACATTTGCATTTTAACACAAAGAAATGAATCCTCTAACCAAACTTTGTTTTCTAGAAATTATAGGGTGATATTTAAAAGAAAAAAATGAAAACTGAAAATTAAAAAAATATAAATTAATTTTTTTTTTGTTTTTGTTTTAGAAAGGAGTCATGCATAAACTTATAAAGTTATTCAATACATCATCATTCAATAGTCTCAGCTAATAAAAAAGGGGAGTACACAATTAGAAGGAACAGAAAAAGATTAAAAAAGGATAGGGCTAGGATCATTTGAAGAGTTTAGCAAAGTTGCAACACTTTCCCTCATAGCTAGAGCATCTGCACTCCTATTTCTTTCATGTAAAATATGCCTTACCATAGTCTATTGGAAGCTCATCAACATCATCCTGCAATCACAAACTAAGGTGTTAAAAAATAGGTTGGTATGTTCAGCATTTTTTATAAAGTTTATTACCATTGTAGCATCTAGTTCCACTTCAAGTTTTTGGACATTTGCATTCAATGGCAAGCTTGATACCATCCTTAAGTGCCCATAATTTAGCCTCAACGTTGGGGATCTTGACATGTGTCGATACAATCATTCTATCATTGCCTTGTCTGATCTCATAGGATTGCTCTAGTTCTGACCTTTCTTGGGTTTCCAAATGATGAGCCATCTGTATTGAGTTTATGCCAACCTTTTAGGGGTAGTTTCCATGGAACCCTAACGAATGTAAGTAATGCACTCTTTTGGTTTCTCCCATGATCGCTTGGAACTCTTTTGCTCGTTCTATGGCTTTGGGAAGAACCATTGCTGAATCAAATCTTCCTTTAAATATTAGCTTATTCCTGGCTGTTTATATTTCCCATATTATGAAGGTGAACATGACTTTCCATGGCACTTTGTGGTTGTTAAGAAAATGGTTGGAAGTGGCATTGAATTGCAACCATTCAATTCATGAGGTAAAGTTTTCATATTGCCCCTGAGATGGAGTTTTTACTTCTTCCTACCAAAATAATATCGTAGGGCATTTGATAAACAAGTGGACTAAAGCTTCTTCCCTAGTTTGATAGGAAAGGCACCCATCTTGTATTCCATCCCTCACCTTTTAAGGTACACCCTTATTGGAAAATTTTGGTACATTCATTCCCATAGAAAAATTGTAGCTTGGAATAAATATTTTGTTACCAAATCCACGTCCACCTTTCTTTCTCTTCGAATTAAACTTACAATTTATCATAGGAGGTGAGCTTATAAGCACTACCTAGTCAGAGACCCAATACCACTCTGCCCTATCCAATTATCAAGCAATAAGTTTATCTTGGCTTTATTGTGAACAATCCAGCTTATCCCATCTTTAAGAAGATGTTAGCATTTTCTCAATGACTTTCACACAATTGAAATATTAGAGTTCTTGAAATTTCTTTTAAAAAGGTAATTGTTACCAAGCACCTTCGTTCATAGATCCTTTTGCTAGTGGACCATACTCCAACATAGTTTGGTGAGAAAAGCTTAATTTTAGGGTTGGCTTTTTTTTAAACCCAGACCATCTTCCTCATTGGGTTTAGTGACCTTGATTTATTTTAGTTTATGAAGTTTTCTATTACTTTCCCTTTTTCTCTAAAGGAATTTACGATTCATCCTATCAAGTTTGAGATAAGTAGAGGTTGGAAGTGCTCTGTATGAAGTACGTAGGTATTGCTACCGTGGTCGACTAGATAAGAACCATGCGACCTGTTGGTGATAGCAACTTGGATTTCCACACTGTGAGCTTACTTCTAACTTTTCCAAGGATAAAATTATAATCTTGCTTCCTCATTCTTCTATAATGCATATGAAAGCCCAAGTACTAGTCAAGCTTTTCAATACTTTTGATACTGAGAGCATTTGTGATCTAGCTTTTTACTTTTGTACTCAGGTTATTGGAAAACAGGATGCGTGACTTATTATTGTTGACATTTTACCCCAATTCTATCATGAATCTATCAAGAACCTTCTTGATTGTAAGGGTTGATTTTTTATCTACCCTTGAAAACAAGATTACATCATCTATAAAGAGTGTTGGCTTTATAGGGGTCAGCACCACCTTTTGACTCGGGAAAACATAACTAGCCAATGACTAACCGCTTGACTTATAGTGTTTATGAGGGTGTAGCACCTTATGTTCACCTGTCACTTAGTATGAGGCTCTGCACTATCAAGAATAAGAAAATAAAGTTATGCCTTCATTATCAGCTATAGCTTTTAGTGTAATAGTAAGTGTTTGATCTTGAAACTTAGTATCAAAGTGATGTTCAGGTTCGAGTCTCCTAGGCAAGTGCTAGGGGGTGATTATTGGCTTTATAGGGATCAGTACCACCTTTTAACTTGGGAGAATGTAATTGGTCGAGGACTAACTACCTGATCCATAGCCCTTATAGGGGCGTAACACCTTATGTCCACATGTTATTGAGTATGATGCTCTACACAATCATGAACAAGGAAATAAAGTTGCACCTTCACTATCAGCTATTGTTTTTGGTGTAATGGTAAGTGCTTGATCCTAAAACTAACTTAATGTTTTGTCACTTAAAAATAAGGATCAATTCAAGGCCAACAAAGAGAAAGTGAGATAGAATAGGTGCTTTTCTTGAAACTTGAATTGGATACCATTGTTTCTCTCCACAAGCTTCTTATATCATTAGGTTAAGATGCTCCATACATAATATAAATATATATAGAGACAATGGATCCCCTTGTCGAATACCTCTAGAGGGTTTAAATTGTGTCAATTTCCTACCGTTAACCTTTATAACCAAGCTTGAGGAGGTGATACAACCAATAATAAGTGAAATCCATTTATTAGGAAAATTGAAATAAGTAAAAAATTTCCTAATAAATTCCCATTCTAGCTAATAAGAAGCCTCCAAATCGAGCTTCATAATCATGTTTCCATATCTTTTTTTTTTGTTCTCATTGTGTGTAAAGTTTTTTGAAAAATGATGACATTATCAATGGCATTTTTGCCTGGGATGAAGTTTCCTTGGAGGAGGGAGATGAGCTTGCTCAAAAGAGGTCTCATCCTTTGAACCATGATTTTTGTCACCAATTAGTAAGTAGTATTGAGCAGATTGATCAACCTAAGCTAGTTCACGATGTTTTATGACTATTTTTCGGAGACTAGAATGATTAAGGTTTTATTCGAGCCCTCTTGCATTTTTCCCCTATCAAATATTTCATAACAGGTATCACACACCTTTGCTTTGACATTTTCCCAAAAGTGTTGGAAAAAGAGTGGATGTAGCCCATCCGATCCCAATGCTTTGAAAGGTTTCAAGGACCAAAGAGCTTTTTTGATATCCAGTTTAGTAATTGGAGCTAAAAGGCATTGTCTTTCTTCTTCTGTTAATGTTGCCCATTTGAAGTTGTCAAGATCAAGAGTTAAATTTTCATACAACTTAGTTGTAGAGAAGAGTGTTGCGAAGTGCCTTAGAATAATGTTTTCTAAACCTTATTTGCTTATGTTTCATGAGTCGTTGGCATCAAACAATCCCATAATTTTGTTTTTGTACCTTCTCACCAAGGTAGTTGATGGAAAAAGCTTGTATTTCTTTCTCTTTCGATCATCTAGTTGACTCTTGATTTCATGGCCTACAATAATTCTTTATGTTTGAGGATCTCTTGATACTCTCTTATTAGAGTTTTTTGAAGTGGTAAAAGATAGTTACTAGGTCTTTTGGCCAGAGTTCTCTCGATGCTCTTCAATTTAGCCTTGATTCTCTTTTTTTTTTTTTTTTTTTAAGATGTTGCCAAAAGTTTTCTTATTCCAAACTTTGTGGTTATTGGTGAAAGATTAAATTGTTTGAGAAAGTGTCATGTTGTTTGAAGTCCACTGGGCCATTACTACATTCTTAAAATTAGGATAGTCAACCCAAATCCTCTGGAACCTAAAAGGCTTGTTCTTAGCAGTTGGCTTGATCCCTATTGTCATAATGTTCAAGTTTGAGAACTTGCTTATTAGACACAAAAACTATGGAGTTGCCATAAGTATTTTTTACTTAGGTGCGATTTGCCACTTATATGAATTTATCTTTTTTAAGGTTATTCTAAGTTTAAATTAAAGGACCTTAAAAAGAATAAGTTATGGTTTACATCAATAGAACTAAGTTCGAGAGCCGGTTACATGCAGATGAGGTATTAGCACTTTATTATGCCTATAGTTGGTACTAAATTAATCACATATTACCTTACCTAAGTCTTATCAAAGATGGTTTTTTTTTTATCATGCAAATCATACAAAATAAATCAATTTCAATCCATTTTATTTATTTACACAATATTGTCACTAAAAAATTCTATCAAAAATCATGCAAAGATATCATACAATAAATATAAAAAGCATCATGCAATTAATCAAGCCAAAATAATATGCAAAAATATTCATGCAATTATGCAAATATATGATAAATCATACCAACAATATCATGCACGTATATCATGCAATAAATATAAAATCATGTAACAATCATACCAAAAATATCATAATAAATAAAAAAATAAAAAAAATAAATCATGCAAATAAATAATAAATCATACAAATATATTAATAATAATGCAAATAAATAATATAATCATGCAAATAAATAAAAAATCATGCAAAGTTTTTTTTTTTCTCATCTTTTAAGTCAATGAAAAATAAAAAACAAAAAATATATAAAAAATAATGAAAAAAAAGAACCACGAAATAAAAAAAAAATCTAGTTTTACCAAACTAATTGAGTTAGGTTTGTTGTAGTGCGCAGATATCCACTTTATGGGTTGCGGGCTTTCAACTCTCTTCATTCAGAATGCCATTGTTTTAATTGCTCATAAAAGCAAAAAATAACTTGTTCATTTCATGTTGCATCTCTTTCTTTCAACTTCTCTTTTATTAAACTTAGCCAAGAACACCAAGAACCAAAATCTAGTTTTTGATAAACCCTTTCCAAAATTTGACATCTGTCACCATTGCACTGTTTGCCACTTTTTTCCTCTTTTTTTTTCACCTTCCTTCCTTAAAGCCTATGCTATATCCTAGAATTGTCACGGACCTCAATCTTCATCGATCACCCATCGTCGACCTTTTTCCTTTTTCTTTTGCTTAGTTCAGAATTTAAAAAGATGCCCCAAGTTTGAAAATCAAAGATACTTGAAACCTACACCATGAAGTTTTTTTTTTGCTTTATTTTTTATTTGTGAAGGTGTACTTAAAATTATGTTTAAATTAGGGCTTTGTTGGTTTGTACTTTTATAATCGCTTGTGTTTGCTTCTATTTATTAGTGCTTTGATTTGGGATAATTGCTGTTCTAGGCTTTTGGGTCTTGTTGGCTAAGTTTTTTTCTTGGATAATTGCTTGCCTCTGTTCTTCTATCGTGATATTGATGAATTTTGTTTGCTAATCGAGGCTGTTGGATTTATATTGGCTGTTAGAAGTTGTGTGTGAGGCTGATTATGTTTTTTATTATGAATTGTAATCTCTGTTATTTGGCCCCATGTCTACTTCTGCGTTCTACCTCTATTGATTCCTCCTTGGTTGACTGCTAGTTGACTTAGTGCTTCTTGATGCTGGTGATTGCTTTTTGCTAAATGCTTGATAATGGATTGCTTTCTTCAATTCTCATCCAATTTCTTCTTGCTTGTTGCTTATTGCTTCTAGAAACTACTTGTTAATTGCTTGATGCTTGATTCCTTGATGTCTTGCTAATTGCTGGATGTCTTATGATCATAGATTCAAGATCCTTATAGAGGAATTAAAATCCTAATTCAAATTGGACAAGCATTAACCTCACAGAATGTACCAAAGATTTCTAGGATTCTTTTTTCTATGATTCTTCATTTTTTTTCATTAATTTAAGACCAAATATTTCTTTAGGCAATGAATTATTAACTCCAAAATCTAAAACCATATCCAAGACCAAATTTGCCAATTTCCCACTTTTTTCTATTTTTTATTTTTTTTTTACTTTGAACGGTACTAAAAATAACATTAAAATTAAAATCAAAATGAAAATTAAAATTAAAATCAAAATCAAAATTTTTGAGATTTTAATTTTTTGGGCTTAAAATTTTCCAATCGAGGTCCAATTTACAGTTGAGTGCCCATTTTGATACTAAAAAATTTTTCGAACAAAATGGGGTGTCTATAGTTACCCCTCTTTACACATATTCTATGAAACAAAAATTGTACAAAAATAAAAACATCTATATTGTTTAGGTCTAGGAAAATAAAAAAAAATCGTAAAAGCTTCTTTTCAGCAGAGGCTTTGAAAATTTTAAAAAATAAAATGCTCTCCACAACCAAGGCATTAAGACTTTTGAAAAATAAATTGCTCCCCCATAATTGAGGAATTGAAACATTTGAAAAATAAAATGTTCCCCCACAATAGAGGCATTGAAACTTTTTGAAAAATAAATGCTCTCCCATAACTGAGGTATTGAAATTTTTGAAAAAGAAAATGCTTCTTCACAACCTAGGTATTGAAACTTCTAAAAAGTAAAATAGATATCTAGGATTTTTAAGATCATGCCCTAAGGTCTTATAAATCATTTTTACCTTCAAAAAAGCTCTTTTTTAATAGAGGCATTGAAACTTAAAAGTTCTTACGTTAAAGTGATTTCTTTAATCTCAATTGGATCATCATTGATGTCTCTTATCAAAATCATCTCAACATCTACTTTCTTTTTCCTACTTTACAAGCATATGCAATGAATGTATGTAATGAATGAAAAGATTTTCCAAAATTCTAAATTCAAATTCTAAATTCGAACTTTGATTTTTTTTTATTTTTCAATCATGCAATGAATGATGATGAAATGGAATGTTTTTAATGGATGCAAGGAATGTAATGTATAAAAGTCAATGTCATGTATCTCTAATTGTGGGAAACGGTTCTTAAGACTCTTCTTCACATTTTCTCTCATTTTTAGCTTCCCATTATATTCTTTTTTAGCTTTTTTAGAACTAGCCAACAAATGTATCAACTGATTTGTGACCTAAAATTTCCTTTCATTAGTTTTATCATTTGATCTCAACATTTGGAAGTTTCTTTTCATTTGTAAGCCACAAGGATCAACATCCTTTAAAACTTCTTTCATGTTTCTCACTTCATTTTCGATCTGCCCCAATCATTTTCAAGTTTTTAGAAATAATGCAAGGATCTTTCATATTAATCATTTGTTCATTCTTCATCATTCTAATTTAATGACAAATCTAATCCATCAGATTTCCTTAAGGAATAAATGGTGAAGAACAAGAAAAATCAAAGAAAGGATATTTATTATAAACCATTCTAGCAAAGAATAAACAGGTAAAGAAACCATTTCAAAGTAGGTCATCAAGATAAATGCAGAGAATGATTTACAACATCTAAGATAATGAATATTTAGATAATTCTAAAAAAATTAATTTTGAATTCTTTTTCAAAGGCTCATTTTATTAATATTCTTGATCTTTGAGCTCATCATTCTAGGTATTATCCATATCTCATGGGATATTCATTAAAGTTGTTTTCCTAAATCTCCATATAAAATATATCCCTTTTTTTATTTAAATCGTTACTTTGGGTTTTCAATTTAACTATTTATTTTTATTTTTCTTTTATTTTTCAATTTTTTGTTTTTATTTTGTATTTTTTTTTCACATTTTTCTTTATCTTTTTCTTCCTATTTACCATTTCCCTTGATTAGTGACATTTTGATCCAATTCCCAAAAAATTTCATTACCATTTTGCCTAAATTCAGTTCATAATTTTTCAATTCGAGTATTCATATTCGATCAAAATGAACTATTAAAAGATGTAATGTAGGCTAATGTGAGAGGTTATAAAAAAATAGATACAATGGGCCCAAAATGTATTTGAAGGGTTATAAACCAAAGGATCATTTATAATCATGTTAAGCATTTTGGCATTTTGGCTTATTCTTTATCAATTCTCTCTTTTTCTTTTTTTCATTTTTTTCTTTCTTTTCTTTATAGTTTTTCTTTCATTTTTGATTTGCAAATTTCATCATTTTTCAAGAAAGATTTAAGCACAAAAGAGTTTTGCCCCTAAAGTTATTAAGGGCTTTCATTTTTATTTTTCGTGAATAAACCTTTTTCAAACTTACCCCCTAGTGTGGAGGGTGATCTGTGCTTATGATTTCTTTCAAAAAAAATTTCAATAGGCTCAAATAAGGTAGCAATTGATAATTTTACTTCTTGTATGAAAAGTAGAAAAAAGATGATCATTTTTCATTTCAAACATGAATTCTCCCCATGAAGAATATTTATTGACTAAGAGCAAACTTGTGAATGAACCATCACAAAAACCATATATTGCACTAATTTCATGAGTGAATCTCATTCTTATTCCATAAAATTTGTCTTCTTTTACTTTAGTAATCCTAACAAATTAAGAGTTTCAACTTATCAATATCACGAATATGAAAAATGCTTTCAAAATTGAATTCTAAATCATTGTCATGATTATTTGAACATTCATTATCTAGAACATGAAAGTGGGTGAAATATGAAAGGATATATAATGGGAATGGAATAAAAGAGGAAATATAATGAAAATGCATTTGTCATTTTATTGATGTGATGAATGATAAATAAAAGACTATTCATAAAAAACTCTTAAATGTTCATAACTTGCATTATTTCCTAAAATTCTTAAGGTGACAAGCATTTATGAAAACTTTCTCAAGATTATGCCCAGTGTGGTTAGGGAAAAGGTTCCTAATAATAGTAGGCTTTGCTTCTTGATTAAAATTCACCAAGCTAGTTTTGACCAAATTTTGCATCTTGTATTTTAATAATGTGTAATTTTCTATAGAATGGTTAGTAATCCTAAGATGATAGTCACAGATAGTATTAGCATCATACCACTTAGGGTAATGAGGTTCATAGGTTTTAAATATATTATTGTAGCCAAATGGCTCTTAATGAGTTAAAGGAATAGCGCAATGCATGTTATAAAGATTGGATCTATCGGAACTCGTTCTCTTTTCTTTAGTTATTAGATTAAGTAGCTGATTGATTCGTAAGTACAGAGTTAGGTGGTTACATGACTAGTTCATAAGCATGAGAACTTGGGGAGATATTGTTTATGGTGGGGTCATAAGGTTAGTATATCGAATAAGGATAATATGGGTTAAAGCCTCTAACCTATTGCCCTTCATAAATTGCTACTTGAGCATCTCATTCATTCTTTTTTAGTACAACCCTTTTATTTATATTAGTTGCATCTCCACCTTATAACTTCTCATTTTTAATAGCATTTTCAATGATTTTTTTAAAATTACCTTGTCAGCAAAGTTCTCAGTGGCATAGCCAGTCATTCTCTATTAGAAAAGAGTTTTAAGAGTGTTAACAAATAGAACTATAGTTTTTTTTTTCAGTCAGTGGAGGTTAAACTTAGATAGCCATGTCCTTTCATTTTTAGGCATATTCTTTGAAGCTTTTATTGGCATTTTTTTTCATGCGTTAAAGATACATACAATCTAGCATCAAATCTATAATATGCTTGTATTGTGCAATACAAGTCCTTACTAATT
This sequence comes from Durio zibethinus, assembly GCF_047325235.1. Classification (NCBI taxonomy): domain Eukaryota; kingdom Viridiplantae; phylum Streptophyta; class Magnoliopsida; order Malvales; family Malvaceae; genus Durio; species Durio zibethinus. The sequence goes on from NC_143185.1 coordinate 14,136,922, forward strand.
CTTTCCAACCACGTATGCAAGACCTATCTACTTACACATACCATTTTACGATTGAACTAGTAAGACTATCTTAAAAAACATGAATAAGCAGTTTTTTGTCAAGTGTGTATGCCACCATTTTGTGGCAATACATTATTACATGTATGATAGTGCATTTGGTTCCATTGTATTTCTCAAATTTAGGCACCATAAACTTTGGTGGAATCATAACATCAAAACCAAGCATAATCTGCAGCATCCATAGATCTATAGTAATCTATCCCTTCAATGGCTCTAAATATCTCTTCAATGAGAGTCATCTTTTGAGACCTATATTTTTTTTTAATCTTTATAAGGCTTGTCTTTAGCTTTTTTTTTTGCTCTTTTGGGTCATCTAAATTAGGAACTTAGGTTGCATTAGATGTTTTGACATCAAGAATATGAGTAATGTTAGTAAGAGCAATAGTTGAAAGAATATCAATATGCATATAGAGGTAGCTTATAGTGAATGGCATTTGGTGTTAGGCCCTTTGAAATGCTTGAGATGCTTGAGCTGAGTATAGGCCAAAACTAAGAAAATATAATAGATCAATTTTGTTTTGGATCACCATCTTTTTTATCACTTTTTTTCCCTTCTTCATATTCGTCAACAACTCAGCAATAGTTTTCAACTATCATTTTAGTTCTTCTTGTGTTTTTTTTAGTTTTTGGAAACAAATAGTTTTTTCTTCTTCCATGATCCTTGGTTGGTATCTATTGTTGTAGTGCCTTAAATTGTCTAAAGATTTAGCTATCCTTGAACCTTGATTTACCATAATTTTTTAAAATTTGGATGACTTATTATCATGCATATTTAAAAAAATATTTATGAAACTATCCTATTTTTATGTATGAGAATGAATACACAAATAGAATAAGGATGATTTACCGCATAACAATTGTTAACAAGAAAAATGTTTATTGAATTAAAAGTTATTTTTAACTAGATCTAATGTTACATCTATGAAAAGTCTAGAGTTTATTGAGGAAGAAAATCCTTAATTTGTCAATATTGGCTTTGCACTTCAATAAGAAAATGTAGCAATTCTTGGCCATGTGCTCTAACTGATGGCATGCTTGTCTTCCATTTTTTAACTTTTTCTATCATGTCCATGGCTTTGTAAGTAGCCACAGTGATTCGGTCAAATAGCCATTCCAACTAGTCATGCTTCCTCACACATGCCTCATTTGCTTACTGACATTTTTCATTCAAAGCCCCCATTTGAGTTCTAATTTCAACCACAACCCCATTTAGCATTTGGATGTGCTTTTACGCCTAAGAGAGTAACTCCTCACTTTTTTGCACCTTTGCTTGCATCTATCCATTTTTTTTAGAAGTTGGACCAACTCATGAGTGGTGGATGATTGTGTCATATTAATATCGATGAATAGATTCTTCCATTCATCCTTTTTGTTTTCGTTTGAGTGCTTGGACTTCCCTTTTGAGCCTTTTGTTTGCAAGCTTCAACTCCTTAGACTTCTTTTCCAGACCAATAGGAGACTTCGATAGGCTTTTCATAGATGCAATTGAGATTTTTTTTATTAGAATTGTTTTATGGAAATAACTCCTTATGATAAGTCTAATGGTGCATAAATATAAAGTAAAAGAAAAAAAAAGGATTAGTAATAGTAATAAATGTCTCATCATGTGTCATATTCGAGATTTTCTAACAAAGGGAATGGTAAGGCTCTAACTTAGGTTTGAATTCTTAAAGTTTATTTACATGTTGGGTTCAAATGTCTGACACTTAAAAGCTCCCAAATTGTTCTTTACATCATCATCCATTATAGACTAGTAAGGCACCTAAATTCTCACCCACCATTATAAGCTTAAATAGAAATGGTTCAATTTGAGTGAATTTTCACTAGCTCAGTGTAGGTAATTACTCCCTCTTAATAAAGGACAAAGCTTGCATTTAGAGCTTATGCATGAATGTAAAGGTGGTGTGTGTAAAGGGACATGCCAAATAAACAAATAAATTGGTGTACATAAAAATTAAAATATACAAAACAAACAAATAAAAAATCATTAACAAACAAGTTGGTACACATGAAAATCATCAATAATCATATAAAACCATCAAAGCAAAGCTTAAGATAACATATAACTAACTAATAGCTTGACTTTTTAAGATCCCTAATGAAGTCAACAAACTATCATTACATTCAAGTTCGAGAACCTGTTCATTAAACACAAAAACAATGCAGTCGTCACCAATATTTTTTACATAGGTGTGATTGGCTACCTATATGAATCTATCATTTTTAAGGTTATCCTAAATTTAAACTATGGGACCCTAAATAGAATAGGTTATGATCTACATCAACAAAACTAAGTTTAGGAGTCGTTATGTGTAAGGAAGGTATTAGCTAGGGGTGTAAATGATATATTAGTACTCGCAAGCTTCTCAGGTTCGATTAGAATAAAATTTGAATTCATTTCGATTATTATCGACTCGAGCTCAAGCTCAAGCAGCTCGACTCATCGATCAAGCCGAGTTTGAGTATTCTTATATTCGGCTCGAGTAGCTCACGAGCCTAATCATGCTTTTATATTTAAATATATTTTTATTATTTTAATTAATAAAATATCTCAAATTTGAGTTCGAGCTCGAGCATAAATAATGAAACTTTTGTCGAGTATACAAATTGAGCTTATTTTTATATATTAATTGAAGTTAATCGAGCGAACTTGCGTAGCTCGATTTCGATCACGAATCGAGCTCGAGCTAAGAAAATGAAACTCAATTGAGTTCGAGTCAAGTATTGAGCTGCGGTTTGGGAGTCGAGCTCGAGCTTAAGCTTCTCACTGTATCGACTTGACTCGGCTCGATTACACCCCTAGTATTAGCACCCCATTACACCCACAATTGGTGCCAAATTAATCACATGTTATCTTATGTAAGCCTTATCAAAGATGATTTTTTTTATCATGCTAATCATGCAAAACAAGTCAATTCCAATCCTTTTTACTTATTTACACAACATTGTCGCATAAAAATTCTATAAAAAATCATGCAAAGATAACATGAAATAAATATAAAAAACGTAATCCAATAAATCATGCCAAAAATATTATGCAAAAAATATTCATACAATCATGCAAATATATAATAAATCATACCAAAAATATCATGCAATAAATTTAAAAGCATGCAACAATCATACCAAAAATAGCATAATAAATCAAAAAAATAAACATGCAAAAATATATAATAAATCATGCAAATAAATAATAAATCATGCAAATATATTAATAATCATGTAAATAAATAATAATCATGAAAGTAAATAATATAATCATGCAAATAAACAATATAATCATGCAAATAATAAATAATCAAGCAAATGAATAATATAAACATACAAGTAAATAATATAATTATGCAAATAATAAATAATCATCACTACAAGAATTTTTTTATATACTAATGCTTGGTTATACTAACGGTCAAATTACATCAGTAAAAGATATTTATACTGACGGATTTTTAATATCATCAGAATATATAATATCTATACGAACACTTTATACAACCGTTAATATACATGAACTTTTTTTGACACTTACCTATACTGATGATTAAATTATGTAAGTAAAAAGTATTTATATTGATGAATTTTTATTATTGTTAGTATAGACAATGCCTAAACAAATACTTTATTTTGCTGCTCATCTCTCTCTCACACAGCTTTACTCAATTGCAGTCAACCTCTTCCACAGTCTTTATTCCTTATTTCCCAAAGACCCAAACCTTATTTCCCAAATTGGTAAATCTCGATAGTCTCCCTCTCCTATTTTCTTTCTATCCTTTGCCTCTTTCTCTTTCTTAATCAATTGAAACCCAACCAAAACCTAGACTTCAATTGAAGTTCACTGTTGGTCTCTCCACCTTTTGTTGTTTAGGGTAACAAAACATTTTTTGATTTTTTGATCATTTATATAAACAATTATATCTAAATAAAATGTGCCTAAATAGCAGAAAACCCTTACTATAAATTCGAATAATTAAGAACAATAATAGAAAACCCTAGCTATAATTTTGATCAATTAAAAACAACAACAGAAAATCCTAACCATTATTTAGACCAATTAAGAACAATAGCATAAAACTTTAACTATAAATTTGAGAAATTAAGAACAATAAAAGAAAACCATAAATCAAAATATGCCTAAGAATAAAAAATTATAGAAAACTCTAAACCAGAATATGTCTAACTTTGAAGAATAACAAAGAACCCCAACCACAAAATGGCTAACTATGAAAAACAACAGAACAAAAAATATGCATACATATTATTCATCATATTATTCACCTTACACAAATTTAACAAAAACATAACTACCTTTCAAATTTTTGAAGCTCAAACGGTTAAACCTTAAAAATAATCAATTTTTGAAACGTAATCAATTGAACTGAATATTGGTTAGCCTAAAATAAGGTTTAAAAAAATGCTTACCTCAAAAAAATTAACAAATAAAATTGAATCAGTGATTGAAATATCTTGTCTAGGTGATAAAGGTTAAGGGCGATCTACTCTAGGTTTGAGACTTTTGAGTTTTTTTTTTATTTGGGTTAAATGTAATTTTTTTTTTGCTAAAAACCTTTTCATTTCATTTTTTTTTAGAATTGTAATAAAAAAATTTTAAATTAGCATGAATTTGCCTAATCAATTGTTTCCTATTTTTTTTACGTGTTATAATAGCGACTAACATGCACATCTCTTTTATCGTTGAAATAAATCTTATATTTTTATAAATCGATAATGTTTGATCCTTATTTGTACGAATTAAGACGTTTGATCTTAAATTGAGCAACCACCCAAACATTTGATCCTAATTTGAGCATTTAGCCTTACATTTGAGGAAAGATTAATGCCCCCACAGTGTTCGTCAAATAGTGTACTAAATAATTGCATGTTATCTTTAGATTTTGGTAAAAATGATCCCACTTTAATGTTTATAAACTAATTCATTTCTTTAATTTTTTTATTCCAAAAGTTGAATCTTTTTTTTTTTTAAAGCAAATCGTTTTAAAATTTTTTTGCAAGCAAAAACAATTTATTTTTGGATTAAGATGAAAAAGTCATAAGTATCAAGATATTTTTTCCACTCACCTATATTTAGGCATAGCTTCAAAAAAATCTTTAACTTAAGAGTTCTAAAATTGTCCTCACAAAAATCAAGATGCAATATCATATAAATGATAGCTATGAAGAGTCTTCCTATATTTAGGTTAGATCTTAAAAGCTATATCTATTTGACATGTCATCTTATTCAAAAATATTTTTTTTTTGAAAAACCTTATTTATAAAACATATGCATGATATGCATAAACATAATAACAATATATAATGAATGCATGACAATTAAAGAATGCATGTGACAATAAAATAAAATGAAATACAAATGCATGAATGGGATCAAGTGTTGGTTTTAAGATTTAAGGGTTGGTTTGGGTTTGTGGTTAGTTTAAGGTCTAGGTTAGGATTTTGGTTTTAAGGTTTAAGGTTATGGTTTTAGCTTAGGGTTTGTTTAGGGTTTGGGGTTTAGGATTTAATTTAGGGTTTAAGGTTTCTGTTTAGGCTTTGGTTTAGGGTTTAGGTTTTAGGAGTTAGTGTTTCGGTTTAGGATTTAGATTTAAGGTTTAGGTTTAAGGTTTAGGTTTAAGGTTTAGGTTTTAAGCTTAGGATTTTGGTTTGGGGTTTAAGTTTAAGGTTTTGAAACATCGTTTAGGTTTTGGGGTTTTGATTTAGGGTTTGGAATGTATGAAACAAAATTATCGAAATGCCATTGGCAAAAATGCAAACCTTGATGCATGTAACAAAATTATCAAAATGCCATTGATAAAAATGCAAACTTTGATCGTGGAGATACATGTGACAAGATTAATAAAAATGGCATTAATAAAAATGCAAACTTTAATGCATGAAATATGTATAAAAACAAACATATTACAAATTAAACATGCATGCAACAATCTAATAGAAATGGATTAAATACCAAGGGTTTTAAAAATTTAAAGACAAGTTCTGCCATTTTTTTTTTTGTTTTGAATTAAAACACATGCAAACAACATAAAATCACCAAACAATATGCTAATCTAACATTTTTATTCATTAAGAATTTCATCAAACACATAGAAACTTGAAGAACAAACTAAAAACACATGCAATCAAGTAAGGAATTAACCAAATCTAGCCATTACATTCAAAAAGAAGGTTCAGTCAAGCATGGGAGAGCTTGGCGGAATGCTCCCATTACTTTCATTATCATGTTACTATTTTATTTAACCCAAATATACACTAAACACTCATAAAACTATGACGTAAAAAATATTTTCATTATGAAAAGAATTTCATCAAACATGTAATAAACTACATAATGAAGGAACCATAAAAACATGCATGCTTAACCAAACATTATATACAAACTACTAATCTAACCAACATTCATGGAAATAACAAATAAAATAAAACTTCAAACATCTATACATATTATTTAAAGCAAGGAAAACATACAAAACAAGCTAAGGGAGGTTTGGCCAAGGGAGGAATGGAGATTTGCCAAAGGCCAAACCTCTCATTAACATTTCAATGGTGGATTTGTTTGATTTTGCATGATCTTTTTATAGTTTCAAAACACAACAACTGATTAGTTGGTTGAAAACTTAAATCAAGCTTGTATTTAAAGAATCAAACAATGATGGTTTTTCTAACAAAAAAAAAAAGAATAATTAAGGGATGAACAACTATGAAAACTATGAACGATGATATGAAATGTAATTGAAAAAAGTAACAGAGATTATACCTTAAAAAAAGCTTTCAAATATTTTTTATTTTTTTATTTTTCTCTTTTCCCAATTGCCTCATTCTTTGTTTTTTCAGCCCTAAAAGATGAATAAATATCCTAGGTAAAATGCATACAAGCCTTTGGATGCATCTTTCATCTAATGGCTATCATTTCCCCCTTATATATTTTGCAAGGAACCACTTTTCACCCTTAGATTTAGCCTTTCAAGATCATCCCATGGCTTAGAATGTTTATGGCTAAGGATTGCAATTTTAATGTTGCTAGAACCATATGAAAAGGCTATTTTACCCCAACTAGAAAACTTTCCCCTTTTATGTAAATTTTTTGAAGAACCATGATCCGTTCTTCATTTTTATAATTTTAAAGCTCCAAAAATCTTGAATTATTATGAAATCATGATCTAAAAGTTTTCGTGAAAAATTGATCTTGAAAAGGTCAAATTATGAAAATACCCCTAAGGTATTTTAGTAATTTCATACATTCCAAGGTGCAATCAAGGTTTTTAATGTAATAAAAATCATAAAATAATTTTAAAATATGATTTGGATCGTTTCAAAAAAAAATTGACCTTGAAAAGGTCAAATTACAAAAATATCCCTTAAGGGTATTTTAATAATTTCATATTTTTCGAGGTGTAATCAAGGTTTTTACTACACTAAAAATCATGAAATAATATAAAACCATGATCTAAAGCATTTCTTGAAAAATTGACATTGGAAAGGTTAAATTACAAAGTATCCCTAAGGGTATTTGATAATTTTACACCTCTCAAGGTGCAATCAGGATTTTCGATGCATCAAAAATCATAAAATAATATTTAAATGTGATTTGAAAGTTTTCACTAAAATCCAACTTTGACAAGGTAAAAGTACAAAGATATCCCTCAAGGGCAATTCAATAAATTTACCATTCTTGAAATGCAATGAAAGTTTTAAGTGCATTAAAATAAAAAATATTAATCTCAAGGCATATTAACCAACTTGTCACGGGCTCAGCCTAACACAAGAAATAGTACACGAACAATTTAGACTGTAAGGTTTGATCACCTAGTATGTTGGAAAATTAAAGGGCACAGCAAGTGCCTGAAAACATGCTAACAAAAGAATAACAGAAAGTTTAAGGTAAAAGTAAAAATGTTATTACTCAATGGTTCTGGTTTGAGTATACATGAGGGTGGGGGCTATCTGTTTATAGTTGAGTCCCTTTTACATTTAGTGCTTGAGATACATTTCTAAACTCTAGAGATTACAATCCTTTGATTATGGAAAATGAGATACAATCCCTGATTCTAAAGAGTTTGATGCTACTACATAATCCTTGACTTGCTAAAATCATGTTGAGCACTGAGCCTTCTAGAAGTATCCAAATCTGATCCTTCTAAAACTATGTTTAGGCATGCCTGCACCTAGGCCTAATTGTGTATCCATACTTTGATCATTAGTGCTCCTACCTGGGCTTGACTGGATGTCCGTACATCACCGACCATCTTCTCTGAGCCTTTAGAGTCTTGATCACTACCCACACCATTATTCTAGGTCGATTCTTCATGACCTGGACCTCTAGTACACCTCAAGGCCTGGTCTTCTTGGTTATCAGACTCTATCCCTTTAAAACTTGTAGTGCTACTTGACTTGAAGATAACTCATAAGCTTGGACTAGCTTATGTGTTATGATAGTTTCCCACACTCATTCTAACAATGCCCTTATTGCTAGGGGGATGATGTGTCTGCCTTGCATGTCGATTTTTACTTTTACCTTACGATATAGTTTTCCAACATTTCAGTCTTATACCCAAACATATATTTTAGTGGCTTTCACTGGTCTCGATCTTATATTTTTTAGCACTCTGTTGCAACTTCTCATTAGCTTCTTAAAAGGTGCCAACCTCTTTTGTAGTCTCGACTAGCACCTGGTTGCTCCTCTTTAAGCTTCTTTTAGTGCTATTTACCCCTACCACTCTTACCTTCGGATAACATTTCTGCCCATTTGATGGCAAAAAGCTTCGGGTACTCCCTGACTCAATGTGGACAAGCACAAAAATAGTAATGTAAGGGCCCCTTGCCCCTATTGGTGGCTTTGTCAATCTTGCAAAATTTGGGCTTCCTTATAACCTTTTTCTTTCTTAAAGAACAAACATCGATGTCTCACCCACTTTGGCCTTTTTCCTTCGGCCTTAGAGACTTGGTGCACTCAATCTGAGTTAGTGATTTCACTCTGGCCGGACTTAACTCATGCATGCCTCTTTATTGTAGCTTGGCCTTTACCTTTGGCTTTACTCCATCAATGAAATGCTTAGGCACCTCCACTCTCGATCCCAAGCTTACACCAGCAACCATGATAGCTCGTAATACGGCATGGTCAACCTTAAGCCTAACTAGCTCTTATCGTAAAGTTATCACTATAGACTCTAATGTCTTGTTAACTGTATAAGCTTTTCCATTGCCTTATTCAAGGATCTTTCAACATTTTTGAATAGATCTATTATCTAAAAAGGCCTTTCCCACTTGTCTGTAGGTGGGCGCTCTTCGAGCACCTTGCTTGAAGGACTTTTAATTTATAACAAAGTAAATGATTCATAGTTGAAAAACTTTACATTCATAATGGAGTAAACGATTCACAATTGAAAGACTTTGGATTCATTATAGAGAAAACAATTCACAATAGAATAACTCTAGATTCACAATAAAGTAAATGATTCATAGTTGGAAGACTCTGGATTTACAACAAAGTAAAAAACTCATAATTGGAAAACTCTAGATTCACAGTAGAGTAAATGATTTATAGTTTAGAAGATTTCAAATTCACAACAGAGTAAACAATTTACAATTTAGAAGATTTTAGATTCATAGCAGAGTAAATGATTCATAGTTTGAAAACTCACAACAGAGTGAATGATTCACAATTGGAGGATGATAGATTCACAATTGTAAGACTCTAGGTTCACAACAAAGTAAATGATTCACCATTATAAAACTCTAAATTCAAAGCAAAGTAAACAATTCACAGTTGGGAGACTCTAGGTTCACAATAGAGTAAATGATTCATAGTTGAAGAACTCTAGATTCACATATGCATAAACGATTCACAGTTGAAAAAGTTAACAATTCATAATTGGAAGACTCAATGATTCATAGTTGGAAGACTTAATGATTCACAAGTGAAAAACTCAATGATCCACAATTGAAAAACTCAATGATTCATAATTGAAGGATTTTTGATTCATAGAGTAAACAATTCACAGTCTGAAGACTCTAGACTCACAACAGAGTAAATGATTCATAGTTGATGGATTCTAGATTCACAACAGAGTTTAAAGGCTTTAATTCAAAAAATTTACGCTCATGAGTTGAAGGATTTACAGATGACTCAATCATTTGTAAGTGGGATTAAAAAGTGTTTAAAGATTTAAAAATTTTAAGATTCACAAAAGTTTTAGGATTCATAATAGTTTAAAGATTTGCAAAAGTCAAATACTTACAACTTTCAAAGATGCACTAGATCCTAAGATTTATAAGGATAAAAAATTCACTATTTTTAAAGATTCATAAGAGTTAAAGACCTATAAATTTGAAAGTTTCGCAAGAAAGGTTAAAGATTTACAAATTTCAAAGATTCATAAAAGTCAAAGATTTAAAAATTTTCAAACATTCATAAAAATGATTAAAGATTCACAAATTTCAAAGGTTCGCAAGAGTTATAAATTTTTAACTTTAAAAGTTTCATAGGAGAGCTAAAAGATTCACAATTTTCAAAGATTCACAAACATTAATGATTAATCAGTAAGATGTGGAATGCCAATGAACTCTATTATGATGCAAATGCAAGTGTCCCTAGGCAAATGCAAATGTTTTTTTTTCTAAAATGTACATGTAATAATTCAAATGCCTCTACAAGGATACAAATGCTTATCCCAAATTTGTAAATGTTTTTTGCAACTAAAAAATTTCATTTCAAAGATGCAAATGCTTATGCAAATGTAAAAACTTCATGATGTATATGCTCCAACATGGATGGAGCACTTAAAATACTTTTTTTTTGAAAATCTTTCTCATTTATACTTTTTTCCCTTCACCCATGCAATTAAATCAACTTTTTCCCAAAAAGATCCTAACTTACCCTTCTTTTATTTCTTCACCCCTTTCATCTTACTTTTTTACCAATTTCTATTGAGCTATTTTGATTTTTCTTTCATTTCCAACATGCTTTCCTTTTTATTTTTAGTTTCAAACATACAACATATAACATATAACCTACAACATCAACATACAACATGCAACATGCATTTTGGACTCAATTACAAAAACAAGAAGTCAAACCATACATTTTTCTTTCTTGAATCCAAACCAATCTAAAGATTCTCATAATTCATTTAATTTCTTTTTTTTACAAAACATGATTTTCTTATTTTACATAAAATGCATGACTGGTTAGTCAATTTTTTTTCAAAATGTCAATAAAATTTGTTCCACATAATTAAATTTCTTAGCCAAAAAGGATAAAATATCTAAATAAACTATGATTTTGGGAGTCTTTTGAAAATTGACATTCCCTATTATAAATAAAATAAAGAAAATTTTCTTTTCAAATGGATTGAATAGTTAAGCATGTAAAAGTTTCAGTTCAATCAAAAAGGTTTCACCTCCTAAAGGGCATAACAGAGGTGTATACTTTTTAATGCAGGTTTACAAATGAAACTGAAGTTTTTCATAAAAAGTATGAATCCCTTGAAAACCAAACATGTTCAATATTTTTTTGTGACATTTTGGTTGATGTCAAAGTCAGTTGTGATGGGCTCAAAATTTTTTGAATGTCATTTAGAGATAAGAAAAGAAGGCTTAAATTTTCAAAATCAATCTTTTTTATGCATTTCTAGCTTTTGAATCTTTTAAAGAGTCTAGGTTGCCTTTGGTTAGCGTCTATCTCACTTAGTATTAGGAGTGGCTTTAAGGCCTTCAAAGTTTGCTTTAGATTATGCTTTTGCAGAGTTTTCACCTTAGAGCCACATTCATCTTTTTTTATTATTATTATTACACTATACACTGAAGAATTCAAACTTATTCAAAATGGATTAATGGTCCAAACGGGTAATTAAGGAATAAAAGAAGACCAAAAAGGTTTTACAAGTTTTATGGCCATTTCTTAAAAAGAAAATTTTCAATTTTAATCATTCATACTTAATCCAATGTGGACTTTTTATGGATATAACGTAGGCCAAGTTTTTAAGTTTTCAAAAAAAGGTATAGACAGACCCAAAATAAGTGTTTGTGGGTGATTAAACTAATGATCATTTTTTTCATTTAATAATTCATTTTGGGCTATTTGTCATTTTATTTTTTACATGTTTCCCACTTAATCATTCGTTTTTTTCTTTCTTTCTTTTTTTTTTGTTCTCTTTTTTCATTTTTCTTCTTTCTTACATTTATTTCGTTTTTCATATTTTCTTATTCTCTTTTTTTTTTCTTTTTCTTTGAATGGATTTAAAACTTGGGTATCTTTTATCAGATATTTACCCTCAACATATAGGATTTTTTCTTGAACTTTACAATACTTAACCTTTAAATACATTCTTTTTTGCCCTCAATGTGAATGGTCATCCTTGGTTATGATTCATTTTGAAAGAATTTTATCATGCTTAAAAAGGTAGTGAGGGATAAATTTTTTTGTTTGTGAAGGGATGATGAAAATAGTCATTTATCATCTCAAGCACAGTTATTCAAATTCGGAAAGTAATTATTTTCAAAAAAAAAAAGAAAAATAAAGTTTTTTTTCTCTTTCTCTTTCTTTTTTCTTTTAAAATTTTCTTTATTTAAGATTTTTCTGGACTTTAGCTTTCCCTAAACTCTCTGGTTTTCTCTCATTGGTATTTTTGTAAATTTATTGATGTTTTTTATTTTTGGATTCATTTGAATTTCTTAAGTGTATGATTGTCACAATCAAAATTTTTCTTTGTCTTTCATTTCATTTCATTTTGTTTTTTTTTCTTTTTTTATTTTTTTCTTTGCATGCCCCCTACCATAATTTGAGAAAGATGCCTAATTTTAACAAATCACCCTTAATGAAGATTAATGTGAGAACAAGGGTTATATGAAACAAATTCGTTCAAGGTGTTAAGGAGTTCACGTCACTTCACAAAATGAGTGAGCTGATCATAGCTCAAGTTTCCTTAAAGGTAATAAGGTTGTTCTTTTGGTTGATGTGCCCTAAGACGTTGGACGAATACAATTTTGGGGTAGAAAACTAAGAGGCTGGCATGTTTGTGGTTATTTGAAAGGATTTAGGCAACTTTGATTTTGGAAATTTTTGGACCTACATCATAACCTTGACATATCAAACTAACCACATCCAAATTCTTTAAAAAAATGTCGTGTTTGATTGATTTTCTAGGAATTTAAATTTTTTTTTCTGTTTAAATTGGCTGTCTCATTGTTCATTGCCTAATAAAATATTATCACCCTTTTATATCATAAAATTATCAAGTGAAAGCAAGGTTCATGAATTCAAGTTCATGCCTCTTGAAGGATTATTGTTAATAAGTGAAATCAGTTGATTTGAAAAAAGTGCAAAGGTATTTGATGACTTTACTTCTAATAGTGATCACCAACTCTTTCAATACTCTATTCACCTTTTATAGAAGAAAACCTCATTTTTTTTCTTCTTCTATTTATTTTTTTCTTTTTTTTTCTTTTTAAAGCACTTTTTTCTGTGTTTATAATTTTGGAAATTAATTATGTGAGACTTTATTCAAATCTAATAATTTCTCTTTTTTTCTTAAGAAAAATCTTAAAAATCCAAAACTTAAAAAGGAATTGAAAACCTCTAATGACAATATTCACAAATTCATAAAACAATATGATAAGTAATATTTGAAACTTAAAGTTTATTCATTTGATGAAAACCTTTAAATCCACTCCAACATTCATAAAAAAACTATCCTACTTAGTGTTCCAATCCTTAGAACTTTGATCCTTGACTTTTCATTATTTAACCACCATAACCACTAACCCTGACTAAACAGAATTGACCTCTATTGCATCATGAGTTTCTTAGTCAAAATAACATCATTGATGAGATCATCAATCTTTTCCTTTAACTGCTTATTTTTTTTCATTGAATGGCCAATAGCCCTAATGTGATAAGCACATTTACCCTTTAGATCATAACTTCTTGCTAATGGATTTGGAACTGCTTTCATTGGTTTAGGCATGAAGTATTAATTTTTAACAAGCAAAGGTAAAAGATCACAAATGGGAATGGGTAGCTTTTCATGATCATTTTTTAGCCCATTCTGGCTTATCACTAGTTTAGTAATATCTTTGGATGCCAATCCAAGAGTAGGGATAGTTGATTGTATTAAATTTGAGCTTTTCTTTACTTCTTTTTTGTATAATTTCTCTCAAATATTTACTTATTTTTTGAAAATTTTGGCAAAAATACTCCTAAATGCATAACTATTCAATGTATAGGTGAAAATATAAAAAATGAGGAATTTTAGAGCTTTTGGACTCATTTTGGATGATTTTATGTGGAAAAAGCTATGAAAAGCCAAAACTAGTGTATTTGTGCTACATTGTCACTCATGGGAGTTTTTTCACCTTTTTACTTTATGATTTCCTTAGTTTAATGTAGCTTAATTGAACTTTATTTCAAGCCTTAATCCTCCTAGTTTTCATTTGAAAATGTCTTTCTTTGTTCATTAGTGCATTGCTACTTTTGTAGTATTTTTACAAGTACTAAAAAGGTAATATGTGCATTAGAGTAGTTTGAAGCCATTTTTAGACTTCTAATTTTTCTAGATTTTTTTTCAAAATTTTTCATGTATAAATTTTCCATTAAATGATCTATATTTTGGAAGCAAATTAAAGGAAATTTTTGTTACAATTGGTGCCAAATATTGAATACAAGATGTAAGGTGTGCCATTAGATGCATATGCAATTTGATCAAAGACTTAAGGTGCCATTTTGGAAACTCAAATAAGGACATTAAAGCTGTTTAGCTAGTCATTTGAAGGTTTCTAATTGGATATAATGTTGACCATTTAAAGCTCATTTGATCTTGGAAAGAATGCTTGAAATAAAAGGATGAAAAAAGAAGCAAACAAGGAAGTAAGGGATGCAAAGTAGTTAAGATGGAAAAATCTAGAATAGGTGGCAATTAAGTTGGATTTTTTTTGCATTTTTAGTGGTCAAGCACCTTTCATATGCCTATAAATAAGGGAGAGTGTTAGGCCACTAAGAGACTTTAGCTAGTTTTTACATTTTTTCTTTCTTTGCATTTACTTTCTTTTCTCAATAATTTCCTTCTTGTTCATTTAGAAGACTATGTGGGAGAAAATTACATTTATTTTTTTAGCAAAATTTACTTTCTTTGCCTTTATTTTTAATGCACTTTAATATTCTTCATGGTGTATGCTTTTCTTTTTAGTTAAAAAAATGGTCCAAAAAAAGAGCATGATAGTGGTCTATGAAAGAAAAGGTTTTAAAGTTCAAGCTTTACTCTTCATGCTTGTCTTTGGCGATTGACTCAGGAAGCTTAGGTTTTTTTATTGATTCAATTGTTGTTGAATGATGTTGTCATGGTTGTTTCTGGTTGTCCATGGTTGGTTACCACTTCCTTGTTCATCATTTATTAGAAAGGCCAGTTTTTTTATATAATCTAATAGTTAAAAACTTTGTGAAAAGCATTTGCAAAAAATTCCTAGCCTAGTTTTCTTGCTTGTAATTCTTGGAGCGGAGTGATACATCAGTCATGCTCTCTTGTCTTTCTTTCATTTAATTAAAAATTGAACAAATCTTTTATTTAGCAAAAAATGGAGCAATGTAAAATGAGGACGGACATAACTTTTGTGGTTGGTATTTAGAAAATTTTATTTTATTAAAAAATTTTCATATATTTTCTTAACTTAAAATAAAAATTTTAAAGAATAAAAAATAAAAATAATAGAGATTTTAAATATAAATATTCGTACCCAAATTTTGCCTAGAGGTTGAAAAGTTTAAGTGGTCTCTTCATATTTATAAACCTAATTTTTAAATTCGCATTTATCATTATTTGCGTATAACTCATTTTTTATATTAATATTTACACTTATTATACATATATATGTTTATTTTAATTATTGATATTTAATATTAATTATATCATTATTCATTTTTACTGCATAAAATTTTTTTTAAAAAATTAGTTTTACATAAATAAAATTAAAATAGCATTCTATGACATATAATTGTTTTAGTACTCTACCTAGATATTGGAGAATTATAAATTATTATTATTTACAAAGAGTGTTATTTTATTATTTTTAAAGGTATGTTGCAATAAATTTTAGATGAAAAGATTATTTTTGAATTTTTCCTTTATATTGGAGAATTTGAAGGTATTTCTTTAATCTAAAGATTTTCATAATACTCATAAACAAAGATTTTTAATTGATTTTCTTTATAAAAAATGAAGGGAAATATAACTAAACTTCATATAAAAACCATTTTTGTCCAAAATTGTAAATAGTATATGATTAATTGGTATAAATTTTGTGGGCATTGTAGGGGTATTAATCCTTCTCTACATGTAATCAACTCTCGAATCAAATTTTATTCTGGTAGACCAAAATTATCTTTTTTAATAAATTTTAAATTCATTTTATTTTTTATTAAAAAGATGAAATTTTTGGAAGGTCAATCACACTTTAAAAAAGATTAGTGGTGACTCCCTGTGTTTTCACGATTTTAATTTTTACGTTTAACAATCGAGTCTTCAAACCAATATGTTACGACAATCACAGATCTTAGCCTTCACCAATCACCCATCATTGGCCTTTTTCCTCTTTTTGTTGCATAGTTCAGAAATTCAAAAAGATGCCTTAAGTTTAAAAATCAAAGATACTCGAAACTTGCACCATGAAAACTTTTTTTTTTTTTTTGCTTTGTTTTTTATTTGTGAAAGTGTGCTCAAAATTATGTCTAAATTGGGGCTTTGTTAATTTATGCTTTTAGAATTGCTTGTGTTTACTTCTGTTTGTTGGTGTTCTGATTTAGGGTAATTGTTGTTTTAGGCTTTTGGTTCTTGTTGGCCGAATGTTTTTTTTTTCTAGATAATTGCTTGCCTCTGTTCTTCTCTTTCGGTCAATTCCTAATCTTGATGAATTTTGTTGCTAATTGAGACTATTGGATTTGTGTTGGCTGTCAGGAGCTATGTGTGAGGCCTATTATGTTTTTTACTGTATATTGTATTCTCTATTATCTAGCCTCATGTCTGCCTCTGTGTTCTGCCTCTGTTGATTCCTCCTTGGTCGACTACTAGTTTACTTGGTGATTGCTTCTTGTTGATTGCTTGATAATTGATTGCTTTCTTCGATTCTCATCCAATTTCTTCTTGCTTGTTGCCTATTATTTTTGGAAACTGGTTTTTAATTGCTTGATGCTTGATTCCTTGATGTCTTGTTAATTGCTGGATGCCCTATGATCACAGATTCAAGATCTTTATATAGAGATTGAAATACCAATTCAACTTGGACAAGCATTAAGCTCATTGAATCTACCAACAATTTTCAGGATTTTTTTCTGTGATTTTCCTTTTCCTTTTTCTTTTCATGAATTGGAGATCTAGTATTTCTCTAGGCAATGAATTATTAACTCCAAAATCTAAAACCAAATCCAAGACCAAATCTGCCAATTTTTTACTTTTTTTTTTAGTTTCTCTCTTTTTTTTTTTTATTTTGATTGGTACTAAAAATAAACTAAAAATAACATTAAACTTACAATTAAAATTTTTGGGATTTTAACCCTTTGGGCCTAAACTTTCTAATTGATGTCCAATTTACAATCAAAGACCTATTTTGATACCGAAAAAATTCTCAGATATTCTAATCTAAGAATGATCTAATCTGACTTTCTTGAGGTGGGTGACATTAATTTCTGGGTATAGCATTCTCTAAGATGGATTTGCTAGGGCATAATCAATCCTTTCTTAAATCAGGTGCTGAACACTTCTTGAGATGGACCATCTAAATTTTGCACCCTTATAACTGAGGTCGATGACGTTGCATGCATTAAGACATGCATGCAACTTACCTATTCTACAATTAGCTACAGGTCTTTCCCTTTTTTTGTCATCCGAGGATAAAACCTCGTTGAAATTCCCCGCTGCAAGCTAAGATAGGTCATGTTTTAAAGATAAAGTTATAAAGTTTCCCATAATAATTTTCTTTCCTTAAATCTAGGGTTAACATAAATAGTTGAGAAAAACCAAAGGAGATTAGAGGAATGTACCTTAACAGTAGCATGAATTTCCTATTCGGTTTGGCATATTTCCTGCACCGTGACTAGGTCTGATCGCCAAGCATGTAAATCCCTCGGTAACTGATCCTTACAGTATCTTTCCACGCATCAAAAGGAAGCTTGTCAATAATACGGCAACTCGCCCTTGTTTTCATGATCACCATGATCTGAGGTTGATGGACAATCACCAGATCCCTCGCCATTCTAACAAATTCAGGGTGACAAGCCCCTCGACAGTTCCATATAATTATAGACATGGGATTAAGTAGAGTTGATGGTTTGTGTAATCTCCTGAACAACTCCATGTTCTATTCTTCTCCAGCATGTTGTCCTACTTTTGGCATAATTTCCAGTTTGTGTAGGAGAGTTTCTATCCCTTGCACCATCAGTGAGCTTCCATAAATCTTGAACTGGTGTGTTGCCTTATCCATCACGAGTTTCAGGGCTGCGAGCTGTATATTCTTCAAGTATATTTTCACGTTTCTCATTGCCAATGGTGATACTGGTACCTCCATTACCCATTGACGGGTCTTTTGAGAGCTCTTCACTAGTGGGCTGGGTGTGAATAGAGTTGGCTCAAAATAGTGGGAGTTGTGTTGTAGAAAAGGTAGCACTGGTGATGGAGAGATCAGCAATGGTGGGGTTGACCATAGTCTTATTAGAGATTTTCTCCTAACTTCTTGCATCCATTGCATGAATTCTTTTGTCTTTGGGGGAAATGGACCTGTGAAATCTTCCCTCGTCCCAATCTCGCTCAAGGCTCGCCATAGTGGGTCATGATTTTGTCCCAAATAAGCCCAAAGAGAGGTTGAAGATATTTGGAGGGAGGCTCTGCGGTTTGCTTGTTGCCAGGGATTTAAATAGAGGTTGCAATCACGTTTTCGATCACATCATATTTATTGCGTTTTCGGATATAACGGAGATCATTGCGGTCATCAAAGTCATTGTGGTTGTGAATTTTTTTTAATTTTGCACAATTTTTTATAAAATATAATAATTATAATTATAATCATAAAAACTCTTATTTAATGATTTTTAAAATATATCATACTATATTTTTTATTTTCTAAAAAAACGTATTCACAATTTAGTTAGATTATAATAAAACATTCATATTTGATTAACCAACAATATTTTTGCTTAAGCCAAGTTCATATTCAATGTTAATTCTAGACAAATCAAGATATTAACAAAACATAATATATTAATACCAAGTATCTATATTTAATAAAATTACAAACTTAAAAATATAATAATTTCAAATTCTATCAACTATAACTATTGATATATATATTTCAAAATTTACCACATGGTAGAATGACGAGGATGATCAAATTCTCTATTTTCATTTTGAGAGTCAAGTTGACTCCATCCCCATCCCTGTGACCTTTGTTCTTGATGCATTTAAGGTGAATGATATATTTGAGGATTATATTTGTGGTGGGGGATACATTTGAGGTGGAGGATACATTTGTGGTGGATAATAACTATATAAAGGTGGATAACCATGAGAATGTTGAAAATTAGGTTGTTCTGATAGATAGTAACGTCCTTGAGTACTAGCAGATGATTCACTATATTCAAAGTTACCAAAATTTGGTCTCTTACTCGAAGATGAAAAAACTCTAGAAATATCATAGTGGTGCTTATTGGCTTTTCCTTTTGATCCAGCTGTATGTGCACTTTGACCCCCACTAGATTCAACAGATGGATTTACTCCATATTTTGCCATGTTAATAAAAAATCCACCAGTAGCAGTAAGGCCAAATTCTCCTCCAAGTGGGCTATAAGGTCGATTTGCATCAATATTACCACCAAAATTTGCACCGTCACCATCACCATTACCATCGCCATCAGCATCATATGGACTTAAACCCCCACCATCATCACTCTGACTTGGTGTTGGACTTGAACTTGAATGAGACACATTCCTTTCTTGAGATTGGTGTGACTGTTCAACATTTATTTCCTTATCAGAATTATCTGCAGGCAACCAATTAGAGTTTTAATCATCTAATAGAGGATTTTCTTTCTCCTGCAGCCATTCTGTTAGTAGATCATCCTCTTCAAAAATATGGTCAAGGCTAATGGGATTAAAACTATTATTTATCTCGTTAATGCTCATTCATTTTTTATGTCTCATCTTCAGCCTCATGTTATAATGGGTATATATAAGTTTATGAAGTTTTTCAAACTTTAATCTGTTTCTTACTTTGGTGTGAATATAGCTAAATGTGCTCCAGTTACGTTCACAATTTGTTACAGATGTTATCTGACTAAGCACTTTGATTGCTAATTTTTGTAATTTAGGAACACAAGTGCCATATATCATCCACCACTCAGCTGTATAAAATTATTTAAATTAAATTTGAATATACTATTTAATTAAATAATATAAATAAATTATAATTATTTAATTTACTAATTACCTGGATTCATTTGCTTTCAAGCTCTTTGTGCCTGTGGAGTACCAAATGTTTCATGCTTGTCTTGGAATAATAGCAATTACATCAATTGAAAATACAATAATAAATGAATAAATAAAAAATAATTTTATTTTTAATACATAAAATAAATGTCAAATTTATAAAATAGTATTAAATACTAACCTGATTAATCATTCTGATTTGAGTATCTATATAAGGTTCTAATCTTTCAATAATTGCTCTTGTACCATCTAATGTTTCTTTAAATACATTTTTAGAATACTCCACTGCAAATTGAAATTGTGGATTTAGATAGTAACCTACCAATAATTTATAACAATATTATATGAAAGTAATAAAAAATAAATATATAAGCAATTTAAGCATAAAAAATAAACATATATTTTTAAATACAATCTATATTCTTCGTTTACTTACCAACTGAATGTAAGTCAGAATGCATGAAACTCCATCTATTATCAATAATCTTTTCGTATTCAGCAGAATAATGACAATTTTGCTAAATTGCTTGTTTAGCTCTATCCATTGCCTCGTAAATAAATCCCATTGTTGGTTTTTCATCACCATCAACAAGGTGTAACACTTTTACCAAAGGCTCATAAACTTTTAATATATCACTTGCTTTTTTCCAAAAATCTTTTCCTAAAATGATTTTTCTGGCTTCATAAGCAGGCCCTGAATTTTGTTGTCTCCATTTTGATTCTTTAAATTCCTCTATATTAAATAATAAATTTTTAGAGCAATATTTTTAAATTAATATTTTAAACAATGATATCATAAAAAAGATGCTAGATTTAAATAGTTGTACTAATTACTATGTACTAACATTTGAATTGAACATATCTTTCAAACCTTGCTTTTGCCTTGTTATTTCTTCTAACTGTATGAAATGAGTGACAAATCGGGTAAAAGCAGGACGAAGTATTTACTTTCCTTGTGTATATTTCTTCATCAAATTAATAGTCCAAATGTGATTGTATATAAAACAAGTCACTTTTTTTGCATCCTCCAAAACTTTTACCACATTTTTTTTCTTGTCAATATCCTCAAGGCACAAGTCCAAACAATGAGCTAAACATGCTGTCAAATGCAAATGATGTCTCTTCTTCATTAGTCTTTTTCCTACAGCCTTAAGTGCTGCCTCATTATCAGTGACTATTTGAACAATATATTTTTTTCCAATTTCTTCCATAGCTTCATCCAATAATCTGTAGCAGAAGCTTGCATCTCTACTACAAACATTTGAAACATCTATAGATTTCCAAAAAATAGTCCCTTTACTACAATAAACAAGGAAATTAATGATATGCATTTGATTCAAACTGTTGGTCCAACCATCACCCATTTCATTCCAATGAGCTTTTAATCCATTAACCCATTCATGAATTTGTTGATACTCATACTCTAAATACGCATTTGAGACCTCATAGAGTGTTGGAAGTTTCATATGTTGGCCAATTTTTGCTGCCACAGAAATCAAATTATGCAACCATGGAGAGTTTACTAACTGAAAAGAAAGTCGATCATATATAAAAAATTTTGATACCGATTCACCCATCTTCCTTCTTAATGTCTTTAAAAATGAATCACTTATTTTTTATTGCTTTGAACTCTTACTTCTAACTAATTCAAGTATAGCCCCTCTTAATGAAAATTCAAACTTACTTGGAATTGATTTCCTTGTTTTTTTTTCTCAAAATATTCAGTAACTAAGCCATGAGAGCTTCGTCCCTCTTCATGTATATTACTCCAACCATCAGTTTTTTGTCTGAATTCTTGTCTTTGGTGCCACTCATATTATGATTGGATACTATTTCGCATGGCTTGTCTAGTAGCAATGTCTTCATCAATAAAACCTTCATAGTCATAGTCTTTCCTTTTTAATTGTGATAAGAATTCATCATTTTTCCTTTTGTTCTCAACTTTCTTTGATTTGCTTTCTTGAAGAAGTTTCATCATACTTTCTCTTACTAAACCTATTAATAATATAGTTAAGAAAAAAGAAAAAATTAGTTGTACATGTTTATGTAATTTTTATTGAGAAATTAATAATAATATTTTCAAAGGAATTATAAAAACATAACATACTAGTAATGTTGGGGCATGGTGCAATATTGTCAGTTTTATGAGTAATGTGTTCCTTGAAACGTGTTATTCTTCCTTTTACAACTTTAACACAAAGTTTGCATAAAACATTTCCTTTGATATTTGGCACGAGTGTTCAAAAATGTCAACCTATATCATCACTTAGTGCGCCTTCTACTCCTTTGCTTGGGAACTCTTCACGTGGTGGCATATTTATTATTTTGTATAAAAACAAAATAAACTTATATTTAGAAATATTAATGTTACTTATTTTATCATTAAAAATTGAATCTACATTAAATTTTTTAATTTTTAGTTTTAATCTTAAAAGTAATAGATCGTGAAATGTTAAATTTATTAAGTAATTTAATCTTTTTGATATACTAATTGATGTAAAAAAATTTTGATTACAATTTACTTTCAATATATTATATAATAAATAAAATATTTAATAATTACAAAAAAATATAAATAAATTAATAAGAATTAATTTAATAGCAAAAGAATTGACAGTAATATAAATATCAAAACAACAAAAAAATGATTAAATTTCAAATATAAAATTATAAATTAATAAATAACAAAATCAAAATATAATATTTAATTTTAATTATTTTTCATCTACCTTATACAAAAAAATTTATTAAAATTTTTCATCTAAAATTCCTATGTATTTCATATTAAATTATTAAATTCTTAATTTTTTCAATTATAAAATCTTAATCCTCTAACTAAATTTTATCAAAAAAAATTTAAAAATTATAAAATTTTAAATGTAGATTTTAATAAAATTAATTATAAAATTAAATAAAAAACACACACCTCATCCTACCTTCCAATGCACCCAACCTCACCCAATCTCACCCCACCCCTCCACCCTATCCTCCAATGCACCCCACCCCACCGAATCTCACCCCACCCCACCCTAAACCCCAAACAGCCCACCCCACCCAACCTCACGTCCCACCCTCACCCTTTACCCTATCTCAGAAATTAAGAAACCGCCCCTTCTCTTTCAACCCCAAATTCTTAACTGTTCTTCATTTTTTGATGGCATCAATAAATAAACTTAACCAAACTTTCTATGTTTTCTTGATCTCTCTTTCTCATATACCCTCATCTCTCTCAACAGATTAAATTATCACAAATATAAATATCAGCATTATTCTATTAAAATTTCACAAACAAACAAGTAACTTAATTTTTTTTTACTTTTTTTTTTATTTTGATTATTGATGAATGATTTGAAGCTAATTTGAATTTGAATAACTACCGATTAAATGATCGATAGTATCTAAGATTTTTTAAATAAATTTTGAATCTGAAAAAAGAGAGAACGAGATTAAATTATGGGCACTAGACAGAGATTTTTTTCTTTATTTTTATTTTTGCAGTCTTCTTATTTTATTTTAATTATGGAGAATCTTAAATGTTTACTGTTGAAATCTGAAATATATTTTTTTATTATTATAATTTGTGTTGACCAGTTAAGTGTGAACGAAAAAAATGAGATAACGACAATAACATAAAAAATTTAATCACGATCAAAACGATGTGTAACTGCTAAAAAACAGCGTAACGAAAATAGCGGTAATTTTTGTTTATTTTCATGCTTTCTTCTTCCCGAGGGAAGAAAAGTTGCTCATAACCTCCATAGGAAGCCCCAAGCAGTGAATCCCTATAAGAGATGACTTTCCTATTTGACGTTGTTCCTGCATCCTTAGCTGCGTTTCAGTTCCTTCAACGTGGGAATCCTTGATTCTCTTAATGCTACGTTGTAGTTCTTTTCCCTTACGAGAGAGAGTTGTTGCATAAGAATAGTCATTGTTGGCATTTCGAAAGCTTTAGTGACTTGACCTTTGTCTGGTAGCTAAAAAAAATTATAATATAATAATATAATTTTTAATTGGATTGTAGTAAGATTAAAAAAATGTTTCGTATCTGAGGTATAAACATAAATTATAATATAATAATTTTTATATTTATATGTACTAATTACGAAATAAATAAATATAAATATACCAACTTACAAATATACCGCTAACCCATCTAACAGTCAAGTCCAGGCTATGAAGAAACCACCTTTAAAAACATGACCAACCAACTGCCAATCAATAAAACACGAGAAAAATCAAATCTATGAAGAAACCCGAAAAACCTGGAGAAGCAGAGTGATTGGGGTGATTGAAAGTGGACTGGAAACTGAATTCACAATCCAAAGCCTAGTTGCCGAGGTGTTCGTTGTGCTTGGATATCGAGAAAGGAAAACTTGCTTCACTCCGACTATCTCTCAGCTCGATTTGCTCTCTGCTTTCCACACTGTGGAAATGGAACTTTCTCCAAGCTTTGGTTTTAATACATAATCACCGATAGTCACAGGTTCAGACAGACAAGACATAGATGCAGGTTCCCATTACATGCTGCTGCTTTTTCATTTTAGTAGTTCCAAGGCATGGATTTATTTAACGTTGCTTTTACTGAAGTAGAAAGCAAAGTTCAAACTTCAAACTCAAGTAACCCTTCCCTCATTCTCTACTACTTGAATAAGAATAAACTTTCTAACTCTATCTTGATTCTCGTTTAGAGTCTGATTTGATTCAAGTAAATAAGTTCTTGGTTTTATACTTAATTCCATTGACAAAATAACTTCCACCCATGTCTTCAGAAAAAGTTACAAAACACGAATTCATTTTGAATTTATACTGGAAGGAAAAGAAAATACATGAAGCAATCCTTACGTACAATTACTACAGCAGCAATTTCAGTAAGATGATTGTTGCCTTACATGAAGGAAACTAAAGCAGTTGGAGGAATGGATATATCAGTTATTGATCCCCAAGCATCATCACTATACTATTTATGGAAGGAGTGCTGGTTCATCTTGAATATACCAAAGTGCCACCATCATCAATTTTTTTTTCCAACTTTTTCTTATACACCACCAAGCATATCCAACTCCTTTTCAACTAAACATATATAGACCCAAGTGCACTCCGTATTTGTAGAATTGACCAAATTCAACGTTCTTTTGTGTACCGGGTTACAATCATTAACAAACTACCGCTACAAGAGAACAATAAAAATTTCCCCCATATAACTCTCTTTTAACCGTTGGATTGCCAATGAAACCTGAAGAATCATAACATAAACCAAAGAAGAAAACAAAAGAAGAGCGACACAGGAAAATGAAGAAAAAAAAAACATTTGCTTCCTTTGATGGTTCGTAAATCATAAAAAAAAAAGGTTAAATAAAAAAGAAGATAAAAGGTGTGAAGATTATTTTTGATGCATTTAAATAAGGTCAAAAGGCAAACAAATTATACACTTGAGATGTGCAAATATTTCAAATCTTAAATAAGAAAATATTTTTATATTAATAATTGCTTGAATGATAAGTTAGAATGTTAGATTTTTTAATTATTATTACTTAAATTTTTATTTGTGTTAGATAGATATAATTCAATGTATGATATCAAATGTTGGATGTCAGTTAAATTATTAGATGAATTGAATGTTTATGGGTATAATAATTTAGTTACTTTACAATTTTATTAGAATTAGATTGCTAGTGAATAGAATGTTTACTAGGTTGTTAAATACTTTCGATGAATTAATTAAGTTCTTTCAAGACCGAAGCATAGGTTCAACTAAAACCAATAAGTGCAAAGACAGGAGACAACATTTTTGTTAGAAACTGCTGTGACGTGCTCCACCTGCTTTCTCATTAACTTCCAACCTCCTCATAAACGTTGTAGAGCGTGGCTTGAGTTGCTTTGCTCAAGAAGACTTGACTTTGCCCAAAGTTCTGCTGACATAGATGCCCCCCCAAACCTTCTTTGCATTACAGCCTGAGGGGCTAACTGGGAAAGGCAAGTCAATTAATGCATGTCCAAAACATGTGCTAACCAGTGAGTTTCAAGGCAAAGCTCATTCAATGTCAAGACCAATACGGCTGCATATATAGAATTTAAGAATTGGAAAGACGACCAAAGAAAAAGCTTCAACCTTTTTTTACTTCCTTTTTGGTACAATAGAACAAATACACAAT
Source organism: Durio zibethinus (assembly GCF_047325235.1). Classification (NCBI taxonomy): domain Eukaryota; kingdom Viridiplantae; phylum Streptophyta; class Magnoliopsida; order Malvales; family Malvaceae; genus Durio; species Durio zibethinus. Next base: position 14,163,608 of record NC_143185.1, read on the forward strand.
CAAAATTAACCCTCCATCTCTTAAACCTGATTCCAAAGAAGGGAATCCCACATTGTCGGCACAAGAACCATCCAAAACGATGTTGGTTGCAAATTATTATTGGTAATATTGGGTTATAGCCTTAGGTACGATAACAGATTTATATATAAGAAAACCATGAAAAGTAAGAACAAAAGAAACAGAAATAGCTACCCCTCAAAATGTCATGCGCTACTACTTCAGAAATAGCTGCTAGCTAGTCCAGTGTAGAAATTCTTAAATGAAGTCTCTCAAAAGAATTAAAGGATCAAGCCTGAGATAATGATGGTGAAATTTTCAAAACTCACCAACATACAAATGAAAAAAGCTTGACTGAACTCAACTAAAAAGTAGGGTGTAAGCCTGTCATAGATGTCTAGATATTAAGATCAGTTTAGCAGTGCCTTATGGCACCCCAAAACGCTGCTGTGTAGAGTGAAAAAGGCCCTCTGTTTTGGCTCCCCAACCAAACTTGTGATGGTTGCAATTTACTGCTGCAGTGCTGACATAACCTTCAGTTTGCTTTAACCGCCATTGTGCTTTCGAGGTACTATGGTGATTGCCATCCCATGGACCTCATTTAAGAAATCTCATAGCCAAGATCACATCCAGCAGGTCTCTAACTGATAGAAAGAGTGGGGGAAATTTTTTTTCACTAACATATCCCTTTAAATCCCTAGTAAACAAGTTTTAGTATTCTAGGAGATTCATGCCTCTTCCAAAACTGACTTCAAGCTGGTCATAACATTGTGACTGCAATATGGAAAGAAGATTTGTTCTTTTTCTGTAATGCACAGGATGGGTTCAACTTCAATATGATGTCTAATAATTCAAAATAGAGTATCAAGAACAAAACTATTACACATGCTAATACCATATCAGAAAGCATTTTAATGCCGTTCAAGAGGGATGGATAAAACAGGTTCCTACATGATGATTATACAAGATCTATTTTTGCTGTCTATAAAAAATGCAACATCACTAACATGGTTTACAATATGAGACTGTTTTACATATTTTCATTTCCAGTTCCGGGATACTGTAATAATCTATGAGCATATCCAACAATGACCCATAAAATTAACGAGGAAGTATTCATTGGAAACAGAATACTAACTCTTAATCTGGCCTAATGGAAATGCTGAAAATGGAATCCTAATCTCAATAGTTCAATGATTTGAATGGAGTCCCACCATTTGAAATGATGAAATAACTACCAAAAGATGCAATGAAAAAAAACTTTATCTTTGTTGAAATTAGGACCAAATGCAGCAGGGAAACACCTGAGAAAATTCTCAATGCAAGACTTCTTTCATTGTGAGAGAAGCAAAGAAGACTTTACCTGAAGCTCCAAGCCAAGGATGATGTCGAGTGAGCTTGACTTAAAGCTTCTGAATATGCTATGTTTGTCACTTTCTCTTCTGAATATGCTATACTTATCAGTTTTTATCTTGGGATGAATTGTATTTCAAACTCTCAAGTACGGTAGTTGATTTTATTTCCCCATTCCTTTTTTTCTCAAAAATCTATGCTGATAAAATTCTTGAAAGGACAGGCGGTGAACTGCAACCATGCAGAGTTACAACTCAACCAAGAAATTTTAAGAGGAAAAAAAAAAAAACCCAGGGGTCAGGACCTAAATCAATATGTATGAAGTTAATAGTAATGCTAGACCTGGATTTACAGAAAGAAGTCTTGAACATATGTCGATACAGTCCGGATCTAATTGTGGACGAATGAGCTTAGAAAATGGAAGGCATGTAGATGAGTTGATATGCTGCAGCAGCTGAGATCAACAGAAATTTTAGGCAACATTAAAGCAAGTCAATGACTTTGTTAGGTCAAATCTCCTACCTGAACATTAGTCCTACCGCGGAAAGGTGGGTGACCATGAAGAAGCTCAAAAAGAATTGCACCAAGACTCCACATGTCAACCTATGGCTAAGCCCTAAATTTTAGTATGTTCTTATTTAAATGAAGAAACAAATACAAATTTGAAAAAGAGAGAATGCGAGAGACAGAGAGGAAAAAGAGTTCAGTAAAGAAGAAGAAAAGGTGCCATTACCTTCTCATCGTATCTTTGAAATTGTAGAACTTCTGGTGCCATATACAATGGGGTCCCACATACTGTCAGAGCATAATTGCCTGGATCTACACTTCTGCTTTTGACAAAAGAGTGGGGAAGCAATTAAAAAGGAAAATGAAGAAAGAAAAGTAATAAAAATTCCATTAAACCTTCCATAACAATTTGGGGAAAATTTTATGGATTTCCAAACACATTCTCCTCAATTTTTTCTGAACAAGTTCTGAACCTAAAATACTATCTGGTCTTACACCAACCCATTAGCTCCCTTAAAATGAAATATACCTTGAAAGACCAAAATCAGCTATCTTCAGCATGGCATCATCCTTGGAGCCCGAAAGTAGAATGTTCTACTCCAATGAAAGCACCATGGTTAACTGAATTAAAGGAATTACTGATCTGATAACTTTAAAATCATATGTCACATGCCAAACGTAGTTGCAGTTAACTGTGAGTTGCATTTCTTGATCAATTACAAAAACTTAATGCTGCAATTTTAAACAAGATACAGTAGTTCTAGTATTCTATGGAGTTGTGATTATTCCAAGATATCTATTCTCTTTTAACCTCAAAGTCTATGTGGCACCGAATTAAGGTCACTTATTATGAGGTTAACCTGACAAATTGCATACGTTTACATCATAACATCATGGGAATTAATAATACATTAGCTTAATTGTTCTTTACTTTGTCAGTAACCAGCCACAGGGTGCCACATTAGGGCAAAGAAGGAGGCTCTCACTACCTTGCAGTTGGTTAACCAGGCACACTGGGAGATAAAGGTTGCACCAAGAAAGAAATTGTATCATGTGATCACAAGATGGTAAAAGATGTTGCTTGCAAAACAGGGTGCATCCTAGAAAACTTCTATGTAAGGTTACAAATGCAAAATATAACAACCATGCCAAAGATATTGCTTTTCATACCTCTGGTTTCAGGTCTCTGTGAATGATATGGTGGGACTGTAAAACTTCCAAACCAGCTCCTGCAATAAGGAAACAAACGACACCACTCAAATATAATCTTAAATGAAGAAGCCTTGCCATCAGCCTATCACCTAGATCAAAAAAGAGTTGCTACCAAGTTGCTGCATGAATCTCCTGGCTAATTGCTCTTGAACTCTTCCATGATGCCGAATGTAAGAGGCTAGATTTCCTCCAGCACAGAACTCAAGGACCAGGAACAAACAACTTTCAGACTGAAAATCAAAGAAAACCAGCTGCTTCTTTTGTAGAGATTAGAGTAGCAAAACAGATAAGAAATAAGCAACAAATTCTAAACCATCAGCACTTGGTACTTGACTTTAACATTTAAGCTTTAGAGGACCGGAGAAAGTAGCAGCATGTTTCTTCAGTTTCATCTAAATGCAAATTATCATTAATATTCGAGACTTAAATGATTGAATATTGACTATTAAATTCCCCAATCCCCAGAAATTGCTACAAATGTGAAAGAACAAACGCAGGCATGAAATTAAACAACCAAATTTGCAAGTTAACACAGAGAAATTAAATCTGTTAATCCATCAAACTGTCCAATTCAAGAGATATATCAAATGGGTATTCCAGAAAACACCTGAAAATCATAACCAACCAACTGTTGCAATCCAAAAGAGAGAGAGAGAGAGAGAAAACCAAAGATACTAACAAACCTGTAAAACGAGGAGAAGGCGGATGATGTTGGGGTGATTGACAGAGGAGAGAAAATTAAGCTCGCAATCTAAACAGTTGGCGAGGTGTTTGTTGAGCCTGGGAAGGAAAACTTGCTTCACTGCCACTACTTCTCCACTCGATTGGCTCTCTGCTTTCCAAACAGTGGAAACAGAACTTTCTCCTAACTTTGATTTTAATACATAGTCTCCGATTGTGAAGGGTTCCGACAGACAGGGCATGGCTTCAGGTTCCATTAGGCATCTTACATGCTGCTACTTTACGACTCTTTCGCTTTAGTAGTTGCTAGACTCGTAGCGTCCATTCAGTGATGTTTTAATAATGCTTTTGTTTTTTTTTGGTCTTTTTAAGTACTTTATTATTATTTGATTATTCTTAATCTGTTCCTTACATCCTTATTTTTATTCATGAGCTATTATATGCATAAATTGTTAATTTTTTTATTATATAAATTAAATTTTAATTTTGCATAATTTTAATATCCAAAGTCTTATAATAAAATAATTTTTAACAATTTTTTAATTAATGAAAAATCATATCTTGATTTATAATTTTTTTCTTAAATGATATTTTAAAATTTTATTTTTCTCTCTCTTTTGACCTTTATTTTTTACAAGTTTTCTTGATGGATAAAAAGCATTAATATATAAGCAGAAGTAATTTTTCATTTATTCATATGTTCTAATAACGTATAAGTTATTAGTAAAATAATACTAATTTCAATTTGACCAAAAGAATTAACTTTCATTAATTATCAAATCATAAATATCATTTAATTAAAGCAAAATTTAAAGTTGGATAACAAAACATAAGTCATCTTATACAAATATATAAAAGTCAAAGCTTTTAGTAAAAATCGAAAAAATCCTATGTGGATGACTTAAAATGTTAATATGTGAATGGTTTTAAAAATCATCATATAACATCTAATAAATGTATTTTACTCTATTTAATACGTTTTTAATTTTAAAATAATTTAAAAAACGAAATTGATTATATTTATATTTTTATTATTAACATTAAATCACTCTCAATTCAATTCATATTAAAAATATTAAAATTTAAAATTTTTCTTAATTTGACAAATTAAATCAATTACTAAATTGATTATATTTATATTTTTATTAGTAACCTTAAATTACTCTCAATTCAATTCATATTAAAAGTATTAAAATTTTAAAATTTTCTTAATTTGACAAATTAAATCAATCAATATATAATTTATAAATTAATAAATACTACAATTATAATTATAAAATAATTGATTCTTCAATCAATTATTTCATACATTTATATTTGATTAAATATAGTATCCAATAATTGATGTATTTTATGTGTAAATATAGAAAGTAAATATATCAACTTAATTCTACATAATTAAATTAATGAAATAAAGTATTTTATTAATTTATATTTGATTGATAGATTTATATTTCATTAAATATGATTTCATTTGGTTATTTCATTAATTTATATTTGATTGATAGATTTATATTTCATTAAATATGATTTCATTTGGTAAAATATTAATGCACGTTTGATTTCATTTGATAAAATATTAATGCACTTGGATTTTATTTGATTTTATTTGTAATGTTTTATAATTTTAAAATCTAGATATTAATGTACATTGATTTAATTAAAATTTATTTTATTTTATTTCCATTATTAAATATAATAAATTTATTTTATTTTATTGTTTAAATTGAAGAATCTTTAAATGTTAATGTCAGAATAAAATATTACAATATCAATAAACTTGTCATTGTTAGACCATGATTCAATCATAATTTTTATTATTTCAATATTAACTTGCATAATTTAAAATTATCTTATTAATTAACTGACAACACATATTTTGTATGAACAACTCTAGGTTAAGCATAATACATATTTAACCACTTTTTACTAATTTTATTTTTTTTTATCACTACTCAAATCTATTTTAATTTTCTCTCTAATTTTTAATTTGCATTATTTATTGGTGTGTGCTACTCAAAGGCTATTCTCTTTTTAAATTTATATTTTATATTTCTTTAACTATGATATTAGCTTCATTTTTTAAATATTTTTTGTTGATGATTGATTTAACGATGATTAGGTATATATAGGGAAAATCTTTTACCAGTAGAGTCACTATTATAAAAGTTGATACCATTTTTTGTTGGTACTATATGTCATGAAGATGTACAAGAAACTATCTAAAATTGATGGAAAATTTCAATGTTATTCCTACAATGTTGATGTCCCTAATCCAACTCCAAGGTAATTAGTATTTATATTTTTTTATATTTGATACATAAAAAAATTATTATTCCATAATGATAATAAAAGTATTTTAAATTATTATATTATATTTATAATTATAGAATTTTACATTTTTTTATAGGTACAAGTTGAATATTAAGGCATATGATAATTCTGGAAGGACTATGTTTGTACAATTTAATATAGAAGCTAAGAATTTAATTAATAGAGATATTGACAATCTTCATGAAATATCTTATTAAGTTAAAAATTATTTTAATATTATTTAATATTCAAATTAATTGAATGATATATTAATACTTATGATTTAGGAAAATGGAGATTATAAAAATCAAGAAATACTTGAATATCTCAAAAGTAAAATTTGTGTACTCGAGACAAAGGTAACCAAGTATAATTTTGAGATAAGTAATATCAAACTTACAGTGAATAAAGTGTATGATTTTGATCTTAAGCTTGAATGTAAAAAAATTATTAGAAGAGGTATCTACAAATAGTCTAGATTTGTAATGATTATAATGATTATTTTTGTTATAAAGTTATATAGTCTAGATTATAACTCAACTGTTGTCAAATTATAAATTATTTTTTTATCTATCTCTGTACTTTCATCTATGAAATCTATTGGTTTATCAAGTAAAATGACACCTACTTCAAAGGTAGCAAAAAATATTCATCTTCACTTCAACAACTTATGGAAGAATCTCCTATGAAAAAAGTTTGTATGCGAAATTGAAATTTTTAATCTCTTGAAATAAAAAATATTATTGTCTTTTGTTTAGGGATTATTTGGATTTAATAAATTATAGTTTGAGTTTGCTTATAAATTGATGATAATTGTATAAGTATATTCAATATGTAATTAATTTATTTTATCATATCAAAATATATAAATTTAAGTAAAAATGATTATATAAGTTATGAGTTTTTCATAAACTTCATAACTTATATTATCATTTAAAAAATTTATATGCATAAAAGATTTATTAATATATGGATATATTTCCATGCATCGCACGGGTTTATGAAAAACTTAAAGTTGGATAACAAAACGTTAGCCATAATATCTAACATTTTCTCACTTAACTTACATGGAGTTATTCAACTTTATGATTTAATAACAAAATATAATGTGCACAATATAAGTTAAATCTTTTCTTTAATTGATTACATAATAAATCATCATAGAGTAAAAATTAATAAGAATCATAGTAGTTGTATGTTATTAGCTTGACATTGTTCCTTATATGTATCACATTAGTAGTTCTATATTCGATATGACATTTAATGAGTGATGCCCTAATGTTCTAATAATGTCTTCGTTAAAGACAAATCTTGTTCATATTCACATAATTTAATCATATACATATACTAACATAATAGAACATGATGCATTAATATGTCAAAAACAATACTTAAAAGAGAGCTCAAAGTATCAAATTCATAAAGAACATAAAATTTTACCATAATGTCAATAATAGTTTTCAATAATGCCCATTCTTTTGACATGTTCATTAAATGCCTTTGGCAACGAACCTTTAGTTAACGGATCCGCAATCATAAGATTGGTGCTAAAGTGTTTAATTGATACTCTTTATTTTTGGACTTTTTCTTTAATGGCAAAGCATTTCAATTCCATGAGTTTTGTACCTTTTGAATACTTGTTTTTAGAAAAGAAGACTGTTGTTACATCATCACAATAAATTTTCAGTGGCCTGACAATATTGTCAACAATTTCAAGTCCTAAAATAAAGTTTTCGTAGCCATAAACCATGAACAGCGACCTCAAAGCATGCCACAAACTTAGCTTTCATAGTGGATGCAACAATGACAAACTACTTTACACTTTTCCATGAGATCACTCTACCGACTAAAAAAAACAAATAGCTAAATGTAGATTTTTTTTGTATTTATACACCTAATAAAATCTAAATTTGCATATTTTATCACCTCAAGATGATCGAACCTTCTATAAGTGAGCATATGATCTTTTGTTCTTTACAAGTATCTTAATACTTTCTTTACAGCCCTCCAAAGATCTAAATCCTAGATTATTTTGATACCTGCCTAACATTCTGACACTAAAACTAATATCTATTCTAGTACAAGTTTGGGCATATATCAAGCTTCTAATAATATATGCATAAGAAATTTGTTCCATTTGTTTGTATTCCAATTCATTCTTAGGGCAATGCATAAGGCCCAATTTATCTCATTTTTGAATTGAAACAACACTTGTTTAGAACTTTTTCATTTTAAATCCCTCTAGAATTTTATTGATAAATGTTTTCTGAGACAATCCTAACAATCTTTGTGATATATCATAGAATATTTCAATTTCCATTACATAGGATGCCTCAATCATATCTTTCATTTCAAAATCTTAGAGAGAAATTTCTTGGTCTCACGTAATAAATCTTAGTTTTGCATAATCTTAATGCTTAAGTTATTAAAACAAAATGATTTTCACAATTTCTTAATTAATGAGAAATCATACCTTAACTATAATTTTGTTTTTTTTTTTTTTAATTTAGAAATGGTGTTTTATCGTTTTTTTTTCTCTCTCTTGTCCAATTTTCTTTTATGCACTTTCTAGATAGATAGAAAGTGTCAACATATAAGCAAAGAGAGGACCAATTTTTCATTCATTCTCTAATGGCATTTGTTTATACGTTCCATCAACGTATGAGTTATTAGTAAAACAACACTTTTTTCAATTTGATCAAGGGAAATACCTTTCATTAATTGTCAAACCATAAATATCGTTTTTTTAAAACAAAATTTAAAGTTGAATAAGGAAATGTTAGCCATAATATCTAACATAAATTTTTTATATTTGTAATTTTGATATTATAGCAGTTGATTCAAAGATTAATCAATTTTTTACATGCTTGCTATTCATAAACATTTAAATTAACATCTCACTAGGTGGGGAATTTTTATTGGTCTGAAGAAAAATTTTTTTATTTAATTGAGAAATTGTTTAAAGTTCACATTAAGTTTTGTCAGTGTGGCCATCACAAAAAAAATATTTCTTTTCTTGAAAGATGAACTTTAAAATAATTTTAATTGTGTAATGTATGAATCAGAGGAGTATTCAATGTGTCTAAGTTTCTTTTTAGTAAAGTTGAGCCCAACCCAACACATCCTCTTATTTATTATTCTATTATAAATAATATAGTTAGAGAAACGAATCCACAACCATATTAGTTTTTTAAATTCATTGGTTAAGGTATAATCTTAGCTAAAAGTTAAAAATGTTTTTTAACTATAATTCAAAAATTATTTAAATTTTTATTATTTTATTTCTATTAATTAAATTTTTAATTTTTAATTTTTAATTTAATTAAATTTTTAAATGGATGAAATCTAATTACGTAATAAAATTTAATTAAATAATCTTCGAATTACAGTCAATTAAATTCATAGAAGGATTTTAAAAAGAGAAACAGAAATATAAATCAATAAAAAGAAGAAAATTTTATTTTATTTAATTTTTACATATATTAATTATATCACATGTAAACTTTTCTCTATTTTATTGATGTCACATAAAATTTTAGCTTAAGTGGTAAAAAAATAATAATGTTAACTTTTTCATACAAATGGAAGTTTAATTAGATGCAATTACATGTTAGAGGATTGATTGATTGCAATAAAAAAGAAAAGAGTTTAGATTTTTTTTTAATTATAGTTCAAGGGCTTTTTATAGTTTTTATCCTTTAATTTTTGATAAATGGAAGAAAAAATTATTTTTAAATTTAATTTTTAGTTTCTTAAATATTATTCTTAAAAAATTATAAAAATTATAAAATAATATTGTAAACACTTAATTTTGTCCAAATAGATTCAACTTTTGTTTGATTTTTATGTTCAATTCAAATAATTTAATATGAAATAATTTGAGCACAATAATTTAATTAATATATTTTGAATTTACCTTAGCTTAATTGCTTTTGAATTATTTTATATGAATCAAATTCTAGTTCAATTTAAAGTTTGAATCCTAAAGTCTAATTCAATTCAATATTGGATCAAAATTCAATCACTTAGGCTTGAAGGCACAATAGAAACCCAAATCAATTTTTCATGCCTTAAGCTCCAATTTTTGGCCCAAATTAATTTTCAAATCTTAATTTTTTTTTATTTATTTGAAATCAATTAAATTAATTAAAAATGACAAAATGACAAAAAGGTGCAAGAAAACAAAAACAAAAAACAAAAAACATGAAAAAGTGGCCGGCAACCATTGTACCATGGGGAGCAAGCTGCCATAACAAGCCAAAATTTCTTAAAAAGGTAGCAAGCTACATTATCCTACAAATCAGACCTACAACTAGCTTGCAAGTCACAACAAAAAATTCACTTATAAAAGGGGAGCACTCAACCATCACATGGAGGGAACAACAAAATTTTTTCTAAGTTCCAAGATCCCTTCCCTCTCTTGGAACCTTTCTTTGATGCTCAACACCATCCCAGTTCACCATACACCCAACAAAAGAAAAAAAAAAAAACCCTTGCCCAAGCCTAGTCCGAACCCTTACTATAGCATCCACTATCACTAGAACGAACATCAGCTCAAGCACTAGCCTTCACCAACCCTAGAACTGACCTTTTTTTGAATCCTTAAGTCTAATTCAGTTCAATTTCGGATCAAAATTCAATCACTTAGGCTTGAAGGCCTAATAGAAACCCAAATCAATTTTTTAGGTATTAAGCTCTAATTTTTGACCCAAATTAATTTTCAAATCTCAAATTTATTTTTATTTATTTGAAATTAATTAAATTAATTAAAAATGACAAAAAAGTGTAAGAAAATAAAAAATAAAATAAAAACATGAAGAAGTGGCCGACAACCATTGTACACTGGGGAGCAAGCTACCATAACAAGCCAAAAATTCTCAAAAAGGTAACAAGCTTCACCATTTTGCAAATCAGACCTATAACCAACTTGTAAGTCATAGTAAAAAATTCACTGATAAAAAGATGAGCACTTGACCATCACACAGAAGGAACAACAAAATTTTTTTCAAATCCAGGATCATTTCCTTCTCTTGGAACCTTTCACTAGAGCTCAACACCATCCCAGTTCACCATACACCTAACAAAAGAAAAAAAAAAAACCCTTGTTTGAGCCCAGTCTAAACCCCTACTGTAGCACCCACTATCACCGGAACAAACATCAATTCAAGTACTAGCCTTCACCACCCCTAAAACTGACCCTTGTACATCTCAAACCTTATTCAACGAAACCATCTAGCAAGACAACCCTCAAGCACCAACACCCATATAATAACCTCCAGGCACCAACACCTAGGCACTGACACTTACTCTGCCTCACCAATAGAAGACCCCATTCGACCACTATTAAAGCCCTAACATAATCCTTCAACACCATCCTAGAAACGAGCACCAACACTAACCCCAGCATGGTTTCTCTTTCCCAAAATAGTCTTGCCATCCCAACCCAACCTCGATCCTTCACAAAAGCTGCAACACCTACCCCAGGATAGCCATACACCCAGCCCTTTCATCCATCTCCATTACTAGCCCAATGCCACTCCTAGCATCCCCAAACTCCCTTAAACTCAAACACCAGTCCTTGCCCAATAGCCCCAGTACCTACCTGTGCCACACTGTGATCACCATTCGACAATGTGAGCCATAACCCAACACCAAATCTCCTACAGAAACAAAAACCAAAAAAACACAAAAGCTAAACTAACCACAAAATTCGGTTATAGCCGAACCTAAAAAAAAAAAATCCTAACAATCTATTAACAATAAAGAAAATTGAGTCATAATTTTACTAGAGCAACAAGTAGTGGCATTGTAAAAGTATATAAGAAAAAAAAGAGGAAAAAAAATCAAATATATAAAAAAAAAATTTTGAAAGTTAGATTTGTTAATATGGGGAAGGTTTCAAGCCAAGACCTTTGGTGAGTAGGAAGTTTAAGACTAGAAAAACAATATAGCATGGGGCAAAGGAGGTAGAATCGATGAAATGGGGTATTTTTTATTTTGAAGTCAAGATTCTAACTTCAGATCTAGGAGGATTTAAGGAGATTTATAGATAACAAAGGCTAAAAATGAGAAAATGACGAGAAGAGAGAAGGTTCGTGGTGAAATTTGAGAACCAGTAGACACCGGTCAGTGGTAGCCAACAATGGAGTGGGCAACGGCGCAGGAACAAAGCTATCAAAAACTAGGTTAAGGGAGAGGTTGTTGTTTTTTTTTTGAAAAAAATGAAGATTTAGTTTTTTTTTTTTAAGAAAAAGTTAGAAATGTTAAATATATATATATTTGGCTTTTATACAAAAAAAAAAAAAGAACTAGACAAGTCAAGCCCAACCCATCTATTGACCTGGCCCAAAGACAAACCCTCACACTCCAACATTTCTAATTCGATCTGTGACCCAGAAGAGGCCCAATCCACATAGGCTCATTTTGGGCTATAAATCTGGACTCCATTGCTTAAATACTTTTAGGCTTCAGCATCAAAGTTTTGTATGCATAATTTTTATACTTTTTGGGCTTTTTCTTAAAATATTTACATTACTCATATCCATAATATTTTTATAAAATATGCATGCTTAAAAATAATTAATAATGCTTATGAAAACACATATTCTTAAAATTTTATTATTAGTGTTTAATTTTATCGTTGAGTGAAAATTTCTTTTGTTAATATAAAAAATAATAATAATAACAAAATAATAAAAATAAAAATAAAAATAAAAATATTTACGATGATGGAACACCAGGAAGTTCGAATAGTGATTCCTGATAAATCTCTAAGTAAGAAAAGACTTCTAAAAGCATAGCCAAAGTATTGGAATAATTAGAAACTTTTGTTAATACAAAAATTTTTATTTTTCTTTATTTTTTATTTTTTAAAAGAAATAAAAACATAAAATGTTTATAAGAATATGCATTTATTAGGAAATAAATTTATTTATAGATAATTATATTATTACATAACTTTTAAATATTAATAATTATTAAAAAAAAGTAAAAAGTAAACACAAGCTCTAAGGATGAGATCCTAAAGAAGTTTGAGTAGTGATTCTTTAAAAAATTTTCATAAAAAAATTATTTAAAATACCGCTAATGTACTGAAACATTTAGTATAATTTTTTATAATGATTTCTCATTTTTTTAATAAATAAAATAAGAAATATTTTTTTTTTTATAAATCATAGGTATCATACTTTATTAGATGCATTATAAATATAAATATTGAAAATAAGTATAACCCATTGATGATGAAATTTTTGAGAATTTCGAGTAGCGATTCTTAAAAAATCCTTGGGTGAGAAAATTCCTTTTAATATTGTCAAAGTATTGAAATATTTTCAAAAATTTTTCAATAAACAAGGTTATTATTTATTTTTTTCCAACCAAGATAAAAAAATTAAAAATAAAAATATGATTTTTTCCTATAATAAAAATTTTTCAAAAAATTAATTTTAAATACTAAAATTGAGATCTTTTTTGTCAAAAGTGAAAGGTAACACATAATTAATTGGTAGTATTTTTAATAGGCACTGTAGGGACGCTAATCCTTCTTCACACGTAATCAACTCCCAAACCCAAACTTTTTCGCAAACCAAAAAATTATCTTTTTTAAAAAATTTTAATTAATTTTAAAATTTTATTAAAAATGTAAGTTTTAATAGATGGTTAATCACTCCTAACCAAAAAAGATTGGTAATGACTTTTTTTTTTTTTGTTTTCAAATTCATCTAGCAAACCTATCAAAACCGTTATAATAGTTCGTTGATTCCACTAGGAATATCATTTTTTAGAGAGTCAAGCTAAGAATTAATTATGTGTTATCCTTAATTTTGATTTAATGGTTTTAATTAGTAGTTAACTTTAATTTTTTTATTTTGATTTTGATTTTGATTTTTTTAAATAACAATAGTAACAAAAAATTTACATGGATTTCATTTGAATTTGTTCATTATCTATTTTATATATTATTCTCAATAAATTGTGAGGCATGTAAGATATAGATTGTGATGTTATTTTCTCTTATATAAAGGATGACACATTTCATATAATGCTAGAGCTCTATACTTGGGCTCTATCCTTTTTAGAAGAAAGTAAAGTACTTATGCTCTCACAAGGTAATAACCTCTGTAATTGCAAGTGAAATACTCCTACTCAAATTGAGCCTTTTTCGTTTATAGCCTATAATGGGTGAGGATTAAGATACCTTACTAGTCCTATGTAGATGTCAGTAAGGAATAATTTGAGAACCTTTTAGATGTATAAATCCTTACTCACCATGTAGTGAGCCTTAAGGGACAAGCTCTAGGTAGAGTCATGCCAACCCTTATTGTAGAAATTACCCAAATTAGAGTTTAAGAGAAACATTCCAATACAATTTATATTTAGATGTATGAATAGTGTAAATAAGACTAAAATAATGTAAAATAAAGAGGAGAAAAAAGGAGAAATACAAGACAATATGTTTTTAATAAATTGACATATAGTTTGATTTAACTAGTGCTTATTTAAAATTTGCATCTTCTAAAAATATTTTCTAAAAGAAAAAAAAAGGATTTTTTTTAGAATTTTCTAATAAACGAAAATACCAAAATAAAATTTTCAAAAAAAGAGGGTTTTTTATTATTTCTTTTTTTTCTTCAGTATTGGTAATCTTATGTGCTTGTTTTTCTATAGGAAATATTTTCTTGAATTATTACTATTATTATTATTTTTCTTGTAAAAAAATAAAAAAAAATTTCTAAAAAAATAAAAGAAGTAAATAGAAAAAGATTTTCTTAATTTTTTTGTTAGACAAATAAAAAGCAAAAACATGAAAAAAAGAGAGATTTTATCCCTTTTGCTCTAACCAAAATTTTCTTTTAAATTTAGAATCAAGTTTTTATGTGTTCCTTTTGTTTTATATTCCCAGATTTAAAAATAGAAATAAAAAGAGAAGTTTTAAAACTGATCAAACTATTTGGTGGGCCTTGCAAAAATGTCTTGGCAACGAAACTTGAAATAAAAAGACACAACCAATAAATTTTCTCGGGGCATATTATTTTATTGGTTTAGTGTTTATTCAAGATTTGCGTTTGTAGGAATTTGCAAAAAAAAAAGAGTTGTGATTTTGAATTTTATTTTTTGTAGTTCATTTAATCCTTTTTATGGTTATTTCCATCATGTTTCGCACCTAAAAATAAAAAAAGTAGTACATGCACTTCATCTCATACCCAAATATTAGTGTCAAGTTCATTGGATTTGCATTGTACATGCATTATATCACATGCGTAAAATATGTTAGTTCATCCCATATAAGTATGTTTCATCAATCATATATATGCCTTTCGTTACTCATGTAGTATGCCATTGTAATTTATACATGTAGATTCATGAATGATATGATTCTATATAAAATGTGCATTATACAAATAGCATTTCATGCAAGCACACCATCTCACGTAAAATAGGACATTGTATTCCATGCATAGACATTTACATGATTTCTATTGCGCATATAATGCATTTCGTATAAATGTGTTTCGTCACTCATATACTAGGTCATTACATTAAGCGCATACACTTAAAAAATAATATGATTCCCATTGTACTCATATTATATATACATTTCATTTCATATAAATATGTCCTGTTACTTGATGAACATATGTGAAAAAAATATAATTCTCATCAAACTTTAATGGTGCATGCATTGCATTTCAGTTAGGTATGTCTTTATCTTTTTTGTATATACATTCGCAAATTCATCATGAAAACATCATGCCATTCATGTATTCTCATAACATCACATCATTCAATGAATAAAAAGTGCTCCTTATGGGTGAAAAAAAAAGGGGTCCTAAAGCTCTTCCAAGAAAAATCATGTGGAAGAAAGTTTGATGAAGGCCAGTTTTTTTTTCAAATTACCTTTTTTTCATATGAGTTTGGTAAGAGCATCAAAAGGTTGAATATAGGAGAGGATTGAGCATCTTGAAATGAAAAAGCCCAAGATGAAAGATAACATTGTGGACATGAAAAACATGGTTGATGATCACATACAATCTTTGGCCTTTCTAGCTTTGTACCAATTTTTGAAAGTAAATCATTGTTTCTTAAAAAAAAATGGCTTTTAATTTTTTGTATTTTTTTAAATGATAACATATTGATTGATTAGATTTTATTTGTAAATATTTTTTTAAAATTTTGTGTGATATAAATTAAAAAAAAATTGATTTGCAATTGTCTGAAAATAAAGTCTCATATAAGCAATTTTCAATATTATCATAATTTTTTGGAAAAAAATAAGCCTTTTCAAAAGGAAATATACGTTTTTTAAATGGTGAGAATCTTAAAGTAATTGGTGATTACTATTAAAAATTAAACTCATCTAATACCTTTACACTTTTCCTTGATTGCCCCTATGTTTCAATCCTTTTAAATAATTTCACTCACCAGTCATTATCCTTTAATGGGCATGAACTTTAACTTGCGCACCTTGTCATCATTTGATATATTAAGATAATAATATTTTCTTAGGCAATGAACAAAATAAGCTAATTTTGAAAATTCATTTTAAAATTTGAAAACCAGGCAAGATATTCTTTCAAATTTTTAATTGGTAATTTAATGTGTGTCAAAAATTTACCAATATGATTGAACCATCCAAACTTTTTCGATAACCATAGACATAAAAAATACCTAAACTTTCTCTTTTAAGTAACATTTCTTTCACGTCTTAAGCCATATTTGCTAAGAAAAGCAAAATTTTTTTACCTAAAACAATTTGTTTCATGCCTTAACACCTTTACCCTTCATTTTACCAAAAAATGTCAAACAATTTGGAACTAAAAGGAGTTTCTTTTGAACTATGCGAAAAAAGTTGAAACTTTCCATATAAATTGATTTTCATTGTCATAGGAACCTTGAGTGAAAAACAAGAAGAGGCATTGGTTATGTAAAAATGATTGATGGTTATAACATAAAAATAAAGAAAAAAACAAAAACAAAAAGAAACTTTTCATCTCATTTTTTAAATAATTTGCTCTTCTAACTACGTGATCGTTTTTGAAATAATGAACGACCGTGTTTCTCTATCCTTCATATATAAAAAAATTATCTACTTACTACCCATTTGAGCCTATTAAATTTTTCATTCCAAAATAAACCTCAGCCAATAATCATCTTTTACATTGAGGGGCAAAATAAGAATATCCTTAAGAACCTAACTTCAATAAAAGTGTTTGCTATTAAAAGCATCTAATATGCACTTCAGATATGGAAATCTGGGGTAAAAAGTGAATAAAACTTTAGTTAGAATCCCAAGTAAAAAAAAGAAGATAGAATTCTAGAATGTAAAATGTTGAAGTCAAATGTTTTCAAAAAAAAAAAAAAAGCAAAGAAAGAAATATATGCATTTTAGATATGAAAGTTTGGGACAAAAAGTGAATAAAGTTTCAGTTAGAATTCTAAGTAAAAAAAAGAAGATAAAATTCAAGAATGTGGAATGTTGAAGTCAAATGTTTCCCCAAAAAACAAAAGAAAGTAAAAAAAGGAAGACTTGCACCTCGGAGATGAAAATTTTAGGCAAAAAGTGAATCCCAAGTAAAAAAAAAAGATAGAATTCAAGAAAATAGAATGTTAAAGTTAAAGTCAAATGTTTAAAAAAAAGAGTAAAGAAAAAAAGACATGTACCTTAGAGATGAAAATCCAAGGCAAAAAGTCAAAAAAAAAAAAAAAGATAGAATTCAAAAAGGTAGAATGCTATAATTGAAGTCAAATGTTTCAAAAAAAAGAAGAGCAAAGAAAAAAAGACATGTACCTTGGAAACAAGACACCCTATTCTATCTGAATCTTTTTTATATTAATGGGTCTCGAATTGTATTAATGAGTATTAAAAGCTTTTTTTTTCATCCAAATTTAAAGGCCTAAAAGTTTTTTTTTATTTGGTAAAAATAATAACATAAATTGTGATTTTTTAAAAAGATTTTAATTTTATTTAGATCTAAAATTTAAAGATTGAGTTTGATTTTGGTAATTTTTTAGAATCAATTTTTTACAAGGAAATTTTTTTTTTTTGATAACATCTTGATAGATTCAGTTGACAATATAATTTTTCTAATTGTAAAAAGTTCAATTCTCAGTTAGAAATTACCAACAATCAAATAATCAAAAAGTAAAAGATGAAGTAACAAAAGGTTATGAAATTTGAGGAAAAAGTTCTTAGTCAAAAGAAGAAAAAGAATCACCAAGCAAAAAGAGAGAGAGAGAGAGAGAGAGAGAGAGAGAGAGAGAGAGAGAGCCATGTACATAATATTAAAGTAAACAAAGTCAAGCAAGAAAAAAAATTTTCCACTAGGCTTTATTGTAGGTTGTCCAAGAGTATTGGTAAAGTATACTTTCTTTTATGGTGTTATATTATTTTTTGTTTAATATGGTTTGGGGTAATATTTGTGATAACAATTTTTTTATGAGATAATTTTGTTTTGCTAGTTTATTTTACTTATTTGTTTATTTCTATATTTATTTATACATTATATATTTTTTATTTAGTTTTTTTTGCTTATTAATTTATTTAATTAATGTAAATAAACATTGAATTATATTTTTTTAGAAAAGTATAAATATATTATTTAATGATTAGAAACTTGTAAATATGCTTGTATCATTCTTTGTAATTAATATTTTGTAAATAAATAAAAAAGAGATAAAAACTATCTTTGATTAACGCTTAAACAAGATAACAAGTGATTAATTTGGTATCAATTTTTGGCGTAATGGGATGTTAAAATCTTCCTTGCATGTAACCGACTTCTAAAATTAGTTTTGTTGATGTAGACTAGAACTTATTCTTTTTAAGAACCCTTAGTTTACAATTAGGATAACTTTAAAAAGAATAGATTCACATAGGTGATCAATCAAACCTAAATAATATATATATATATATATTGGTGGTGACTCCAAATTTTTGTCTAATGAGTAAGTTCTCATACTTGAATGTTATGATAGTTTGGTGACTTCGTTGGGGATCCTAAAAAGTCAAGCCATTAATTAGTTATGTGTTATCTTAAGCCTTGCTTTGATGGTTTTATTTTGTAATTCTTTATAATTTTTCATGTGCACTAACCTTTTTGTTTATTTTGCAGCTTATGATTTTTTATGTGTACTAATTTATTTATTTATTTTGTAGATTTTAATTTTTCATATGTATAAACTTATTTGATTATTTGGATTGGCATGTCCCTTTATAGACACTATACATGTATCTATGCATAAGCTTTAGACTCAAGTTTTGTCCTTTATTGAAGGGAGTAAGTACTTACTCTATCGTGAGATGATAACCTCCATGTGAGCTAACAGAAACTCCCACTCAAATTGAACATTTTCTATTTGAGCTTATAATGATGAGTGAGAATTGGAGTGCCTTACTAGTCTACAATAAATGATGATATAAGAAACAATTTATGAGCCTTTAGATTGTCAAGTCTTTAAACCCAGTATGTGTAAAAACTCTAAGGATCCAAACCTAAGTTAGAATCTTACCATTTTCCTTTGTATAGAAACCCTAAAATAGGACACATGAAGGGACATGTTTTACCATTCACCTTATATTTGTTTATATTATGTTTTGTCAAGATAATTTTGAACTTGTATAAAAATAAAAATGTTTTTATAATTGTTTTATATTTTTAAAAAAACAAAAAAATGAAAGAAAATATGTGAGATTTTGAAATATATTATCTTGTTGTTGTACAATCTAGGATCATATCCATTACATACATGCATTTGTACATATATTTTTGTTGTTTATTCATTAATGCAATATTTCATTTCACCTTTTCATATATAAAAAAATGTGAATGCCTAATTGTAAATAAGAGAGTAAATTTTTTTTTTTTACTTTTCAATTTTGTACATAGTTGTGAATATGAATTTGCATATATGTATTTGCATAATACATTTTTATCAATGTAAATATTTTTGTATGTATATTATTTCATTTGTTTGGAAAAATTTTTGCCTTTTCAGTTTTGTACATAGTTGTGAATATAAATTCTTGTTGTTACTATGCATTATATACATGTATTTGCATATACATTTTTAGCCATGTAAATATTTTTGTATGTACATTATTTCATTTGTTTGGAAAAATTTTTGCTTTTTCAGTTTTATTCTGAGTTTGAATATGAATTCTTATTTTTACTATACATTACATACATGTATTTACATATACATCATATCCATGTAAATATCTTTATATGTACATTATTTCATTTGTTTGGAGTATCTTTACCTTTTTTAGTTTTGTACATAGTTTTCAATATGAAATTTTGTTTCACTATGTGTTGTATTCATATATTTGCATATACATTTTTATCCAAGTAAACATTTTTGTATGTATATTATTTCATTTGTATGGGTAATCTTTTATATATATATAGTTTTGGTACACAAGTTTTGAATATGAATTCTTGCTTTTCATTATGTTTTGAATATAGATATTTGTATATATTTTCTTCATCCATTTGAATTTAAGATTGTTTGACAATAAAAGGCCACATGATTTTTTTTCACGATTTGAAAAATATTTTTTGTAAAGAAATTTTATGGAAATAATCTTAAGATAATTGGTGATTATTGTCAAGAATGATCATACCTAGTTGTTTCACTTACCATTTCATACCCCAATTTAGTTAAGGATCACACCATTCAAATCCTTGACTTCTCAATTCCTACAATCATGATTTTCACTTGATAAAAAAGAATTTCTAAGTTAATGATCTCCATTAAGGCTATGAATAATGAAATTTGCAAATATCTTTTTTGAAAAATTCTTTGTAAGCCAATACATGAGGCACTCTATTACATATTCTAGATTTTGGTAATTTAATAAATGTCAAGACTATTCTAAACACGTCACTACCCAAGCTTCTTCACAAAGTTCAAACTTTTCAATTTTTTCCCTTGAGCCATAATTACTAAAAAGGTCATATCCCCTCAATACCCTTGTTCTACATCTTGATTTATGCTACATTAATTTTTCCTTTCATTCACTACCTAAAAAAGTTTTTTTACCCACATCTTAGGGTAAATGTATCAAAAAGCCAAATTATCCAATTCTTCCAATATCTTTTGATTTGGATGGCAATCATTAGAGATTATATGAATATTAGGTGTAGGTTGTGAAAATGAAAATTATTACATTGAGACTTCATTAGATGTAGTAAGATGATACATTTTGAGCTTAAGTTGTAAAAAAAAATAAAAAAAAAATTAAAAAAAAAATTGATTGTAACATCATGCATATGAGGTATTCAAATGATTTTAAAATTAAAAAGAAAAAAAAAACTTTTTCCAAGAATTGGTTTTCAATAAAAGTATCCATATTTGATATGATAAATGACCATCTTTCATATTCTATTTTCAAAAAGAAAATATCTATTTGCTACCCCTTTTGAGTCTATTGAATTCTTTTTGAAGAAACACCAAACAAAGATCACCTTTCACATTAAAAGACAAATATGAGAAATAATTTAATTATAAAGCATTACATCCAAAGTTAAGGACAAGGAAAGAATGCCTATAATCGAAAGGGAAGTTCCAAGATTTTTGGCTTAATTTGTTAGAAATGGAAACATGAAAGAAAAAAGAAAAGAAAAAGAGAAAAAAGGAAAAAAAATGAAATGAAATGAAATGAAAGAAATGAAAAAAGAAATATGAAAAAATATGGAAAGGACAATGTCTTTGAGAAAAGAAATGATCATTGGTTTGATTACCTTTAAATACATTTTTGGACCTATTTATTCTTTCTTTCAAAACTACAAACCTTGGCCTATATTATGTCTTTTGAAAAGCTCATTTTGATCAAGTGTGGATATCTAAATTAAATAACTTTTTTTTAGGAAATTACCATCACTTTTTGATTTTAGATGAATTTTAAGTTTTCAAATGCATGATTAGAATGGTAAAAAAAAAAAGAAAAAAAAAATTGAATAAAGCTCTAAAGTAAAAACCCGAAAGAGCAGTCTGGAGCAAGATTGAAAATTTAAACACAACTCAGGCAATTTCATTAGAAGAAGGTATTTTGAATGAACAATGAAAACCCTTAACAAATCTAATAAGATGAACCTTGATCTAAAAATTTGTTTTAAAATTTGAGCCTTTTTTTCTTTCCCAGAAATTTTGAGCCTATCATAATCAGTCTCAACATTTGTTAAAATACCATACTAAGAAATTAAGAGAGTGCAAAAAATGGATTATGCTTTTAAAAAATAACTTTTCATTTGTAAGCCTAGATGAAGAAATATTTATTTACTTTTCCCATTTAGTGGCAAAATCTTTTTTGATAATTAAAATCTTGATGTGTCAAACCATTTTGCCCTTTTGGAAAGACCAAGTTGGGATTTACCTCTATCATTCTATGTAGTAATCTCCAATTTTTAAAAGATTCGATCACATATTTTCAAAATAGTTATGTGAGGCAATTTCTTTTGTTGTCATATTAGGGCATTTGTGGTAAAGATATTTATATTTGAATTGACATGAATTTGTGGGGATAAGAAATATGTAATTATCAAGAAAAAAAAAGTGACTTTTTTGAGACAATGAGAATGTCTAAGCTTAAGGATTGGAGAAAATCCATGGCTAAGAGGAATGGTTTTGAAAAATGAAATCTTCAAGTTAAAAGAAATTGGAGAAAAGCTTAAGGACCATTTACTACAAGTAGAGATACATGACATTAAATTTTGCATTTCATGCATTGCATTCATTACATCCATAAAGAACATTACATACATCATCATTCATTGCATTCGTTGTGCATGATTGAAAACTAAGAAAAATCAAAATTTGAATTTTAAAACTGAATTTGCGAATTTTGAAAAATATGTTCATTCATTGCATACATTCATTGCATATGTTTAGAAAGTAAGAAAAAGAAAATTGATGTTAAATGAATTTGAAAAGAGACATTAGAAGATGATCAATAATAATCCAGTTGAGATGAAAGAAATTGCTTTAAGTAAGAATTTTTTAAAGTTTCAATGCCTTCATTAAAAATGAGCTTTTTAAAAAATGAGAGTGATCTATAAAATCTTAGGGCATGATCTTAAAAATCCCAACTTTGATTTTTCAAAAACTTCAAACCCCTAATGGGGGAGCACTTCAAATTTTCAAAAGTTTCAAAACCCTAATAAGGGAGCACTTTAAATTTTCAAATTTTTTCAAAGCCTTAAATAGGGGTAGATTTATTTTTCAAAAGTTTCGAAACCCTAGTGAATGAGCATTTTATTTTTCAAAAAGTTTCAAAGCCTCCGATGAGTTAGCATTTAATTTTCCAAAGTTTCAAAGCCCTGGTGGGGGAGCATTTATTTTTCAAAAGTTTTAAAACCTTTAGTGGAAAGACCATTTTATTTTTCAAAAGTTTCAAAGGCTCTGGTGGGGGGAGAGCATTTTATTTTCAAAGTTTCAAAGACTCTAGTGAGGGGAGCATTTTACATTATCAAAGTTTCAAAACCTCTGGTAAAAAGAGCCTTTTAGATTTTTTTCATCAAGGTGCGTAGGTCTAGAACCTTATACAAAAGGTGTTTCCTTTCAAATGACAACTACCTCTTTCTGCTACGAAGGCGTTGCACAAAAGCAAATTGCTCCCTTGCCTGATCAACTACCAGTTGCTTCGTAAGTAGACTTGTGTAGGTTAAGGGGGATTGTCCTTTAATTCTTACCAACGTTTGATGTGGAATCAACATGTTGCTAGCTTCAACTTGGTTGAATAAGAATCATTAATTCTCTATGTTGTCCATTTCTTATTCATTCAGGGCGCTCGACCTAAAAGTTTCAAAGTCTCTGTTGAGGAAGAACCTTTTTTTTATTTTTCTTATCTCAAACAAAATGGATGTCTTCTGTCTTTGTATAATTCATATTTCATAAAAAATGTGCAAAAAGAGATAGCTATAAACACCTAATTTTGTTTAAGGTCTTTTTGATATTATTGGGTTTTGAATTGTATTATTGGGTTTTAAAAACTAGGGTCTTGAATTGTATTATTGGGTTTTAAAAACTATTTTTTTTAAATCCAAATTTAAATCTCAAAAGTATTTTTTATTTTGTTAAAATAATAACATAAATTATGATTTTATTTAGATTTAAAATTAAAGATTGAGTTTGATTTTTGTATTTCTTGGGAATCAAGTTTTTAGAAGAAGGAAAAGAAATTTTGGCAAGATTTTGATATATTCAGTTGGCATTAAAATTTTTCAAATTAAAAAGGGATTCTTCAATCCCAATATAAAGAGCCCATTGATTATTCAAAAATGACCAACAATCAAAGAATCAAGAAGTGAAAGAAAAAGCAACATAAGGTTTTGAAATTTAAGGAAGAAATTCTTAGTCAAAGGGAGAAGAAGAATCACCAAAAAAAAAAAAAAAAGAGCCATATACATAATATTAAAGTAAACAGAATCAAGCAAAAATTTGCTTGGCAATAGGATTTATTTCAGGTTGGTCCAAGAGCATCAGTTAAGTACACTTTCTTTTATGGTGTTATATTTATTTGGTGTTTAATGTAGTTTGGGGTAATATTTGTGATAATAATTTTTTTATGAGATAATTTTGTTTTGCTAGTTTTTTTACTTATTTGTTTATTCATATTTATTTTCTATTTATGTTTCTTTTAGGCTTATTAATTTATTTAATTGATGTAAATAAAAATTGAATTATATTTTTTAGAAAAGTATAAATATATTATTTTATGATTAGAAACTTGTAAATATACTTGTATCATTTTTTGTAATTAATATTTTGTAAATAAATAAAAAGAAATAAAAACCATTTTTTATTAAGGCTTAAACAAGATAACATGTGATTAATTTGGTATTAATTTTGGGCATAATGGGGTGCTAAAACTTTCTTTGCACATAACCAGTTCCTAAATTTAGTTCTACTGATGTAGGCAAAACTTTATTCTTTTTAAAGCCACTTAGTTTACACTTAAGGGCATTTGTTCACAAAATCTTGGATTTCAAGAAGGAAAGTGATTTTCAAGAACATGTGAATTCCTAGCAAGAGGTGATTCTATATGGTATGGGATTATTAGATTCCTTTGTTTAGTTGGGAGGAAAATCACATTACTTAATAAAGTTTTTTTATAATAATATCCTTCAAACTATGTGAAATACATAGTTTTTGTTAAATATAATAGTAGTGTTTGACCTACAATATTTGAATTCAAATATAGTATTTTATATTAAACAAAATAAATAAAATAAAATAAAATGATATAAATTATCAAATAAATATTATGTTGTTTCGGAAAATAGAAACACTATAATTGATATAGAAAAGTTTAAAACAATTCCTACATCATTTCTAAATAGAGAAATATTGTAATTAATATAAAAAAATTAAATCAAATACTACATCATTTCTGAATATAGAAACATCGTAATCTACATCAATATTGTCAAGATCTAAGTGAGATCTAAACAAACAAAATAGGAAGATATTTGATTCAAACAAATAATGCAGAATGGAGCATTTGTAATAGATAGTAAATTGATCATTTACTGATAAATAGAAGATAAAATGAACAGAACGAAGATGAAATCACGAAGGTTGAAGCTGATTTGGTTAAAAAAGAAAAGGCTTTGATTAGAGCTCAACAATGTTGTCTGAAAAAGATAAAGTAGTCTTCGTTATTAAAAAGAGTTATTTGACTTTTTGAAAGTGGTCTTTATTGTCTGAAAAGGGTTTTTATTAACAATTATCACGTTTTTTATGTCAAAAATGCGATCTTGAAAACAAAAATGTCATGGTTCCTAGTTTGTTAATGGTAAATGGTTTGTTTTTTTTTTTTATAAGCACCTACGACGTTTTGTTCATGAAAAAGATCATAGTTGAATGTAACTATGACTTTTTGTTCATGGAAAGTGATGTGGTTGCTTGTTTTGTTCATGATAAAAAAAATTAATCAACAATTAGGGTGTTTAGTTCCCTACAAATGTTGTATTTGACATTGAAAAAAAAATAATACTTAAATATAAAGTTAAGTTTCCAATAAATGCAGTATTTAAGCTATTTATTTTTTAATATAACGTGTCTAAATAAAAAATTGTTATTGTGTTTCATTCCATGTATTGGTTTTCAAAAAGGTAAAATAGAATGATATAATTTTTTATTCAAAATAAATATGTTAAAATAATAAATTTTTACCCGAAATTTTAAAAAATTGTAGGAGGTAGATTTTTTATTTTAGAACTTTTGAATATTATTAAGAATCTAAGATTAACTCCACGAATCATATACCTATGAATCAAACATGAGAATTACATTCCCACAAGCAAGATTTTGGAAAAAATCTCAGTTCTCTTAAATCAAATGCTCCCTTAGAATAATATTAAAAAAAATAATTTCACATAAATGATTAATCACATCTAAATAAAAAAAATAATTGGTGAAGACTTCAATTTTTGTGTCTATGACAGATTACATTACATTAATTCAATACAAAAAGAGTTGTCTAATTTCTTTTTCTCATTATTATCTAGGTAAATACAGTCCAAACCACATAATCATCATAAATCAGACTAGTAATTATTTCCCGAGTATATAATTGAAGAGTCAATTACTCGACACGCCACTGATAGTAATAGTACCTCATACTCATCTGTGGCTGTAGGTTTTGACACATAAGCCAATTTCAGTTGTTATTGTTGGATCAAAATTAGTGATCGCCACCACACTTTGCACCACCATGACAAGCATTTGATTTTCATTTTTTTATTCAAACAAGGAGGCCTGATCCTAAAACGCACTTAGATTTTGAAAATCAGTATTGTACACGACACAATAGAAAGAACCCCCAGGGCTAGGGATTTGCCTTGCCTATATAAAGCATTACGGTATTTCCAAAACTTAATTTGCAGTAAATTGATATGGGAAGACAAAGATCAGGGAATGAAACTAGTAGTCTTTTAGTATTAGTAGTAGTAGTAGTAGTAGTTGCTGTTGTTTATCTTGCTTTATTGCCCAGTGTCTCAGCTACACACCACATATATTGTCCACTTGATACCAGATATGGACGCCTCCTACCACCAGAACCCAAACCCCAACCTATACCAAGATGACCGCCATCAGCTCCATTATGCACGCCACCTCCACTCACTGAATTATCTCCACCGCTACCTCCGCCCACTGAATTATCTCCACCGCCACCTATTCCAGAGCTTCCACCACCACCACCACCACCGCGACGCAGGCCTCCACGACGACGATGCTTTCCTCTTGATCCTTACTGCGAGGGTCGTCGTTTTCGTGAGGACTGCCCGCCATGTCATGACAATGACTTCTACCCTCCTAAAAAACATAACTAATTAATAAACCTTAGAGGCATGGAAAATCAGTAAGTCTGCCACTTACATGCCTCATACTATATATCCGTACTCGTTGGCCGTTTCTCGGTTTTGCTGGACTACTTGTACGCAGGCGATAAAAATTGAGGGCAACGAGTATTTGACTTCAGAGTAGCTAGTGTTTTTTTCTTTCCTTTTTTCGTAGTTTTTGTAATAATAATAACAATAATAATAATAATAGTAAGTGTTGCAATGCAATCCCTATTCCGAATTCTGCGTTATTATTATTTTTTTTTTTCTGCTTTGAATATCGAAGGAGAACCTAATATAAGTAAATCTTCTAAAAGAATTAAAATTAATTATACGAGTAGAATTAAAATTTTGGCACTAATAATATAGACAGAGAGCATATCATTTACAGTTTTTTTATTATAATATTATAATTAGTCAAATACAATAAAAATTATGTAAGATTCCATCACTTATAAGTATAAGATCTATAAATATTGTGATGAATTGCACATAATTCTAAATTATAATTAATTAATTATACTATAATTATTATAAATGAAATGCTTCCATATAAACAAAAGGTCAATGTAACAAATTTTTACCTGCATATGAAAAGAAATCAAGAAAAGTTACATATTTTTTGTACTACCATCATTATTTTGTGAATTTATATTTAATGCATAATTAGCATACAAAAGTTAAATTTTTGTGTATTTATTTTAAAGATTAAAAAAAATTATGTTTGTTCATTAATAAGATAGCATTATATAATTGATTAATAATATATAAAATTTATATACTAAAATAATGCATCAAATATAAATTTTTACTTTATTTGCATAAATTATTGAATTATCCTTTTCTGTTTTTCGGGCAAGTGTGCATATTTGGTCCCCTTGTGGCTTTGGAAAAACCTTATTTTATCTCATAAGTTTTTCAAGTTTATTTATTTAATTTTATAGAGGAGGTCATAGCCTGAAAATAATAATTAAATGAGTTGTAGGAATGTAAAATTTGAATTTTAAATATGTTAAATATCACCTATTATAAATGATTATATAAATCATTTAAGTCAAACCCTATATTCAATTTCTTTGTTATTCTTACTTGCTTCCATTGATTTTGTAAATTCTTTACTTAATCCTTTAACTTTTTTTCATAAAATTTTAAACAAGTTTATGAGTAGTATTCAAAATTTTAAGTTTTCTCCCTTTGACATATCTTCACATTTTTATGTGATCTTCTGTTGCTTGCTACTTCCCAGCATATTCTTCTAGCCAGTCGGTTTCTTCACTCATGATATATAATTTCTGGATTTAGATCATAACATCGCAACACCAATAAAATAAATTTATGAATTTTAATGTAAAAAGTTACATACGCGGATAACCTTTTATTTAAAAAAATAATAAATAGCTGACCAAATAAATACTAACTTTCTATTTCAAAATTCAAATAAAATTAAAAATAATATTAAATTTTGATTATTCGTATTAAACATTAAAAAATTTAAAAAAGTATTCATAATTCTTCAACTGCTGAAAACAAGTTTGTATTACAAACATTTGAACTCACCTTGATTGTTACTTGAGCAGCTTGATCACTATTCAGCTTGAAAATAATAAAATCGAGCTGAAGTGATCACGATCCAAACTAAATTACTTTACGAGTGACGTCATCAAGTTACATCCCAGCCCACATTAATTAATTAATGCTTCCTTTTTTTTTTTTTTTTTTCATAGAATAACAAAATCCTTATAGGAAACGGGGGTGGCGGAGTTAAAATTCATTCCCACGTGTCTTCATCAAAGTCTCTTAATTACTAAATTAAAAGATGAAAGGTTAATTCATACTTCTTAGACTCAATTATAACCAACCCTGAACGTCCCTCCACAAATAAGTTTATTTAATAATTTTCCTATTCATTAATATTTAAGATAAAACAATTAATTATCTAATTATCCTCAAATTTTCTTTAATTTCTCCATTAAACAAAACTTAAAATTAATAAAATGTCATAAATTTTAAGTTAGAAGGTAAAAAAATAACGTATAAAATATAAGCACATCAATTGGTCATCTCTGAATTTCTTGAACTAGCAGTTGAATCCTTTAAAAGCTCGAGGGAAGAACTTTTCACTATATTGCTTTGTAAAATGCATAACTACTTGTGCTTGGATATCCTCAGGGCTGAATACTTCTTTATCGTTCACCTAAATTTATTTTAATAAAGCTACTTCTGTGCTTGTTTGAAGCTATCAAATGAAAGAATAAGATGTTGCAATCCCCAAATTTAATCAAGTTCGATGTTGGCTTTTGATCCTCTGTTTGGTAAGCGAGCCACAAATCAGATTTCAGCTTTGCATGAGAGTTGCTTTCGTCATCAGATGAACAATGCGATTTAGATTTAAATTTTTTCAATAAAAATATACATCATATCTTCATTTTAATTTATTGAAGTTAAAATTAATTAAAAAATTTTCTTATTATATTTTTAATTATTTAAAATTCATAAAATTATTGTGTTCTATTTATCATTATTATTATTATTATTATTATTATTATTATTTATATAACAAATAAAATATTTTCATAACTTTGATTACGTAGTTTAAAGGAATATATCAACTGAAAATGTAATTAATCAATTATAATTTAATATTATATAAAATTTGTAAAAAATTATATAACGTCCATACTTTTAAATAATGGACTCTTATATAATTCATTGTTATAATTAGCTAATTATAGGATTGTAATAAAAAAAATTACACGTGAAATACGATTGTAATGCGGTAAATGATTTTTATCTTATATCTTTTGAATTGCCCTTTTTCACCAAGTTATCCATACCATTTGCAATTTGCATTGCTTCTTTCCCTCAAAGCAAGACTCTTCGCGAACTGGATTGAAAAAAATGTTTCAAAAGTTAATGAAGGTACAATTCTGTGTTTGGTTTTCATTGACAACGTCAAATGAAAAGAAAATTTCCAGAATCGTTTGTTTTTCACTTCTCAAAATATTTTTTGTGCTGGTTTTTCCATTTTTTTTTTTTTTTTTAGCTATTTGATAACTTGAAAGTGGAATGTATTAAAACTCATTAATTAAAACGTTTAAAGAAGAGCAAGAGTTCATTTACAGCCTTATACTGCCGGAAAAATCCATAAATTTCGTAACGGGAGTTTCCTTCTAAAAACGTTTTCCGTTTCCTTTCTATGGAAGCCAAGGAATGTCTGTTATGCTGCTGTTTGCTTTATACCAAAGACAAATTTGAACTTATTATCAGTTCTTTATTGAAAAGGTTGATGTTTGCCTGAATTAGGACATGAAAGATTTTCTCAAATCTAGAAAATTATCAAAATACAAACAAAATCAAACACCTAAACAAGATTCAATAGCAAACTCGGGAAAACAATTATATTGGAGCACAACAATTTCCCCTTGGATTATGCTGCTGTTTGCTTTATACCAAAGACAAATTTGAACTTATTATCAGTTCTTTATTGAAAAGGTTGATGTTTGCCTGAATTAGGACATGAAAGATTTTCTCAAATCTAGAAAATTATCAAAATACAAACAAAATCAAACACCTAAACAAGATTCAATAGCAAACTCGGGAAAACAATTATATTGGAGCACAACAATTTCCCCTTGGATTACTTACAAATAAATAAGTAAAAGATATAGCATATAAACGGGTAAAAAATATGAACTCCAAAATTTAATTTAATTAATTTATATAATTACTTGTACAAGATAACATTCCATACATATGGATTTTAAATCACAACACCCACGACTTTTTTTTTTTTATATTCAAATTGTGGCCTCATTTGTATTAAAAAGAAAGTAATATATATATATATATATATACAAGACAGCGGACTGAGATTTTCAATTCTGCTGGTCAGGCATTTTGACAGTCGGGCAATTACAGTTCCGTTATGGACTGACATTCAAAGGTGCAATATGTTGTGCATGGAATTCACAAAAGGCTAAAGCATCCTGCCGGAAATCTATATATGGTGGAGAAAAACAAATGAAAGGAGGGAAATAATATGGACGACAGCATCAGTGAGCAAGTAAAAGATAATAGTATGTTTGTTGTACTACCATGTACATATGTAGCCTGTATGTTTGTATGCGTCGCTCTAAGCCAACATCTAGAAGTTATATACACTAATGTAGGATTAGAGAAAAAAAAAAGTTCATTTTACAAAGTCTTCCAGGCCAACAGATGACACTTCTGTTGGAGTATAAATCTTATCCAAAAACTTGTATCATATATACTTTAATTTACACATAAGGGGGCAATTGGCTTCAGCAGTAAAGCATGTATAGATCTCCTCGAACCACAGCACTGTACATATGTGCAAATATACCAATATTGTGGAAGTTCATAATTCTCTTGGACCTTGGCTGGAATGTTCAGCTCCAGAGGCATAATTGGCAGAGGTGCACGACTTACTACCTTCACCAAGCAACAGGTTTTTCACTTCTTTGTAACCTCGAAGTTCCTCTAATGCATCAGCCGTTGTCTTTGATGCAACAAGCCTAGAAGATGCAATACTTGAAGAAGCAGCATGTTCAACAGTTACAGCCTCTGAGATCTGGTTTTGCTCTTGCATGCTGTTGCTCCACATTTCTGGCCTGGAGGCTTCTGAAAAATTAATTGAACTGGAGATGTCTTGGCGAAGAGGAGGCGCTTTCTTCAGCATACGTACAAGAGCACCAACTGCAGCAACTTGGGATTTTCTATTCATAAACAGTCCTGCCTCATTTGGATCAGACGGATGTGCTCTTCTATCATAAGACTCGGGTCTACATAGTATGCAAAACAGGTCAATTCAGTTTACCCAAATAATTCAAAAAATTTAGGCAGCAAATTCATTTTAGAGGTAAAACAAGACGATCCAGCCATTTCCAGCAAAATGAATCAGTACCAATTAAGATTATGTATTGACAAATTACCATGATAGAGAACATATGGTCCATTAAGGACCCTACTTAAGTTAAATGATTAAAGGATCTTCTTGAGGGAACATTCCCAACTAACAATTGCAGAAAAGAAAATGTCCCAAATTCCAATCAGTCATTTTAAGATTTTCTGAAATTGGAAAGAATGCGGAAAGGGGAGAAAGCAAGAAAAATGGAGAATCAGAAGGAAAGGTGAAAGAAACAGAAGAACTTAAGGAGAAATAACGAAAGAAAGATCCAACTCCAATAACTAAAATATAAAATTTTCAATTATCCATAAGCCCCACATCTCAATAATTAAAAAACTCCGAGAAACTAACAAGTATTTAAGTTATTCCCTAATTCGAATATCATGTAGGTTAACTCAAACGAATTTTGTCCTTTAACAAGCTAGCTTTCCTTTAACTCATAACAAACTGAAAGGATCAAATTACTGACAAGCAAGAAGGAACATATAGAACATTTCTGCAACCACCACATTCTTCAGTCAATAACACGAAATTCTTAACCACCCATCTTTTTTTTTGGCCTCCTCTTAATGACCCATCTTTAGAATAATTTAATTTATTCACCAATGAACAAGGAGAATAAGTAAGGCAGCTTTTGTTTCGGCTTCCTCAACAGCAAGGCCAAGTCATACAAAAATTGGCCTCCAATCCTACCTTGTAACCCAAAGACAGATTCCTACTTTCCTTATATAAATATTGTTAAATTAAAGATATACAAACAAATATGATTCATACACCAATACTGGTTGCACATTACAAGAAGCAGCTGAATTAGGATTAGCACTGCTTTTTGCTAAATACAACTGACACTATAAACTTCAGCATCGTAAAACGACTGAACGTCTTCTATCAATTAAATATCTTAAAGTTAACCAGCCAGGCTGTCTTTCTCAAAACTATAAGGCAAACTTTATTTTGTAACTCCGCATAGATGATAAACAGTTAGCTATACTTATTCCTTAACAAGATATTCCACTACGGGCCTATGGCTACACCTGGACTAGATATTGAAATTTATAATGCCAGCCAGGTTTTCTTTCTCAAAACTAGAAAGCAAAATTTATTTGGCAACTCTCCATAGATGATAAACAGATACTTGTCCCTATTACTGAACCAGATATTTCACTACAGCCACTATCTAGACTAGACATTGAAATTTATAATGCCAGCCAGGTTGTCTTTCTCAAAACTAGAAAGCAAACTTTATTTGGTAACTCTCCCTAGATGATAAACAGATACTTATCCCGATTCCTAAACCAGAGATTCCACTACCTAGACTCCTACTAGCTAGTTATTGATATTTATAATGCAGTCTCTTCACTGAAGAATGATCATTCAGTTTCCAAGAAAGTTCATCAATTGTAATGCTAACATCTTGTCTTGAGAGATCAGAACTAGTTGAAGACAAAATTCACACAAAAAGGAGAATTATTACTCTTAGCATGCACATGATGGCTTATTTTTCTACCAAGTTTATACCATTTTGAGCAATAGGACACAGCAGCATAGAGACATTACTCCAGGGTAAGTTAAAAAAACCAAATCAAGTCCTGAACCAATAATTGTTAAGACCCAAAGAGAAAAAAAAAGATGCCATGGTTTTCAAATTTATGAGAACAATCAGAAAGATGTCAAACCCTCAAGACACCAAGATAAAAATAACATTAGGTAGTTAAAAGTAAAACTCGTAACTTAATTGTATGCATTGGAATCATCCGCAAAAGATGCAAAAGGGTTAATTTAAAAATACAATTTACATGAGGAGTTCTATGCATTACCTGCAACCAGGGTCTGCCATATCATCATCCTCCACATCAAATGGACAAGGAAACTCAGAGTCATCAAAATCATCTTGTAAAGACCTACTGGAACTTCTGGAAAATGAAATTCGTGGTGAACTGTTGGAAGAGACCTTCACTCCAGAATATTTCTGACAGTCTTCTTTTCCGAAAGAGAACAGCTGCAAGAGACAAAAGGATAAATAAATTCCAAGGAGCAAAACAAGATACACTAGATATAAAAACATACCAATGATGTGTATAAGAAAAACCTTCTCAATAGTTGCACCAGTTTGAACTGGACCCATATTATTATCAGTCCTAGAAGTACCAGCTCTTGTAATTTTATGGGTAGGCGATGGTGGCAAATTTCTCTGGCAGGACAATGCCGGGAAATTAGCAATAGGAGCAGGTATGTTAACAGGAGCACTTTCAGAACGTAAAAGAGCTTTTGACATATGACTTCCAGGAAAGTGGATGGGGGGTGATGGTAAGGGGGAGGGGGAAGGGGAAGCGGAGAAATTGGGGGAAGGACAATACTCATCAAAGTTTGTATTCTTCTTATGAGCTAGTGATGCCTCATGAGGATGACGAGGTAAACTCATAGGTGGCAAATGCCGAGAGCTTGGGTTAGAAATTGAAGCATGCGATTCTGAATGTGTTGGTGATGGTGAGAAAGAAACCAAAGGCGGTGAAGGCTTGTAATGGTCATAACTCCAACTATGTCTTCTTGAGAATGGCAAAGATGATGGAGAGCCATGCGACACAGGTAGAGAGGGAAATCTCCTCAGTGGGTCTGCCAAAGGGCTTCCAACATAATCTGGTATAAATTGAGGGGTCATAGGGGTTGATGGCTTAGAGCTTATATCTGAAATTGAAGAACCGTACAAAACTGAAAGGCAAAGCCTTCCACAAGAAGTGTCCACTGGGGTGAACCAAAATCGTTGCATTTCTGCCTCTTCTTTAGGAGTGAAGGGTTCAACAAAAGAATATACTCTGGGAACAAGCTTAAAGGCACAAATTTGACCAGTAGAATTGAGATCACGAAAAATCTTGTATGCAGGTAAAAGCCTAACAGTCACATATAAGGACCTCAACAGCAATATCAATTTCTTATATAACATACTCAAATTATTACTACTTGACCTTCTACTCCCTGAACTACTATCCCTGCCCTTTCTACTTTCATGCTGAACAAACCATCTTTCTATAATCTTTTCATTTTTTGTCTCAGTGCCTAATTCTTCTTGATCAGAATTCCAGCAAAATGAATTCTTATCTTTTGAGGACAAATTCCTAACAA
Organism: Durio zibethinus; assembly: GCF_047325235.1. Classification (NCBI taxonomy): domain Eukaryota; kingdom Viridiplantae; phylum Streptophyta; class Magnoliopsida; order Malvales; family Malvaceae; genus Durio; species Durio zibethinus. The sequence continues at coordinate 14,199,062 of NC_143185.1, forward strand.
GATCCCTTTTGGGGGAAACAGTCAGAGGTTCCCAATCAAGTGGCTTCTGCTCCAATATAACATCAACCACTACCAGGTCAAAATTACTCTGGCGATAAAGATCAAGATTTTCTAGTGCTGAAGGGCACTCCCTAAGAGCTAAATTGAACCATTTATCTCTAGGTCTCACACTTGACGAAGACGATGAGGATGAAGACGGAGACAACACAATTTGTTCACCACTATAATTACGTGATGACACATAAGGAGACCTCGATTCAAGTATTATAAGAAGACTTTTATAGAAGAATTCAGTGATAACTTGCTCCATTTTGGCTGCTTTAGTGTGAGTATTGATATGAGATGATGCCATATATATATATTTTAAAATTAGCTAAAAGTGGAACACTCAAACTTTTTAAGGGAAATTGAGATTTTAAACTTGAAACACCTGTGGAGAGCATCTCACTGCAAATAGAAAAGCCATAAGAAACAATGAACAGCTCATTCATGATAAAAACCCAGTAAGAAATAACTTGAAAGGAACTAAATTAACCAGTGAAAATAGCAATTCAAGTAGCTAAAAATACATACAACAAGCAGCTATACAAATATTATATTAAACATAAATCTAAGTTACTGGGAAAACTAAATTAAAAAAAAAAAAAAAAAAAAACAGCTTAGACTCTTGCTTTCTTATGTTCTCTATAATTAACCTGGCCTGGTTGTGTAAGAAACACGTTTGGGCGCGTGCGTTTTTTTTCTTTTTTTAATCTTATTTTTGCCTTTTGGGTTTTTCTTCTCGTCATCCGTCAAACTGTTCCCAGAAATCAACTTTGCAAGATTGAAGATCTTTCAAAGCAAAGCTCAAAATAGCAAGACAGAAAAATATAAAACAAAGCAACATTAAAAGTAAAAGAAAAAAAAAAAGGGCAAAGGAAACTGAAAGGGAAGCCAACTCACCAGTTTGTTAACAGAGGGAAAATTGAATCATGGTTTTTTCCTTTTTGAGTGGCTTCTCTCCTTGTTTTGTAAAAATAGTGAAGTTTTGTAAAATTTTTTGGTTTTGTTATTTTTTTAAGGGGAAAGGAAAAGAAAAAGAGCTCTTCTTGGTGAAGTTAGTAGCATGGGAAGAGGATGGGGCCCCACCCCACGGAAGCTAACATCCCAGCTTGATCGTGCCACGTTATCACTGCGCCCTCCTTACTTGGTCAGCTCCTCCTCCTGGTTGCGAGGCTGTTTTCATTTTATCTGGGCTACCTTATTTTCAATCCCAATTGGACTGGTCCTAGTTCTGGTTTGTGTGCATAAACAAAGCCCAAATCATTGGTAGTTGTTTTTGTGTGTGTATGTGTGTCTATGTGTTTGATTATTATCTTCTTGGAGCTATTGAATTTTCTCTCTCCTACTGAATTTGAAATCTAATAACAACAATTATTATTCAACAGAAAAGAAAAGGATTTTATCATAAGAAAATTATAGATCAAAGATTTAGGTACCTCACTCACAAGTGGATTCACGCTTCTTCCTTCCTTTTGTAGGGTCTTAGAATTTGTTGCTGATGTCCAACTAAGTAGCAACCTTTGCCTATTTATTTATATAAGACATATACAATCCCTCCCATGAAGAATAGAATTATAACTCAAAATCTAATTTGGAGTTGAAATCCAACAAGACATGTAAAAAACCCAAATGAAGAATATTTGTGGAATCCTTAGCCCTTAGGGATCTTTTTCTACAACTGTGAGCCCAAGCCCAAGCCCAAGCCTAGACTGTATTTTCTTATGGTTTCTCCTATCATTTTCTTTTATATTTTCTCTCAAAACTCAATGCCAGCGTTTTCCTTTTATAGATTAATGTACAATGTACAACTTTGATTTTTGATAAGTTCTTGTATCATAATCCTAAACATGAGTAGGCAGTAGTTGAATTTAAAAATTTTACAGCATATTTATACACTTTTAATGTGTCCACTTAGACTTAATTATAAATCTTCCAAGGATAATTTCAATGTTAGATAAAGAAAAGGAATATATATATATATATATATTTACTGATGCTATAGTTTAAAAATATTTGTAAATATTGAGATTTAAATATTAGACTTATTAAATGTCATATTTTAAATATGATTATATAAATCAATTTAATTAAACTCTTGATTATGATAATCATATTCTACAACTTACTACTTATTATCATTGTTAATTAAATTTGTATAAAAAAAATGGACTGTCCAAAACACACCTGATTCGGCTATGGCTTAAGATTGTTGTTAGATGGATTATTAAAAGGGGAAACTATGCTACATACCTTTTTCCTTTATGTTTTCGTACTTTAATTTTGTATGTATAGTGGCAGCATCAATCTTATTGCAAAGCAGAGTATTTTTTTTTTAGTATTGGCTCAGTTGTGAACAGAGAGATTATGGATAGCTGACTGTTTTTAATTCAAAATCTTAAACTAAGTTATTGTTCTTAATTATTGTATCACAGATTTTTGCAAGATCTCATAGATTATGCCACTTTAATTTAGGCCACAAGACAGGCCTTTTTGTAATTGGAACTCAACAGATGGCTATCAGACTACTTGCAAAGCGAGAAGAGCACAAACTTGATTTCATGGAAAATGCAAAGGATTTTTGTTTGGTTGTGTGATGTTGGAGAGTTAGAAATGGACCCTGGGGTGCATCATAGTGTCTAACTGTGATCGGATAAAAACCAACAACAACAAGCATATATGTGATTCGAGCTTGATACTAAGTATTGTAGAATATATACTTCTAATGTGCATCATTTTATTCTATTAAAAGATGATATCTAATAAATATAGAGTTCATATCTTTATACTAGTGTGTATGAAAATTTTTTCTAATATATAACAAAGGAAAACAAAAAAAAAAAGGAAATTGTCAAATTGTCACATTTTTGGGAAAAAGATTTAATTCAAATTAATCAATAATAACAAAAAGATGTGACATGATATCCAGCTCCAGGGCATATTTAGGATAGTCATTTACTTAGTGGGTTCTGATTTGGAATTGGAAACAGGCAGAGGCTTATTGGATGCTGATATATAGAAAAAGTAACAGATAAAATCAATGATCTGTTGAACACTACCTCTCCTCATATAAAATCTCCATCGTTTGACTGCTCTAGCAATTAATTTTATCCAAACTCTCTAAAAGGATGAATTCAACTTCTTCTAGGTCCTCAAAACTCTTGCAAGATTTTCTTGCAAACTTTCACCCAGAAAGTTACTGCTATATTACAAACCTCCCAACCAACCAGTCACAGCAGCACCTCCCACTTACTCTTAAGAACACCAACTTAGATGAAAATGTTTTTATGGTACTATCAGTCCTCCTCTGTGCCGTAATTTGCTCATTGGGGTTGAACTTCATTATCAGATGTGCGTTAAGGTGCTCAACCAGGGCAGCTTCCGAGTCCAATGACAACCCTTCAGCTGCAACAATCAACGGAGGAATCGAGCAAAAAGCCCTCAAGACTTTTCCTGTGGTAAATTACTCAGCAGGGATGAATCAGCCAGGGCTGGACACGGAATGTGTCATATGCCTATCCAAGCTTGTGCCAATGCAACCATGGATTTCATGTTTGTTGCATTGATAAGTGGCTTAAGTCACACTCTTCATCCCAAAATGCAGGCATTACTTGATTGAAACATGCCAAAAAATCATGGGGTGTAACCAAACTGGCTCATCGGAATCATGTCTTCCAGCTCAGGAAAGCATTGTAAATCTTTTGCCACTGGAACCTGAAAGTATGGTACGTGATTATAGGGGCGTTAGATGAGTATGATTCTGTTCTTTTGGCCAATGGAAAGCCCTTGGGCACTCTGAAGGTTCTATATTCTATAAGGGGGCTCAATTTGGAGTTTAAAAGGCACTAAACTGACAACATTGTTGTTATCGCTAGTGGCCTGGGCAAGTTCAATTTATCAAGCAAACCTAACTTGCCAAGGAACAAAAAACAAGCTGCTGTGAACATAGTTTAAGCTGAGAATTGCAGACATCACTTTGGAAGAGATCTGAATCAACTTCTTTCACCACCAACATTTTCATGGATGCTGCTTCACCTGAAGTTCAACCTTTTTAAACGCTCTTTTTTCCATTATTAATTTCATTGAGCCAATGGGATATTGAGTTATTCAATCTTCAAATACAATAAAGGGATCTGCCCAATATTCCCTTCATCTAAGCTAGTTTAATGATCAACTTACTGTAAGATATTTTGTTGTGTACTATATATCAATAATGAACTTCGTTTCAAAGGGACTTTGTTCTACTACAGTTAATAATCTTCCTCCCCCCCTTAAAATTCCGTTAAGAAAGACATTTGATGATGGAAAGTTGATTAAAAAGTCACATTATTTGTTGATAGACTACTCAACTCTTAATTCTAATAATCAGAACTCAAATCCTGACAATTTCAAATTAAAAAAAAAAAAAAAGAAAAACAGTTCCCTCTCGCTTATTAGTGTGCAAGACTAGTTAGAGATGCCTGATAAGAAGGCCCCAGCAGAAAAGCAAAAGGGAAAGCAAAGAAACTGAAAACACAACTTTAGTTAACCGTATTATGGAGACCCTATTTTGCTTTATCTTGAGCCTTGCGAGATAAATTCCAATGCCAACGACAAAACGAAGGCACCAAAAGAGAGATAAGATGCTCATAACACTTGTTATTTAAATTTATCTCATTTTTTAAATACTAATTTGCCAATTTAATTCATCGGAAGTTCATCTGTCTGGAATTGGCCGCCTCCATTGCATATTTGATCTCCTCATTCGGACCATATTCTTGGTTATGAATGAGTACATGTAAAGCGATCAATTAAATGATAACAAAAGGGACCTGAAATTTCATAGATTGTTCATGCATGATAATGAATGGGAGTTGGGAGGGATTCTAATTCCTAAAGCTGTTGGCTAAAGCAACTTTCCGCATTTTTTACACCAATTTTCGGAGAAAGATTTGGGTAAAATTTATGAAATTATTTATTAAAAATGATTTAATAAAAATTAAATTTAAAAATAAAAATTCATAGATAGAAAGATTTTATTATATAAATAAGCGTGCAAATTTAAAAAAAATTAAAAAAATTTAATATATTTTTTAAATAAGTATTTTATTAAAATTTTTGATAAAATTTTTATTTTTAAATAATTACTCATCAAATTTAAATTATAAATGATACTTTAATTCTTTTTTATATGTTATTAATCTTTTTTAAAAACTCTATCAATTCAATTTTAAATCTTGATTTTAGTTTTTGATTTTAATTTTTATTAAATTATTTTTAATGAAATTTTCATAAACTGTACTTAAAAATCTTAATATAAGTCTCGTCTAATTTATAAATTTTTATTATGGTTTTATAATCGATAAATTATATAAAATCATCATGTGATTTGTGGCAGAGTAGAGTACTTATTTAGATTTAAAATTTGACACCTAATCATATGCGTTGTTAGCATACGCTTGGATGCCATTAACTCTTAATCACGTGAGGGTCATGTGATTGTCTTCTTCACTTTCCATTTTGTTTTAATTTTTTTTATTTTCTTCATTCCTTCCTTATCAAACATGATAGCTGATGGGCATAAGCTAAGTAAAAGTGCTCCAGCAAAATTTACCCGTTGCCTGCTTATTTATGGTTCAGGAAAATTTTTAAGCTAAAATAAATTTTGACTTTCAAACATGGCAACTGATGGGTAGCACTCCACCACATTCTTTATGGCTCAGGCGAATTTTTGGAAAAATGTTTTCTTACCGGCTGCTTGCTTCTTTATCAATGTGGAAAAGCTAGACTTCCTTGAAGCAATGAAATTGGAAATTGAGTGTCTCCGGTTGGATCTTTCTGCAGCTGAAAGAGATAGAGCTTTGATGTCTATTGGAATTGATCCCGCTACTGTAAATCCAAAATTTTTGCTTGATGAGTCATTCATGGGAATATTATTATTATGCTGGGTTTCAAGCTGTCCTTGAGAACAAGATTAATGGCGCTGTTGGTCTTGGGAAGATTGAGGATAGTGTTATAGATTTATGGAACATTAATAGAAGGTAATTAGGAATTAAAAAGAAGGTAAACTTGTCCAGTCTTCTTCTACCTCTAACCGGGTTGTGCTCTACCTGACTGATACACAATTTGACCCGTTGGGGTCTCTTTGCTTTTCCTTCATAATTGTCACGTTTTAATCCATTTTTAATGCAATTAAAAACTGTAGAACTTGATTTAAGCATACCTTTGCTGAACCCATGCATCAATTTTATTTGCAAAAACAAAAAATCGATTGATCATTAAAGTTTTTCTAGCTATCGTACTCAGGTGATTAAGAGTTAACGTCATCGATGTAGGTAAAAACGGAAGCACAACATAGGCTGATTAAGTGCCAGATTTTAAATCTCATAAGGTATTTTCAATCTGCGTCAAACCATAAGATGTTTTTAGAAGATGTTTTTATGCAATTTTCCCTTTTACTGTGCATGTTACAGGTATCTGTTTCTAGAATATTTTCAAATGATATTATCCAACTCATTGCTTTTAATAAAAAATAAAAAAATAAAAAGAATAAAAAGACCAGAGCATGCTCTATCTTGTTCATTGTTTGCTTTTTTTAATCTTCAAAAGAGACAAATAGGACCCTTCTCGAAATGCTTTCAGACTTGGATCCTGAAGCGCATGTTTAAATAAAAAAACTAAAGCCATCCATGTTTTCCAAGGCAATACCCCCAAAACATATTGATCAAACAAATCCTCCTAAAACTTAGGACTGTTTTCTGCTAAAACTAATGGCCAGATTTGTGCCATATATACAAGAATTGTTTAAATTTAGCATATTGCAAGGGAAAATGATTTTCATTAGACTGAACTACCAAAAAACATGTGCCAAGAAGATATTTTTTAACCAAATCCGATGTTGTTACTGAAGTACGTAAGGTGAAACGATAACTTAATTGCCCCAAGGTATGCCCACATGATGATTTCGGATTCTGTGGAACTGATCACCAAGTCCTTGGACTGACTGCAGGTCAAGTACTCAGCATTTCTTGACTGTTGTGAGTCAACAGATGAGAAGAACCTACTACATCCATAGTATGGTGTTTTTCCTGTAGAAAGCACAACCATTAATTTTGGATATCTACTCCAAATTTGCTGGCAAATAGCATCACTTCAATTTTCATGTAGTACTTCATGGCCACTTGTAACATGTAATATTTGTTTACAGATATCCAAATAAAACGTGATTCTTTTCGTTTTCTCTCTCCAACTTTTGTGCAATCCAACCCACAGGATATGGATTCATTTAGTGGTCCATCTGGCATGAAACAGAAACAAATCCGCGCTTTAGGATTAGCCTATCCTTGATCAGTTTTATATAAACACACAAACATGGTAGAAAAGTAAAGAAAGAAGTATTCCCACTTTTCTTTTGACAACTTTTGTCCAAAATCTATAATATTTCCTTGTACTTTACATGCTGGATAGACGGTTCCGAAGTAACAACTGCTGTTTCCTGATAGATTTTTTAACCTTTTATTGCTTTCATGGAGGACCAAGTTGGCAATAAAAATAATAACACTAGTGTTTTTGAAAGATCTCACAGGAAATTCTGCTCTAATTGGAGCCACATGTAAAAGCTGATTTATTTTAGTTCTTTTCCTGAGCAAAGGAAATCAGACTACTTGCATGGCTGAAAGATAATGACTTGATGTGATAGCAAAATAAACAAATTAAAGAACATGGATCTAGAAACCCACATCGATCTTATCCGCCAGCGAGTTGGCTGTAGATTTCTGATGACACACCAAAAATTAATATAAAGTGCAAGCAATCTGTATCAGTCAACTGCTAACACGAACCATCGCAAAAGCCAACTTGCGTTGTAATATATTCGAGCATCATTGACCTATACATCGGTGACAGGTAGGGTTGCTGAGCTTTCCCTGTAAAAATATTTGTTAATTTATGGTTGTAAACCTGGCCTGCACAACGCCATACAAGTTGATCGAATAAATATGCAATGGCAGCAAATAGTACTTTTTATTTGCTGATTAGAAACCAACTCCGCTACTGTCCCTATCATGGTCCTTTAAGGATTCAAAATAAATTTATAACATTGTGCTCGGTGCTTTGGCTTCATCAGGTTTATAAACACCCTTTGTTCCACATATTCCAAAGTTTCCTGTGGCTACTCTAGAAAGAAAGAAAATTTTTGTTCAATTACAAAGCGATAAAGAAAATTTTTGTTCAATTACAAAGCGATACAAGTCCTTTTAATTTTTTTAATTTTATTTGGTGATTAATTGTATTTTTTAATTGTTATTAAATAAATTAATTAAAAATTTATCAAATCACTTGATAAATCAAAATAAAAACTCATAATTTGATCTATTAAAATTTAAAAACTAATAATTCAACTAATCAAGATTCGACTATAAATCATCTTTTTTTTTATCTTTAATTAAATTAATTAGAGCTACAAAAAATTACTCATTCACGAATTTTGATTAGTTGATACGAGTCTTTAAATTTGATTGTCAAATCATGTATCTTCGTCTTTTATCTCAACTTTATACAATTTTAATTAATTTACTTAGTAACACTTAAAAAATTAATTAATTACTAAATATCAAAATATAAAAAGACTTATGGTACTCTGTAATTTATTAAATTTATCTTTAGATTTAACAAATTAAAAGATAATAACACAGTATAAAAATATATAAATTATAACATATAATTTTCATACAAAATATATATAAATATATAATTATCAATATTTTATATAACAAAAATACAAAATTTATCATACCTACTTGTCTCCTTCTGCATCTATGCAGTTACGTGTTACAGCAGTAAAGATTCATATCTCTAGATTCGAAATCCATACATAGCGAAAAAAAAAAAAGAAGAAAGGGGCATGAAGTTCATATCCAATCTCTTACAGAGAACTTTTACCTCAATGATCAGTTTAACAAGATTAATCAATAGTTAATAGAAAATGCCAAATAATGAAATCAAAACGCCTGTCCTCTTGAGGAATGCAGAGAAAGGGTCTATTAGTTTCCAAAGTCATCTCTTTAGTTTGGCGAAGGGTCATCAGAATTGAGCATCCATTGATGAGAAGAATGGATGGAACTGCCACGTGGCACCTTTTGCTCTCCGGAAAAGTTGTATTCGCCTTTTCCATTAGAAAAAGATAATATATTGATCTACAAAAAGCTTGTAGGGATCAAACTTGTTCAAGTCCAAAATAATTTTTTGGAGTGGGTTTCAAGAATTATTCTCAGACTTACTTGGCTGATGGCTCCCTTAATCTTAAAATACAAGACTCTGGCCCTTCTTTTGATTAACTTTTTCATGTATATATAATCCTTCAATGGAGCCAACTAGTAGAACAAGTAGTTCAGCCATCTGAAATAAAACACTACGGAATTAAATATGTCAACTTCTTCAACACCCATCCAAGTCTCCCAAGAGTTACTCGAAAACTTTCATCCAAGAAAATTTCTCCCACATTCCTCTCTTTATCCAACAGAATCCCCAGCAATTTCCCCAGCTCAAGAAAACAGTTACACCTTGATCAATAACAACTTCCATACAAATGTAATCATTGTGCTCTCAGTCCTCATATGCAGCGTGATTTCTTCTTTGGGGTTGTTTTTAATTGTCAAGTGTTCTGCTGAATCTGATGCGAACCCTTCAGCTAAGTTATCTAATGCAGGAGTTGCGCAGAAAACCTTAAAGGCCTTCCCAACCGTAAAATACACAACCGAGTTGAAACTGCCTGGCTTGGACAAAGCTTGTGTTATATGCTTGTCGGAATTTGCTGCTGGGGAACGTCTGCGGATTTTGCCGAAGTGCAACCACGGATTTCATGTTTGTTGTATCGATCAGTGGCTTAGTTCACATTCTTCATGCCCTACATGCAGGCACTGCCTGACTAAAACACAGCAGAAAACGGTTAACTGCAGCCAGGCAGACTCATTGGAACAGTCTCTCCCGTTGCAGGAAAGCACATAGCAGAGAACTAAAAAAATTGTGAATATTTAAGGTATAATTAGGGGGATAAAATAGGCAGGCGTTGAAGTAATGTACATATACAAGAATATTTCAACAATCAAAAATTTCGTCTAAAATTTAATTCAACTAATTTATATAATTACTTTTATAAATGACATCCAATAAATTAATAAATTTAGAATTCAAATTTTAATATTTATAATTTTTTTTATCTTCACATTATGGCTTCTTTTGTACAAAAAAAATTTTTGTTTGCTTACTGAATTAGAAATTATATTTCAAAGCCATTTTTTAGAATGATTACTTGTATTGTCTTCAAGGTTGAAAATCATGACTAATATATTCACCATTAAAATTTTAACTTTCACCAAAATTCATTTATGGTAGGGTCAGACTCCACTTATGCAAAGCTTGCAGCCACATGGTGGAATAATGCAATCTTGTGTTTGGGTTATCATCAGATTGCTAAACTTGCACCAGAATTTTTTATTCACGAAATTGCAACCAACAACGTGTTACTTGAATTGAAAATTCTTGTGCAAAATCTTCTGATTGGATCAAAATATTCTACTAATTGTAGTACGAATCCTGCACAAGGAAAATGCAATGTGGCCAACAGAAAACATTATTCAAAGTGTGACCAAAATTCGAATATGAAAACCCATGAATACGTCCTTCAATTAACAAAAATAGTTTGGAAACACTTTACCCTGTTAAGAAACATTTGTCCTCACCTCCTTTATCTTTGTTCCCCATCTTTCCAGAGTCCATTACCGACAAAACAGTTCGTTGTATTTGGACAACTCCAATCAATTCGATTCCAATTCTCGGAAATCAATGATAACTCTGGTTAGGATAGGACAATAATTTTATTATAATTAATCAATCAAAATTTAAAATTATCAAGAGTATATCAATATTTTATATGAAATTTATATTTATAAATAATAGATTTTTATGTAATTTTTTATTTTAATTTGGTAATTATAAGATTAGAATAAAAGAAATTGTCAGTGAGATACATTCGGTTAGGATGTGCATTTTGTTGCGCAAAAAATCTCTAATCCAATTGAACATTCATGCCAATAAAAATAAAATCAAATGATTAATTAATTATACAAAAAATAATAATTTAATGTGATTCAATCAATTAACTTATGTTTATAGATGAAAAAATAATGTATTAGATGTGAAAAATTACAAACATATAGCAATTCAACCACTAATAATTAATATTTATAAAACTTTCAATCTCTTCTAATCTTATAAAATATTCTCAACTCAAACAAAACCCTTTCGTTCTCCTCTAATCTACTAACAAATATTCAAATATATATGCTTATAAGATGTAAATATTTAATAGTCTTATGAAATGTCTATCTTATAAAATCTTATCTCTCTTACATCTTTTTCTCATACTTAAATTTATAAAAATTTTATCTATTTATAAACATATAAACTTACTTATTAAAAATCTATTTTTTTTAAAATTATTTTTTTATAAATGTTTTTATCCATCAAATAATATATAATTAATCTCAAATAAATCTATTATAAGATTGAATTCACTATTCCTAATACATTTGAGATCAAAAGCATAATAGAATCAAGGCTTGACAACTAGCTAGAAGTTTAAAATTGGACTGTGAACTTTAATATGAAAGTACAAGGTTTAGATTTTAACAAAAATTATATATAAATTTAATAAAAATTACAAAAATATATTTTAATTTTAATTTATGAACACAAATTGCGATATGATAATATTAGTGTTTTACATCAATAAATTAAATAAAAAAATAAATTTTGATTTAAATAAATTTAATTTAAAGATAATGTCTTATGGATTCAAATCAAATTTAAAATATTTAAAATATTATACATTATTTAAAGAAAAAGAATAAATCTTATCTGAGTTTAATTATAACGTTATTTTGGCCTTTAGTATACGTGGAATACACTCCAATTTGAAGGAAAAAAAAAATATAGCAGCCGGTGTAGTAAAGGCAACCATTAATGCTAACTTTCCTCATTTTTTTTCTTTTTCTTCAATTTCGATTTTAATAAAACTTTGGTGTCTTTTCCATAACTCTCGGATGGTGCTTTTCACTTTGTTTATTTATATCAAGTTTAAGTTGGGACTGTGTGGGCATTGCAAAGTAAAGAATGGATTCTGGGAGGGCTTGTCGCCCTCAAAACCTTCTTCCCATTGCATCTTTTTGGCCTTTATACTTTGGAAACAGTGCAAAAAAGACTTTATTAATAACCCTTTCCTACCTTTCCCTTGCCTTTTACTTTCAGCTTGTCAGCTAATGACAGGAAAAAGGGGGAACGAATATGCTGTTTCATGATTGGAGTTCGTATTTCTAGCATCTTTTTCTAATTCTAATTAATCAAATTCATGATAGAGCATGCAATGGGATCAATCTCAGGATTAGTTATAGGATCATTGGTTTAGTCTGAATCAGACTGTAGCTTAGCTAGTATATCAATTTGCTGTGGGATTTAATGTGAGATTTTTTTTTTTTTTTTTTGCAGCCAGACGGATTTGATATGAGATTACTGAACAAGTTTTCCTTATTTCGGGCATTTAACCTTTTTGAGTAGTTCATCATTTGTTCACTGTTCTTCACAATTAGCCACATCCTCAGTTCCCAATTGACTTCCATCATCTTCGATGATCTTACTTATTCTGATAGCATTACCCAACGTACGTACAAGAATATGTATCACGAAGTTTGATTAATTCAAAATGTCCACGACTCTACCTGTTCCATCCCACGAGGCACCAGATTTCAGGATTTCAGATTTCAGAAATAGCAAATTGAGCATTACTCCAAAATGAAAGCCAAAGCCATGGTCCCGCACCAAGAATAGCCTTCATTTCACCATGAAAACACTACAAGTCATTTTTGTTTGCACTTATAATCATAATTAACAAAAAGAGTACCACCATTTGAGGTTGCAGTTTACCTTAGGGGGCGTTTTGTTAAGAAGAATCTATGTATTTTCTATCAAAATCTTAATGTTAAGTATTTAATTTCAACGTTTGGCTTAAAGTAATCTGATTCAAAGAAAAAATGATAGATTTCTAACAATACTCAAAGTTTCGGAATAAAAACTCATATATCCCTGTAGTATTATAAAATTCCGAAAAAAAAAATTACGTTATTTTCAAATTTGATCTGAATAAAAAATTATAAAATAGTTGTTATTATTTTAAAAAGCATGTCTGAAAGTTACTGCAAATCAACTGTAGATTTATGCTGCTAAAAAAATTTATTTTATATTACAAATAATGATGTTTGGCATAAAAAATGTATAAATAATTGAGCTCAATTGTTTTTTATTATTTAAAGTATTTTTGACCAAAAATATCTTAAATAATCTCCTAAATAAATTGACCAGCATTATTTAAAATGTTTTCTAGTCAAAAATACCTTAAATAATCATGATGAATTTTTTTTTAGAATATTTAAGGCGTTTTCTAACCAAAAATGCCTTTAAATAATCTTGTTCATTTTTTTTTTGGATTATTTTAAGGTATTTTTTTTACCAAAAAATGTCTTAAATAATGCTGATCAATTTATTAAGGAGATTATTTAAGGCATTTTCTAGTCAAATATGCCTGAAATAATCCCAAAAAATTAAACAAGATTATTTAAGTCATTTTTTTATCAGAAAACTCCTTAAATAATCTCAAAAAAATTGAACAAGATTATTTAAAGCATCTTCTCCTAAAAAAGGCCTTTAATAAATCAATTAATTTGGTCTAATTCTTCCCATTTCACCCCAATTAATTCTTGCATCAATTACTTAAGGCGTTTTTCCAATTGAAAAGCTTTATTTGATAATTAAAAACTAATCTTTTTATATTCATAGATCAAAATTTTATAATATGATCTTTTTTCATATATGCCTATAAATAAACGATTAAGGCGTGTGTTTGAAAAAAATACCTTAATTGGTTATCAATGAAGGTGCTTCTTCTTTCAACTGCTTTAATTGTCCTATATTAAAAGTTTGTTTTCCCTCTTAATGACCGTGTTCTGACAATATGAACGTTCTAACATCTAATTGTGAAGCAGAAGAGCTAATAAATACAAATATCAAATATGGCGTTTGATATATGGAACGCCTTATTCGATGTCTTCATCATGTTTCAATGACCAATACATTTTTTATTTATATTTCAAGAGATCTTAGCTCATAACATTTACTTATCTCTTTGAAAAAATTTTAGCTTCCTCATTCGTCATTTAATCTTCGTCCTGTTAAAGTTTATTGTCGTTTTTTATACAAAACGATGAGTATATTTTCTGATTGATAATGTATAATCCATATTACCTTCCAATGAACTTATTTTTTATTTTTTTGATGTCGTTTAGCTCTAGATTAAAGGCATTTCTGATATATATTATTTGTTTTATGGTTAAATTTTTTAGCTCTTTCCAATCTTCCAATATTTTGTTTGTGGTTTATATTTTATTTGATGATATTCGTGAGATTCCATATACCATATGCCAAGATTTGCTTTCTATTATGTTTTCAACTTTAACAATATTCTTTCTTCTAAACAGTTATGGATGGGTTTTCACTAAGAAAAAAGATAAGATTAGTTACATTACTTATGATGCAATTGAACTAAATGGAGACATTGTTGCATTTGTTATGTTTTGTTGCTGTAACTTTGTTAAATATTAATGTAAGAAAATGATGTATACTAGTTTATGGTGGAACATCTTACGATAAGTTAAGTATTAGAGAGTTAAACTTAAACACAATGGTTTTTAGAGTGATGTATAGTGTCTATATCATACTAAAATAGACAGGAAGGCTTTTGCAAAATTATCTCATTTTCTTAAAACAAAAGGGAGGTTATAGTCATTTAGACATATGTCAATAGAATAACTAGTAATTAGCTTCCTTCACATTATTGTCTATCATACAAAAAATAAGATTATGAAGCATCAAGTGGCAAGATCTGGAGAGACACTTGGTAGACAATTCCATTCTATGTTGAATTATGTTTTAAGATTACATATGCTGTTGTTTAAAAAACCCGAACCCATATAAGAAAATTCAATAGATAATAGATGAAAATGATTCAAGAGTTGTTTGGGTGCCTTAGATGGGACATAAATCAAAGTCAATATAGACGCAGGTGATCGGCCTAGATATAGGACTAGAAAAAATGAAACTGCTTCCAATATCCTTGGTGTTTTCACCTCAGATATGCAATTCATATATGTTCTACTAGGATGGGAATGTTCTACAGTAGATGGCAGAGTGTTAAAAGATGTCATTACACGCAGAAATGGGTTAAAGATCCCACAAGGTATGATTTGTATTATGTTCATGAAATTTTAATAATGATGTTGCTTATTTCCATATTAGTAATGTTGTTAAGCGTTCTAACTGGTAATTACTATTTGTGTGATGTTGGATATACAAATGAGAAAGAGTTCTTAGTACCTTATAGAGGTCAATGATACCATCTTAGTAATTGGAGGGTAGGACTCCAACTAGCGACCCTACAATAATAGTTTAATATGAAACACTTTCAAGTAAAAAATTATATCGAAAGATGTTTTGGTATATTGAAAGCTAGATAGAAAATTTTGAGGGAGAAGTCATTTTATTCAATTAAGACACAATGTAAAATCATTTCTACTTGTTGCCTTCTCTATAATTTTATTAGGCCTGAGATGATTTTTGACCCTATTGAAAGGGATGTTGTCGAAGGAAGAATTTCCTAACCAAATGAATCTAAACATCAAGATTTGATTATGCATTTTGAGCCATCTAATTATTGGACTCAGTTTAGAGATAATTTAGCAAATGATATGTTCACCAATTAGTTGCAATGTTAGGGATAATAACATTATAGATATGTTTTGTATTTTATTATTTGTTTACCCAATGGTTTTTATGTTATGTATCATACGGTTGAGTGTAGAATTTGCTTTATATCAATATTGAATATATGTTTACAATATATTAAGGCATTCTTGATTGTCTAATGAATATTACAATTTGGACTACACACTTCTTTGCTTTTTTTCCATGTGTATTCGTTTATTTCATTCCCTTGATTGTTTTTATTTACATTATTTATTGTTTCATAATGTCTGACCATGTGATTAGGAATTGAAATGTTTTCATTGTGTGTCAATCCATCGCAATCCATTCAAGGCGTATCTAGAAGACGATTGGATGGTTTGGGCATTGGTAACTATTCATGGACTCGAGATAAGGATTCACATCTGGTTCAATGCTTACATTCTTTGGCCGAAGATCTTAGATGGAAAGCAGATAATGAAACATTCGTGTTAGATATCTAGGTTATATTGAATGAATACTGGAGTAAATCATTCCTACTTCACAACTTAAAGCTATACCCTAATTCAAATCTAGGGTTAAGCTACTTAAGAGACAATATCACGTAATTTGTGATATGAAAAATTCTAGTGGATTTGAGTGTAATGATCAAGAAAAATATATCACGGTTGAGAAAATAATATTTGATGAA
The DNA here is from genome assembly GCF_047325235.1 of Durio zibethinus. Taxonomy (NCBI): domain Eukaryota; kingdom Viridiplantae; phylum Streptophyta; class Magnoliopsida; order Malvales; family Malvaceae; genus Durio; species Durio zibethinus. The sequence goes on from NC_143185.1 coordinate 14,215,617, forward strand.
TAGGTTTGGGTAGTTTTTTTATATTATATTATGATTTATCTTTCTTTTTTATCTTTTTTTCGATGGATTTTATTTGATTCGTCTTTGTTTAAACTTTTGCCAGTCACACCGACATGCTAAAAGGTTACAAATAAACCTTTCTTATTTTTTTATAATTTTAAAGTGATATTCGAATATGAAGAGCAACTAGTCAACGAGTCGAAACAGTAGCTGATGCGATTGAATCATTAAATGCTAGTGGAGATGCTTACTTCTCTCATGAGTTTGAAGGAAATGCAAAGAGAGGAGACAATGAAGATGAAATTGGTTTTGCTGCTCCAACCAATGTTAAGTTGATGTTGTTAGGTAAAACATGTGCTAGGAGCAATGATGGACCAATTGTTGAGTTGGTGCATTAGATTGGCCATATTGGTGCTTCATATGATCAGGTTATGAATGTTATAAAGGGTATTTTAACTTACTTCCAAATAGAAGTCAAGAATACAGATAGAAGAAAGGCATTTTTCAATGAAATTATGCAACTCAACAAATTCACACCTGATGAAATATTCACTATTGGTGAGAAAATGTTGAAAGAAAATCACAAAGTTAAGTTTTTTTTTTATGATGCTGGTTGTATTTAGAAGTAATTACATTAGGAAACAGTTAAACGAGTGTATTACATATCACCCATCATTTGACTTTCTCTTCCTAAAAGTATATAGATCCTCCTGGACACATGTAGATCACACTATATTTTATATACAAATTCAGTGTATAATTTTGGAAACCTATTTATTTAATTAAGGCATGATGGGGAAGGTTGTAAATATGCAAATTTTGCTTTGTACTTGTGTGCATCTAATACATATTTGATTTTCTATGAATTACAGTTTTAAATTTAAATTATGAACAACGTAATTCTTCAATATTTTGTTACACATCCGAATTTATAACCAATAACATTGGTGTATAAAAATACTTTTTTCAAATAATTGTACTCATTGTATGTCAATTCATAAAAGCTACCAATTGATACAAAAAATATATATACCATTTATATTAAACTAATACCTCAATTGAAAATTAAAAATTATTCAATCAACATGGCATGTTAAAAAAATTATAATCAATGTAATGCATATATTTACACCAAACCAACATTTTTCAACCTCAAGGTGTAGTGAATGATAATACATAATCTGACCACTCTTTACAGACTTCATCAAGTTCGTCTTTCGTGAAGCTTCCTTTAATCTCTCATTATAAAAAATAAATCAAAAGTACAAGTTAATAAACGATCACAAAGTTTAGCTTTTTTTATTGAAAGTATGGAATTAAGACTAACCCTGAATGGAATGATCATAAAATCATATAAAACTATCTCCTTCATAAAACGAATGACATAATATCCATATTCAGTAACTCCTGATTGATGAGGTACGTGAAAAATAAATTTTGTGGGTTTATGAAATATTTATCCAAACAAACTCAGCATAAAATGATACATTTCACATTTACCAATAATGACACCCAATTTATCTTTGTTTTTTTATCAACTATAGACATTCTCCTAAATTGAACAAAAAAAATAGTTAATAAAAAATAAAAGTAATTATGAAGAAACACAAGATAATCTAATAACATGTAATACCTCTTTATTAAATTTTGAATATTAGGGTTAGGCATCGCTGTTGGTTGAGCGAAATTAAATAAGTATGTCGTAAAAAAATTGGTATCAATTATAATAAGCTGCCAATAATGCCTGCAAAATAATAGCCCTCATGCCACAAAGATTAGGCATCATCTTAGATGACATCAAGGTTGGAATAATTAGTTTTACGAATATAACTTACGTAGCATTATACGACACCAAAAAATAATCAACCCATTTTTGCATGCATTGACCCACATGACGACCATAAAAAATGACAGTGGCATTCATGTCACCAATCATATTTGGGTCAACGAATTTGAATCTATGGTTCATTTACCTCACTTTGATCTCTTTATATAGGAAATTGTATGAAAACAATCAACAGTACCAATTAGTAATAGACCCTAATATAGATTAATAAATATTAACTTTGAATATTTAAATTTATAAGCTAACATCGTATAGGCAACACTATCAAAAGTTGATATTTCATCTAAGGTACAAAATGCCTTAATCTCAAGCCCCCAAATGTAAGAAATTGATGGATGATCAAATAACCAATCCCCGGACTCAACAATAATGATGTATCTTTCGGATATACGATTAAGTGCATAATTAGATAATGCATCAATGGTAGCCTCAACAAAGGCCATCTTCCAAGTCATAACATCCTGTTAAAATATATAATAAAATATAAGTATTAAAACCAAATCAATAAATATAAAACACAAATAAATATTAAGTGAATAAATAAAATAAAAATAATAAGTGATACTGGAGTTTGTTTTTGCTTACAAACATGATTCGCGGAAGCTTGTCCCTATTGGATGTCGGTAATCGACTACCCTTTAGGCATGTTAGGTTGTATTGCTACTAATATCACCTCCAAAGCTATGAGTCATTGCTATTGATCATTCAAAAGTTGCTCTTGCTCATCAAGTCTTTGTTGTTGTTGCTAAATATTACTTCATATTCTGCATTCTTCATTGGAGAGGGTTTAGGTTGATTATTTAAGAACTTTGATGACAATAAAAATCTACCAACCTCACGAACTCGATCATGTATTTCTTTCGATCCTAATACTAAAGATAAGGGATTTTCACTATAACCAGTTGGCAGCTCACCGAATTCCAGTTTAGTAGCAAAATCATCCTAAAAGACAATAATAAAATGCTACATAACAACAAAGTTATACAAGTATAAAGTCATGCATAGAAGCACAACGCCAATCATACATGATAAATTGATTCGTTATATATATAATTTTTTTAGCCATTTCTTCGATTGCTTCATCTGCAAACAATCCATCATTCCACATATGTCATTGTTTCCACACATCCTATCTAATAACTTTGGTGCCAAAGCTAGATGATTCCTAATAAATTAACGTTATATAAGATTCAAAATCTATTAAACAAATGTTCATAAATATTTATATATGAGTATAAAAGAAGTGTGTGAATACTTACAAGATTATACTTGACATTTGAATAACCCTTTCTCAATATCCGATGTTGATATACTTGTTTGGCTCGAATGTTTTTTTTTTTGTTCTTTAATTTTTTGAAAAAAAAAAGATATGTCACATATTAAGATGTCGAATATATTATAGAAAATATTATAGACAATTAACATAATTGGTATGCATACCGAGACTTTTTTCAATAGTCGATCTCGAACAAAATGCAACCAAGCTTGATAACTGATAACATCTGCATATGACAATAAAGGATCACCCAACAAATCACTATTACTAGCGAACAATAAAATATATTGGGTTGTCAATTTGCTTTTAAAGTCTTCAAATACTTTTAAAGTCTTCAAATACTTTCTCAGTCAATTACAACACAAGCTTTTTATATTTATTTGGGACATCAAACCATTCCAAATAAATTTAAAACAATAGTATGAACAATTACATTTCAATTAAATGATCATTTAACAAATTTAAGCCGATTGTTGAATAAACATACCATAATCGACTCATATATACAGTCTTTTTTATCATTAGGAACTCATTGCCAATTATAGTAAATAATAGAAATGCTACTATGTACAATTGCTCCAATGTGACTAGCCAACTTGGTAGCTCCATTAAACACAGGCTGCCCACTTTGATTGAAGTCGATATGAATTTTCATGCCAATCGCTTTAATTTGTTTACCATGTCCTTTGGCTTTTTTTTTTTCACTATGAGTGTGTCTTTTTCATGTTCAATAGCAAGAGACATGTTTTTCGGATTCCATAATACCTTCGTTTTGATCATAATTATACAAAATACATCAAAATATCTCTCCTAATTTCACACAGTAAAAAAACAACTAATAACTACTACAATTAGTAAACCAATATACATAAAACATCCTAAAACCAATAATATTTTACTGGTGTAAGCGATACTGTGATTCCTACCTTAAGTAAGAGTTCTGTGCAAGACAAATGATGAGTATAAAAATATCCACAAGTTTCACATAACCATTCAATAAACCACAATACTTTAACCAAACAGCAATCGAAACACCATGCATGTAATGAAGAGAGGTTAGGTGACAAAGGTGATGGAATATGAAGAAAAACAAAAAAATGTATATATATAGTAAGGAAAGAAAAAAATACTTATATTGAAGAATATAAATAATAAAAAATAGATATAAGATGCACATACCGATAAAAAAAAAGTGCGACAGCATTAAGTTGTTACAGTCAGTGATGATGATAGAGAGGAAGAAACTAATAGGCAAACTAAATGGGTTGATGGTTTAGAGGTTGGTTGCAATGCAACTTTTTATCGTTCATTGTATTAGCCGTTTGGTTTTTCATAGTTCAAGAACAGGGAATAAATCTTTAAAAATGATCAATTAAAGCATTTTTCTAAAAAAAAAAATTCTTAACTAATCTTTTATATTATTAAAAAGGGTTATTTAAGGTATTTTTTGGATAGAAACAACTAAAATAATTTTTTTGATAGAAACAACTTTAAATAATACTTGTCAATTTTTTATACGAGATTAATTAAGGTGTTTTTTGCTAGAAAATATCTCAAATAATACTTTACAAAAAATTCACAAGTACTATTTAAGGGGCTTTCTTGCCAAAAACACTTTAAATAATCTCATAGAAATTTTTGTAAATGATTATTTAAAGTGTTTTTAAGTAAAAAATACCTTAAATAATCTTCGTAAAAAATTAGAGAATCATTATTTAAAGCATCTTCTACCTAAAAAAGCTTTAAATGATCCATTAAAAATATTGAGAATAATTATTTAAGGTATTTTTGGCCAGAAAACACCTTGAATAATCCCATTCAATTTTTTTAGGAGATTATTTAAAGCGTTTTATAGCCAAAAATGCTTTTAATAATCCTTTAAAAAATTTTAAAAAATTATTCAAGATATTTTCTGGTAAAAAATGCATTAAATAATCTTATAAAAAAATTTGTATAGGGATTACTTAATGCATTTTTGTCAGAAAATACCTTATATAATCACATTTAATTTTTTTAAGAGATTATTTAAGGTATTTTCTATCTAAAAATGTCCTAAATAATCTTTTATAAAAATTGGTATAGGGATTATTTAAAGCTTTTTTAGTCAAAAAATGTCTTAAATAATCTTATTCAATTTTTTAATGAATTATTTAAGGTATTTTTTAGCCAAAAACGCTTTCAATAATCTTTTAAAATAATTGTATGGGGATTATTTTAGGAGCTTTTAATCAGAAAATGCCTTAAATAATTTCATTCAAATTTTTAAGGGATTATTTAAGACATTTTCAAGTCAAAAATGCCTTAAATAATCATTTACAAAAAATTATATTGGAATTATTTAAGCCATTTTTAGTCAGAAAATACTTTAAATAATCTCATTTAATTTTTTTAAGGGATTATTTAAAGTGTTTTCTATCCAAATATGCTTTCAATAATCCTTTAACAAAAATTTACAGGAATTATGTAAGGTTTTTTTGCAAGAAAATACCATGAATAATCCTATTTAATTTTTTTAGAGGATTATTTAGGACATTTTTTGGCAAAAAATGCTTTACATAATCGTTTAAAAAAAATTTTACATTAATTATTTAAGGTGTTTTTTGTCAGAAAATACATTGAATAATTCCATTTAAATTTTTTTGTGGATTATTTAAGGCATTTTCAACCCAAAAATGCCTTAAATAATCATTGTACAAATTGTACAAGGATTATTTAATTCATTTTTTACCAAAAAATACCTTGAATAATCCCATTCAATTTTTTGAAGGGATTATTCAAGGCATTTTCTGGCAAAAAAACCTTAAATAATCCTTTAAAAAATTTTGTACGAAGATTATTTAAGTCATTTTTGATTAAAAAATACCTTAAATAATCTCATTCGATATCCGAAATTATTACCAAAAAATACCTTTAATAATTCCCATAAAAAAATTTTTAAAGGATTATTCAAGGTATTTTTGGCCAAAAAACGTCTTAAATAATCCCTATAAAAATTAAATTGGATTATTTAAGGCATTCTTAAGCCAAAAACACCTTAAATAATCCAATAAAAAAAATTCAACAATGGTTAAGATATTCTGGCTAGAGAACGCCTTTAAAAATTTTTTAAAAAATTGAAAAGGTTTATGTAAGGCATTTTTAGTCAAAAAAATGCCTTAAATAATTCAATTATATTTTATAATCCAATTATATCAATTTCTCTTACCCAAAAAAATATTGAAACGCCTCAATTGTTTATATTTTATAAATAAAAAATCAATCAAATAAAATATTTTTCTTATTTTGCTACAAAGGCATAATTTATCATTTGGTTACTAGAATTTTTCATAAAATCTAATGAAAAGTTGGCATCATATATATATCAAAGAGATTATGGTAATTATTCAAAGATTACTATATGTGGATTCCCTTTAATCAAACGAGTGAATATGAAGATATGATAACCTGAAAATAGAAGAAAACCCCAGATATCGCACTTCTTCGGAGGTCATACTTTTTTTCAAAATCTACAATTTCGCGAACAAAATGCCCCTTAAGTGTACACTATTGAGGTTGCAAAGCAACTTTATATCTTCTATCTTGTTATCATTTAGTTTCTAACAACAAAGTGACTAGAGTTTTAATAACAACATTTTTTTTATCAAAGAGAAAAACAAATAAATTGAAAAGACTGAACCAAATCAAGTTCTACAACGAAAGAAAATATTTGTTCACTTTTCATGAATAGTTTTTCATCAAATTATTCATTAAACTAGAAAACAAACAAAAAAGTTATGAAAATATCAATTATCGACTAGTCTAATGCAATAATTTCATCTTCGAAATTTTCATCTTTCTTAAGTTATTTGCACATAATGATTCCAATGAACTCAAGACATCTAAAACTTACAATATAAAAATTTTCACTTAAGTTAATTAACTAAGCATGCCCAAATATATTTTTAAAACAATAATAAAGATTTAGATTCCAATATTCTAATTTTTAGTAGACCCATTTGATTCAATTTTCAACTTTTTTTTTTTTTTGCATGTCACAAGACTAATATAATATCCTATGTTCCAGAACAACTAATAAGCCATGATATAAATAGAATTTTAAACCAATTAATCATACTAAGATTCATATATTTAAGTTTGTAAATACACCATTTTGTTTGAGGTCTTTAATATTATAGGGTTTCAAATTGCATTTTGATATTAGGTGTAGACACTCCAATCTATATGAGGTTCTGTTTGAGTTAATTTTGTTAATAAAAAAAATAAAAAATAGGTAGTTGAGTTTGTGAGAAATTATTGGAAATGGTTTGTAAAATTTGAGTTGGGTTTAATGTTGAAATTTAAAAAAAATTGAGATTCCTTTCTGGATTAGAGTTCTCAGATTTAGAACCCTATAAATACATGCCCACATAGATCACACAAACACACAAAAAAAAATTAGGGAAAGACGTAGAAATAAAAAAAAAAGTAGTCAAGAAAATTTTAGATTTTTTTGGGTTTAATTTTTTTTTTTTTGAAAACAATTTGAAAAATTCCCTGACTCCATCCAATCTTTGTCTCAAGCCAAGCCAAGCAAAGCCACTTTTTAAGCCATTTTGACTTTTTTTCTTGCAGTCGAGCTTCGCTGTAGCCATTAGAGTTGAATCGCCCCCTGTTTTGGTTTTTCTTTTACTTTAGTTATTTATTTTTTTGAGTATTTTGCATGATTAAATTTTAAAAAAATAAAAATAAAAAAGGTAAAAAATACAATAAATTTTCAGAATAAATATTAATTATCCAATGATGAAATTTATAAAAATTTCAAATGATAAATTTCTATAAAATTCTTATGTGAGAAATTTTGTCTAAATTTATCCAAAATGGTGAAATAATTTAGATAAAGTTTTAATAATAATAATTAATATTTATTTTCAAAACAAAAAAAAAAGTAGAAAAAGACAAAATAAAAAATATTGATAAAAATTTTAGAATTAAGTAAAAATTACCCAAAAATAAGATTCTTAAAAATTTCAAATGATAAATTTCTAAAAAATCTCTATGTTAGAAATTTTCTCTAAATTTGTTCCAAATTGTGGAATAATTTAAATGAATTTCAATAAAAGTAATTGTATTGTTTTTCAAATTTGGTTGAAAATATTTGATAATTATCTAATGATGAGATTCTTAGAAATTTCTAATGGTAAATTCTTAAAAAATCTCTATGTAAGAAATTTCTTTAAATTTGTTCAAAATGGTGGAATAATTTAAATAAAATTTTAATAAAAAATAATTGTCATATTATTTTCTTTTTGAAGACAAAAAAATAAATAAAGAGAAAACATTTCTAAATTAACCAAAATGATGAAAAATTTAGAAATCCAACAAAATAAGAAAGAATTTCTAAATAGGCCTAAATGGTGAAAATTTTAAAAATTTCGAAAAAAAATATTTATAAATTGACCCAAATTATGGAAAACTTAAAAATCCAACAAAAAAAGAGAGAATTTATAAATAAGCTCAAATGGTGAAAAATTTAAAAATTAAAAAAAAATATTTTTAATTTGGCCCAAATAGCGAAATAATTAGATATATTTTCAACAAAAAAAATAATAAATAAATCTTTTTTCGACGATGGAGTTCTTTCAAGGAAACAAATGGGATTCTTGAATACTTTTGAAGTGAGAAAATATTTTTAAGAATTATACCAAATTGATGAAAGAATCTTATAAATTATTTTCAATATTTCAACATAAAAATATGAAATCATTAGACTCAAGACCTACAGATAAATTTAAAACAATATGGTACCATCTTTCATATGGACATGTGAGAGTGCTATAACCTTCCTCACATGTAACCGAACTTTTGAACCCTATTCTAGTTAGTATACCCAAACTTATTCTTTTAGAGACCCTTAGTAAAGCTTAAGAGCTCTTTAAGAGGATAGATTCCTTACGTGGTCAATCACACCTAGTAAAAAAATTGGTGGCAACTCCATCCATGTTGTTAAGTCCAGCTATAGATTTGTGGATCTATATGTTATGATAGTTTGGCGATTCCACTGAGGAAGCTAGAGAGTCAAGCCATAAACTTTTAAACTTATCCTATTCTTTGGTCTAATTGTTTTAAATTGTAATGATTTGTGTTTTAACTGCTTACTAACATTTTTGTCTTTTGTTGTCTTTTATTTTTGGGCATGAAACCTATATGTTCTGTCACACACACTATCACATTCATTTACATTACATGAGCTCTACATTCCGGCTCCGTCTTTTTTAGGAAGGGGTAAAACACCTATACTGTCGTGAGATGATAATTTCTGCGATGGCTAGCGAAATACTCCTACTCAAATTGAATTCTTTCTGTTGGTAACCTGTGATGGGTGAAGATTGGATTGCCTTATTAGTTTGTGATAAACAATGATGTAAGAAATAATTTGAGAACCTTTAGTGGTCAAAGTCACCTAACCCTGCATATAATCAACACCTAAAAAGATCAACTTTAGGATAGAGCCCTTCCTACCCAGTGATAGATGTAACCCGAAGTTAGGACACAAGAAAGAACAATTTGTGATCTAACCATTTTATTTGTTTGACTTTGTGCATTTACATTATCATGTCATGCATTATTTTCATGGTCATATGTAACATTATACATATGCATCATTTTCATATTAGATTTCATCCATGAAAATTTACGTTCCATTCATGTATCAACATACTAAACATAAAGCATAGCATCTTATTTCTGATCATAATTGTGGTATCAAGGTTCAAGAATAGCTCCATCAACTAAGAATCTCACACAATCAACTCACCAGTACAACACAAGAGCTCAAGCCAGACAAATGAAATAAGAAAATTTCAATTGTCTCGAGAGGATAGAGAAAGCTCAAGAAAAGCTACAAGGGGAGTTGAATAGGATTTTGGAGGCTTTGAACAAATTAAACAAGGTGAAAGGTATAGAAAAAAGTACTAGCTAACAAAACCATCCATCACAAGAGGTGGATAACTCATTGTACCATCATGATTTTGGGCCACATCAAGCCCAACCAGCACAAGATCTACTACCACAGTAGTTTACTTATCTTGTAAGGTACACATACCTTAGAATGCCATTAACTTCAAACCCTAGATAATATCATAGTTATAAAAATTTTATCTTTACAAAAAAGGCAATAGAACCAGTTTAGGTCCTTGATTTGGACAATCCAAAAGAGAATGAAAAGTTAAAATAAAAAAGGGGCAAGTTACTGAGAGACCCAAAAGCTTACCAGAAGATTAGTATGCTGGAAGAGAGACTGAAAGCGGTGAAAAGAATTGGTCTTTATGATTCTGTGGATACTGCTAGGCTTTGTTTAATCTCATATGTGGTTATTCCTCTAAAATTCAAGGTGACAGTTCGAGAAGTATGATGATACAAAGTGTCCGAAAACCCACCTTACCATGTATTATAGAAAAATGGCAGCCTATGCTAATAGTGAAAAACTGTTAATGCATGTGTTCCAAGACAGCTTTATAGACTTTGCTGCTAGATGGTATATCTAGTTGGATAGCACCCTCATTCGTTCTTGGAGTGATATAACCTATTACTTCATTAATTAGTATCAGCATATTATAGACTTGGCCTTTAATTGCTTATTTTTAGAGTACATGAAAAAAAAGTGACTAAATCTTTCAAGGAATATGCCCAGAGGTTGAGGTTGAGGAATATGCATCATTTTCATATTAGATTTCATCCATGAAAATCTATATTCCATTCATGCATCAACATACTAAACATAAAGCATAGCATCTTATTTCTGATCATAATTATGGTATCAAGGTTCAAGAATAGCTCCATCCATTAAGAATCCCACACAATCAACTCACCAGTATAACACAAAAGCTCGAGTCAGACAAATAGAATAAGAAAATTTCAATCATCTCTAGAGGATAGAGAAAGCTCAAGAAAAGCTAGAAGGGGAGTTGAATAGGATTTTGAAGGCTTTGAACAAATTAAACAATGGGAAAGGTATAGAAGAAAATACTAGCCAACAAAACCATCTATCACAAGAGGTGGATAACCCATTGTACCCTCCTAATTTTGGGTCACATCAAGCCCAACCAGCACAAGATCCACTACCACAATAGTTTACTTATCTTGTAGGGTACACATACCTTGGAATGCCATTAACTTCAAACCTTAGATAATATCAGAGTTATGAAAATTTTATCTTTATAAAAAAGGTAATAGAACCAGTTTAAGTCCTTGATTTGGACAATCCAAAGAAGAGCTAAAAGTTAAAATAAAAAAGGGGCAAGTCATTGAGGGACTCAAAAGCTTACCAGAAGATTAGTATGCTGAAAAAGAGGCTGCGAGCAGTGGAAGAAATTGGTCTTTATGGTTCTGTAGATGATGTTGGCTTTGTTTAATCTCAGATGTAGTTATTCCTCTGAAATTCAAGGTGTCAAAGTTCGAGAAGTATGATGGTACAAAGTTTCAGAAAACCCACCTTACCATGTATTATAGAAAATGCCAGCTTATGCTAATAGTGAAAAACTATTAATGCATATGTTCCAAAACAGCTTTACAGGTTTTACTGCTAGATGGTATGTCTAGTTGGACAGGACCCTCATTCGTTCTTAGAGTGATATGGCGCATGACTTCATTAATCAATATCAATATATTATAGACTCGACCTCTAATTATTTATCTTTACAAAATATGAAAAAGAAGGCGTCTAAATTTTTCAAAGAATATACCCAGAGGTTGAGAGACATAGCTTCTTAAGTGCAACCTCTTTTGACTGAAAAAAAGACCATAGTGTTATTTGTTAGCACTTTAAAATCTTTCTGTTATGAAAAAATGATAGAGAATGTCATAAAAAATTTCATCAACATGGTGACCTCAGGCGAAATTATTGAAAATATCATTAAAACTGGCAGGTTGAAAGGAGAAAAAACCAAGAAGGTGTCAGAAAATAAAAAGATCGAAGCTCAAGCTTTGAGCTTTGACAGACAGTTCAGGGGATATCGATCCTATCCACCATAAGGTTACTTTTCATACTATCCTGCTGTGAATAATACCTCATCCAACCTAAACCAGCCCATACCACAACCATCTTACTCATCTATATACTAGCCTATTTTTAGCCCACAAGCTCTCACATACAACCTTAACATTCAACCTCTTAAATTCGTCTTGTTAACCCAGCAGATGGTTCATGAGAGCAACAAACTACTTGAAAAAAGTTTGTATTTGATCCAATCCCCATTACTTATATGAAGTTATACCGAGAGCTCTATAATAGCCACTTGATTTCCCCCAATCATGTGGAGCCACTCAAATCACTCTATCCCAAGTGGTATAATCTTACAGCTCATTGTGACTACCATTATGAATTTGCTGGCCATTCCACTAAAAAATGTATTGTTCTAAACCATACGGTGCAATGATTGATCAAAGATAAAATGATAAGTTTTGATAAAAAAAGAGCAACAACACCTGATGTTAGTAGCAATCCATTACCTAATCACAATGTTAATACTCTGAGTGAGAATAAAAAACACGTTAATTTGAAAAGGCCTGAAGAGGTACAATGAATTAGGGGATCAAATGTTAAGAAAAATCCTTCACTTGATCGCATTGGAGCATAAATTTTGAAAAGAAAAAAGAGGTTAAAACTGGTTGAAAGTTACTTGTTATTTTAGGATTTTTTTAAAAATAATGTTAGGATTTTTTTTAGGCAATAGGATTTCATTTGTTATCATTTTAATGAAAACCAAGTTAATGCATTTCATTACATTTTTTTTATTCAACTACTGTTTTATGCTTTGTCACCTTTCATAACTTTTTATTCCCATTTTTAAATTTCAAACGATGAATGTTTGGACAAAGACAACAATAATTTTAGGATTTAATTTTAAAAAATCATTCATATTGATCTGAAGAGACTATTTAAATAGAAAATTTCAGCTATTAGCAGATATAGAATAGATATGTCTTGAAGATATACAAAGATCCATGATCTTATTTTTGTTTAATAGATGATCTTCAAAGAAAATATTCACATTTGAGATGAAAAATGGTCTTTTTTTTTTTTTTACCTTTTGAAAAATCATTCATTGCTACCCTTTTGAGCCTATTATGATTTCTTTTTCTAAAAAACCCTAACCAAAGATCACCCTCCACACTGAGGCAATGTTTTTGAAAATCACATATGATTTGGGGTAAAGTAAAGAGAATCCTTTTATGAAGAATGTGATGGATGAAAATGAAAAAAATAACGAGATGATGGGAAATGAGGCAAAATGCCAAAATCCATCAAATGATGAGAAATGATCATTTGGTTTTGAACTCTTTAAACACATATTTTAAGCCTATTTTATCCATTTTCTTTCATGACCCCTCATCATGACCTACGTTACAACCCTTAAAAATCCATTTTGATTAAACGTAAGTGCTCAAATTGAATGATCACATATTAGGCTAAGGCATGCTTACGATGGTGTAATAGAATGTGTTTTAGAAATTAATATGTGAAAGATAATACTAATGGATAGAAAAAAATGAGAAAAAAATGAAAAGGTGAAAAAATGAAAAAAAAATGAACAAATGAAAAAAGAAAAAAAAGAAAAACTCAAATTAAAAACACAAAAAGACGATTTGGATAGAAAAACATTTAAGCTGAAAGTTTGACGGACAACTCTAGTATATGGAGGATCAAGATATTTAAAGATCCTTCAAAGTTGGAGTAAAGTTTGATGAGCTCAAAATGATTTCAAAAGTCAATCGAATGAGTTTTTGAAAAAAAAATCCTGAATTAATGTTTAGAATTGTCTAAATATTCATTGTTTATATATACCATTCATCCCAAGAACATGCTTCCAACTTGTTTCTTTCCCCATTATTTTTGTACCAGACTTACTCTTCATTGATTACTTTTCCCTTAATTCACCTTGTGCTATTTTATTGTTGCATCCTCAAAATAAATTAAGGAAATGTATGATTGCATTGTATTTCTCACAATGTGAAATGATAATGAATAAATGAATATATGCTTAAAAGATTTTTGCATTCCTTTGAAAAGAAATTCAAGATGAGAAAGGGTAAAAAAACTTGAAAAGTTGATTTGAAAAGACACCTGGTGTGACCAAATAATGAATGTGGTTATGGATTGGTCCATATAATTTGTGAAAAGTGATCAAATGATAAGAATCAGTGGACAAAATTTATTTCGATATGGCTAGTGCTGAGAAGCCTGTCAATGGTGATCAAGTGATGAACATAATGTGGACCAAATGATAGAATTTATTCTGGAATGGTTAGTGCTGAGAAACCTGTGAATAGTGATCAAGTGATGAACATAATGTAAATCAATTGACAGAATTTATTCTAAGATTGATAATGTTAAGAAACCTATGAGTTACGATTAAATGATATGGGGCAATGGACTAAATTTGTTCTAAAATTGCTAGTGCTAAAAGGCATGTGAATTGTGGTCAAGTATTAATTGATGAAACTTGTTCTAAATGGTTAGTGCTGAAAAGTTGAAAAAGAAAGATGAGACATGGCGAAGTCTTCAGAACCATATTACCATAATTAATTAAAATTTCATAACATGAAAATTCGCATTACATGCATTACATTTGCATTATTGTTTAGAGAATATTTGAAACTTTGGTTTAGCTATGCATTTACATTGTGAATCATGGTTGAGAATATGACTGTGAGAATCTAGATTGTTGCATTTGCATCATTGATCATGACATTCATTATATAAAATTTTGACCTTGGTAAAAGCTTAAAAGTTATCTGGAAAAGAAATTTTGAATATTTTAATAAGGTTTTTTAAAATAATGAGAATTTTTAAAGATATCTTTAAAGAATCCTCAAATGAGAATCTTTGACTCTTAAATGAGAATCTTTGAGTTTTAAATGAGAATATTTAAAAAGTCCTTAAATGAGAATCTTTGAGTATTCAAATGAAAATCTTTGAGTTTCAAATGAGAATCTTTGAGAAGTGAAACCCTAAAGTTCATCGGATGTGAACCTTCAAATTAGAATGAAAAGTTTTAAACTTTTGGATGTGAATTTCCAAAATTCAAACGAAAAGCTTTAAACTTTTTGGATGTGAACCCCAAATTTATCAAATATGAATCTTTGAACTTGAATAAGAAGTTTTGAACTTTTGGATATGAATCTCCAAAATTCAAATGAAAATTTTTAAATGTTAGATGTGAGTCTTACAATTTACAAATACGAATCTTGAGATCTTACAAATTTGAATTCTTGTGAAACTAAAGTTTTGATAATCAAATTTCAGTGAATTATTGCGAAGCTAAAAGATTCTTACGAATCTGAACCTTTGAATTTCAAACTCAAACTATGAATCTTTAAGTTTCCATTATGAATTCCAGAAGACCTAATCTAACTCCTCTGGATATGATTGTCGAGGAGCTTTTATTTTTCTAAAGCTGTGGTGCATCTGTTTAAATGAGCATTTTATTTTTTTCAAAGTTGCGATGCCTCTATTTAAAGGAACATATTATTTTTCAAATTTGTGGTGCATCTATTTAAAGGAGCATATTATTTTTCAAAGTTGTGATGCCTCTATTTAGAGGAGCATTTTATTTTTCAAAGTTGTGGTGCCTCTATTTAGATGAGCCTTCTATTTTTCAAAGTTGTGATGCCTCTGTTTAGAGGAGTCTTTTATTTTCAAAAGTCATTGAACCTCTATTTAGAAGAGTTTTGTTTACTTTTTCAAAAATAAAAAATAAAAATATGTGTTGATTCCTTATTGGGTTGTCTACGTCTTTGCACAATTTTTGTTTCACAAAAAAAATGTAAAGAGGGATAACTGTAGACACCTCAATCTATTTGGGGTTTTACCTGAGTTAATTTTGTTAATAAAAAATAAAAAAATAGGTAGTTGAGTTTGTGTAAAATTGTTGAAACTAGTTTGTAAAATTGGAGTTGGTTTACTGTTGAAATTTAAAGAAAATTAGGATTCTTTTCTGGATTAGAGTTCTCAGATTCATAACCCTATAAATGCATGCCCACACAGATCACACAAACACACAAAAAAAATTGAAGAGGCAAAAATTTTAAAAAAAAAATAATCAAGAAAATTTTAGATTTTTTGGGGTTTTAAAAAAAAAAATTTTGAAAAAAATCTAGAAAATTATCAGATTTCGGTGATTTTTTTCAGTCTTTGTCTAAAATCGAGCCAAGCGAAACCACTTTTTAAACCATTCCGGCTTTTCTTTTTGCTGTCGAATCACGCTGTAGCCATTAGAGTCGAGCCACCTCATATTTTTGGTATTTTTTTAACTTTATTTATTTATTTATTTATTTTAAGTATTTTTGCATTATTAAATTTAAAAAAATAAAAACAAAAAATGTAAAAAATAAAATAAAATTTGAGAATAAATATTAATTATCCAATGATGAAATTCATAAAAATTTCAAATGATAAATTTTTATAAAATTCTTAGGGAAAAAATTTTGTCTAAATTTATCCCAAATGGTGGAATAATTTAGATAAAGTTGTAATAACAATAATTAATATTTATTTTCAAAAAAAAAAAAGTAGAAAAATAAAAAAATAAAAAATATTGATAAAAATTTTGGAATTAAGTAGAAATTATCTAAGGATGAGATTCTTAAAAATTTCAAATGATAAATTTCTAAGAAATCTTTATGTGAGAAATTTCTTTAAATTTATCTCAAATGATTGAAGAATTTAAATGAAATTTCAATAAAAATAATTGTCATATTATTTTCTTTCCAAAGACAAAAAAATAAATAAAGAGAAAATATTTCTAAATTGAACCAAATGGTGAAAAATTTAAAAATCCAACAAAAAAAAATTTCTAAATAGTCCCAAATGGTGAAAATTTTAAAAATTAAAAAAAAATATTTCTAATTTGGTCCAAATGGTAGAATAATTATATATATTTTCAACAAAAAGAATAATAAATAAATCTTTTTTCGATAACAAAGTTTCTTCAAGGAAACAAATAAAATCTTTGAATACTCTTAAGGTAAAAAAATATTTTTAAAAATTCTACTAGATTGATGGAAGAATCTTATAAATTATTTCCAATATTTTCACATAAAAATTTGAAACAATTAGACTCAAGTCCTATGGATAAATTTAAAACAATATGGTATCATCCTTCGAATGGACATGTGGAGGTACTATAACCTTTCCCACATGTAACCGAACTCCAAAACCCTATTATGATTAGTAGACCCAAACATATTCTTTTAAGGACCTTTAGTCAAGCATAATATCTCTTTAAGAGGATAGATTCTTTAGGTAGCCAATCACACCTAGTAAAAAAATTGATGACGACTCCATCCGTTTCGTTAAGTCTAGCTATAGATTTATAAATCTATATGTTATAACATTAGGTTTTAAAAGACATTTTTTTAAGCCCAAATTTAAAGATCTGAAAGTGTTTTTTTTTATTTTTATTATTTATAAAAAAAATATAAATTTTGATTTTTTTAAAGATTATGAGTTATTTAGATTTGAAATTTAAAGATTGAATTTGATTTTGATAATTTTTGGGAATCAAGTTTCTACAAAAAGAAAAAAATTTTGGTGAGATCTTGATAAATTTAGTTGGCATTAAAATTTTTCAAATTAAAAAGGTATTCAATCCCTATATAAAGAGTTTGATTCTTAGTTAGACAGAACTAACAATCAAAGAATCAAAAAGCAATTGAAACAATCAGAATTATCAAGTAACACAAAACTTTAAGTTTCGAGAAAGACGTTTTTGGGCTAGAGTGAGAAAAGAGAAGAAAATTTCTAAAGGCTTTGATTTTTTCGCTTAAACACTGAAAGCAAACAACATTGTTTGGTGGAGGCTCGACTCGCGCCTAAACCCGCTTGACCTGTTTCCTTATTCAACTCAATCATAGGTTTTTTTATTTTATTTTTATTTTTTATTCTTATTTTTTGTTTTATTTTATTCTTATTTTTTGTTTTAGTAATTTTAATTGTGATTGAATTAAAAATGATGAGAAAAGGAAAAAGAAAAAAAAAAAGGAAACTTGGTAGGATTTTTATTATTATATTTATTTGTGTGATTTTTATTATATTTATTTGCATGATTTATTATGATATTTTTACATGATATTTTGCATGGAGTTTATTTATTTGCATTATTTATTATGATTCATTTTGCATGATTATTTTGGCATAATATTTCTTATGATATTTGCATGATCTATTTTGCATGTTTTAATTCTAATATTATTGTAGGATATTTTTCCATGGTGTTTTTGATAGAATTTTTGTATGACAATATTTTGTGAATAAATAAAAGGAATTTGAATTTGATAAGATATTTAATAAATCCAACACAAAGCCTCTTCAAGTAAATAACAAGTTTATCTTTAATACTTTTAAGGTGAGAAAAATCTCTTTTTTAATGAAAGCCTAACGATTTTTTTCAATATTTAAATATCAAATCAATAAAAATAACGAATAAAAATCATCTTTGATTAAAACTTAATAATATAACATGTGATTAATTTGGTATCGATTTTAGGTTTAATGAGGTAATAAAATCTTTTCTACATATAATTTACTCCTAAACTTAGTTTTGTTAATGTAGACCATAACCTATTCTTTTTAAAGACTCTTAATTTAAGCTTAGTATAACCTTAAAAATGATAAATTCACATAGGTGACCAATCATACACAGATAAAAAAAGATTGGTGGTAATTCCATTGTTTTTATGCCTAATAAATATGTTCTTAGACTTGAATATTATGATAGTTTGGTGACTCCACTGAGGATAATAAAAAGTCAAGCCATTAGTTAGTTATGTGTTATCTTAAACTTTGCTTTGATGATTTTATTATGTAATTATTATTATTTTTCATGTTTACTAACCTATTTGTTTACTTTGTAGCGTATGATTTTTTGTGTATGGATTTATTTGATTTTGATGTGTATTAATTTATCGATTATTTGAGTTGGCATGTTCTTTCACACATACTACACATGCATTCATGCATAAGCTCTATACCTGAGTTTTGTCATTTCTTAGAAAAGAGTAAGTATCTACACTTTTATGAGATGATAACCTCTGCATAAGCTATCAAAAACTCTTACTCAAATTGAATCCTTTCCATTTTAGCTTATAATGATGAGCGAGGATTGAAGTGCCTTACTAGTCAAGTCATTAATTAGTTATGTGTTATCTTAAGCTTCGCTTTGACAGTCTTATTATGTAATTATTATTATTTTTCATGTTTACTAACCTTTTTGTTTATTTTATAGTTTATGATTTTTTATGTGTACTGATTTATTTGATTTTGATGTGTACTAATTTATCTGATTATTTAGGTTGGCATGTTCTTTCACACATACTACACATACATTCATGCATAAGCTCTAGACTCGAGTTTTGTCATTTCTTAAGAGGGAGAAAGTACCTACATTCTTGTAAGGTGATAACTTTCGTATAAGCTAATGAAAACTCACTCAAATTGAACTATTTTTGTTTAAGCTTATAATGATGGGCAATGATTGGGGTGCCTTACTAGTATAGATGGATGATAATGTAAGAAATAATTTATAGATCTTTAAATTGTCAATGCCTTTAAACCCAACATGTAAATAAACCCTAAGAATCCAAATGTATGTTAAAGTTTTGCCTTCCCTTTTATATAGAAAAACCTAAAATAAGACACATGAAAGGACATTTCTTACCTCATACTTAAAATTGTAATTTTTTTTCTCTTCTTTATTTATGTATACATTGTATATATTAACACCTTTTTCAATTATATATTCAAGTATCATCATAGTTAAATTTTTAGATTGTGTTGTATCATACTCATTCATGCATATTTACTCATAATATGGTACCCTAATTATGGCATTAAAGATTCAATGATAGCTAAATCTTTAAATAATCTAAAGCGATACAACACTTGGTACAAACTCTTCGCATTCAAAAGATGGAAAAATACAAGCATATATGAAGGGGTGATTGGAAATATGGCTGAATTGCTAAAAAAATTTGAACAAAAAAAAATAGTGGTTGAAAAGGTTGATGATCCACTATACCTAATTGGATTTGGTCTATATCAAGCTCAAGCATCTCAAAAGGCATAACCACAAATGCCATTCACTATAGGATACCCTATATGCATTATGGCATGCCCTCAACATTATTCATGCTCACTTTTAAGAACACATCACTTTTATACCTAATATGAAAGCATCTGACCAAACTCAAGTTCCTAATTTGAATGATTTAAAAAAAACAATAAAAACTAAATATTGTTGCATTGAAAACAAAAAAAAGACCTTGAATCTCAACAAAGGATGGATCTCATTGAAGAAAGGCTCTGAACCATTGAGGGAATGATTTTTATGGGTCAATAAATGTTGTTGAACTATACCTAGTTCCTAATGTGGTGATCCACCAAAATTTAAGATACCTGAATTCAAAGAAATATGATGGAATTGAATGCATTATAACACATGTCATAATATACCATCGTAAAATGGCTGCACACATACATAATGAGAAACTACCCATTCATGCCTTCTAAGATAGTCTAGCTGGTTTTGCAGCAATATGGTATGTATAACTGGATAGATCTCACATCTATGGTTGAAGGGAATTAACGAGAGCATTCATCACACAATATAAGCACATTGTAGATTTGGCACAAAATCATCTATCCTTACAAAACATAGAAAAAAAGATATTGAAAGCTTTAACGATTATACCCAGAGATAAAAGGATGTTGTTGCCCAAGTTTAACTACCGCTCACTAAAAAAGAGGCTACAATTCTATTTGTTAATGCTCTTAAAGCCTTATATTATAAAAAGTTGATTAGAAATACTAAGAATTTTGCTAATAATTTGATTTTTTGAGAGATAATAAAGAATGCAATCAATAATGGCAAACTTAAGTGAAGTGATACAAATGATGTAAAGAAAGATGATGTGCCAAAAAATAAGGAAAAATATGCTCAAGCAGTGATTTATAAAAGGCAATAAATAGGTTAAAAGCTTTATTCCATAGCAACCTTATTCAATGTACTTACCTTATTACCCTTCTATAAACAACCTTTCCTAAAATCTTTATCTTTATCAACCTATGCAGTAATTAGGCTTTCATTTAGATACTTATTACTAGACAACTACCACTCAATTTGCTACCTAATTAGTGAGCAATCAAATAAGATCAAGGAATAATCAAAAGAGAATTCCAATCCTAATTCCTAACCATTTACCTTTACTAATAAAGCATCAATTTTTCACCCTTGTTCATTTGAAAACAACTCTAAATCTATCAACAAAAAGCTATGATTTGAATGGTTGATGTGATTATCACATTGGGGTAATTAGAAACTCAACTAAAAAGATGTAGAAAACTAAAAGAGATGATCAAAATCTCATCAATAATGGCACATTGAATATGGAATTTATGAAGCAATGGAAATTTAATTTGCAATAGATTAAATTTTCTTTTGGATCTGAAGTATCAAACAATTTATTTGTGGGAAGATTTCAAAACTATGAGTTTTTGCCTAAGTTTTGCTTTCAATTCTGTTTGCATATAAATTCTTTCATAACTTGTGAAATAATCTTAAGGGAATTGGTAATTATTATCAAGAATAAACATACCCAGATGTGTTACTACTCATGTTATACCCCAATTTAGTTGAAAACTACACTACTCAAAAAATGGATTGCCTATACTTCATAACCCTTACTTTCACTTGACTAAGAAAGATATCATTAATCTTTATTAAGGCTATAGTAATGAAATTTGTAAAATCTTTTTAAAAATTCTTTGTAAGCCAATACAGGAGACATTCGTTTAAAATTCAAAATTTTGATAATTTGATAAATGTTAAGTCTATCCCAAACACATCATTACCTAACTTATCTTTTCAATAATGAAAGAGCTACATTTTTATCCAACATCTTGACTTTTTTTTCAATCTATTATCCTCTACTCACATTTATCTTTTTGATTCATGCAACAATAATTAGGCCTTCATTCAATATAACAAATTAAGATGATACATAAGTTGCAAAAAAAAAAAAAAATTTGATTGTAACATCATGTATATGAAACATTCAAATGATTCAAAAACAATAAAAAAAATTTTTCTTGAGAATCGATTTTCAATGAAATGTTTACAATTTATATGAGATATGGCTATTTTTCATATACCCTTCACAAAGTTGAATTCTTTCTTAAGAGATTTTAATTAAGAATCACCCTTTACACTTGTGAGCAAGTTTGAATATGGATCTTTTTGAGAAAGTATTATATCCAAAGTTAAAGATAAGAAAGAATACCTACAGTAAAAAAGCAAGTTCTAAAATTTTGGACTTAATTTGTTAAAAAGTGGAAACATGAAAGAAAAAAAATGAGATGGAATGAAAAAAAAGAGAAAAACAAAGATGAAAAAATATGGAAAGGAAAATGTCTTTGAGAAAAGAAATAATTTTTGGTTTGATTATTTTTAAATAATTTTTTAGGTCTAGTTATCCTTTTTTTCATAATCCTAAAACTCAAGCCTATGTTACGTCTTTTGAAAAATCTATTTTGATCAAGTGTGGATATCTAAATTGAATAACTTTTCTTTAGGAAATCACCATCACTTTTTTATTGTGAATGAACTTTAAGTTTTCAAATACATGATGAAATAATAAAAAAATGGAAAAAAGAAGAAAAAAAAAGATTGAATGAAACTCTATGATAAAAACTTGAAAAGGTAGTCTTAAATGAGATTAAAATTTTGAAAGTAACTCAAGCAATTTAATTAGAGGAAGGGATTTTGAATGAACAATGAAAACCTTTAAGAAATCCAATAAGATGAACCCTAATCTGAAGATTTGTTTTGAAATTTAAGTCTTTCTTTCTTTCCTAGAAATTTTAAGCCTATTACAATTAGTCTTGACATTTTTTAAAATACCATATCAAGAAATTAACAGAGTGTAAAAATGGATTGTGGTTTAAAGATAAGTTTTCATTTATGAGCCTAGATGAAGAAATATTGATTTGTTTTTCCATCCAGTGGCAAAATCTCCTTTGATAATTAAGATCTTAATGTGTCAAACCATTTTACCCTTTCGAATAGACCAAGTTGAGATTAACTTTATCATTCTATATAGCAATCACCAATTTTTAAGAAATTCATTCACATATTTTCAAAAGAATATGCATTTTTGGATTATGGAATAGTTATGTGAGGTAATTTCTTTTGTTGTCATATTACAGCATTTGTAGTGAAAACATTTATATTTGAATTGACATGAATTGGTGTGGATAAAAAATATGTAATTTTCAATATCATAAAAATGACTATTTTAAGGAAAATGTCTAAGTTTAAGAATTGGAGAAGATCCGTGGATAAGAGGAATAGTTTTGAAAAATGAAATGCTTCGAGTTAAAAAAAATTGGAGGAAAACTTGATAACCGTTTTACCACAATCAAAGATGCATGATGTCGGCTTTTACTTGCATTACATTCATGTCATCCATTTCATTCATTGCATATTTAGTTTTAACTGTGGATTTAGACTTTTAAAGGTTGAAAATTTTGAAATATAAGATTTTGATCCTCAATTGAGCAATTTTTTTTTAGAATGAGATTTTAATTTTTGATTAAGGACAAATTTTCATGACAAAGTGATAAGTTTTGGTTAAGAAAAACTTTCAAAATAAAATTTGTAAAAGTATTGAGCCTTGATAAGTGAAACATGTTTCAAGATAAGATGTTTTTATTTCAGAAGAGATTTTTCTAAGTTTCAAAACCTCTATTAAGAATGAGCTTTTTCAAATATGAAAATAATCTATAAGATCCCAGGACATGATTCTTAAGACCTCTGGGTACCTTTTTAGATTTGATTTTAAAGTTTCAAAACATCTATTAAAGAGGAGCTTTTTCAAATATGAGAATGATCTATAAAACCTCAGTGCATGATCCTTAAAACCTCTAAATGCTTTTTAGATTTGATGTTTAAGTTTCAAAGCCTTTATTACAAAGGAGCTTTTTTAAAGATGAGAATGATTTATTAGACCTCAAGGCATTATCTACAAGACTTTTGAGTATGATTTATAAGACCTCCGAGAATAATCTCTAAGACCTCCTAACATAATCTCTAAGATCTCAAAGCATGATCTATAAGACTTTAGGATATGATCTAAAAGACCTCCAGGCATGATTTTTAAAAAAAAATTGAAAATCTTTTCCAAAACTACAAGTTATCATATTTAAAACCTTAGGGTATCATATTTAAAACCTTCGGGTATCATTTCAAAACTACCTCTAGGTATCATTTTTAAAAACCTCTTAGTATCATTTCAAAACCTCCAAGTATCATTTTTAAAAACCTCTAAATGTCATCTTTAAAACCTTCAGGCATTATCTTTAAAATCTCTAGGTACTTCGTTAAATCATGCATGTATCATTTTCAAAACCTTTAGATACATTTTTAGGTGTATTGTTAAAACCTCAAGATAAAATTTGTGAAGATCTCTAAATCAATTTTTGAATTTATTCAATTAATATTTTTAAAGTTTCAAAACCTCTGCTGAGAAGAGTTTTTTCAATTTTTCTTTGACTCGAACAAAATGAATGTCTTTTGTCTTTATACAATTCCTATTTCATAAAAAATGTACAAAAAGAGATAACTGTAGACACTCTATTTTGTCCAAGGTCTTTTTAATATTGTTAGGTCTCGAATTGTATTTTGATATTGGGTTTTAAAAGTTACTTTTTAAGCCCAAATTTAAAGACCCTAAAGTGTTTTTTATTTTTTGTTATTTGGTAAAAAAAATAAACTTTGATTTTTTAAAGATTGTGATTTTATTTAGATTTGAAATTTAAAGATTGAGTTTGATTTTGTTAATTCTTCGAAATCAAGTTTCTGCAAGGAAAAAAATTTTTGACAACATCTTGATAAATTCAATTAGCACTAAAATTTTCTAAATTAAAAAGGGAATCAATCCTTAATAAAGAGCCCAATTCTCGAGGAGAAAGAACCAATAATCAAAGAATCAACAAGCAATTAAGATAATTAGAATCATCAAGCAACACAAAGTTTTGAGTTTCAAAGGAGTAGTTTTTAAGCTAGAAAGAGAAAAGAGAAGGAAATTCTGAAGGCCTTAGTTTTTTGGCTTAAACATTAAATGCAAACCACATTGTTTAGAGAAAGCTCAACTCCGCCTAAATCTGTTTAACCCATTTCTTGACCAGACCCAATCATAGATTTTCTTTTTATTTTTTATTTTTAATTTTAATTTTTTAGTTCTTTTTTTTTATGTTTTAGTACTTTTAATTGTGATTGAATTAAAAGTGATGAGAAAAAGAAAAAAAAAAACTCTGATAGGATTGTTATTATTATATTTATTTATGTGGTTTTTATTATATTTATTTGCATGATTTATTATGATATTTTTGCATGATATTTTGAATTGGAATTTATTTATTTGCATTATATATTATGATTTATTTTTGCATGATTATTTTGGCATAATATTTATTATGATATTTTCATGATCTATTTTGCATGTTTTAATTATAATATTATTGCATGATTTTTTCTATGGTGTTTGCTATAGAATTTTTTTATAACAATATTTTGTGAATAAATAAAAGGAATTTGAATTTAATAAGATATTTAATAAATCCGACTACAAAGTCTTTTTAAGTAAACAACGAATTTATCTTAAATACTCTTGAGGTGAAAAAAATCTCTTTTTTGGTAAAAGATTAAAAAAAAATTTTCAATATTCAAATATCAAAATCAATAAAAACCATATTTGATTAAAACTTAAATAAAATAACATAAGATTAATTTGGTATCAATTTTGGGTGTAATAGGGTGCTAAAACTTTTGTTGCACGTAACTGACTCCCGAACTTAATTTTATTGATGTAAACCATAACCTATTTTTTTAAAAAGACCCTTAGCTTAAACTTAGAATAACTTTAAAAGGGTTAGATTTACATAGGTAACTAATCACATCTAGATAAAAAAGATTGGTAGCAACTCTACATTTTTTTTATATCTAATAAACAGGTTCTCGAACTTGAATATTATGACAAAGTTCAATAACTAATATCACTAAATAAGTGATAAAAGTTGACATGCTACACCTATATATATTTAACCTAAATGTGTCTTTACAAAAATAAAACACAAGACTACACTAACAAATATGAAACACAACCTTGCACCAGAGGCCATAATCTTAACAAAGTTTTATAATAGGATTAGCAACCAATCAACAAAAGAAAAAAGGATGAATCATAGGATTTTGTTTGTCATATCTGACACTATAATAAGATCCTCATGTTAATTTATCATATATAAGATCCTCATGTAAGATATCAACCAATTAACCCATATAAGTTATCTAAGAAGTATTAAAAACATACCTTTTCAATTGGACTCCTAATGAGAAATGTCATGCCATGTCAACAGTTCATCAGTATCACTATCAGCATTATTATGCTCATTAAAGTGCAATGCTTCGTCCTTAATCCTTGCAAGTGCTGACTAGATTCAATATAAAGATTAGTACAAGGAAACATGGGACATTTGTGGACTTTGCTAACCAACAATTCCTCGTTGCTCTTGCTAATGCTTATGTAAAACTATTAAGTATTCATATGTGTTGATTCCCTAAGGCATATGCAAGAATGACCTAATTAGCTCATTAGCTTTTTTCTTTCTTTCTTTAACTTTAAATACTCATTAGGATTTGACTTGTGCAAGATAAGACAAAAAGAATTATGAAGCCTTCACCCACTATAGAGTACTAAAACAAAAATAACTTTCACGTGGTAGAAAACTTTTGGCAAGCTTACCTTTTTTATGAGTAGAATGTGAAATAAGAAAAGTTGTTTAAGAGGTAATGTTACAATAATAGCCAAAATGTTGCACAAAACCTGTAAAAGTAAAAAATTACACTACTTAGCTCAACATTTTAAATTGAAAGGTTCTAGTAATTAAAAGATTTGTTTTTATGATCTCATAAATGCTAAAGTAAGCTGAAAAGATAATTTTGAAATTGGTGATATATAGACTTGAATAGTACCAATGTAATTTAAACAAAAAAAAAAGATGAGGAAATAAGGATTAATGTAAATATTAATGGAACACTTACAACCACAATAACAAATGGAACCAGAGAGAAAATGCTTCCCAAGTTTGATGAAATATCCAAGGAAAATGGTTTCCTCTAAATAGTAGATAAGTACAAGGAAGGATTCCAGTTAACCATTGTAGAATAGGCTGCATTCTTAAGCCCAAGCTGGACAAACCATGAATATACATGTCAATATTCAATTAAAATGAAAATGACTAAAAAATAAAAGGCATACTCTCGGTTTCCTTCGTTTCTAGCAACTGTGGAATCATGACAGCAATCTAATGATGTTATACGGCATAAGAATTATTCATGAATTTGGCATTTGATTAGAATATACGAGGACAAGAGAATAGAGGCTAATTCTAAGGTCCAAATTGAGCAACAAAACATTGTTTATTGATTTTTGGAATGCTGATAACAAGAAAACCAGCTAATATTGTTGTTACCATCTAACAAGCTTAGTGTTATCTTTCTTAAAGATCAGGACCTGAGATGTTTCTAAAGAAGAGTTTAGCTATAAAGGAATCTAGGATCTCAAAGAAATATACAACATTATATAATGTAATTTGATGATTTTGATATGATCTGAAGACAGAAAATGGAAACATTTGCTTACCAATAGAGTAGCAGAAACCATAAGAGTGAAAATTTGTCGGTAGTTACCTTTACCTATGCAATTGTTTAGCCACCACAAAAAACCAAAGGGAATAAAAGAAGTATTAGCATAATTATTGATAAAGGGAATAAACAGCATAATTTTGTAGAGTTTCAATAAGCTCCTTCTTCCCACAAGTCCCAAGATGAAAGTAAGAAAGCCAGGAGCAATCACAAGAATTAAACATTGAAAGTCAATAAATACTCGTACTGACTATAAAACATGAACAAACCAAACTCTGTAATTTGCCAGGGAAATATACAAGTATCAGTAGGAAGTAGCAATTATAGAGCCAATAAGTTAGATTCTAGTTATGAATATAATCATTAAATTTCAAAACTCAACAGAGTCTTCTGCTAGCCAAGGCAACCATGTAATAACAATTCATTGGTATAATCACATTTTGGGAAAAGGGGATGGTTGAGCAAAGGTTTTTTCAATGTTCATTAAAATACATATTGTCAAACACATTAGTAATGGAGACAATCTGCTCAACCAATACAAGATCTCTGAAAGTTTTTTTCAAACACATTCAAGACATCAAAAACATATTACACTTATTGTCAAATGGAGAAAATAATTAATTAATAACGATTAAAGAAAATGTACCTTCCAAACTGTTACACGTAAACCTCCTCTGTCAGGAAGTCATATGCTAGCAATTCCTTGTAATTTTTCCAAATTTAACTCCATCTGGTAAATCTGAATTATTGATTGTGAAATTTCTGCAAACATACAAATCGTTCAAGTAATAATAGTTAGCAAAGTTCATGATATCGTCCCACAAGGGTGAGCTAAAGAAGACTTAGTCTAACTATTTAGTATCCCCACAATTCCTCTAAAGTTGATTCAATCGAAAGGTGTATACAAGTCTAAGCTAACAAGAACAACTAAATAAAAAAAATAAGCAAAACATGTTTCTAACAAAAAGAAAATCTATAACATATAAGGTATGTAAACTATAAAAATTAACCAAAACAGTAGCTAAAGTAACTTGAATTGAATATGGTTCTAAGCTAGGAAATCAAAAATAGAAAGTTCAAGTAACAACCAAACAGTAGCTTAGAAGGATAAACCAAAAATAACTAACTAGTAACTAAAAATAACTAAAACAAGAGAAAAATCTAGAAACTTACTAATTGATCTAAACAACTTCTGAATTGCAAAAAAAGTAAGTAAACTAAGATCTAAATAGAATTGAGAGTTATTTGAAGAAGCAAAATCACAAATCTAGCAAGGACAAGTAAAATCGAAAGCTAAAATTCAAATATGGAAGTTATCAATCTTGAAGAGAAAAATTAGATCTTCACTTCTAAAAGTTGAATGAATTGGAACTGAGCTAAAGTAATCTAGAACTACAAGTTTACCATCTAAATAAACAAAAAAATCGCAAGAAACAATCAAACAAAGCTCAATGAAGTAGATCAAAAACTGCATAGCATAAAGAACAAAAACAAAGCAGTTATAAGAAATTATCCAAATAGAATTGAAATTAATGGAATTAAAAGCAAGTAAATGAAACTAAGCAAGTAAACATATGAATCAAGAGGTACAAAGTGAGAAAAGAATAAACCAATCTCTTTGCTAGGAGATGAGAATTTTGAAGTACTGTCACTCACTCAAGCTTTAACTTAGCTTCTGGATTTGATCAAAATTTTCAAAAATTTTCAAAAATTTTCTAGTATTTTGTATAGCAAATTTGAATATGATCTTTTTCAAATTTATAGAGGTATGAATCAAGAATCCACAAAAAAAATTTTGGATTAAATCTTGCAAGAATTGATTGAGATCCAATGGAAAAATTGCCAGTTATTTAGATGCAAAACTAGTCAAACATATTTGAGATTCAATAGAAATTACAAGAAATTGAACTTAAAATCTTAAAAAACATAAACTTTTATTAAAAGATTCTTAAAGTGCATATAAAATAAAGGTAAGAAAAGTAAATTTTTTTGAAAAATTAAAGTAATTTTCTCCCAAACAACCCTCTAAAAAAATGAGGAAACTGTTGGAAAAAAAATAAAGTAAAATGCAAGAAAATAAAAAATATGAAAAATATGGAAAAAAAAAAAAAAAGTCTCTCCAAATGGCCAGCTAACCCTCCTACTTATAGGCCAAAGGTGAGGTGTTTCAATCAATCAAAATGTAACAAAATGTCAACTAAGCTACCACATCTTCTAGAGTCTTTTCAAGTCATCTACCTAGCTCCCTTAACTTCTTTGTTAGCTTCTTTTTACTTCACTTGACTTCAAGCTTCCTTCCTTGGATCTTTCAAGTTCCCAAAAGTCAACATTATGTCCAATAAGAAGTCTTAAAATTGTCACCTAAGCTACCCATTTGCTCCCTTTTTGAATGCTAGGATTGGCGCCACAAGATTGATCATCAATCAAATGCATTACATAGCCTGTAGTGAATTCCTTTGCTTCCCTTTTTGGCACCAAATGAGGACCATTTAGTTGCTAATTTGTCCATGAAAAATTCTTAGCCCCAAATGTCGCCTCAAACCGCACCAATGCAATAGTCACCAAACTAGCACATGCAAAAATACTACAAAAATGATAAAGTACTAATGAGCTAAAAATAATATTTTCTCATGAAAAATATAAAGATTAAAGCTTGAAATAAAGTTTAATTAAACTCAAGTAAGCTAAGAAAATCATAGAAGGAAAGGATATAAAAATCTCTCATGAACGGCAATAGAAGCACATACATGCTAATTTCGGCCTTCCATAGCTTTTTGCACCAAAATACATCCAAAATAAGTTCAAAAGCTCCAAATTTCCTTTTTTTTTCATATTTTTACCTACACAATGAATATTTATACATTTAAGAATATTTTTGCCAATTTTCTTAAGAAATAAGCAAATATTCAAAAGAAATTGCACTAAAAAGATAAAATACTAAAATTTTAATGCAATCAATTACACAAAAAATAAAAATAAAAATTTAAAGACAATCACATTTGTAATGAAACAAACAGATTGAGGCAATTTCACATCTAAACCAAAACCATGCCTTTGAAGTATATAAATTATACTACACAAATAAAAGCAAGAAATGAGATAAGACAACTAGTTTTGAGAAAGTGACTATTGTTAGATTAGGGCAAAGCAAGGTTTGACGAAAAGTAGATTTGTGAGTGTAAGCACATTGAGAATGACTCTTAAAAGCTGGTTAAACAGAGAGAGATGATCTGATGCATCCTGCCATCGACATTTTTCTAGGCAGCCCTAATTCTTGCGTTAATTTTGGAGATCATTTCTGAAAATGCAGGAGGATTTAATTTTTCTTCTAAAAATATGATCGCTTTTGAAAGTGAATAAGCTAAATAATTGTTAGCTAGGTTTTTGTGAAAAACCAAAATATTGCTCGATTCATAAGAAAATCAAAATCAAAATAGAGAATGATTTTGGTGAAACAACCTGGGAAGAAACGATGGTGTTAGTGACAAAATGCCGATGTTGACGCAGCTGACGATGATGACGATGAGAAGAAAAAGTAAAGGTTTGATTTTTAAATTAGGAGAAATGATTTAAGTTTGATTCAAAAAAAAAAAAAAAAGACTAGAGAGAGCTTTTGATTTATTATTTGAGAAGAAGCAAATTTAGAAAGCAAAAGGAACCTCGGTCTCCTTTCCTTGCAAGGAAATCTCATGATGGGTAGAATGAATGTGGGTTTGATTAAAAATGGAAAAACCAGCAGTGTTAAAGTGTGGGTCAAAGTGTGGCTGTGACATTACAACTTTCGTTAATTTTGGTGGCTTTCTTTAAGCCGGGAAAAACCAATTAAAAAATTAAAAAAATAATAATACCGATAAGAAAATATTTTTGTAATGAGTAAAGGTGTGATCGATTGAGTTTGAATCGATATAATATTAAGTTTAAATTTGATTTAAAATTTAAAATTAAAAATTCAGTTCGAACTCGATCGAATTTTATTTTATAATTTGAACTTAATTCAAAATAAAAATCGAGTTACTTGAACTCACTTAATTATGTTTGATTAATATGTAAAAATAAAATTAATTTTTATATTTAACAAAAACTTAATTATTTGTGCTCAAATTTTAAGTTTGAGATATTTCATTAATTAAGATAATAAAAATATATTTAGATGTAAAAACTTAATTAGGTTCATTAGTTATTTAAATTGGGTGTAAGAAAGCTCAAATTCAATTCGATGAGTCGAACTACTTTAATTTAAACTAGATTCGATAATAATTAAATTAAATTTAAATTTTATTTAAATCAAATTTAAATAATTTATATATATTAATGTATCATTTATATATCTAATAATGAAAGAAGTAAATACATGATTTAACTAGTTATTCCACACGATAAAATCACCCCACTTTCATCCCTCCTAATAAAGGTGTCAAATTTAAATAATA
This sequence comes from Durio zibethinus, assembly GCF_047325235.1. Classification (NCBI taxonomy): domain Eukaryota; kingdom Viridiplantae; phylum Streptophyta; class Magnoliopsida; order Malvales; family Malvaceae; genus Durio; species Durio zibethinus. Next base: position 14,247,906 of record NC_143185.1, read on the forward strand.
AGATGGATTGGATTCAAAAAAAAAAAAAAATGAAAGTAATATAATTTAAAATTTTAATTAAAATTATATAAATTTAATAAAAATAAAAATATATGTTAAGGTCTAAACATCCATTCTCTCCCTGTACTATTTTGATGATCGTATATGTCTCTTTATTCTCTTACAATATACCGACTTGATTGTTGCAAGATTTTCCTAGTACAAATCCCGAAATCTCTAACCCTCTTTACCTGCAAATCTTTCAATTATGCACCGTAAAAAAACCAAGAGAAATTTTGACCTAAACTCTGCAGTTTCAAATTGTTTCTCTCTGCCACTAAATTTTGTGTCAATAAGTTAGACAACCAACAGAAGAAGCAAAAAAAAAAAAAAAAGGATAGGGGCCAGGGGATGGAAGAAAAAAAAAAGCCAAATAAATTCATGATTGATTTCTTACTAATTATGACTGCTGCATGTGTTTTAAGCTGAATAGAATTGATACAAGGATTATAGATTTGAGTTGGGTCTGACTAAAAATATTTTTGGCATGTATATCGCTTTAGTACATTAGAACAAATTTATATTAAAAAAATTTAAAATATCTACGCTGACAAAGCTTAAAATGGCTACTTGACTGCTGATATTGTCCGACTGGAACGATTCCTGGCTCCATCCTGGCAACACAGCATTGCAAGATATGACCATGAAGTGTACTGCCACGTGGCACCTTCTTTTCATCAGAACGTGGGATTGTTCCTATTTTTTTATAAGAAAGCCTACTGTCCTTCACGAAGTCAGTGGAGAAACCATTTGGCTGTAATCCTACATCTATGCTTACTAACAATTGAAATTATCTCTTTCTGTCAATTAATGCTTAGCTCATGTTTATCTTAAAAAATAATTGAAAGGGTTGAAACTATATCTATTATAGACAGAAGCTTCTCGCAGGCAAAGACTTTCAAGATTGAAAAAAAGGCTGAAACTTTTAAAGATACAAGCTTTTGGAGACTGACATAAGTGAAATGAAAAAGCAAGAGAACGAGAAGGAAAAAGGAATAATAAAAAAGAGGGGAAGAGGAAATCAGTCGCCAACTTCCATTAAAGCTTGGAGATTAACAATGATTAAAGGCTACATTTATTTCGCGAAAAATCATTTTTAAAAAATAATATTTGAAAAATAATTATATTTTTTTAATTGAAAAAAAAATTATTGTTTGAATGAATTAATGAAAAATATTTTTTATTATTTTATTTTTTAAAATATATTTTTTAAATCATATTTCTATAATTATTAAAATATTAAAAATTATTTATAATTAAAGTATACTAAACTATTTATTATTAAAATTATTAATACTCAAAAATAATTATATTTTTATAATAATATTTAATATTAAAATATTATATTAATATAAAAATATTTAAAATAAAACTATTTATTGTTCTTTATATTATTTATTAATATATTATATTACTAGTATATTATTTATTAATAATATATTATTTATTAATATAATATTATTTATAAGTAAAATTATACTAAAAAATATTGATAAATAATTCTACTCAAAATAATTCTTTTTTAAAAATATATTTTCCCTTTTAAATTGATAAAATAATTTTTTTAAAAATAACTTTATTTTTTGTTGACTATTAAATTATTTTTTATTGACTAATTAATTTTTTGTCAAATAATACCTTAAAAAATACAAAATTTATTTTTTAAAATCGTTTTCTACAAAACAAACGAAGCCTAAATAAACTTTTCAATTTTTTCAGTTACTACTTTAGGTATTCACATCTCTAATCTCATCCTTTGCCCTGTCTTTCTCATATGAATATAAATTATCGCTCCCACCTCTTTTCTGTTTTCTATGTTTCTGGAATATCAAGCTAAAAATAAAGGAGATGGATACAGATTTTCTTTGATTCATGTGAGAAAAAACTGAAAAAGCCTAGAGATGAAAAATCAAAATCTGTTTAATATTGAGCTTTTAGGATTTTTGCTTTTCTCATGTGTGTATATATATATATATATATATATGTTGTAGAATAAATTGAAAATTGTAATCAAATTTTCTTTTTAAAAAATTGCAATCGAAACAGTGAAGTCTGTAAAACTCCATTCATTCAGCCCACATCTAAGAAATTTCTTCCCAAAATCTTTTTTTTTTTTTTTTTTTGCTTAAGTTTTTATACTGGCACTCTTCCGAGCTGACCCGTCAGTCAGCCAAACTCCAAAAGTTCAACCCTTCGATTAGGCCAGGTATGAGAGTTGTACCCGTTGTGGCTGCAATGCGAGCAGCAAAGCATCATTTTCAAGGTTGGGTAGGTTTTTTTTTTAATCAGATCAAACAGGAAAATAAAAAGATAGATATGAATCAGATCTTTGAGAATTCGGATCCGAACTGATGAGAGTCAGGACTTCGCTTTTGAAGAAAAGAATTCTTTATTTGACTCCTCCCTCCGGCAACGTTAGCAGATGCGAGAGAGAAAGAACGACAGACAATATCCATATATCATGTTTTTATTGCAGAAGAAATAATATGATCTGGAGCTTCGTGGTTTTTAGCCTTTTATTTGGTAAAAATTGGTGTGACATGATATGCGTTTGGTGTGGGGATTTGTTTGTTTTCCCAAAATTTGGGAGTTGACATCAACATGAGTCCGCCGTTCTGCAACCATATTTTGTTCTTCTTTAACAATAAATTTTAGTTCTATGTTGTCTCTCCATTTTTAAGACAAAATTTTAAGCAAATAGTTACCAAAATGAAGCAGATATTAGTTTTGAATTATATTATTTTTCTTTTAAATACATCGACGCTACCCAGCTGTCGCACCTCACCAACCATGCAACCTAGGCAACACCCACCTCTGCCTTATTTTTCGCTATAATTTTAACAATTCCCTCATTATTTAATGCTTAGGATTTTTGTTTTAAATTACTTTATTATGCATCTAAATTATGGTTATTGGCAGTACCAATTTGTTATGTTTAGATTCCTATCCAAAAAGATTTAAGGTTATTTAGATGTTGTTTACATGCAACATTTAACTGGAATTTATGAAGTGATACTTGATTTTCTTCAAGAGATCTTTCAGGCTGTGGGCAACATGATTTGATATATCAAGAGCTCTCGTTTCTCTAAAAGCTAATCCGTGAGTTGATACATTACGAATTCTTGCCCCTGATGCTATAGTTTTGATAATTTTCACTTTTTTTAATTTCTTTTGGGGTTGTAACCCAATTACATGTTTGTATATAAAATTATAATTCTTATTCCGTCAAATCTTTTATATTATCAATTTTACTCTTTGAAGTTTGAAACATTTGCATAACACTTGGCCATTATTATTTAGATTAAACGCAAATATCTGTAAAAGTTGAGTTTAAAATCTGTACCCCTAAGTTCTGTCTTTGAAACTATTGACTTTCGGTTATGATGTCTTGAACATATGCCGATTTTAAAATACTAACATATAATCTTTTGTTTATGTTTAAATGCCTTGAACATTTTTTTAAATGCAAACGTTGATGATTGTTCAAGGAGGTTAAAGTTGATTTTCAATGACAGGCTTCTTTGAGCTGTGCGACAAGAAAGAGTAAGACTTTTGAAAAACTAAAGAGGCATGTTTGTTTATGCTAACAAGTTTGTGTTTATAGCTCTTTGTAAATCTGAAACTTATAGTTGGTGTGTTGGTTTGTTCTGGGATTAGTTTACTTATAGATCAATTATGTTTTAGTTAATGTTTCCACTACAATAAAAGTCCAAGAGGAAATGAGAACATTGCAGCTTATAGAATGTGCAAAATTATATATCAAATAATATTTTTTTTCTTTTCAATTTGTGTCCAACTAACAGGGAAGCCATTCCTTGGCAACTTTACAAGAGCACAGTCAAAATACTCTTGACTTAAAGTAATGAAGAGAAGCCAATTTAGATTTTTTATATTTGGTGCAAGTCTACTAGTCGCACTATTCGCTTCTATAGATTAAGTAACTTGAACATAGTTTGCATGGTCAACTTCTGGATTGTATGTGAACGTGCGGAGGTATCATATGTTAATTAATGTCATTTTAACTTATGAGCAATTACTTGACAAGGGAATAGAAATGAGACATTTGTTTTTTTATAGTGAATTTTAGTTATTGAACAATCACTACACATGGGAATAGAAAACATTCTTCTTCCTTAATTCTTTTAAGGTTTGAAGTAGTCATTTCTATTTTTATCTTTAGTGTCATTCTTTCATGTTTTAAAGTTATTAGTTTTGGTTTTAAGTTCTGTTACAACTCTTTAAGTTTAGTTTTCATATTGTTTTTGGTAATTTGACTTTTGTTTTAATTTGTGCTTTAAAAGAAGTTGTTCATCTCCTGTTTTTGTTATACTGCTTGTGATACTGTGCAAGTCAACCTCAACATGCAACCTTAATTTTAACATTAAATATTCATTAACTTTTAAAATTATGCTCTCTTTTTTTCTTTAATGTGATTGTTTCATGTTTTAATGCTATTATTTTTGCTTTCAAGTTTAGTTATAATTCTTGAAGTTCAGCTTTTATATTTATTTTTGTAATCTAATATTTTTAATGATCTGATTTTTAAAGTTGTGCTTTCTGCTTCATGTTTTAATGCAATTGTTGCCAGCAAAAATCAATTAAATTACTCCAATTAAATACCATTATTTCATCACTTCAATAAATAATATGAGTATTCTGTCATCACAAAAACATTATAAGTTTATTGTTGATGTATGAACAGTACAAGTTTCTTAAGTTACTCTTTACCTTGTCATGACTATAGATTCGATTTTGAATCTATTAATCATCCTGCCTTAAATTACTGCATGGGAACTGTCCATAATCTTTCTTTTTGTGTTCAAATGTTAGGTTTTGCTCTGTAGTGAATTGTAAATATAATCATTGATCCCTAATAAAAATATTAAACCCTAAATTTTAAAAATCTTAAAACTCTATATACAACTTTAATTTACTTCCGCAGCAAAGCACGGACTTTCATTTAGTAAAATAAAAAATAAAGCCTCTAATATGGTATAAACCTTTGGGATATTCTAAATTATAATTTATTATAAAAAACTAACAATGAGATTTAATAAAGCTAAAAGTTTAAAGTTTTAACACTTATGATTCCTTTTTTGTTTTATATTGCGATTTTCTATGTAAAATAAATGCAAATTCAAATTCCTACCTTTCCCCATATTATAAATCCCCTTGTCCAACAACCTCCAAGAAGAACTAACTCTATCCGAAACTCACAGCTCACCGTACCAAACTATGTCCATTTCCATATCCACTCAACATCTTCGAGGTTTGCTTGGAGAATTCCACTCTAGCCCCACCTTTTCAAACACCAACTCCAGCAGCTTCTCCGAATCCTGAAAACCACCACAATTCTTCAGATCCTTACACCGGTAATAACAGCTTCAATTCAAACATTGTTATGGTTCTGTCAGTCCTCTTGTGTGCCTTAATTTGCTCACTGGGACTGAATTCCATCATTTGGTGTGCAATATGGTGTTCAAGTTTAGTAGCCTTAGAATCCGGAGCCAGGACCTCAGCTGGGTTACCAAACACAGGGGTCAAGCGAAAAGCCTTTAAGACCTTTCCAATCGTAAACTACTCTGCTAACTTGAAGCTGCCTGGCTTGGACTCAGAGTGTGTCATATGTCTACCAGATTTCACAGCAGGTGACCGCGTGCGGCTTCTATCAAAGTGCAACCATGGATGCCATGTCCGGTGCATTGATAAGTGGCTAAGCACCCATTCATCTTGTCCAAAATGTAGGCACTGCCTCATCGAGACATGCCAAAAGATTGTTGGCCGTAGCCAGACAAGCTCGTCAGAACCTCCTCCAGTGCAAGAAACCATTGTGACTGTAACACCGTTAGATCCTGAAGGTTTGATACATAGTTACAGATGAATTAGCCGAGTCAAAATTTTTTGTTAATTGTATCACAAGCAAACCAGAATTCAGCTCTATGCCATTAAAATTAGCACTAGAAAGATATAGATAAGCAGCCAGAATACCATTCAAAAAGAAGTTATAAATTTGTGCATAGTTTGAAACTTGTTTCTTGTTTTCATCTCAAGTAGAAAAATCAAGTAAAAGAGATGAAATGATGTGATTAAAAATCTGTAATATTTTCTCACATGTATATATTCTGTCCCCAATAGATTTAGCAAATTTCAAAAAAAGAAATCAGCAGATTAATAAACGAAGGAAAAAGCAAGTGAAAGAGCTGTGGTAGCTCACTGTAACTTAATGAGAATGAAAATCACTTAAACCAGCAAGTCTTGAAGGTGCACCTGGCCAATCAGTTTAGTCAACTAACAAAGTTCTTTTGAAGATGAAAATTTAAGAAATGGGCACATTATAATAAGAATGCCTTTCACTTTATTATTTATTATTATTTATTTTGTTCACTTTTTTTGTGAACAATCATATACTTCAACATATTTCATTGTCTGTGGTTAATTACTAAAATATCATAAATCAAAACTTAACTAAATTGGTTCATACAATCACTCCTAAAAATGAATATTCAACAATTTCTAGATTGAAGATTTAAATTTCAATACTTGCAACTCATTTCTCTATTCTTAAATTATCACCTTTTTTGTAAAATAATAATAATAAGGCCATCCCTAAAAATTAATTAAGATAACACCAACTCAAGCAGATCCCACAAAACTAATTCTAAACATGTGAATGAAATTTGACTTATTTAAAACACCTGGCAAAGAGGATGAATACTTTCCTTTGGAGATCCAAATACGTCATAAGTTGAAAAAAAGAAAGAAACTACAATTAAAACAAAATATCTTGAACAAATAATATAGAGCATAAAATTAATGGAAGTTGAAAGTGAATCGACTAATATACCAGTTTCAAATCAGAATAAAATTGCAGCAAAAGGTGGAATTTCAAATTTTTTATAGCATTCACATCAACCATCTCGTAGCGGGAGCTGACTAACAACCACACTAGCCCGGTCAACAAATTTTGATTTATTTAGGAATGAAAATGATATATTAATATTCGTAAATTATTTAAATTTAATTTGAATAAAATTTGAATTCAATTTAATTATTATTAAATCGAGCTCAAACTTGAGTAATTTAATTTATTGATCAAATTAAATCAAATATTTTTATATTCGACTTAAGTAATTCACGCATTTAATTAAATTTTTATATTTTAATATAATTTTATTATTTTAATAATAAAATATTAAAAGTTCGAATTCAAGTTCAAGCATAAATAATTGAACATTTATTGAATATAAAAATTAAATTTATTTTTAAATATTAATCAAATATAATTGAACGAGTTCAAATAACTTGATTTTTATTTTGTGTCAAATTCAAATTAAAAAAATAAAATTTAATCTAATTTGAGTCAAATTTTTAAACTTTAGATTTAAAATCGAATTTAACCTCGAACTTAATACTATATTAACTCAAATTTAATCAACTATACCTTTACTTAAGCTTACTGGCACAAGTTATAGTTTCAGAAGGTGGGCCATTGACGATAGGCGCGAAGCTAAGGGCACAAGCAGACGCAATCTCTGCAATTTGGATGATAATATAATTTTAGAATATGACCCTTATCTACACTAACAATTAAAGTTGCCTTTTTAATTTTTGAAATACTAATTTAAGGATAGTTATTTAATGTATTTAAAAAGAATTCAAAATGAGATTTGAAGACAAAAAGTATAAGATTATTGTATTGTTTACAGATATTGTTTATTTTTAAAAAGAGTTGAAGGTTATTTTTTGAGATAAATACATTGAATTGATGTGGTTATCTATTAGTGTTATGATAAATCATTCATGTGTTCAATATAAAATTAGTCCTTTTCGGTTGATATATGAAACAATAAACTTAACTTTTTGTATGTTATTTTATTTTTTATCACCCATTAACTATTGTTCATTTATTTATTTAGTTCAATTTAAAAATCCGAATCAAATTTAAACCAAATTTACTATTAGATATGATAATTTTAAATATGATATAATAATATAATATAAAAATGATACAAAAATATTTATATATGAGTTTAGTATAATCGTATTTCATATTTTAATCATATTCATATGATTAAGAGACAACATCATTTGTGTTGTATTCATATCATATTCATGTTAAATAGTAATCACATGATTATAAGATAAGATTGTTCATTTAAGCATATATAACTTACAAACTATAAAAATTATTTTAATTTATTTCTTAAATAAATTAATTATCATATTTATCGTATCATTTAAATATTTAAATAGATTATACATATTTAATTTTAAATTTTTTATTTAAATATTAATTTAAATGATTTTTTTATTTAAATAAATAAATTAATCATTTTTAATCAGTTATTTATGTCTAATCATGTCTTGTCATGTTTCTTAGGTTATATTAAATAAATTAATTTTAAACATATTAATCATATCATTTCGTGTGTAACATGTATAATAAACGTATCATATTTGTATTTAAATTATTTGTATCATTTAAATATTTTTATCCTGTTTGACACAAAATACGATATGATAATACAAATTATCAAATCTATTCACTATTGAAAAGCCTAATAGAAATTCAAATCAATTATTTTTTATATCTTTATGTCTTAATTCATCTCGTTACATTTAACGAAAAATCCTTGATTATTTTTCTTTTGCTTTTTTTCACAACCTTAACTCAAACATCACAAGCTTCTACCAATAATTATTGATGGAAGCCACTCGATAAGTCTAGCTTAATAAATCTCGTCCACAACATCTCTTTACTTTAGTAAAATAGGTTTACTCGTCCCCGGCTCATCGCTTTAGAAAAATAATAAGCTTTTCATCCCGATTAGTCTTGAATAATTAAAGCACAATTTTGAAAAGACAAGTAAACAACGATAATAAAATCAGATTTTTCTTAAATTTTTAAATTATATTAGTTTATAATTATATGATTTTATATTTTAAATTAATATGCTTTTTTTATTAATTTACATTAATTTGTTAAATTATTTTAATTTAATATGCACCTTATTTTTTATATATTTGTATTAATCTATTATACTATTTTAATTTAATATTTTTATTTTATTTATTTATTTATATTAATTTATTATATTATTTTAATTTAATCTAATGCTTTCAATGTGACAAAAAAATGAAGAATACAATAATAGTATTTTTATTTTTTTAACTTACAAAGTAGAGCATTAGCATCCCTTTAAAAAAGAAAAAAGTAGAGCATTAGCACTGAAGGTTTTCTGACTGCAATGTTGTGAGTGATAAATATACGTAGAGCATTAGCATCCTCTCAAAAAAAAAGAACAAAAAAGTAGAGCATTAGCATTTAAGGTTCTTCCGACTGTAATGTTCTGAGTGATAAAATATACCGACGAGCAAAGCTTAATGTTAAATCTATATTTCCCAATTCCAATACCCCCAGAACAAGGCACGATAAAGAAAAACTCCAGCTTAAGAGGAGATCCTAATGGATTAGGTAATACAATTGTTACTACAATCACAAAGTCCTGAATACCTAGAAAAATGGTACATTGGGACCCCCAGAGTCCATACCAATCAAGGCATCGTCAAAAAGGGGCAGCTGTATATACTAATTACCATGCTGAACATCATCCAAACTGAAGATAAAAAATGTAATAGCATTGAAAAGAAAATAGCTACGCATATGAAATACCAAATCTACTTGTTCCCTTCATTCTTTGCAACTCTTATTTCATCGGAAGAATAAGCATTCAAAAGAAACAGTGACAAAATATGGATGGCCAAATGAATGAGAGTGGACCACGTTCCATCAATTTACATTTATTGGGTCTGAACCATCCATCACATTATCCACCTACGAAATTTATGAATTCTGTGATAGCAAAATGCATCTTCTAGTAAACAAAACTGATGGTGATGTTAAATTACATTACAGATTAAGGTCCCATTGGGGGTCACCGAAGATAGGCACACATACTCTGGCCAATTAGGGTCCATAACTTACTGTGTTTATCAAATTAATTTCCATCATTATAAATGTAGAACTATGTATTCCCTTCAACATTTCAACTTAGACGGAAATCTACATAAAGAGTCGGGTGGAGATGCCAATAACAGTCCAATTGATGATCAAATCATTTCCTCTTCTTGCCTCAATTGCAGCTGCTTCAGGTTATAGCTTCAAGCATGGTAATTCATAATACATTCCAAATTTACCCGCACATTAAGGCATGCAGGCATTTTATACACAAATGTATTGCAAAAATGAACTGAAAAGAGACCAAAATAATTACAATAAAAATCCTGTTTTCAATATTGATATTAAATTCATATTCAAACACACCTTAGGCATGCAGATGCAGATACACAATCCATTGTAACGATGCACATAAAAGAGACACCAACAAAATTGCAATTAGAATAATATTTTTTTCCTTTTGCCTGGATACGAAAACCAATGGAGAAGCCTCACTGCATAAGATGGCATACTGCCTTGGAATTAGTACCAAATTGAAAGCTCAAGCTAGAGAGGAGATACAATAAGGTGAAGTCAACAGTAAACTTTTAGCATATAGAAAAATTATCAATCCAGATCGTCAAAGTTCAGCCCAATTTGAATAGCTTTCCCTATATGCCAATATGCTGCAGCACGAAAATAAGTACATAATACCAGTGAGATTGATTGAGTTTATTGGGATATGATTTATATGTGAATAAAAAATTTACATCATTAAAAAATTTGAATGAGATGTTATATATATGCATGAAAGATCTAAAACCTTAATAGTTTAAGCTTTTGGGTTCAAGTGGTGTTCAAAATGTATGTATGGGCTCTCTGGTGTGTTTTTATAGGCTCCAAGTGTGGTTTATTTTCCTAACAAATGATATCAGAGTCAAAAGTCATAAGTTTAAGTCCTAGTAGTGTTGTTGGAGGGAAGATTGTTGGTAGATCAGAGGTTGATCACATCCATCAACTCCATGTATTTGAACACCGATATTAAAAATGTTCAACTTGGATGCAATAAATATATGATAATATGCATATGTGTTGAGTCAACCTGAAGTATAAGCTTGAGGGAGTACCGAGACAATCTAAATGGTAAGGTTGAATGCTATGGTCTGGCCCAAAAGTGCATTAAAGATGTAAAGTTATCTAACTCAAAAGGAAGTGTGTTGATTGGATTTGCTTGCACAAGGGAGCCGATGTAAAATTTAATCAGAACTTACAAATGAATGGAAGATATTGTTGAGATATGATTTATATATGAATAAATAATCTTACATCATTAAAAAATTTGAATGAATGATTTATCTCCTCAACGGAGTATGCTAGTGGCGGTATGATTGAATCTGTGGAAGCAATACGGAGGTTGCAGGGCAATACGAGTCAAGCTCCGGTTCTTCGACAACTATAATGGAGGGATTTCATAAAGTAAATTGTAATGGACTGGGTTAACATCAAGTTCTCAAACAGTGATATGAGATGCAAATAGTTTCACAGTGAAATGAAGACCAGAGTAAAAACGCTTTACAAGCACAAGATCACACCATGCTGAAACTTCTGACTAATGATTTAAATTACCAAAAAATGAACAACAACAAATGCACACTGGAATTTTATACCTCCTAAGCTACTGAAGTCCGACAATTTTCTTTCGGATGATTATGCGTCGCTGCTACGTACAGGATAACATCCAAATCTCCAACCCAATGAGATAGGAGGCTTGATAGGATAGCTGACAGAGGGCACAGCGGCATGGCTTGGCCTTTCGTTGCTAGCGAAGTGATTGTTTTTGTAACCACGGAAATTTTGGTTCATAAAAACACCAGCTAAAGTCACTTTATAGATAATGTTAGAAAATTTTAAGAAAGAAGGAATTTCGAGAGGCGAAGAACACTTTGTTAAAAGTTATTATATTTATAGTATATAATAAAATCTAAAAGTTTTCAAATCAAATTAGTGAAAATAGTTATACATAAATATTTATTTATAATAAATAAACAAACATAATTTTTCTATTCAAATAGTTATAATCATTTATGTAATTATAATTTTCAACTCAAATAATTATAATCATTTGAATAATTATAATTCTAAATAATTATGACTATTTACCATATACCCATTCAAAAATAATTATTTTTATTCAAACAAATTTATTCATAATATGAATAAATAATATTAATTTTATTAATATATCAAAAAAGATTAATATCATAAATAACCCTTTAATTATAGTAAAATGTTTAATGTAATATTTTAACTTTAAAAATTTTTAATATGATACATAAATTATGAATTTGTTAACTACGTGATTAACTTTAAATGATGATACGTGAATGACAAATAACCTTCTAAATATAATATTAGTTAATAAATTTACAATTCATATACCATATTAAAATTTTTTAAGTTAAAATATTATATTGAATGTTTCATAATAATTTAAAAATCATTAATGACATTAAACCTTTCAAAATTTTATTAATAAAAAATTTAAAAAATAAATTTTATAACCAAACAAGCCCACTTTAATACTTAGACCAATCACTAAAGATAACTAAATAGTCTCCAAAGCTGAGTTAGTTAGGGGTTGCTTGATAAAGAATCCAGATAAAATTAGGAAGCAAGAACTAGAATAGCGAGCTTGTCAATAACATTAATAGGCAATCGAACATGTTGTCATCCTTTAGTTAATTACTATTATTATCTTTTGCCAAAACAGAATCAATTGTGAAAAAGAAGAGTGGAAAATCATAATCCCCAGAAGTCAATCACCCCCGCATATGCATTTAACAAAATTATGAATCGAACCTGATGGAATTCCACCATAGGCAGAGTGGATCAAGGCATTGAGCTTTGTAGGGGACAACTAAAACTATCTAGATAAGAACATTCTTACTCATTAAAGAGAGATTGTCCATTTAAAAAATTGAAATATTAAAGAAAGGAAGCAGAAGGAGGCTAAAAAGAGAGAGAAGCACGAAAACATCACAAGGTCCACGAAGGAGGAATTGAGGGAAGGTCACGTGGATGGAGAGAAACATGAAAGAAAGAGAAGAAACAGCAGCAGCCATCGAAATTCAGATTGAAAACTATAATTAATTGAGAAATTAGGACATCAGGGTCCCCTCAGATTTTTCTTTAATTTACATGTTTCTGGCCGCTTCCAGTGTATAGTCATTCATTTCTTTTTCTCTCTTCATTTCTCTCACCCCAAACCAAAGCCCTGAGCCAGTGGTTGTCGCCCCCTCCTTAAAACAAATGGACGTTCGCGAACTCACTCTTCCATAATATAAGCGCCTGCGGTTTATATGGGCCTTTTCTTACACATGGGCTTTCTTTTTCTTCTATTTTTTTAGTATTTGCAGGCCAACTCACCAGTTTTCAGCCCATACACTGGATTTAAAAATGATATGAAAACAAAAATATTATTTGTGGAAAACCAAAAATAAATATTACGATTATCACTCTTCTTAAAAATTTTACAAAAACTATATAATGAAATTTTAAATTATGTTAAACTTGGCAAATCATACTCTACTTTTTTTGGCAAGTGATAATTAGGGCCTAAAATTTGAGATAATCAATATGTGTTATTTTCAAGTAGACAAAAAAAAAAAAAAAAGCAATCCATAAAATAATTGTTTAAGCTTTTTATTTTAAAAAAAATAATATAAGCAATAATATTAGAGAAATTATAAAATATAATAACATTAAATTTTTTTAACTTCATGAACAAAGCTAAATGATGATGCATTTTCTTTAATATATTTTTAAAAAATTAAAAAAAAAACTAATTTAAAAATAATGGATATGTGTCACAATTTTAATACTGTTTACAAAGTTAAGATAATGATACATTTTCTTCAGTATTTTTTTAAAAAATTAAAAAAAAAACCAATTTAAAAATAATAAACATGTGTCACAATTTTAATCATATTCATGAAATTAAAAAATTTTCACAGTTGGTATATCAAATAATTTTTCATAATATTAGTTAGTAAAAAATGGAACTTGTAACAATATTCTAACTTATGTAAACAATATATTAAAATAATTGCTAACATCCAACCATATAATGGAAGCTTCATGGACCAAGGCATGGTGTGCCACTAAAAAAAAGAAAATGTCACTTTTTTTTTTCCTGATCTCTGTGGAAGAAATGTCTTATTATAGTGCGGCATAGCTACAAAGGAAAGGCCAAACTTTAATCTGTTTAATTTAGTAGCTATATTAATTATTATCCTCATTTCTTGCTTAAAATGCATCGCTTGTGTATTTTAGGGCCCAACTACTTTTCCAACAACTTGATAAATTTAGCACATGTAAGTGTCACGGACCTAAGGGGGAGTCATGAATCCCACATCGAACATAATAGGAAGGTCCCTGGGGTATAAAAGGGTTCACACCATCTCCGCCTTGTGAGGCGCCTTTTGTAGGACAAAACCGTGAGGCCAGGGGGGGCCAGAGCGGACAATACCTCACAAGGGTGTGAACCGTGGCGGAAGGCTGATCTGGGACGCCGGAAGGGTGAATGCCCGGGTCCCGGAGCCGCGCGGGTTCAGAGCTTAAGTCTCGACCCGTGACAAGTGGTATCAGAGCCAGCCCTAAACCGTTCGATCCACGCCGAGCGCCTCGAGGGAGGTAGGCAGGGTGGCCGGCCTCCGTGACGAAGGCGTCACGAGGTTGGGTGCGGGAGAATGTCACGGACCTAAGGGGGAGTCCTGAATCCCACATCGAACATAATAGGAAGGTCCCTGGGGTATAAAAGGGTTCACACCATCTCCGCCTTGTGAGGCGCCTTTTGTAGGACAAAACCGTGAGGCCAGGGGGGTCAGAGCGGACAATACCTCACAAGGGTGTGAACCGTGGCGGAAGGCTGATCTGGGACGCCGGAAGGGTGAATGCCCGGGTCCCGGAGCCGCGCGAGTTCAGAGCTTAAGTCTCGACCCGTGATTTAATAGTAATTTGAGCATTTTATAGTAATTTAATAGTAATTATATTTAAAAAGGAGTTCCAAGATTAACTTACAAATCTTTAAATAATAAATTTTAGTCTACAAAATTAAATTTCAGATTTCAAAGTGTAGTTACGCGTGAAGAAAGTTATAGTACTCTCACAGTATCCATCTAAATGATGATATCAGTTTGATTTCAAATTATCCAAGCTTTAACCATATTTATGATTTACCAAAATATTTAATATTAAAAATTAATCTTAAAATTACTTCAATAATTTGGTAACAATTTAAGATAATTCTCTCACCTCAATAGTATTTATAGAGACTAGTGTCTCATTTTGAAAAGGTTCTGTTATCGGATTTATTTAAATTTTAGTTAAAGAAATAATTAGTAACATCTTTCAATAGTTTGGTAAAATTTACTTTAATATAGATCTTTCAATAGTTTGATGAGATTTTATTATAAGATTATTTTTAAAAAAAATATTAAATCTTTTAATAGTTTAGTAAAATTTAATTTAAGATGCAAATTTTCTAATAGTTTAGTATGATACAAAATATTTTATTAATAATTTTTTTTAAATTGATTTATGAAATTTTCCAATAATTTGATAAAATTCATAAAAAAAATTAAATTCATAAAAAAACATTCAATAATTTGGTAGGATTCATGAATTCATTTTTAAAAACATTTTTATTACACATTTATTAATTATTATTTTTTTAACAAGAATGAAATTTATGAAAGTATTTAAATCATTTAATTTAAAAATAAGTAGAATACTTAATAAAAAAAAACAACTAAAATGAAATAAATAAGAAAATCTATAAAATAAAATAAAATAAAAATGTACATGAAAAATAAAATGAAAAAAGAAAACCTGCGATCGAGTCGGGTCCAACATACAAGTCATGCGCAAGTCAACAAGTTCACACGCGAGTCATTGTTTGTTCAAAACGCTGTCATTTTAATGTCGTATAAAAACTCAAATTCTGCTTCTTTCCTCAAAAACCAACTTATTCCCCTATCTTTCTGAAAATATTTCTCTGACCTCTTTTTAACCTCTCATTAGAAACTTTAAAGTATCCTAGATTTTGACCAAAAATCTCATTTTTACACACCGTGAAATTCAAATAGCTGTTGAAACTTCAAGTTTTTCCAGAAATAAAATAAACTCAGAAATTGACCGCCATGAATTTTACCTAAAAATTCAAACGCCACCGAAAAGTTCATCCTAAACCTAAAAAAATCTAATTTTTTCTAGAAAAACTCATTTTCTTTCAAATTTAAACCAGAAGATCTCAAAACCAATAGTATTGTCCAACAAAAATCTCAAAAACCAACAAAAAGGGGAATCATACCCAAAAACTTAAATCGGGTTCCCAAAAAACAAACCAAACTCAGAAAAACTAAGATTTCAGAACCAAAATCCAAAGAACTTCCTTTAAGCATTGAAAAAATATTTAGACAACCAAAATCTAAAAGCCCTTTCCTTTGTGTTGATCAATTCCAGTTTGTAAAGGGATTTAATTCCCTTTAATTAAGCAAGCATTAATTCACTTTCAATCACCAGTTTAATCCTCTAAGATTAGGTTTTAAAAATGATTCCAATCAATGCCTTGATTTTATATCAAATTTCATGTAAACAGGATTTTAGGATTGATTTCAAATATCCCTGATTTCATTCTTGAGATTTCTGACCCTTTTTTTATTAATAATAATAATAATAATAATAATAATAAAAATAATAACAACAACAATAATAATAATAATAGTAGTAGTAGTCGTAGTAGTAGTAGTAGTAGTAGCAGTAGTAAATACTTGACGATCTCGAAAAGACCTAAATCGAGAAATTGATCATACCCAAAACAAAAATAGGTATCTATAACTGCTCTTCTTTACACATCCTTGTGAAACAAGAATGATGCAAAGATCTAGATAACCAATTTATTCGAGGCTGAAAACTGAAGTTGAATTAGGATGTGAGAATAGTTGAACTATGTCAAAGTCGAAAGTAATCGAAGTGTGTCAAAATACGGCAATAAAGATGATTGGGACCGAGCTTCAAGTCAAAAAATTAAAATGATTTGGATTGAACCAAGATCGAAATGAGTGATTGGGATTGAACCGCAGATCTAAAAATAAAATGATTTGGACTGAGCTAAGATCAAAATAAAGGATCGAGATTGAACCGTAGGTGTGAAAATAAAATGATCTGGACTAAGCTGAGATCAAAATGAATGATCAAGATTGAACCGTAGATCTAAAAATAAAATGATCTAGATTGAGTCGAGTCGAAATGAATAATTAGGATTGAACCGCAGGTCTAAAAATAAATTTTAAATTTTTTAGCCTAAAATCCAAATATTCACAATTTGAAAATTCAAATATTTGTAAGGTTCCATAATAGAAGTTGAAAATCTCAATACTCCAAGTTTCGCAAAAAATTCACAAAGATTTCAAAATTCGTAAAAAGTCAAAATTCACAAAGGTTTGTAAGAATTCCAAGTTTAGCAAGAATTTTTATTTCGTAAGAATTTTCAAGTTTGTAGGGATTTGCAAACTACATTTAAAAATTTACATTCAAAAGATTTAAAGTTTCAAATAAAAAAATTCATAGATTCACATAAAAAATTGCTCACCTCTAGAATTCAAAGATTCTTATTCAAAAAATTTTGGGATTCACATTCAAAAAAGCTCATTTAAACCAAGGTTCTAGAACTTTAAAAGTTTGGAAAATTTTTCTTATCCAAAAATGAAAGATCTTCCTCATTTGAGAAATTAAAAGTCAAATATTTTTTCCCAACAAAAACAAATGTCATGTTAATAATGCAAATGCCTTCTAAATCAATAATCTAGATTCTCACTAAATGATGCAAATGCAAATGTCATACAATGATTCAAATATACTCCACAAGCATGCCCCAATCATGATGCAAATGCAATTATCATGGATTTAACATAATGCATTAATACAGATGTTACTAAATCAATGCCATGAAATTACAATTGTTGTAGCAAATTTCACAAGACTCTACCAGCTCATATATTCCTTCTCAACTTCTTGGCATTAACAATATCAAAACACATCCCTTCTTTCGATCCATGTTATTTTCTTCATCTAGTCCAACTCGCAAGTTATGTTGACCAATATATTATTGTTTCATTACTGAGTCATTTCACTTACCCTTTTCAAATCACCTTCTCGGGCGTCTTTCATTTTTTCATTTTAGATATTTTTCAAAAAAATAGAAAATATTTATGAACATTGTCATTTCTTTATTTACCATAATTCTAATTAATGATAAATATGATATATTTCTTTGATTCATTAAGAGGATGTACATTTGATAAATAATAAGAAAAAAATGTCTTTATAATCGAAAAGAAATATGGTCAATAACAAATCAAAGGTGAACAAAGGTAAAATATTATGATTGTTCAAATAAGATATCAATATCCAAAATAATAATTATTTAAACAATTTTGAACTCTAACTCAGAATCATTTTTAAAAACACATTCCATCAATATCATCGATTTTTAAGCCAATCATCATCCTCATTCCTAAGATCCTCACATAAAGTTATTTTTTCAAGTTTTCATCTTTACTTAAACTGCCCTTTTAGGTTTCAATTTAAGTTTTTTTTTTGTTTTTTTGCTTTTGTTTGTTTTATTATTTTTTTCATTGTTTTGGCACACCCCTTTTCTAATATATTCTTTTCATTTCATTTTCCTCATTTATCCATCAGTAACACTTTAATCAAAACTCAAACAATCCAATGGCAAATCTACCTTAGTTTAATTCATGATTATCTAATTCAAATATTCACGTTTGATCAAAATAGACTTTTAAGAGACGTAAGTAGGCTAGAGTAAGTGATTATGAAAAAAATAGATGAAATAGGCCCAAATTGTATTTAAAGGGTAATCAAACCAATGATCATTTTTTTATGTAAAGCACCTTGATATTTTACCCCTTCAATTTGTTCTTTGTTTTCTTTTTTTCTTTTTTTTTTCATCATTTTTCAAGAAAAATTTGAGCACCACAGGACTTTGCCCCTAAAATCACTAAGGATAAACAAGCTTTTCAAACCTTGTCTCCAGTTTAGCGGTGACCCTTGGTTAGGATTCCTCAAAAAAAAATTTTAACAGGCT
Source organism: Durio zibethinus (assembly GCF_047325235.1). Lineage (NCBI taxonomy): Eukaryota > Viridiplantae > Streptophyta > Magnoliopsida > Malvales > Malvaceae > Durio > Durio zibethinus. The sequence continues at coordinate 14,267,048 of NC_143185.1, forward strand.
CAAATAAGATAGCAAAAGATAATTTTACTTTTTTTTAAAGGATATAAGGATGGCCATTTCTCATCTTGAACATGAATTTTCTCAATGAAGAAATTTATTGACTAAAAATAAACTTGTTAATGAACAATTGCAATGATCACGTGTTGCATCACTTTTAAAAATTGTTAGTAGATTTATCTTTTTTTTATTTAGCAGTTTCAATGAAACAACAATCTCAACTTATCAATCAAATCATCATGAATAATGTTTTCAAAATCGAATCATCAATTATTTTCATAACTGTCTGAACAATCATTATTTGAAATCAAAAAATGGATATAAGGAAAAGATGTGAGAAGGTAAAAATATGTAACGATGATTCAAACAAAAGGAGAAATGATATAAAAATACATCAAATTTGTCACTTTTATTAAAATGATGAAAAATAAGATAAAATCTAATTACATAAAAGGGATCTATATTTTCAAGAAATCATAAAATGATAAGCAATTTCAATCAATCTTTCCAAAATCATATCCTTAGATGATTAGGCAAAGAGTTTTTACAAACATTTAGTTTTTTTGATTCGTTAAAACTCACTAAGCTTGCTCGAATTAAACTTTGCACCTTATGCTTAAAAGCAAGGCATATTTTTATGGAATGACTCATATTCTCATTATGATAGTCACATGTAGCATTAATATTATATCATTTGGGATAGGAAGGTTTTAATGAGACTGGGGATACTAGGTCATTCTTGACCAACTTTGAAAATAGCTCAATAGGTTATGGGAATATAATCAATATAAGCTCTCTCTTAGTTACCCTTAAATCTTCTTAAACTACTCGTTCAATTGTAATGCCTTAAAATTGTTGTATTAACAAAACTAGGTCTATATACAGATGCTTGAAAAACTGGTTGATAGGGACCTAAAGTGATGTTATTCATGGTTAGGTAATGGAGCTGGTAAGAGAGTTATGCAATATTATTGGCCACTAGATAGTAAACAGGATGAACATATGATAGATATGGAATATAACTTCTGGATTGTTACCCCTCAAAACTCACTGCTTAGGTTTCATCCTTTTCTTTCTTAGGCATCCCACCTTTCTTGGTACTACTAGCCTCTCTCCCCTCAAACTTGCCACTCTTGATGACATTTTTAATAATCTTCATCAAGATCACCATATCAATAAAGTTCTTTGTAGCATTTCTTACGATCATTTTTTTTTCAGTAAGAAGAACTTAAACTTGAGCAATCATATCCCTTTATTATTGGGTATTTTTTTGAAAGATTTTGTTATCTTTTTCTTTATGCTTTGTAAAAAAAGGTAATCAGAGGCCAAGTTTATGATGTAATGATACTGATTAATAAATGAACGGATCAGGTCCTTTCATGTTCGAACATAGGTCATGTCCAACTGAACATACCATCTTGCAATAGACCTAGTAAGGTTGTTTTAGAGCACATGCATGAGTAGCTTTTCGTCACTAGAGTGAGCAGCCATTTTTTGACAATACATAGTGACATGCATGATCAAGCACCTAGTACCATTGTACTTTTCAAATTCAAAGATCTTATACTTGGTGAGATTACAACATTTGAGACTAAACAGAGGCCAACTACATCCATAGAGCCATAAAAGTCTACACCTTCGATGGCTCGTAGTCTTTTCTCTAGCAAGTTCATCTTATGTTTAGACTTTGAGTCCTCTAAACTTTTAACCACATTCAATCTCAACTTTTCATTCTATTTGAGGTCATCTGAGTTAGGGACTATGACTAACTCTATTACCTTTTCAGTGAAGATAGAATTAGCAAAACTTTGAAATTACCTCTGAATTAGGGCATATGGTATTTCTATGTAAGTGTACCTTACAAAAAATATGAACTGCTATGGTGATGTGCCTTGAATTGATTAGGCTTGATATGAACTGTAGCCAAGAAGATACAGAGGGTTAACAACATCCTACAAGGATTGGTTTTTAGGTTTAGCCCGTTCCTCTACAGTTTTCCTTTTGTTCAACTTGCTTAGCTTTTTTAAAATTTTGCTCAACTCTCTTTTAAGCTTTTATTGGGCCCTCACCAACTTCTCAATGAAAATTGCATTGTCTTATTCCATTATTCTAGCTTGAGCCAAGGTATTATACTTGTGGTGAGTTAGTCGAGCTATCCTTGAACCATAATTCTCCATAATTAAGGTGTAGATTTAAAGTGATGTTTATATGACCATCAGATTATGAATGAGAATGAATGCAAAAAAAAAATGCATGAATGTAATAAAGAGAATTTACTACATAACAATTGTTATCAAAGAAAATCTTTATTAAATTAAAAGTTATTTTTAACCAAATCCAACATTACATCCATGAAAAATTTAGAATTTACTGAGGAAAGAAATCTATAACTCGTCAATACTGGCTTTGCACTTCATTAAGATAACCTATCAATTCTTGACCATGTGCTCCTATTGGTGGCACCCTTACTTTCCATTTTTCAATCTTTTCTACCATGTTCTTGCCTTTGTAAATAGCCACAGTGATTCGATCAAGCAAAGACTCTAACTGGTCATGTTTTCTCACATATGCTTCCTTCATTTGCTCACATTTTTCAGTCATAGCCCCCATCTAAGCTCTAATTTTCACCACCACTCCATCCAGCATTTAGATATGCCTTTGTGCTTCAAAAAGTGTTTCATCTTTTTTTTTTTGTAAATTTGCTTGCAACTGTCCATTTTCTTTCAAAAGTTGTGCTAGTTCTTAATTAATAGATGACCATATTATGTTAAAGTCAATGAACAAACTCTTCCAACCATCATTTTCTTATTCAAGTGATTAAAATTCCCTATTTAGCCTTTTGTTTACAAGCTTCAACTCTTCAAACTCTTTTTTTCAGGCTAGTAAAAGATTTTGCTAGGCTTTTCATGGATGTAACTGGGACTTTCCTTGTTAAAATTATTTGTGGCAAATATTCCTTATGATAAATCTAATGATGTAAATGCATAGTTAAAAAAATGGTTAGAAGGCATAAAAAATAATATATAATACAAAGATCAACATATAGGATTAGTATAAAATATGTATATACTCAAAAAAAATAATAATACATAAGCTTACAAGTAAAATAAACATCCAATCATGTGTCCTATTGAAGATTTTCTAACACAAGGGAAGGAATGGTTCTAACTTAAGTTTGGGCCTTTAAGGTTTACTTATATGCTAGGTTCAAAAGTTTAATAATCTAAAGGTTTTCAAATTGTTCTTTATATCATTGACCATTATAGACTAATAAAGCACCCCAATCTTTACCCATTATAGGTTACAAACGAAAAAAGTTTAATTTGAGTGGGAGTATTTTGCTAGCCCATAAGAGACATAAAATCTCACGAAAATGTAGGTACTTTACTCCTTCCTAGGGGATAGACTCGAGTGTAGAGCTCATGTTATGTGTGTGTAAATGAATGATAAATATATGAATAAATAAATAAATAAATATACAAATAAGGAAAGAAAAAAACTCAAATTTATTAAGTTAGGCTTGGATAACATAAAATTATTTATTGGCTTGACTCTTGATGTTCCCAACGGAATCACCAAACTATCATAATATATAGATTCGTAGACCTACCGCTAGACATGGATTAAAATAGTCACCAGTAATTTTTTTTTAGGTGTGATTAACCACCTAATCAAATCTATCCTATTTAAATAAGAGTCCCAAGATTGACTTAGGTATCTTTAAATAGTAGATTTTAGTCTATAAAACCAAATTTCAAATTTAAGAGTGTGATTACACGTGAAGAAGGTAATAGCACCCACATAGCACCCACATAGCACCATCTAAATGATGGTACCAGTTTGATTTCAAATTATCTAAGCCTTAACAATATTTATGATTTACCAATATATTTAATATTAAAAATTAATCTTAAAATTACTCAAATAGTTTAGTAGCAATTTAAGATAATTTTCTCATATCAGGAATATTCCTAAAGACTAGTGTCCCACCCTGAAGAGGTTCTATCGTCAAATTCATTTAAATTTTAGTTAAAGAAATAATCAGTAAAATCTTCCAATAGTTTAGTAAGATTTGCTTTGATGCAGATTTCTCAATAGTTTGGTAAGATTTTATTATAAGATTATTTTTTTAAAAATATATTAAATCTTTTAATAGTTTGGTAAGATTTAATTTAAGATGCAAATCCCCAAATAGTTAAGTATAATACAAAATATTTTATTAACAATTATTTTTTTTGAAAATTGATTTATGAAATTCTCCAATAGTTTGATATAATTAATAAAAAATTAAATTCATGAAGAAACATCCAATAATTTGGTAGGATTCATAAATTCGTTTTTAAAAATATTTTTATTACACATTTTATAATTATTATTTTTAAAAAAAAATAATGAAATTTATGAAAGTATTTAAATCATTTAATTTAAAAAATAAGTAGAATACTTAATAAAAAAATAAAACAAGTAAAATGAAATAAATAAGAAAAATCTATAAAAAATAAAATAAAAATGTAAATGGAAAATAAAATGAAAAAATAAAAAGGAAAACATGCGATCAGTTCGGATCCAACACGCGAGTCATGCACGGATTAACGGGTTCATGCACAAGTTAAGGTTGTTTAAAACGCTGTCATTTTGATTTCGTATAAAAATCAAAATTCTACTTTTTTCCTTAGAAGCCAGCTTATTCCCCTCTTTTTTTAAAAATGTTTTTCTGACCTCTCTTTACCCCCCACCAAAAACTTCAAAGTATCCTAGATTTCAGTAAAAAATCCCAGTTTTTGGCACTATAAACTTCAAATGACTGCCAGAAACTTCAAGTTTTTCCAAAAACTAGATGAATCCAAAATCTGACTGCCGTGAATCTCACTTGAAAATTCAAACATCGCCAAAAAATTCATCATAAACCCAAAAAAACCCAATTTCTTTCAAATTTAAACCAAAAGATTTCAGAACCAATAGTACATTCCAACAAAAATCTCAGAAATCGACAAAAAGGGGAATCAAGCTTAAAAACTCAAATCAGGTTCCCAAAAAACAAACCAAACCCAGAAAAACCAAGACTTTAAAGCTAAAATTCAAAGAACTTTCTTTAATCACTAAAAAAAATTCAAATAACCCGAATCCAAAAGAAAGTAACCTAGGACCAATCCAAAAGCCCCCTCCCATGTGTTGATCGATTCCACTTTATAAAGGATTTAATTCCCTTTAATTTAGCAAGCATTAATTCACTTTTAATCACCAGTTTGATCCTCTGATATTAGGTTTTAAAAATGATTCCAGTCAATGCCTTGATTTTATTTCCATTTTCATGCAAACGGGATTTCATGGTTGATTTCAAAGATCTCTGATTTCATTCTTGAGATTTCTAACCCTTTTTTAATAATAATAATAATAATAATAAATTATTATTATTATTATTATTATTAAATACTCGACGATTCTGAAAAGATTTGAATTGAGAAATTGATCGCACCCCAAATAAAAATAGATGTCTACAATATTTACTTATATATTTTAAATTTTTATTTTTGTTTTATTGAACTTGAACTCGAGTTTAGTTTTGAACTCTTAAGATAAATTATTGATATTCGAGTTTAGTTGAATTAAGCTTAAGTAACTTGATCATTTTTCAAATCAAATTCAAGAAAATTAAAAAAATAAAGCTTAATCAAATTCAAACTTGGTACTATATATGAGTCCAACTCAACTCAATTATGTCCATAATCAAATTTATCACATTTGTGTTAAATGAAAAAATATTTTATATAAATACATTTAAAGAAATCTTCCACTGACATTATAATAATGCCATTTTGATTATTTGATAAGGAGTTTAAGTGTGTCCAAGATTATTATAATTCCTTTTATCATAATTACAGAAATATTTATCATCTCATAATTGGTCAAAATTATTATAATACTATCTTATTATAATTATAAAATTTTCTCTCTTACTATAATTTATCAAAATTACTATAATGACTTTCTTATCATAAGTAACCAAAATTATTATAATTTTTCATCTATTATAATTAGACCTAGCAATTCATGTCACCATATTATGTAAATACTATATTTGTGTCATGTTTTGCATAAAAGTCGCATGTCATAGTTTGTATTAACATGAAAACATAAAATACAGTTTTTTTAGTTTTATTAAACCTATATATGGTTTTTCTATAGTTTCAAGCCGTGTTATTTTCTTATTCTTTATTCGTATCGTTTTCATATCTATCACCATGTCATATTTCAAATTGCTAGGTCTAACCATAATTACGAAAATCCTTTTGTGATTACTTCCTAGGAAATTAACATGTGATATTTTATTTAAAAATTACTATAATACCCTATTAAATTACGAATTAAATTTTAATATAATATAAAATTAATCACATACTAAATTATTAAAATATCTTTTCTATCACTTCATAAAAATTTAATATGTGACATCTTATTTTAAAATTATTATAATATCTTTATTAAATTACATATTAAATTTTAACATAATATAAAATTAACTACATATTAAATATTAACATACCCTTTCATTGTTTAATAGAAATTTGACATGTGGCATGTTGTTTGAAATTTACTATAATATCCCTATTAAATTACATATTAAATTTTGATATAATATAAAATTAATTATATATTAAATTATTAAAATATACTTGCCATTATTTTATGAAAATTTGACATGTGGCATTTTATAAAAATTTCCATAAGATCTTTTTAAATTACATATTAAATCAATTATATGAAACTTAACTATATATTAATTACTATAATAAAAATAATTTTAAAAAATATAATGTGATAAATATAAATTAAAAAACATAACAAAAAAATTAAATTATTTTTTAATTTGTTTTAAATATTTTTACAAAATGTTTATAAACTACAATAAATTGAAAATCAAAATTTGATCAAATGATTAATAAAAGTACAACATTTAAAATATAGTATAAAAATTAACTAAAAACTATAATCGAGGAAATACTATATATTAATTTTAATACTTTTATAGTGTTTTTATTTATTTTATTATTTATTATTTATATATTAAAATAATTATAAATATATTTAAAATAATAAAAAAATTCATAAATAATAATAATAATAATAATAATAATAATAATAAATTTTGATAGAAAAATAGTTCAGCCAGCATACCGGGGTGACTATTTATAGTAAATAAATTAATTCACTAAAATTTAAATTTAAATTCTAACCAAAATATTTATGTTTTGCATAAAAAAGAAAGAAAAAATAACCAGATTCAAACAACTTTAAAGTACTTTGTTTTTCAACTTCAACATTGTATTATGGATGAATATTATAAATGATTTCTTAATTATAAAGTAATGTCTAATATAATATTTGAATTTTAATTTGAAACTATTTTAACCACATAACTTTAAAAAATTTTAATGCGATACTTAAATTAAGAATATAATACATACACCTCTAATATAGTTAGTTTCAAATAGTGACTCATCAAAGACAAATAGTTTTTTAAGTACGAAATTAGTTAATATATTTATAATTCATATATTATATTAAAAAAATTTAAAATTTAAATATCATATTAAATATTTTATTATGATTAAGAAGTTATTTATAATGTATTCCTTGTAGTATAAACTTACCATCTTTTGGTAAAAATTCCATTAAGCCCTTGCTATATTAAGTTCTCCTCGATGCCCTATAATTATAAACTATTTTAATAAAAATTTTAGCCATTTTATATAAGGTCATCAATTAAGAGTCGAAACTAGACTCTCCATTCCTTTTAGTATTTGATCAAATTGCATAAGAAACTAGTAGTAAAAAACTTATATTTGTGAGGTTAATAGTATTAGTAATTCTTAAATTATAAATTAAATTCTATTTTGATCTCTAATTTTTTAAAAAATTAATTAGATTTCTAATTTTTCAAAATTGTAATATTTTGGTCATTTCTTCTATATAACAGTCTAAATAGACTATAAGTGCCAAGTGGCACCATGTTGATGGCATCAAGTGGCATTTTACATGGAAGACAAAGAGACCAAAATAAAATTTTACTCAAAGTTTAAAGATCAAAGGCACTAATATCTCAAATTTTTTTACATTTTAGATATATTTTATAAACTATTAAATTTAAAATAATATTTTTTATTTTTTATTGTAATATAATTTACTAGTTAGTTTTTTTATTTTAATAGAAAATAGGTTTTCAAATTTTAAAATTGAATTAATATTTTCAAAATCCTTTTGAAAAAAATCCATATTATTTTAAACAATTAAGTTAAAATTTAAATATTAGTTTAAAAATTATTTTAAATTATAATAGTTTGAAAATATATTTGAATTACAAAAAATCAAAAAATTTTCTTTAGTTATTTTTATTTTTTTCCTTTTTATTTTTTATAAAATATATTTTAAAATGGAAAAGATATTTTACATTTTTAAAATCAAATTGATTTTTTTGGATAGAAAATGAATAATATTTTTAATATAAAAATTATATTTTTTGTTTTAAAAATGATATGAAATTTTTAAAAAGGAATATGAACATGTTTAACTTAATTTTAATTTTTAAAAATCTATTTTCTATTAAAAAATTAACTAATAAATTTTATTATGATAAAAAATATAAAATATTATTTTAAATTTAATATCTTAAAAATATATTTAAAAGATAAAAAAAATTCAACATAATAGTATTCTTGATTCTTAAACTGTTAGCGAATTTCTATTTTGATCCCTTCTTGCCACTTGAGAAGCCAACTAACTTATATGATATCAACTTGCATTTATTGTTAATTTAGATGGTTTTATATATGAAAAATTAAAATAAGACTTCTTTTTTTTTTTTGTAATTAGGGATCGAATTAAAGCTTTTAAAAATTAAGAACTAAAATAGAATTTAACTCAAAATTTAAAAACCACGTGTGTTATTAACTCTATTTATTATATTGTTTATTCTTATTGGTTTTTTTATTCCATTAATTAGCAACTTTGGTATATTAAATGTTAGAAAATATTTTCGAAAATATAATTAAGTAATAAACTTAATCATAAATGAGATCCATCAACACAACCAAATTAAGAAAGGAAGTAAACCCAAAAAGCAATTACTCCAAAAAAATTCCTCAATCAATTTCAAAAGATAAGAAAAACATAAACCTAGAATTGAAATACTCCTTAAAAGCTCAAAAACATAAATAAGCAATTGATAAAAGGTTTCAAACCCAAAACCCACCAATTTTCAACATACTCGAACTTGACACAATACACAAACAGCAACAGCCCATAGTAATTAATCAGAAACCACAAACACAAAACAACAACTTGAATTCAACAAACAATCCAATAGACACAGACAAAAATTCATCAAGCAGTACCTAAGACCAAAAACAGTAGAAGCAATATGGTAGCAAAAAATTACAAAATAGGGGTTTTTAGGATTCTTTGAGAAGTATACATTTTAAGACTTTGATTAGATTAGAAAAGGAAAAATAAAGAGTTTGTGACTAGTGGTAACCAAATCTAGTGGTTTTTAGTAATGGTAGTTAATTTTGATTTTAAGATTTGAGGTTAGTTTTAGAGATTATGGGCAAAGAATAGAAAAAAAAATATTGCCATTAGTGCAAAAGATGGAAGGACATTAGTGGATGACAAGAGCTAACGACTATGAAAATGGTGGTGACTAGATATGTCAATTTTACCCATACTCAATAAGAAATTTGACTTTTTACCCAATAGGGATGAAAATGAATATTATATTATGAGGATGGAGATTGGGATGAGTATGATTTTAAAATTTTTATCAGGTACGAGGATGGAAACGAGTAATATAGTACTTGCTTCATACTCGTACCCATACTTTACATATGTATTTAGTAAATAAATTTGTTATTAAATATTATAAATTATTATTTTAAATATACAAAATAAAAATTAAAAAAGTTTAAAAAATACATTTTGGTTTTTATTTAAAAAAAACTACAAATACGAGAATTACCCATTTTTATTAAATACTCATGGGGATGGATATGGAGATAGATTTGAAATACTCATTCGGTATGAATACAGAGATGGGTATAACAAAAAAAACTAAAAATGAGGATAAAAAATACTTTACCCCCATTATACCCTATATATTGATATCTCTAATGGTGGCATGTCAGTTCTTGGATTTGGGAAAGCTATTGATTTAAGCAACTTAGAGAGAAGCTAACAATTTTAATTGTAAAGAGAGAAGTTGAAAATACAAAATGAAGCAAAAAGGTTGATTTTAAGGCTTTTATGATAAAAGGAAAATGATAATGTTTTGCCCTAAATAATCCCTAACCCGGGTGAAATCCTTTATCTAATATGAGATCTTTGCATATATTCATCCTTGACCAACTTTTTGTTTTAGTTTTTTTCACATGATTTTTATTGTGACATTATTCCATGATTTTGACTATGATAGTATTACATGGTTTTATTATGATTTTTTTAATGATATTTTTTATGATATTTTTGCATTATATTTTTATAATATTTTTATGATATTTTTTTATGATATTTTGTACGAAATTATTTTGTAAATAAATAAAAGGGAATAAAATTGGCTTCTTTGTCATAAGATATTTAATAGATCAAACAACAAAATCATTTTAAATGAATAACAATTTTATCTTGAATAATATTAAGGTTTCTTTTTTTTTTTTATGAAAACCTAAAGATTTTTTTTAATATTTAAATATTGAATTAATAAAAATATTTTTTGATTAAAGCTTAAATAAGATAACATAAGACTAATTTGATACCAATTTTAGGCATTGTGAGGTGTTAAAATTTTTTCTACATGTAACCGATTCTTGAACCTTATTCTTTTAAGTTCTCTTAGTTAAGTTTAGGATAATATTAAAAAAATAAATTCACTTAAATAATTAACAATACCTAATTAAAAAAATTAGTGACGAATTTATAATTTTTGTATGTAATAATTAAGTTCTCAAATTTAAACATCATCATCATTATTATTATTATTAAGGTTTAAGATTTAGGGTTTACCCATGCTCAGTGCTCATTTCACAAATTTAGAATAAAGCAATTCCTTTTTTTTTTTTTTTTTCAACTCTATCATAAGTATTTCAAGCTTTGTTTGACCCTAATTTGCTAATTGAACCATTTTAAGATTACATCTTGTATCCATTTGACATATACGTTTGAATGATTCACATAAGAATCAAGCTTTGCTTTAAAAAAAAAAACCGTCTTTTTCATACCATTTGCACTAATCCTCATGGATGAATAATTCTTTTTTCAATTTGTAGAATAGAATAATTCTATTTAAAAAAAAATTGAAGAAACAAGGTTAATTCTAGCGCACAAATTATAGAATCCTTAGGTGCATTTGGAATTGTCCTCCCATGAGCAAATAAAGCCAAATATTAGCATTTGCATGTATTTATGTATATTTTTCAGGGAGCTGAAATTTATTTATTTTTTAATACAATGAAAGTAGTAATTTAAAAATAAAAAATATTATATGTGTTAAAATTTAAATTTTATATTTATTGGATATATATTTTTTAAATAATTATATGAATAAATTAGATTAAATTCTGAATTGAAAATTTATTACTTTAGCATTTCATAAAAATGAAACTAAATTTAGATCAAAAATTGAAAAATAATAATTTGTATTATAAAAAAATTAAAAAGATTGAACTTACTGATAGCAATGTAAAAGAAAAACACAGCTTAAGCGAAGCCAATTGAAGCCGAGCAGCAGTGCCGGCCAAAAAACTTCTCATGAGATGCTTTAGATAAAATCCTGACCCTAACAAAACGGAGAGCGAATATATAGCTTAAGCGGATAACAATAGAAGCGTAGCCTGAGGTTTAATCCAACGGTCGAGATTAGATCAAAATCCCTAGGCGAACTAGTGCAGAAAAGGTATTAGACAGTCAGGTCACTCTATCTTTTGCTCATGCTGGTGGAAATGATTCCCTTTAGATTTCCAAATTCTTTAACTTGTACTATTAATTTCTTCCTAATTTCATTTGCATTTCAAAAGTTTCCCCAACTCTCCTTATTATTATTGGAGTATACTCTATAAATACCCGTGTCCTTTCTCTCCCTTTATTCTCCACTTCCGTTTCCACCACCAGCAGCAGCAGCACCACCACCACCACCAGAGAAGAGAAAAGAAAGGGAAAAGAAGCGTCGTCGTTTTCTGCTTCTTCTTCCACTCTCTCTGAAACTCACTTCATTCTTTTCTTATTCAGGTAAGTCTTTTTTCTTTGCTTTTATTTTACTTCAAATCCACCGATCTGTGGATTTTGATGTTTTACCGATGGTGGAACTGAGATCTAGTGTTGTAGAAGTTTCTAGAACGTTTTAGAGAGTTAGATTTAGCTCGATCTGCTTCTTCTTGTATCTGAATCTTTACTTATTTTGATCTCCTTCATTACATTTGCCATTTCTTTATAGATCTTACGGGAATATTTGTTGGCCTTTATTTTGAACTTGATCTTCTTCCAACTTGTAGTGATTAATGCCTTCTTTGTGTAAATTGAATGCTTTTTGACGTTTTTTTGAGGTTAAGAAAATGCTTTAATCTTGATCTTAATTTCTATTTTGATTCATTTTGTTGTCCATCGGATTACACAGTCGCTTGCTTAGATGCTCTTCAAATGAATGTTGCCTACGATTTGAACTGACTATGTTTGGTTGCGCAACTGTGATAGAAAAATTTTCAGTTTTTTAGCTAGCTAGGATACTGAACAGTTTTATTTTCTGTGTTTGAAGAAATTAATGTTGACTTAGAGTGTTTCTGTATTTTCCATATAGAGAAACTAGAACTTGATTTGTCGAAGACTTTCATTTGACTTGTTTAGATAGATGAAAGGGCATAGAATTCCCGTTGATTGGTGATTTTGCTGTACTCACTATCTAATTCTTGTTTGTAGTATTGTAAAAGATGGCCGATGGTGAGGATATTCAGCCCCTCGTTTGTGACAATGGAACTGGAATGGTGAAGGTTAGTTGATTTGTAGACATGAGTTATATTCTCCATTATAGTTTATTTCTTTATGAAAATTGTGTTACTTTATTGTGGTTGATCTGATTTTATTTATCATGCAGGCTGGTTTTGCTGGTGATGATGCTCCCAGGGCAGTTTTTCCCAGTATTGTTGGTCGGCCCCGACACACCGGTGTCATGGTTGGGATGGGTCAGAAGGATGCCTATGTAGGAGATGAGGCACAATCTAAAAGAGGTATCCTTACTTTGAAATATCCCATTGAGCATGGTATTGTCAGCAACTGGGATGATATGGAAAAGATCTGGCATCATACATTCTACAACGAGCTCCGTGTTGCTCCTGAGGAGCACCCTGTGCTTCTCACGGAGGCACCTCTCAACCCAAAGGCCAACAGAGAAAAGATGACTCAGATCATGTTTGAGACCTTCAATGTACCTGCCATGTATGTTGCCATCCAGGCCGTTCTCTCTTTGTATGCCAGTGGTCGTACAACAGGTTCATTAAAACAGAAACCTCTTTGAAATTTTCACATTTTTATAGATCATCTGTAATCAAGCTGACACTGAACTATCTCCCTATCGGAACAGGTATTGTGCTGGATTCTGGTGATGGTGTTTCTCACACTGTGCCAATCTATGAAGGATATGCCCTTCCGCATGCCATCCTCCGTCTAGACCTTGCTGGTCGTGATCTCACTGATTCGTTGATGAAGATTCTTACTGAGAGAGGTTACATGTTCACCACCACTGCTGAACGGGAAATTGTCCGTGACATGAAGGAGAAGCTTGCTTATGTTGCCCTGGACTATGAGCAGGAACTGGAGACTGCCAAGAGCAGCTCTTCTGTTGAGAAGAACTATGAGTTGCCTGATGGACAAGTCATTACTATTGGAGCTGAGAGATTCCGATGTCCAGAAGTCCTCTTCCAGCCCTCTCTCATTGGGATGGAAGCTGCTGGAATCCATGAAACTACCTACAACTCTATCATGAAGTGCGATGTGGATATCAGGAAGGATCTCTATGGTAACATTGTGCTCAGTGGTGGTTCAACTATGTTCCCTGGTATTGCAGACCGTATGAGCAAGGAAATCACTGCCCTTGCTCCAAGCAGCATGAAGATTAAGGTCGTTGCACCACCTGAGAGAAAGTACAGTGTCTGGATTGGAGGATCTATCTTGGCATCACTCAGCACCTTCCAGCAGGTAAAATATTTTTGCTTATATATGGCTTTTGTTTTGCTTTGTTGTAAGTTGGTTGTCCAAGACTGACATTCTTGCTTTACCTGTTGCATCAGATGTGGATTTCCAAGGGTGAGTATGATGAGTCTGGTCCGTCCATTGTCCACAGGAAGTGCTTCTAAGTTTTATTAGTGCTTTGATGGTTAGTTACATTTTCCATGGCTTTTTTGTGTCCTGTGTCAAATGAACTCAAAGTCTGGTTGATATGGGAAAGTGTTGAAGTTGGGGATCATTGAAGGAGGGTGTACTTTGATCTTGATGTATTATATAAGCCTTCCATCTGTTATTACTACTGATGCCCTCTGGTGTCACTGCGATTGAGATGATGGCCCTTTGGATACGGTGGTTGGCAGACAATTGGTGCTTAGTTCCTTCCTTTCCATGCATCTTTCAACCATGTTTCTTAATTGGATGCTTGTAGTTGGAGAGTGATTGTGATGCTTCTTTCCTATATTTCCTTTAATTTCATATTTGAGGCTTTTTTTCCCCCGAGAACATTAATGTTAATAGCTATTGTACGAGAAAATTTAAATTAGTGTCAGTTTGCGGTCATAAACTTTTGTGGAAATTATATTTGATACCTGGTTTTGGAATCTTCTTGTGAATCATTATTGGCTGAATGCATCTGGTGTAATCTGTTTGAGGATTTCTCTTTAATTGTGGTGAACGTGGTTTCTTTCAATGCATGCAACAAAATGACAATATGTCAATTCGGTTGTGATTATGCATATGTTGGTCCTCCGAAAATTCCCAAGTTTAGGTGGTGAAGGTGAAAGTGCGCCTAGAATTGGTTGCTATCTTTTTGTTTTGTTGCGTGCATAGCTTCAAAGGCATCTTTTGGGAAACTATTGCCTAGTTCGAAATTGAAGACGTCAAAACTTGAATCAGGATTGAGTTGGCAGAGCAGTGCCTTCATTTGCGGACTGATCACATAATTCAAGCCGGTGATTGGCATGGCTATACAGGTGGAGCCCATTGTGACTTACATGATGACAACTAATATTCCTTTGTATGGTCGAATCGTTTGGTTGCTTCCTGGGTAGATGATGTCTTTCTGTCTATACACCATTCTTTTTCTTGGCACATGCTCCTCAAAGGTATCGGTTATTTTTCTCATGTTCGATAATAAACCAAGGAAATCCGTGGAATCAGTCACATTAAGACAGTAGGATGGGATTGATGATTGATACGGAAACACCATCTTCAACCTACACATTGCAGATGAGCAAAAAATGACCATATTGGCTAAGCAGAGATGCTTTGAATCAAAGTAATTTAGGTGACTTCAGTCTTGCAGTTGTAGTTAAAAAATGTTAAGTTTGAATTGAAAAAAATATCGTTAAAAATTTTAACTATTTGATATTATTGTGAAAAAAATACTTGAGAGTAATTAGAATGTAATATTTATAAAATAATAAAATATTTAAAATATATAAGTAATATAAATATATTTTTTCAAATGTATTTTTTATTATAAAAACATCTCTTGAAGAATTTTTTAATTTGGGCTAGCAAATTAAAATTTTAAACTAAAAAATTATATATATATATATATATATATTGTTATTTAACGTTAAGGTTTGGTCAAAAACAATTTTTAAATACAAAATCTGTTTGGTTTTGAACATGAATGGGACAGTTGGCAAGACTGGATAAACGCCTACATTCTAAGGTAGCCAACTATATATTTATGGTTAAACGCTTCAATTTAAGATTTAATATTTTAAATTTTTTAATTAAATATGTTATCTTTAATTTGATTTAATGTAAGATTAAATGTTCTCGAGCTAGTCCAAAATAGGACTCCATCACAATGGTGTTATTCATGTTCGTTAAAACAGAGTGATATCCTTAATGGACGAAAAAAATAAAGGTAAAATTGTATTTCTATCATAAAAAATAAAATGGTTGTAAAATAGTTATATTTAATAAATAAAAAATAAAAAATAAAAAAATATTGTAAATAATTGAAAAATAAAAAATAAAAGATAAAAATAAGAAACTTAAAAATATAATTATCAAAATCCAATCAAATATTAAATCATTTAAAATTTCGAATCATTGGGTTAATGGTTCAACTATTGAGTTAATTGTTGGTTCAACAAAATATATTATAAAATTATATATTTTAAAAATTTAAAATTTACAATTTTAACTCAAGTTATAGTTTAATAGTGCTACCATAAAATTATAAATCTTAAAGTATATTATAAACTACAAATTTTAAAATATAAAATTCATAAAACAATTAATTATTGTTAGAAATTAAATTACTTAATATTTTATTAAAATTATATTTTATATTTTAATAGTTAGAAATAATATTTATATTTTAATAAATATAATAAATAATAACTAATAAATAATTATAAATAATAATTATTATTTATATTTATTAAAATATAAATAGTATTTATTAATATATAATAATTAATCTTTAGGTAATAAAAAAGAAATATCTATATATAAAATTAATAAAAAAGAAATTTATATATTTATATGAAAATTAGTAAAAGAAAATTAAAATCATTTTTATATTTTTTATATGAATGTAGATTTTTTTATTAATTTTACACAAACATTTTCTTTTATTAATTATTTTCAATCATGATCAAATAATTAATAATTTTTATTACCATTTTATTTTTTATTAATTTATATATTATTATTTTTATAATTATTTTTTATTATGGTATCAATTAATAAAATTTTTTGCTAGATCCTCTTTTTTTGAAAATTACTTATTTTTACATATATGTAAGTTTTTTTGCAACGTATTATCCACATGTCTCAAAATATGCTAACATATCATTCACATAAAGATATAAGGGCTTTGATAGTAGAAAATAAGAGTTGAGAGGTTTATTTAGATGAAATAGTAGTATAAATATTTAATTAAATTATTTTGAATACTTGAAGGATTTTTTTTTTCTCATATTTTACTTAAATCTATTAGTTGATATTGAACCTATTCGGTTAAAAAAAAAAACCTCATAATTTACTTGTTTATTATATAAATCACCAATTCACAATGATTTAAAACAATTTAATTGTAAAATTAATTTTACTAAAAAATCGGATCAATTTTAACATCAATTCAATCGATTGAATCCACTGCTCAATCCGATTATAATAACTATGCTTAAAATGACTAATCACCAAATTTTACTTTCACAACTGTGTAAATCAAACATAAGAACCAACAAAATTTAACATAACAAAGATCTATAGATGTGGAAATGGTAAGTATATAAGTCACTAATGTCCCTAACACACACCTATTTTAGTCGATTGCAAATTTTAAGTTGGTGAAAACAAAAGAAGTAGTTCACTGTAAAAGAGCCAAAGGAAGAAACAAACAGCTATCCAAAAACTTTCAATAAAAACTCATCGAAATTCAAATTACACTTGAAATATTTTCAAATTTCATCCAAATTTTACACCCATAAAAGTGATCGATCATTAATTAAAGAAAATCTAATAATAAAAAAAAAGACTAACCTGCTCTACTAATAGAGTTGGGGCATACCAATCAACAACAAACTGAGAATTGTCGAGTGTTTGCTGGATTCGACTAAGGTTACACTAGGATTGGGTCCCTGTACTGGAGGCTGGAGCATCAACCAATTTGCTCCATCAATCACTGAAGTTTTTTTTATGGAAACTTGACCTCATTTGTCTCATTCTGAGCCATCCCCACAATCCTCACTAGAAAACAACCACACAAAAAAATCCAATAATTCAAAAATAACCCAAATGAAAAAGAACCAAAACCCAATTCAAAAATACCCTAAAGTTTAATTGTGATAAGAAAATGAAGGGAGTTTTTTATTTACTAAAATTGAAATTGGGTTTTCAAAAATAGAGTTTCGATGGTTTCGACAAAAACCTTTATTTTCTTTCAAACCCATAATTTTCTACCCATTAATCTTCACACCAAGATCTAAACCCAAATTAATAATGCCATTATTGATTCTCATCTCATGCCATTCTCATCATGCAATCGGAGGGTTTTAGACAAAAAAAAAAAAAAGATTTGAAAAACTTGAGAGAGTGAAATTTTAAAAAGAGGATGAAAAAAATGAAAGTGATATAAAAAAATTTCATTTAAAGTTTTTTAGTCAGATTTTTAAATTTTTCATTTTTTTGAACATGTATTATTGTTAAAGAGTTAAGGGAGAATGTAGTTTACACTCGTTAAAAAGTTTTAAATAGAGCAAATTCGAATGTTTAAATTTAATTTGAGCAAAATTAAAAATTATATCCTTAATTAAGAATTGATCTAAACATTATGTTCCAAGTTAAATATTTAACCTATATTTCGGCATTAGGTTACTATTGTTTAAAACCAAATTTGACCTATTTAGGCATTGACTAGGAAAATAAAGAAAAAGAAAAGAAAAAGAAAAAGAAAAAAGTATAAAAAAAAAGATTAAAAAAATAAGAAGTAAAAGAAATAAAAGATTTCAATCCACGTCAAAAAATTGTTCAAAAAACTGATACTAATGTAGTACAAAGACATAAAATGATAAAATTTTATTTGATGATAAAACGGTAAAATTACATATTTTAAATTATTTCAATGATAAATGTAATCTTTACTATTTTTTCATTTTTTAGGGAATAGATATAATTAAATTGAATAACTTAAGGTTCCTATTGATATGAGGTTATTTTTTTTATTATCTAAAATGGAGAGTAATTTAGTCATCATGTTTATTATTAATTCGAAAACTTTATGTAGCAGTAATCTCAGATAAAAAAATGTAATTAAATTATTATCTTATGAGATGATCTAAATCTTATTTAAAAAAATAAAAATTTTTATTATCAATGGAGAGTGATCTTCAAAATCATTTTAGAATTAATTTATTTTCAAAGTGATACCTATCAAAATATGTTTTATACTCAGAAGATTTTTTCCATGCAATACAAAAAACAATAATTTAAAATCATTAATGATTATTTTTTAAAAATTTATTGGTAATCAATAATATTACATCAAATATGATAATGCAAGATTATTAATAATTAAGTCATCTTAATAATTTTATTATCATGATAATTAGATCATCATTGTGATCTTAGAACTAATATCAAATACAAGTAATCATGAGAATCAAGTGGATTGATATTTTTGAAAATTAAGCCCAAGATTAATTCATATAATTCATTCCATGTACGATATATTTTATTGTCAATTATACAATAAGGTGCTTTTATATTAATATTTTAATATTTTGCAATACATTCTAAACTAAAAAAATCAAAATATATATTATTTATTAATAAAATAAACTTTTTTCAAATATAATGATGAAGATAACAAATAAAATCTAAATTTAATATAAATTGAGGTAAGTCTATAAACTTGATTAAGTGGGACAAGATTTAAATGAAATTTTTTAAGTGAAATTTTTAATTAAAAAAATCCAATAAAAAATAATAAAAAATTCAAACAACTGTTTAATATAGTTTAATTACTTTTTTTACTTGTTTTATGCACAAAATTTTTTATTATATTTTTTATAATTTAAAATTTTAATTCATACTAATTTTTATATTATATATAGATAAATAAAAATATTCTTAATCATCTATAATTTGTAGTTTAAAATTATAAAAGTCGTCTATATATAAATTATTATAATAGAATTTAAATAAGTATTATAAAAGCTTTGAATTATAAAAATAAAATTATATACAAACCTTAATGAGAAAATAAATCTCTTATTTATAATTACATACATTATTTTAGTATGAAAAGTAAGATTTACATATGTGATATATCATGAAAGATTTTTTCATAATTGATTTTGAAGCTTTATCATATCAAATTTTTGTGATGAAAATCTAATTGTTCTATCTTTTATAAAGAAGAAAATATTGATTGCGAGAAAAACTTATAAATATATATTTGATAATTATTTAATTTGAAAATATTTTAAATTTTTAAAATTGTAGTTTATCCAAGTTTAATTTTAAATAAAGATAAAAAATGTTAATATAATTTTAAATTTAGATATATCTATAATCTTAAATTGATATAAAATATCTTTTTCTTTTATTTTAAATCATAAAAAAATAAAAAGGTAAACAATTGGTAAATAACAGTAGTTCAACCATAAATTTTATTTATTTAAATTCATGTGAATATTAATTTATATGGTACATGAATTTTTTGTAGTTCCTAAGATTTAGGAATTTAATTTTAAAAAACTATTTGAATTTTGTATTTTATATATATGGATAAAAGTGAGATATGAGATATGTTTTTTCAAGTTTAAATTAGGATAAAACTTAATTACTTTAAAAGATTTAGATAAATGTAAATTTTAAAACTTTAAAAATTTTAAAAATTAAATAATTGATTGAATAAAATCATTTAGAATCATCTTATGTGTCTTTATATATGTTATAATATAATATGATATATGATTATGTAAAAATTATTAAAAATATACTTATAACTCAAATTTGATTAGTAGTAAAAATTTAACAAAAATATGTATTTAGAAAATATATCAAAACTTAAAAAAAAATTTAAGTTTCGCATAATTGGATGTAACAAAATTTTAATTTTAATTTTTATTTACGATTTTAATTTACTCATTTTAAGCAATTTCACAAACTTTCATTAAAAAAAAAAATAAATACTTGATGAAAATCTTTACCGCCCAGTTCGTCGACTAAGTAGTCGGTTGTTATTACTATTTTTTTTTTTTCATTCCCTGGAAGCTACGATCCAACTGACTTATGAGCCAACTTTAAAAACTCGTCCACGTTTTCGAACCCATAAAGCTATCAATCTTCTTCATCTCGTAGCGATTCCAATCGAAATATCCAAATTCTACCATCTAAGTACTTGAAATTTGACAATTTCTGACTAAATTCATTACTTCTCTTTATTTTTGGGCAATATTTCCTCATTTTTAATTTTTGGGTATTGATGTTTTTCGTTTGTTTAGATGTTGGGAGAGTCCTTGCGGAAGATACGACCTGAACTTTTCACCTTTTCAAGCTACGCTCCTACTGCTACAAAAGAGGTATTATCTTCCTGATTTGTCCCTCCATTTTTCTGTTTATAATTTCATTATTTCATGTACTGAGCTAAGGGCCATTGAACAGAATTAGGGAACTGAGAATGTTGTAATAATTTTGTTTCCCAGCAGATGCACCATGCTCTCGCCCAATTAACATCCAGTTCATCTGATGTGCAAGAAATCGTCAGTACCCCAAATATGAATTATTACGGTGACCAGATCTTTGAATTACGTAGATTTGAAGTTGTTCAAACTTTGAATAGTTTAAGGAAACAACCTGATAAGACTTTGTCATTTTTTATCCAATTGAAAGAAGATGGATTTTCTCATGATGTTTGTACATACACCGCTATTGTAAGAATATTGTGTTATTGTGGTTGGGACAGGAAATTGGACTCATTGTTGTTGGAAATCATTAGGAAAGACAAGTGTTTGGGTTTTGAAATTATGGCTTTGTTTGAAGCTCTTGAAGAGGGGCTTGAGGGAGAGGACTCAAACCTTTTGGTTCGATTGTCCAACTCATTGGTGAAGGCATATGTTAGTGTTGAAATGTTTGATGAAGTTATTGATATCTTGTTTCAAACTAGAAGGCGTGGATTCGTTCCTCATATATTTTCGTGTAATTTTCTTATGAATCGTTTGATTCACTGTGGGAAAGTCGATATGGCTGTAGCTATTTATCAACAGTCGAAGAGACTTGGATTGAAGCCAAATGATTATACTTATGGCATTCTAATTAAGGCATTTTGCAAAAAGGGTAGTTTGGGGGATGCTGTTGACATTTTTCGAGAGATGGATGAAGCAGAAGTTAGACCGAATGCCTTTGCTTACACAACTTATATTGAAGGGCTTTGTATGAATGGTAGGACAGATTTGGGTTATGAAGTGCTTAAAGTGTGGAGGGAGGCAAAGATTCCTCTTGATGCCTTCGCTTATTGTGTTGTGATTAAGGGCTTCTGTAATGAGATGATATTGAAAGAAGCCGAAGATGTTTTATTTGAGGCAGAAAAGCATGGGGTTGTTCTTGATGTGTTTCTTTATGGTGCCTTGATAAGAGGATGCTGCAAATGCGGGAATATAATAAAAGCTTTGGCTGTTCACAATGAAATGGTGTGAGATGGTGTCAAAACAAACTGTGTGATTGTGACCTTGATTCTTCAAAGCCTGTGTTAGATGGGCCTGGATTTTGAAGCTCTAAATCAATTTAAGGAGTTTAGAGACATTGGGATATTTCTTGATGAGGCTTGTCATAATGTAGTGGCTGATGCTCTCTGCAAGGTAGGTAAAGCGGAAGAAGCTGTAGAATTGCTTGATGGGAAGAGAGGTAAACAGATTCCCCCTGATGTTATTAACTATACCACTTTGATCAATGGATATTGTCTTCAAGGTAAACTTGAAGATGCATTGAACTTGTTCAAGGAGATGAAGGAGAATGGTCACAAGCCTGATATTGTTTCTTACAGTGTCCTTGCTGGAGGCTTAGCTAGAAATGGCCTTGCACGAGAGGCAATCGATCTTTTGAATTATATAGAGTTACAAGGTTTGAAACGAAACACTGTCATACACAACATGACCATTAAAGGCTTATGTATGGGTCGTAAAGTGAAGGAAGCTGAAGCTTTCTTAGATACTTTGGCAGAGAAGTGTTTTGAAAATTATGCTGCCTTAATTGATGGTTATTGTGAAGCAGGCCTCACAAAAGAAGCCTTTGAATTATTTGTTAAGCTGTCTAAGCAGGGATTTTTAGTGAGGAAGGCTTCTTGCTCAAAACTCCTTAGTTGTATTTGCATGGATGGTGATAATGACAAAGCTTTCATGTTACTTAAGATAATGCTCTTTTTGAAAGCTGAACCTACCAAATTAATGTACAGTAAACTTATTGGTTCATTTTGTCAGGCAGGAAATTTGAGAAAGGCCCGGTTGTTGTTTGATATTATGATTAAGAAAGGGCTAACACCTGATCTAGTTATTTACACAATAATGATAAGTGCCTACTGTAAGGTGAATTTTTTGCAGGAAGCCTTGGATCTTTTCAATAATATGAAGGAGAGAGGGATTAAACCTGATGTTATCACTTATACAGACAGCCATACAAAAATAAATTTAAGGTCTCTTTCTAGTCCTGATGCGACAAAAAACAAAGACAAGATAATAAAGGATGCTTCGACTTTTTGGAGTGAAATGGAGTGCATGGGAGTAAAACCTGATGTTGTTTGCTATACTGTTTTGATTGATCAGTACTGTAGGACAAACAGTCTTCAGGATGCAATTAGGATTTTTGATGAAATGATTGATGCAGGATTGGAACCTGATAATGTGACGTATACGGCTCTTATATCTGGCTTTTGTAGAAAAGGATATGTAGGGAAGGCTGTAACCCTTGTTCACGAAATGTCAAGTAGGGGCATACAGCCAGACACCTCTACCATGTCAGCTTTGTACCATGGTATCTTGAAAGCCAAGAGAGTTGTGAGAAGTAAGGGCCTCTGTGAGTTAAGTGGTTGATTTATCTAAAACATTTGTCCACTCAAATGTTTCAAGATATACTGAATTGTAGAATGCCACTGAGTGCTTTTCACTGTATTTTGTCTTGCAGAGTAGAAATACTCGTACAAGGCATTTGATCTCATCTGTGCATTGAAAGTGTCCTATTATTATGTAGCAGGCCAACGAAAGCTTTCTCAGTATTGTTATAACATCTAAATTTGAGGATATATCGTTAGATCTTGACTTAAAGAGTCGCCACTAATATTTTTTTTTTTAGATGCGATTGGCTACCTAAGTAATTTATCATCTCAAGGAACACCTAAGCTTGACTAAGGGTCCCTAAAAAAAAAGTTCGAGTCTATTAACCAGAACAGGGTTTGGGAGTTCGGTTACGAGTGAGGAAGGTTATAGCACCTTCATAACGCCCATCGAAAGATGGTACCAGCTCAATTTCGTGTTATTCATTAAGCTTTAAAAATTTTATTAAGTATTTAATTATTGAAAATTATCTTTAATTGACTTCAATATTTTTGGCATAAAATTAAGAAAAATTCTTTCACCTCAAGAGTATACAAGAAAACTGTTGTTTCTCTTACAGATGGTCCATCGTCAGATTATTTAACATTAAAAATTTTTCAAGAAAAGAAAAGGATAAGAAAAAAAAGGAATGATGATTAGACTTTTGATATAAATATTTTTTTTTTGTTTTATAAAAAACTTATGCTTTTATACAAGAAAAATTGATACTTTCAACTTTTCCTTAAAGCATTTTAAGATTTTTACTTTCAAAGAAAATTAATACTTTCAATTTTTTCTTAAAAATGCTTTTTTTGAAAATTTTAATTTCAAGAAAAATTGATACTTTCAACTTTTTTTTAAAAATATATTTTTAAAAATTTTAATTTTAAGAAAAATTGATACTATCAATTTTTTTCAAAAATATTTTTTTTGAAAATTTTATTTTCAAGAAAAATTGATACTTTCAACTTTTTAAAAAAAATATTTATTATTTTTTTGAAAATTTTATTTTTAAAAAAAATTGATATTTTCAATTTTTCTTCAAAAATATTTTTTTTTGAAAATTTTATTTTTAAAAAAAATTGATACTTTCAACTTTATTTCAAAAATATTTTTTAAAAAATTTATTTTAAAAGAATCATTGAAAAAATTTGAAGAATGCTTACTTAAATAAAAAAATAATTATAATTTAATCAATAAATAATAATAGATAAAGATATAAAAAAAAACTTTGATACGACTCGACTCGATTGGATTGGGTGCGACTCCAAAAATAGGAACGATTGAGCTGCTCGATCTACGACTCAACAAGGCTGAGTGTACGAGTAAACAGGTCGTGGTGCTGCTGGTCGGGTCAAACCAAAAGAAAACACGCGGATCCTGTTGGGTTCTTAGCTTAAAATGACATCATTTTTGGGCTATATAAAAGGCAAAAAAAATCCTTTGGTCCCCAGATGTTCCTTTCCCTTTCTCTCTCTTTCTTTCAATTTTCTATGCATCTCTCTTTAGATGTGAAGAACACCGATGGAATTCTCACTGATTTTTGGATTTTATTGCCAGAAACTGGGTTTTTTGCCAAAAAAGTTGTCGAAAAACTTAAATTTCACCTGAAAATTCAACGAAATCTAGAATTTTCCAGAAAAAAATCTCAAAAAATTCAAATAAATTTTCTAAAAAGCTTAAGACCATTTCTTAACCTTCTAAACACTTTTTTTTTCATCGTTTTCTTTCTGTTTTATGATTTTTCTTTTTTTTTTTTTGTTTTGTGTGTCTTCTGGCCTTATTTATAGGGCTTCAATTTGAGAGCCCTAAACTAGATGGAATTTCCATCCTTTCTGACTTTTAACTCCAAACCCTAATTTAATTTAAACTCCTCAACTCAGTCTTTCCCAAATTAAACCACTTTTCTCGTTTTTTCAGCCTTTTCATTTTTAATTAATTTTTTTATTTTTTTAACAAAAATCAAAGGTAGACCCCTAGACAGATTGGGGTGTCTATAGCTGCCCTTCTTTGTGCATTTTTTGTGAAACAGGAATTGTGTAAAGACGTAGACAACCCAATCAACTTAACACATTTTTTTTTGTTTTTTTTTTTTGTTTGAAACAGTAAACAAGCTCCTCTTAAACAAAAGTTAAACAACTTTTGAAAATAAATTACTCTTCTAAACAGAGGCATTACAACTTTAAAAAGTAAATTACTCCTTTAAATAGAGGCACCATGACTTTGAAAAAGAAATTGCTCTTCTAAACAGAGAGACCACGACTTCGAAAAAATAAATTGCTCCTACAAAGGCATCACAACTTTAAAAAAATAAATTGCTTCTCTAAACAGAGGCACTATAACTTTGAAAAGTGAATTGCTCCTCTAAATAGAGGCACCACGACATTGAAAAAATAAATTGCTCATTGGTAATCATGTACAAAGGAGTTATGGATCGTGTCTGAAAGAATTTTAACAGATTATGCCTGAAGGTCTTACAAATCATTCTTACTATTGAGAACTATCCTCTTTCAAGGATTAAAATCTTACCTCACAAGTTTATTCTTAAATGAGAATTTGAAACTCTTTCAAAAGTCTTCACATCTATCTTCTTCATGTGGGATCTTGGAACATCCCTACACCAAACCTTTTCAAAGGCAATGTATGCTATGCACTAGATATTTAAAAATGCAAGGTATGCTATGCAAATGATGGTTAATTAATTCCCATTCAATTGTAGTACTCAAGTTTTTTAAGCTCTTTTCTTGGGCTCCGAACCCTTTAATCTTCAAAGACCAAATCAACGTAGCTCTTAACCATCTCTTTCATTTAATTCTCATATTCTTTTTGTAAGAAATATTTTTTCAAATTCAATGTCCTTATCAGGAGTTGAACATTTCACATTTGCCTTTATCATTCTTAACCTTTCTAATGTAATGTAAAAATCTTTCATGCTATTATTCATTTATTAATCATTATTTCAATCTCAAAAAGCAAGAATGCATTCACACATTTCTTCTATTGTAAGGTATTAAAGAGAAAGGAATAGGAATGGTTAGGCAATAACCAACAAAAAGAGAAACACAAAGAATGAAGTGAAATGTTTTTTATTGGCAAAAATACTGGCAAACTTTGGCCAAGAAAGAATTACAAAGATAGGTATGGGGAGACAATGCCCAAAAATAAATAATCAGACAATCATGATAACACATCTTGAAGCCTTTTTGAAAAACTCAACCACACGATGCACTTAACAATATAGAGCCCCTCGAAATATGCTAGTCTCTACGCTAATGAATTTTTAGATTTGATACTATATTCTCTTTATCTAAGCTACCTTCTCGGGTTTTCAACTTAAATAAATCCCCTTAGACTCAAATCGCCTTCTTAGGGTTTTCGCATTGAGTCTTTTTTTTTCAAGCATAATACTTCTTCACAGTATAAAAATTTATAGGATGAGGCAAATCATCTCCATCCATTTCAACTAATATTAATGTTTCACTTGAGAAAGCTCATTTTATGACATATGGCCTTTCTTAATTCGGAGTCAAATTTTTTCCACTATCATGTTGACTCGGGAGAATTTTTTTCAAGACCAACTCTCCTTCTCGGAAACAACGAGGTCGAACCTTTTTATCATGAGCCCTCATCATTTTTCTTTGATATAGTTGACCATGGCATAGCGCTATTAATCTCTTTTCCTCGATGAGATTCAACTGCTCATAATGCTCTTGAATCTATTCAGCTTCTTTCAATTTAACTTCTTTTAGAACCCTCAAGGATGAGATTTCTACTTCCACTGGCAATACAGCTTTTATCTCATAAATCAAAGAAAATGAGATTGTCCCAGTAGAGGTACGCACTGATGTTTGATATGCATGCAGCACAAATGACAACTTCTCATGCCAATCTTTATAGGTCTTGATCATATTTTCAAGAATTCTTTTTATATTCTTGTTTGCTGCCTCAACTGTCTTATTCATTTTTGGTCGGTATGATGCTGAATTATGGTGCTTGATCTTGTACTGAGTACATATTTCTTGCATCATTTTTCTATTTAGATTTTTGGCATTATCTAAAATAATTATATCTGAAAGTTCATATCTACAAATGATTTCTTTCTTTATAAATTTACAGATTATAGATCATGTCACACTTCCAAATGATGCTGGTTCTACCCATTTCGTGAAGTAGTCTATCATTACGAAAATAAACTTATGCCCATTAAAAGCTTTTGGGGTAATAGGACTAATGACATCCATGTCTTACATAGAAAATGGCTAGGGTGGTGCCAAAACATGTAAAGCAGATGGTGGAGTATGAATCTTATCAGCATAAATTTGGCATTTATAACATTTTCGAGCATAGTCAATACAATCACTTTTCATCATTAACCAATAGTACCTTACTCTCATGATCTGTCTTACCATTATATGTTCATTGGCATGTGCCTCACATATTTCATCATGCACCTCATCGATAATTTTTTTAGCCTTGGCTTTATTTACACACCTTAGCTAGTCTTCAGATGACCTATTTTATCATTCTCAGTTGCTTGGACTAGGTATTGTTAGTTTTTAATATACTGTAAAATATCATAATACCAAGGTTTCTCATCTTTCTCTTTTTTACATTAGAGCAATTGACATATAACCTGATGGGCTGAATGTCAACGCTATCATTAATTCGAACCATTGCTGCTAAAGTAGCCAAGGCATCAGCAATCAAATTCTTCTCTCGAGGTAAATGATCAAATTGAATATCTTCAAACTACTTGATCAACTCTAGGATATACTTGCGATATAGAATGAGTTTCGAATCTCTCGTTTCCCATTCTCTTTTTAATTGATATATAACTAGAGCTGAGTCTCTAAACACTTTTAATGCTTTAACATTTCTGTCTATAGCAGCCTATAAACCCATAACACATGCCTCATATTCAGCGATATTATTTGTGTAATTAAAATTCAACCTCGTTGTTATAGGGTAATATTTTTCTTCTAGAGAAATCAAGATTACCCCAATTCCATGTCCTAAGGCATTGGTAGCTTTGTCAAAATACATTTTCCAATGGTTCTCTTCATACCCTTCTTTTCCAACTGGGAAACAGTCATCAGATAATAAATAACTTTCTTATTTCGGCTAGACTCATATTGTTGCCTCAGTACACATCCCATTGAATTCTCGTACACCGTCAGATATAAAATTAGAGGTCTCTCTAGAATAGGCGGCACCAATACTAGAGGATTTGACAAGTATTGTTTAATTTTTTCAAAAGCCATTTGACGTTTTTCATTCCATTTTCCAAGGTTATTCTTTCACAATAGCTTAAATATGGGATCACACTTGTAGGTAAGCTGAGATATAAATCGAGAAATGTAGTTCGATCTTCCTAGAAAACCTCAAACTTTTTTTGGTGTGCTTGGAGGTGACAAATTTTGAATGGCTTGTATTTTATTTAGATCGACATCAATCCCTATTTCACTGACCACAAAACCTAGCAACTTCTCTAATCTTACTCTGAATATGCATTTGGCTGGATTTAGTTTGAGTTGAAATTTTCTCAACCTTCTAAATAACTTTCTAAGGTTGGTGACATGATATTCACTTTCTCGTGATTTTACAATCATATCATCTATATACACCTCAATCTTTTTATGCATCATGTCATGAAAGAGTATCACCATGGCTCTTTGGTATGTTGCCCCAGCATTCTTTAAACCAAAGGGCATGACTTTATAGCAAAACATTTCCTACATGTTCGTGAAAGTGCTCTTTTCCTCATCGTCTTTGATCATCTTTATTTGATTATACCCTGAGAACTCATCCATAAAGGAGAACACCAATTGCTTGGTCGTATTGTCTACCAGTGTGTCAATATGAAGTAAAAAAAATTATCTTTTGGGCTAGCTTTATTCAAATTACGATAATCTATACACATTCACACCTTTCCATCCTTTTTAAGAATTGGTACAATGTTGGCTACCTATTCTGGATACGTGGCCACTTGTAAGAAACCTGCATCAAATTACTTTTTCATTTCTTCTTTGATCTTCAATAACATTTTAGGTTTCATTCACCTTAATTTTTGTTGAATTGGCTTACATTTTGACTTCAAAAGCAGTTTATGCTCTATTATTTTTGTACTGAGCCCAGACATATCTTGATAAGACAAGCAAACACATCTACAAATTCTTGAAGTAGATTTTTTAATCGTTTTCTGTCTATCGACGAGAGCGACATGCCAATTTTAACCTCTTTCTTATTCTCATCATCTCTTAAATTCACCAACTTAGTTGTCTCCTGATGAGGCTCAATTGATTTACTTTCTTGCTCAATCAATCCCATTAGGTCCAGAAGGATAGCATGTTCTTCAAAATCATCTTCATTATTAAGTGCATCAGTGTTAATTGATTTTTCAAAATTAATCCCTTGATCATTATCATGATTATTTTTTTGTTCATTTAAGCACCTGAAATTGAATGAAATGAGATATGTTGGCGAAATGTATGAAAAAATAGAAAAAGAAATGAAAGAACTAGAAAAAATGAATAAAAATGCATCATTCTTAATTTTTATTAAAATAATAAAAGATAAATGGCCCAAACAAGAAAGACTATCCCAAGGCCTTAGGCATAAGCTATTGGGATGTTTAATTACATTGAATTGGTATCAAAGATAGCAGGCATTTCAATAGTGCTCTAATTGTTCAACTCATAATTTGGTTGTCAAAGACAAACCCGTGTTTCCTTCTCATACCTATTCTCATCTTCGATTGCATGGATGAACAACTTAGCAAATGTCTTTTCCATGCTTTATTCTAAATCTTCCTTTGTAGTTAGGTACATGAATCCTCTAGGCCTGAGGGTCTCATATAAGTGTGAGATGATCATTGTCGTTTTGTTGGCTTATCCTCCCTTAATTTCTCAATCTTCTGTTTCATAACCAAGACCCAGTCTCTCCCTGTTATCCATTGTCATTGAGGGTTCTTTTATCCCTTGTAAGTTTTTACCCAACCCCGCTCCAGAATACCAACCCTTATTGATAACTTGGCATATTACTATCTTTGAAAATGGTTGGTTTTTAGGTCCTTCATCCATAAAATTAACTAACTCAAAGGACTGATAAGAGCATTCCATTGCTTC
This sequence comes from Durio zibethinus, assembly GCF_047325235.1. Taxonomy (NCBI): domain Eukaryota; kingdom Viridiplantae; phylum Streptophyta; class Magnoliopsida; order Malvales; family Malvaceae; genus Durio; species Durio zibethinus. The sequence goes on from NC_143185.1 coordinate 14,297,985, forward strand.
TTCAGCAGCTTCCACATACGAAGCATTTAATGGCTGAGTTACTAACATGTCTTCTTCTCTAATTACTACTACCAACTGACCTTCTATATTAAACTTGATCCTTTGGTGCAGGGTAAAGGGAATAGCACTTGTCATGTGAATCTATGGCATTTATAGCAAGCAACTATAATATGTGAGGATGTCCATTACCTAAAATTTTACATTGAAAGTACATGGCCCAATTTGCAATGACATCTCTATATCTCTCAAAACTTCTTGCCTGGTCTCATCAAATGCTTGGACAACTATTTGGCTATCCTTCATATGTGAGTAATCAATAGGTAGCCTTGCCAAAGTTGACATAGGCTTGATGTTAATAGCAAAACCATTATCGATGAGGACCTTGGCTATAATATGGCTCTTGCACTTGATAGTGATATGCAGAGCCTTAGTGTTTCCTCTTTTTTTTAGAGAAATCTCATCATCACTAAATGAAATGTAGTTTGGCATGACTAGGTTTCCAACTAAGTGGTTCATATATTCAATAGACACATTATGTGCCATATATGCCTTGTTCAATACTTTCAACAAAACATTTCGGTATGGTTTTGAATTCAATAATAGTGACAATAATGAGATTCGTGCCAGTATCTTATTTAACTGTTCCACCACTGAGTATTCACTGTGTTTTATCAATTTTAAGAATTCACAAGCCTATTTTTCTGACACCAACTTTGGGCAATCCTTTTTAGGTACCACTTCTGGGTTATTTTTTTCTTCACATTCCTTGGCTTTTTCTTTTCTAGCCCTCTCTAGCATTTTTTAAGTATAGCATCTTTCACTTCGGGTAATGCCCCATACACCAGTTATATTAGTGGCATCAAACTTAGAGACATTTTTCTTTTGCCTTTGGACTATTGTGTCATAGCCATATTTTCATGGCATAGCCATATTGCTTTGTAAAAAAATGGAGTAGGGACTTTAAAGGTTACAGCCTTGGGGTGAATTTATCTATGGTCAGCCTTGGCTTATCCCCACAGTAAATTATTAATGGCCTTAGAAATAGTTTCAATGACGGGTCAGTCATAAACACTTCAGCATTCTTTGAACCTTCCCTTTCTTCATAAAATTCAATCTGATATAAATTTATGAGCTTTTGCACTTTCTGACAAAACTACTTATAGGCGTTGATAGAGTGGCCAAATGCCCTACTATGATACTTACAGGTTTCACCTGTTACATATGCCTCATGATAAGTATATGAACTTACTGGTTGTGTCATATCAGTCTTTCATAAAGCATCAAATAGTTAGCTAGAGGTGTCTTAATATTTACCATTTTTCTCTTCAAATAATGCTCATATTCCTTACTCAGAGCATTCATGTTATGATTATGCAAATGATTACCACTCACATTTGGGATAGTTACCCCTCTTATATCAAAACTAATCATTTCATCTTTGATCAACCATTACACTTTATGTTTCAAGACAGTGCAATTCTCAGTGGAATGATCAGCAATCCTATAATGATAGTCATAATGGGCTATAGGATCATACCGCTTAAGATAAGGGGCTTAAGTGACTCTAATTTGCTAAGAGCAATCAGATGATTGTTGTAAAGCTCACGATATAACTATGTATAGGTCATACGAATTGGATTGAATATAAGTTTTTCGTGAGTAGTTCGTTGCTCCCGTGAACCACCCATTGGGCTAACCGGACGGGTTTGAGGTATTGGGATAGGTTAAGTATTAAGATTGTATGTGGTATTTTGAGGTCTAAAAAAGGGTTAATATGTTTGGGGGTAAAGTGACTGTGGGATTGGTTGGTATGGGTAAGGGAAAACATTATTCACAGCAGAATAATATGGAGAATATCCTTATGGTGGGTAGGATTGATAACCTTTGAACTATTGTCTATCAAAGCTCACAACTTGAGTTTCAGTCTCCTTCTTCTTTGGGGTTCTTTTAGTAGATGCTTCCCCTTCCTCTAACTTGCCATTATTAATGGCACTCTCAATAATTTCTCTCAAAATCACCATATCAATGAAGTTTTTGATTGCATTCCCTATCATCTTTTCATAATAGGGAGATTTTAAAGTGCTGACGAATAACATTGTAGTTTTTTTTTCAATTAGTGGAGGTTACACTTGAGAAGCTACATCCTTCCACCTCTAGGCGTATTCCTTAAATGACTTATTTGCCTTTTTCTCCATATTCTATAAAGACAAATGATCAAGAGCCAAATTCATGATATGTCGATATTGACTGATGAAGTCATGGGTTATATCGCTCTAAAAATGGATGCGAGTTCTGTCCAACTGAACATACCACCTAACAGTGGAGCCTGTAAGGCTATCTTGAAAAATATGCATTAATAGTTTTTCATTATGCACATAGGCTACCATCTTCTGATAGTACATGATAATATGGGTTTTTGAGCACTTCGTACCATTGTATTTCTTAAATTTTGGTACTTTAAACTTTGGAAAAACAACCACATCCAGGACTAAGCAAAGCCCAACAGCATCATCAAAACCATAAAACCCAATTCCTTCCATAGCCCGTAACTTTTTTTCAAGCATACTAATCTTCAAGTCTTTCTGATATTCAACCACTTTTAACTTTTTTTTTCAAGTCATCCAGATCAGGAACTTGGATCTAATCTACTACTTTTTTAGTAAAGACAGGATTCACATAGCTATGATAATGCCCTGGATTTGAAACTGATAGCATTTCAGGGTATACAGGATATATGAACTACTATGACAGTATATCCTGTGTGGACTGGGCTTGTTGTGGACTAAAATCGAGATGATATAGAGGGTCGACCACTTCTTATAATAGAGGGCCTTGTTGGCTTGTGTTATCTTTTATCCCTTTTTCCCTTGTTTAACTTGTTGAGAGCATCCAAAATCTTACTCAATTCATTCTCAAGCTTTTTTTGTACCTTTTTTATTTTTTCAAGTTGATGTGAGTTTTCTTGCTCCATTTGTCTAGCTTTGGCTTTTATATTATATCGGTGGATGGGGTTTTTACTAGATAGAGCTATCTTTGAACCTTGAATACCATATCTTAGAATGAGCAAGTTTATATGACTATCTCATGATTATTTTGTTAACTGTAATGAATGGGAATGCAATGAATGAAAATGCATGTATGCAAAAAACATTTACGATAAGACAGTGTTCAACCAAAAGATTTCATTTATTTCAAATAACTTTGTTTACATAAAATTTATCATCCTAGAGTTATAACCATAGAATAGTTTGATCTGTATACTGGTATCTTACTTCTTCAATGAAATTTAGCAGGCGCTATCCATGTTCCCTTACTGGGGCTACCACTTGCTTCAATGTTTCTACCTTTTCGACCATTTCTCTTACCTTACATATCCCTTTACAAATTTGAGTTGTTAAGTGCTCAATATACTTTTATCTTCTCAGGTTTTCCCTTTTACCACACCATACTTGGTATGATAACTCTCTATGCTCTCTAACCAATGCAGCAATATAGTCTTCTTGTTCATTCAACCTCTATTTTAACCTACTTAGGTAGCTATTTAACATGTTATTTTTTATTTGTACCTAGGTACTTTTTTCTTCTAATTCAGCATATTCTTGCTTCAACCACTCATTTTCATTAGTCAGTTCAGTGATTGTTATCTCTTTAGCTTTAACCTTTACACACAACTTCTTATATTCATGGTGTAGCTTCGCTAGGTCTTTGAAGGTTGTATCACGTTCTTAGCAATCTTACAAACTTTGACTTCATGTGTTTTAGCTCTATCTCTCCACTAATCTCTCTTCTCTTGAAGTTTCTAGATTTTTTGCTTCAACTCATCTTTTTCGATTTCAAAGTTTTTTTTTGCAAACTCCAATTCTAATAGTATTTCTTCAAGCTTTCCTCTTATTGGTTATTGGCAGTCTTCATAAGTGAATACCACTTCTTGTCATCGTCTTGCTCTTTAAATTAGTACTCATAAGTGATCCTCCAAGATTCACCTTACGGGGGTTTTTTCACGCTTTAATCATATCATTCATCCTTTGAAATGCTTTTGGCTCACTGTAAGAAAATTTTGATTGATAAAACTTATGTGTCATAAGAATGAACTGTTCTGTCCCAAACTATCTTCTCACTAGAAGTGGCGCATAACTTGTTGCTCTCTATAAACCTAGAAGTAGAACCACAGTGTTACCTCCACACTAATATAGCATAGGTTCATGATTCATCCATGGGGCTAACCATCTTACCTTGATACTTGTTAGCTTTTGTAAGAAAGCTATCCATTCCTTTTTAGACTTTTGTTCTGGCCACTCGTTTTCACAAAATTCCTTAATTGAAACTCGGTTATGAAAATACAATTTTGAGCATACACTTTTCTTACACTTAAAATGGCTTTTCATCTATAAATACAATAGCTGTATACAGCTTGTAAAATGTCTTCCATTTTGGTTATAATAACTCAAAGATCTGACAGTCTTTACTAATATTACTGCTAAAAAGTTATAGCCATTGATCACACTTTCGAAAAAGTCAATCACTACTATTTCAATGTAACCCAAAACCTTTGAAAAAATTGTCATTTCGTATATGACTAAGGCAAACACATCTAACCCCCGCTATTCGTCGGCATGTTATACTAAAAAATCATGAAAGAACTTCCAAGATAGGTAAACTTATTCTTGTTTCTTCTTTGTATGCGAATCCACAATCTCCTTGTCTATCCCCATAAGATGAGCTAAATTTTTATGAAATCTCGATTTGTGTTTTTTGAAATATATCTTGCCAGAAGTTTTAAGGTGCAGTCCCAACAAAATTGAGTATTTTTCAATGGTTGGTTTCATATCAACTTTATTAAAGATGAAACATTTGTATGAAAGATCTCAAAATTACACTGCAGCTCTAATTAGTTGATTCTCAACATTCACTGCAAGAAGGTGTGCTATATGTCCATGCCTCTAGTAAAACTCCTCTTGTTTTGATGGACTCATTTTTTTCCATATATCATGTAAATCTTCTAAATTATTTTGTTTAAGGAGGATGGATGTTTCTTGAGACAAGATGAAAGCATAACTGATTGGTAGATAATCCCCTTCTTTTTGCTGAATCCTTTCTGATTGAACCTTTACTTCGTTGGGTGCCTCACAAGGAACTAATAGAGATGAAGAGCAAACTAGTCGTTTTGTGGAGTCCATGAAAAACTCTTTGTTGAAGACCATCTTTCAAGCAAATGTTCTTTATGCAATTTTATGATATGAGTATGAATCAATACAAAGATGAATAAGAGAAGAGGTTATTACACCAAATAAATAACTAATTAAAACATCATACACAATAAAAGGAATGAATCTTATATTTTTGGTCAATTCTAAAGGGAAGGAGATGGCTATATCTATAAGTTAGGTGCTTCTAAGGTTCACTATATGTGGTTCAAGGTTAAAGTCTAAAGGTTCCTAAATTACTCCTTACATCATTGTCCATTACAGACTAGTAAGGCACCCCAATCTTCACCCATTACAGGCTGCTAGTAGAAAAGGTTCAATTTTAGTGGAGTATTTCGCTAGCCACTACGGACGCATTAAAACCTCACGAAAGCATAAGTACTTTACTCCCTCCTAAAGGGATGAAGTTCGGATATAGAACTCATGTTATGCACATGCATATGAATGACAAAGTTAACAAAGCAAAAAAATAGAATGACTAAATAAAAAATCTATACAAAAAGTTTAATTTTATTAGGCTTTTGAATAACACGAATTTATTTGTTGGCCTGACTCTTGGTTATCTCCAGTGAAGTCACAAAACTGTCATAATGTCTAGATCTGAGGACCTATTGTTAGATATTGACTTAAAAAGTCACCATCAATTTTTTTTTTTAGGTGTGATTGGCCACCTAAGGAATCTATCATTTCAAGAAAAACCTAAGCTTGACTAAGCATCCTTAAAAGAATAGGTTTGGGTCTATTAACCAGAACAGGGTTTGGGAGTTCGATTAAGAGTGAGAAAGGTTATAGCACCCTTACAACGCCAATCGAAAGATGGTACCAACTTAATTTCGTGTTATCCATTAAGTCTTAAAAATTTTACCAAGTATTTAATTATTGAAAATTATCCTTAATTGACTCTAATACTTTTGACAGAAAATTAAGAAAAATTTTCTCACCTCAAGAGTATACAAGAAAACTATTTTTTCTATTATACAGGTTCCATCATCGGATTATTTAACATTAAAAATTTTTCAAGAAAAGAAAAGGCCAAGAAGAAAGAAGAATGATGATTCGATTTTTGATATAAATCTCTTTTTTTGTTTTATGAAAAACTCATGCTTTTATATAAAGAAAATTGATACTTTCAACTTCTCCTTAAAAATGCTTTTTTTTAGAAATTTTAATTTCAAGAAAAATTGATACTTTCAACTTTTCTTTAAAAACGCTTTTTTGAAAATTATGATTTCAAGAAAAATTGATACTATTAACTTTTCTCCAAAAATTTTTTTTGAAAATTTTATTTTCAAGGAAAATTGATATTTTCAACTTTTCCTCAAAAATATTTATTATTTTTTTGAAAATTTTATTTTCAAGAAAAATTGGTACTTTCAATTTTTTCTCAAAAATATTTTTTAAAAATTTTATTTTTAAAAGAAATTGATACTTTCAACTTTCTTTCAAAATATTTTTTTTAAAAAAATTATTCTAAAAAAAATTGATACTTTCAACTTTCATTCAAAAATATTTTAAAATTTTTTTTTTTAAAAGAATCATTGAAAAAAATTTGAAAAATGCTTACTTAAATAAATAAATAATTCTAATTTAATCAATAAATAATAATAGATAAATAGATAAAAAAAAAAAAACCTTGATACGACTCGGCTCAACTGGATTGAGTGCGGCTCCAAAAATAGGAACGGTTGAGCGGCTCAATCTGCGGCTCGACTTAGCGGCTCAATAGGGCTGAGTGATACAGATAAACAGGTCATGGTGTTGTGGGTCGGGTCAAACCAAAAGAAAACACGTGGATTCTGCTGGGTTCTCAACTCAAAAAGGCATCATTTTTGGGCTATATAAAAGGCAAAAAAAATCCTTTAGTCCCCAGACATTCCTTCCTTTTTCTCTCTTTTTCCTTCAGTTTTTCTCTGGGTCTCTTTCTAGATGCGAAGAACACCGATGGAATTCTCACTGGTTTTTGGGTTTTATCACCGAAAACTAGGTTTTTCGCTGGAAAAGTAGTCGAAAAACTTGAATTTTGCCAAAAAATTCAACGAAATATGGAATTTTCCAAAACTTTTTCAAAAACAAAATCTCCAAAAATTCAAAAAAAATTTTCTAAAATGCTTAAGACCACTTCTGCACTTCTAAACACCTTTTCTTTTTTTTTTCTCTCTCTCTCTCTCTCTGTTTTCTTTTTGTGTCTTGTGATTTTTTTTTTTTGTTTCGTGTGTGTTTTCTAACCTTATTTATAGGGCTTCAATCCAAGAGCCTTAAACCAGATAGGATTTTCATCCTTTCTGGCTTCTAACTCCAAATCCTAATTCAGTTTAAACTTCTTAACTCAGTCTTTCCCAAATTCAACCACTTTTTTCATATTTGTAACCTTTTCATTTTTAGTTAATTTTTTTATTTTTTAACAAAAATCAAATGTAGACCCCTTAGACAGATTGGGATGTCTACAAGTACACAAGTAGAAATTTTTTGCTTTGTCAGGACTTGGGCATCGAAAAAATGAGGGTGACATTTTAGCACTTGATATGAACTTGTCATACTTTACATGATTTTTGTACATGTGATCTTCACTTAGGTATCTCTGTTTATTTGTTGGGAATTATATGACGATGTAAAAAGTAATTTTTTGGTGCAGTGTTTAAACTGGCTAATGTAAGGGATAAGTCATTCTTTCTTTTTATATTGTTTAATTTCAGAGTAAACATTTGATTGTTCAAAATATGCACTTATAATGGCTTATTAATCCTCTTGCCACATGGAATGATTCAATATGCTGAAATTTTCTTGCAATCAATGTGTGGCTGGGGTAAGTGAAATTTGCCCAAGCCTTACTGTTTCCTGATCTTTCTTTCATGTTCAAGAGCAGACTGATAATGGAGGAAGAGAGATGAATTCTGTTTTTACTTGTATTCCTTTATGATTTTATTTTATTTTTTAATTTTATGGTGTTCTTTCCCCTTGGTTTTTTCAGGTTAGAGAAATTAATTTGCTCGATGAAAACAGCGTGCAGCTTGGTGAGAAGATTCCAAGGAATGCAAGGTATTCTTAGGAGGAAACTCTGCAAGTTAAAATCATTTTTTAATTATGAATTTTATTGCTTTCTGAATAATATTCATGAAATTAACAAGCAGCTCCACGTTGACGCTCAGACGATTTTCAAAAGAGCAGCATCACATCAATATTGAGTAAAATTGGAACTGGTCCAATCCATTGAAACGGTTTTTCAGTTTTGACACATTGGCAGCATTCTTTATTGGTTCTTTTTTCTGCTTTGATATCTTTTCTCAACTGTTGGTGCAACAAGTGCTAATCCTTTCATCAAATCGACCAGCCGGTTGCCCGATCGGAGATCCTTATTCTGGTATGTCACTCAACTCATCAACCAGACAATGCAACAGAAGAGAGGAGATTTGTTTTTCCCACAAACAAATTTGAAACACAATAAAGAGGAAGGAAGCCATTCACCCAACATATTGCCAGTGATAGGAAGAGACTATCTAATAGTTTCTCCTGAATCATGTTATAAATTAATTATATTGTTCACGTAATAAATTACCAACCACATGTTATTTATTGTTATGAATTCAATTGGATTTTTACTTGTAAATATTGACATTTTGTTATATGTTGTATGATATTCCATTAACATTTTTTACCCATATTTTGTTATATTATGAATTATAGTGTTCATCTTTCTATAACCCATGAAGTACTGTTCAAACATAGAAGACATACAAATTATCTAAATTATTTCATTAGTTGTTGTGACATAAAGCATTCCTTACTTCTCTCCAGATAAAGCAAATATCGACCAAACCATAGCTGAGAAGAAATCCCATTTAAAATACCCAAAACTTTGAACCATCAGATATTACAGATTCCTTCAAGCATCTTGTTTTGTCGACTTCATAAGCTCTATGAATTCTCTAAAAGCTGTAGCAAGAAATAACTTTGATTTGAGCAAAAAAGTCTTTTTAACAAACATAGAATTCTCTAAAAAGACTAAAATCAATTTGTCAAGATTAGGTGTAGGAAAGAAATTCATACCACAATCTGAATCATGAGGTCCTGGGGATGCTTCAGGATGGTATTGAAGAGACATAATGTTTAAAGCAGGATACGCTAGACCAGCACAGCTTCCATCATTAAGATTAACATGAGTCACTTCTACACCCTCAGGAAGTGATGCAGGATCAACTGCGTAGTTATGATTCTGCCAAATCATAAATTCTAAGGTGAAAACACAACCCAAAAGATATAGTGCAACTTTAAACACATCTGAGCTGAATAACCTAGCACAAGTACATCCAAACTTATAAATACTGCAATCAATAACATTGTCAATCAATACATGAACAAGATCCACAGTATACAGCGAATATGTCAGAACTTATTTATTTCTTTTGTGTGTGTGTGTGTTTTGTGGAGGCTGAGGGTTGGTGGAGTGAGGTTGGTTCATTCCATAGTAAAATTTAAATCCATGCCGATAACACTATACTTGCAAACAAGGGCTGTATCTATAAACTAATTATTCAATGGAAACAATTTGGCTACTTAAACAAACCTGAGCACTAATCTCAACATGACCATTCCGAAGGTTGCGAACAGGATGATTTCCTCCGTGGTGGCCAAACTTCATCTTAAAGGTTTTACCACCCAAAGCCTGCCCTAGTAACTGATGGCCCATGCAAATTCCAAAAACAGGAACTTTTCCCAGAATTTCCTTGACTGTTTCAACAGCATAAGGAACTGCAGATGGATCTCCTGGACCATTGCTGAAAAGAACTCCATCTGGCTTTAGCTTAAGGGCTTCAGCTGCAGACCATGTGGATGGGACAACAGTGATTTTACAGCCATAAGATGCTAAGCGTCGAAGTATATTATGCTTGATCCCAAAATCATAGGCAATAACCTTCAATTTAAAAGGAAATGGAGAAGTGTAAGAGCAGACACAAAGCAAGGATCTAAAAGCTCCGACTTAAACTTTCAAAAATATAACTAACTCTATAAGTCTCTGGATCTCTTCCATTGGAGTTGAAGTCCCATTCTGATTTTGTTTTATCAACCCACTCATAAGGGGCATTGCAGGTAACGCCACTTATTAAATCAATACCTGCAAAATAAATAAGAGAACAATAGGGATATAACTAATTTTATCCCTTTAAAAATGCTCATGACTTTTAAAATAGATATGGCTATTCTTACCTACAATGTCCCATGAATGTGACATTTCCAAAAGTTCTTCATCACTTCTAGATAGTTCTGTGCTTAAAACCCCAATAAGACTGCCATCTTGCCTCAATCTGCGGGTGATTGCACGTGTGTCAACATCATCTGACATTTTAGGAAAGCATCAAGTTCAAAGGATGCCAAAAGTTACGGCCAAAGAATGAACAAATTTATCATCAGCGTGTCATCTAAAGTTAAGCATTTTACTAACTAGATATCAAGTGCCATATATACAACTTACAGATTCCCATAATATTTCTTTCTGCTAAATAGTCACCGAGGGTTTCCACACATCTCCAATTTGAAGTACTGCAAATATTTAATTAAAATTTGATAAACAAATGAGTAAACTTTTTGTGCCAAAGCTGTAAATTGCATATCTAAGAAATTAAAAGGAGAAAAGTTACTTAATACTTAGACTTCTGATCACCAGACCAGCAAGAAAGCACTGCCTCGATTCTTCATCATCTAATGGGGTAGGCATCAACATCAGATCATATATAGTTTTCAACAAGTCAGAATTGCAATGATTTAGAAGGTAAAATTCACTTACCAAAATTTACTCCAGTATTGCCAATATGTGGATTGGTCATCAGGACAAACTGACCAGCATAACTAGGGTCTGTTAGAATTTCCTGATACCTGCACAACAATTATATTTTGGCCATGCATTAGACAATGCATACAGATAATAAACTTCATTTTCCCAAAGTCCACACTCTATGGAGAAGTGTCTAAACAAAGACATAACAGATATAAAGTTCTACAACTTCACTGCAAAAGAAATGACAATCCTAAAACAATCTTTAAAAACAACAAGGAAACTAAAATTCCTTTGTTCAATACTCAACAATTACGCATCAACAAGTAGGAATTTCTTTAATTTAGTCTAAATTATAAAGAGAAACTAAAATTCAAAAGACTATGTCATCTTACCCTGTTAAAGAAGTGTTGAAAACCACTTCGCCGACTTGGGTTCCAGAGGCACCAAAAGATTTGGCCCTCCAAATGGAACCATCTTCAAGAACCAGCCTAGCATCCGCTAACTTCCATGGCCTCTCCACCAACCCTAAAACCACCCACCACCAAAGATTTTTCCACATTTTTTCAAAACTATAAAGGAAAAAAAGAGAGACAAAATTTAGAAGGAAGAAGTGAAAAAAGAGTTTACCAGTGGCGGCACCGTCAGAGGAAAGAGTGAAGGAACATCTAACAGTGAGAAATCTAAGTTTGGAGGAAGGTTTTGGTGGGTTTTGGGCAAAGCAAAAAGATGGATCGATTCTGAGTGAAAAATCCATTGCTTTCATGCCCATTTTTAATCTGAAAATGGTGTTTCTTGTAGAGTTTTATTCGGTGTGAGTTACAAAGCTACTAATAATAAACCTTCTTTCGGGCTTCGGTGAACGACGGATCCAATATTTCAAGTTAAGGGACGAAATTAAATAACAATTATAATTTAAAATTTTTCGGTTAATATATAATATATTTTATAAAAAATTATAAAAAATTTAAGTAAAATATAATATTTTTATAATATAATCATAATTAAGATATATATAAAATTTAAGTGTTAAAAATTAAAAATTATATAACTATTTAAAATAAAAGAAACTCAGATAATTTTATTTAAAACTATGCATAACAATCTTTTATAAAAAAAAATTTATTAGACTAAAAAATTTTAGTAAATTTTCTCTTAATGTAATTAACAAGATTAAGTTTTTTTTTTTTCAATAAATATTCATAATTTTTTTTCATATTTAAAATTAAAAAGAACTTGTAATTTACGATTAATAGTTTTAAAATAAAAAAAAATACAGTGATCAATGGTTTTATTACGAAAGAAGTTTTAATCATCTTTTGTACCTTCATTCTAATTCACTCTCTAAAAAAAAAAGAATACACCTTTTTTACAATGACTATAATGACCTGGTGCTAGATTAAGTTTTTAAGGAGTAAGATTTAGTGTTAGGTTCAAGGTCTTAGGGAATAAAATTTGTATCTCTTTGTGTTATATTAATCTCACTTGTTTTTGGTTAAATTTCTTTAAATAATTTTAACTTTTTAATGTGTCATATTTAATAAATATATTTATTTTTTTAATTTTTTAATAAGAATTAAATTATAAATATTAATACTATTTACAAATTAATTGAAATTTGAGAACTAAATTTTTTATCTTAAAAGTTTTTTTTTTTGAAATTATAAGTATAATTATAATTAAATAATCAAATAAAGAAACTAATCAAAAAATTAGAATATAATTAATAAATCTAATACAAAATTAAAATAAATCCACTTATAATGAATTTTGAAACTAAAATCTCAAAATTTTAAACGTTTATAACCAACTTTTTATTTTTTAAGAGGAGGGCCATTTTTAATTTATAAAAGAAACACTTATAAATTATATGCACATTGTATCAATACGTATTAGAGGGTTTGAAAAATCCCCCCTCTGCCTTGTTTCGGCTAAAGACAGTTGAACAATGGCAGTTCTGAAGAGTGTGACTGCTCATACAAAAGATTTTGGTCGATTTTTGGAGAGAGATTGGAAAATCAAATGGGTTGGGGCTTCATCAGCAGCCTCTTTCCTTCTTCCGAATCTTATTTGTGATTTTCCTTTTTTTTTTTTTTTCCTGGTATGAGAGACAAGTTCTCTAGTGTTTATTTTTTTCATTTACAAAATTCAAAACTGAAATTTTACTTAAAAAAAATAAAACTTTTTATCATTTGGATCTGGATCAACAAGAATATATGATTTTCATTTTTAATATAAAAATAATGACCCTATTCCAAGAAATGCGGAATAGACCGTAATTGGTGTTCTTGGGTGAGAACCAGGATTGGGGCATTCGTTGATTTCAATAGTGAACATTTCCAAAATGAAAATATTTTACAAGATTAATGGGCCCTAAAAACCCAATATAGGCCATAACAATAATATGGTCCATTGGTCTATTCAGGTTCAAACCAGGTTTCATTAACTCAGTGTTTTTCTGATAAACCCAAAACCCCAATTCTTTCATTATCTTAAACACAATTTCTTCAGTTTCTCTGATAGACCCTTTAAACCCCAGGCGGAAACACCATGATCCGAATCGTTAAAAACCCAAAACCTCTAACAACACTGAGTCACCAGCTCCTCCAACGCTGCACCGTCAGCGGAATCGCCAAAGGCAAATCCAAACTCAAAGCTGGCCAACCTTTAAAACGCTCCAAAATCTCCACTAAAAAAAAAAGGCAAAGTCGGCCCTCCTATCGATGATTTTCTCCCTAAAAGTGGCCGTATCCCCTATGAAAAGCAAAGACTTTACGAGCAATGCCTCAATGCACCCACACCGGTCCGTTACCTCTCACCCAAGGAGAGAGCCCGCGAAGCCAAACGGGAAAAATTGGGATTAATAAACAAGGAAGGGCAAAGGGAAATGGAGATTTTAAAGAAAGGAGGAAGAAAAGCGATGGGGGTTCCTGATGAGCCTATGATAATGGGAACACCTGGGCTGGATTTGATTACATTGGGCCTTGTTGATGCTGATAAGATACCTAAATACGATCTGACAGTGGAGGCTGGACGGAGATTGGCTAAGGAGTATAATCGGGTTTTGATGAGGAAGCATAGGGCAAGGCAGGCGGCTGAGACTAGTTTGTTGAGATTGAAAAAAAAAGGCGATTGAGGCTCTGCCGGAGAATCTTAAGGAGGCGGCTTTGATACCGGATTTGACACCATTTCTAGTAAATTGGTTTATGGCGACTTTGACTCCGCCTATTGAACGGTATATTGAAAAGGTTAAGGAAGCGGCTAAGAGAGTTATGCGAAACAGAAGCTTAGGTAAAGTTTAGGTTGAAGGTAATTTCTTTTGGCTGTTCAAAGTGTTTTAATTTTAAAATTATATGAATTGGGTTCTTGATGAGTTGCTATTTGTTTTAGAGTAAAGGCAGTTTTTTGTGATTAAAAATTTTATTTTTGAGTGACTGTGCATGCAAGTTCTTTTTTGGATTGAATGTAATTCAGTTAAAATGAAAATATGAGTGAGTTGTGTTTTCTTGATATCAGTTAACCCATTTTGTGTTTGGATCAGAATGGTTGGGCAATTTCATTTCAATTAAATAGTAAGCTGATAACATACAGAGTTCTTTTGAAAACACTAAAATTGAATAACCTCTAACTTGTAATTGATTTATTATAGGTAGAAGTGATATGTGGCTGGTTGATTTTTTTACTTGCTACCATTCAAACATAAATTTGTGAAAGAAAGGGCCTGCTTGTATGGCATCCCAAGGCTGGAAGGATACTATTTGTGACTGATTTTGAAAAATCAAAGATGTTCCATTACTTGATAGCTTTGTTTGAAACATTTGTTTCGACAATGTTTACTTGAAAAAGTACACTGTTGGATCACTAGTTCTTGAATTGCCAAATATAACAATATCCATTGTCAAGTTATGTTACTCAAAAAGTGTTTCCTGCTTTAGCTGAGTTCCAAGGAGGGCACCCTGTTATTGATCTTTAAAATCCACCACATTGGCATCCCTAAATTTTGGTAGTATTGGCATCTTGTTGTTCAATCTGATTTCCAATTTGGGAAAATTTTGAACATCTCTTTTGTTCTTTTCTTTTTTTTTTTTTTCATATTTGTTGTGTGTTATAACAGTTGTGGAATTGTTAGACGAATTTAAAAACAAATGGAGTTGTCATCAATCTTTTTTTTGCTAGGTGTGATTGGTCACTTATAAAAACTTATCATTTTAACAAAATCTTAAAATTAAGTAAAATTTATTAAAAAGATAATTTTTTAGTCTGCAAAAATAGTTTGGGTTGTCTAAATTTTTAGTCTTAGCATTCTCAAAGTGCCTATTAAAAAATAGTACTAATTAATTATGTGGTTTCATTTAATTTTGACAAAATAATCTTAATTTTGATATTTATAAAATAATTTCCTTGACCATTTTTATTAATTTATTTTTATTTTCACTTTTATTATTTCACCATTTTTCCTTGTTTTTATATTTTATTTTATTTTATTTAAAGATTAATCCATTTTATTTAAGAAAAATGAGTTAGAATCCTATTATCGAAAAAACTCTAAAAGTGTTTCGGTACGTTGGTAACATCGAAATAATTTTTCTCACTTAAGGTTTTCTTAGAATCACTATTTGAATTTTTTTAAAATCTTATCCTATGAGACTCTTATATAGGCGATGCAAATGATCTAACATTAGTGTCTATGTTTGATTCATCCCTTTTTAAAAAATGTTTATTGAATTTTTTATTATATTTCTTATAATTTTGTTTTTGAAAAAAATAAAAATTTTTATTGTATTGAAATTTTTTATAAATACTCCAATACATTGATAGTATTTTAAAAAAATATTTTTTCACCTAAAAATTTCGTAAGAATCACAATGCGAATTTCCTTAGAATCTCATCATCTAATAAAAGTTTTCTTTTCTTTTTTTTTTTCTTTATTTACTAGTAACCTTTTTTTTAAAACACATACATTGTTTTTGGAAAAATTTATTTATTAATTTTTGCATTTTTATTATTTATTATTTATTTATTATTATTTTTTAAGTAGAAGAAAAGGGAATATTAGTTGTACTGAAAAATTTAATACGTTGATAGCATTTAAAAAAAAAATTTCACCTAGAGATTTCGTATGAATCATTATGCAGATTTTCTTAAATTTTTATCATCTGATAAAATTTTTTTCTTCATTTTTATTATTAATTCTAATTAAAATTTTTTATTTTATGAAAAAAGAAGGAAATTTTTTATTATTATTTTATTTATTACTCTTTCATTTTTTTTGTTTTTATTTTTAAGGAAAATTTTGTATTTTTAATTTTATTTTGTAATAAAACTTAAAATTATAAAAAATTTAAACTCTATTTTTATATAAAAAAATATTTCAAAACATGAAAATATTGGAAAATATAATAATAATAATAATAATAATAATAATAAAATTGGTAAAAAAATAAAATAAAATAAACTTTAAAAATAAAAAAATTTTGGATCAGATTGATCAACAATTTAGGGCAATTTACAAGTGATTCAACGATTTAGGACGATTTTTTACAGTTCAAGCCGATTTAAATTCGGTTCAATATCAATTAGATCAGATCGGTTAAAGCGGGTCAATTGCAAAGTCTTCAGGTCAAGTTACATGATTTTGGGTTGGGTCTTTGGGTTTACGCGAATCCTCCCATTCTCAAACAATGTCGTTTCAATTCTAACCATTTTTTCAATAATAAAAACCAACTTTTTTTTTCAAATAATTTTTCCCCTTTTTACCAAAAAAAAAAAAAAAAAAACTTAGAGCTCACAAAAATTTCCCAAGCCTTTTCCAAAAAATGGTGGAGCACTGGCGCTCACCGTCGTTGTCTCCGGTTACCGGTAGTCACGTCGGTGGCTAAAAAAAATCTTAAAAAAAAACTCTTTGCTCTTTGTAACCTTTTGAACGTCGATTTAGCCTCTCTTTCACGAGAAAAATCCTTTAAAAGCTTAAATTGACCTTTGTAGTTTTGGATGGAAACCTTTTTTCCTTTTATTGGTTTACTATTTTTTTGTTTGTTTTTGCTAGCATTGGCTCCCCGTTTTAAGGGATTTTTTTTTTTAGATTGGAAAAGGTTTTTCTTTTATTTTTTTGAATTTTTGGCAAAGATTTTGCTTCATTCTTTTTTGGTGTGTTTAAGCTATAAATTTATAGAGCAGGGAAGGAAAACGAAATCTTAGGATTTTTGAATTTTTTTGCGGGGTTTAAGGTGTCGTCAGTGGCTTTCATATTGTTAGCGCGGTTGTCGTGGTTTCTTGGTTTTTCATTTTAGTCTAAACTAGGTTTGTTGAAGGCTTGGTTTTACTTGCCATGGGTAAAAGAGGAAGTGGGTACAGGCAAGGGTAGGGTGGCTGCCAAAATGGGGCTTATTAGTGCTACAGGGATTTAGTGTCGTGCATGGCACCCACAATCATGGGGTTTTTTTTTAATTAATTTAATTTTAATTTTTTTTATCTATTTTGATAAATTGAAAAAACATAAATTAAAATAGAAGCCAAATAAGTACACAAAATGAAAAATATGAGCCTATTACATTGGCTTTAGTTTGGGCTTTGATTTTGGGCCTAATATTCATTCAATTGAAATTGAGGCTCGTTTTCAATAATTCAGACAAAATCGGATGTAAAGTTATCCTTTGTTTGCATATTACTGAGAATTAAGAATATGCAAAGACAAATATAACAATTTCGTCCAAAGTCAAAAGAAAAAAAAATTGTTTTGTTTTGTTTTTCATTTTTGCTTTTTTTTTTTTTTTTTTTGCTCATCTTATTAGATGTTTGACAACTTTAAAAATCAAACAATGAAAAGCTCATCTCATTAAAGGTTTGACAACTTTAAAAATTAAACTGGAAGACTCTTCTCACTGAAGGCTTGATAACTTTAAAAATTAAATTGTAAAGCTTCTTTCATCAAATGCTTAACAACTTTAAAAATGAAACTGAAAGGCTCTTCTTATTAAAGGCTTGACAATTTTAAAAATGAAACTGAAAAGCTCTTCTCATCAAAAGCTTGATAACTTTAAAAATGAAGCTGAAAAGATTCTTTAATCAAAGGTTCAACAACGTTAAAAATTTGATTAGCAAACTCTTCTAATCAAAGATTCAACAACTTTAAAAATCTGATTGGAAAGCTTCTCATTAAATGCTTAACAATTTTAAAAATCAAATATGAATGGAATTTGCAGATTATGCACCATGCATTTTCAGTTGTGGTAACAAGGCTCTCAAAATCATCTTTTTTTTTTAACTTTTTTTTTTCTTTTTTAACTTTCCAACATTTAACTTTCGAATTGGCCACTCAAAATCTTGATCGTTGAATAATCAAAGATTCATTCTTTCAAACCCATGGAGTATCAGTTTTTTCCTAAATTTTCTTCTATTCTCATTTTGTTCATTCTTTTATGTTACCCTTAAATTTCTTTTCAATATAGTGCAAGTATTGTCAAGTCAAACCTTTCGTGATTTCAATTTTAAATATAGTGCATCAATGTTTCTTTTATTTGTTTGAGAAAACAACATAATAAAGAGTAAGGTAAGCCAAAAAAAAGAGATATTCATTACAAAAAGATATACAAGTAGATTTTGTGAAAGGTCTACATAATTGGGCATTTAAGAGCAAATTACTAGGCAAGATGTTAGGAAGGGGACAATCAATTTCGAAATAACCAACATTCAAAAACTTTAGACATTTATCCAAAATTCCTATTTTGAAAATCTTGCCATTTAACATTCTTAAGTTTCAAAACACATTAGATCGAACTTTGTCCCAGCGTGACATAATCTTTGATTGATGTTGACACCCTCATGTGCCTAAGTTGTATTTTCGAGTTTTCGACTTAGGTATCCCCATTAAACCCAAACCACCAATTTTTATTTGAGTTCTTATTTTTTTTTCTTTTTTTTTAATGCAAATTCATAGCATCTGAGTTGATTGGATTCGATAATTCATCACCATCCATTTCTGTCAAAATTAATGTCCCACCCAATAAGGCTTTCTTTACTACATATGGACGCTCCCAATTAGGTATCCATTTTTTTCGATTGTTATGTTGGATCGGAAGGATTTCTTCAAAACCAACTCTTTTTCATGGAATTGCTTAGATCAAACTCTTTTATCATGTGTTTGCATCATCCTTTTTTGGTACATTTAATCGTGGCAAAGAGTTGTTGATATTTTCTCTTTGATAAGATTCAATTGTTTATAACAACTTTGAACCCAGTTAGCTTTTTTTAATTTTACCTTCATCAAGATTATTAATGAAAAGACTTCTACCTTAATTGGTAGCACAACCTCTATCCCATCTACCAATAAAAATGGGGTGGCTCCCGTAAAAGTGCAGACTAAAGTTTTGTAAGCGTACAGTGTAAATGGTAACTTTTCATGCCAATCCTTTTAGGTGTCAACCATTTTTTATATTATCTTCTTGATGCTTTTATTTGCAGCTTCCACTACCTCATTCATCTTTGAGCGATATGATGCTAAGTTGTGGTGTTTGATCTTAAACTGAACACAAATTTTTTTAAACATTTTGTTGTTCAAGTTGCAAGCATTATCGAAAATTATCCTTTTCGAAAGCTCATAACGACACACTATCTCATTTTTATGAACTTGCATACCACTATTTGTGTCACATTAGCATAAAAAGCTACCTCCATCCATTTTGTGAAGTAGTCGATCACTACAAAAATAAATCGATACCTATTTGAAGCTTTTGGGGTGATAGGCCCAATTACACCCATCCCCCACATAGAAAATGGCCATGGTGGTTGGAGTAGCGAGTATTTTATTTGAATAAATTTGGCATTTATGGCACTTCTTAGCATAACTAATACAATCATTCTTCATTGTCAACCGGTAATAGCTTGTTCTTATAACTTGTCCGGCCATCATGTAACCATTTACGTGAGTTCCACAAATCCCTTCATGCACTTGTAATATTCTCTTTGGCTCCTCAATATCTACACATCTGAGTAACATTTGATCTTGACATTTTTTATATAAAATCTCTCTATCGAGAAAAAATCCCATTGCCAATCTTCGAATGATTATTTTGTTGTTCTCTGATGCATGCTTCGGATATTGTCAATGTTTGACATATTGCATAATGTCATAAAACCAAGGCCGTCCATCCATCTCTTCTTCAACTCTCGAGTAGTGTGTCGATGACTCATATATGTTCAATTTGATGGGTCAAATCTCTACATTTGCATTTAGCTTGAACATTGCTGCTAATATTGCCAATGCATCAACAATTTAATTTTTTTTTAAAAGGATATATTAGAATTGAACATCTTTAAACTACTTGATTAATTCGACAATGTACATCTAGTATTGGACCAACTTTGAGTCTTTAGTTTCCTATTCACTTTGTAACTGATAGGTTACTAACGTTGAGTCTCCATAGACTTCTAATACTCCAATCTTTTTTCCAATTGCCATTTGCAAACTTATGATGCATATTTCGTATTCTGCCACATTATTACTGCAATTAAAATCCAGCCTTGCTATGCTTGGATAGTAATTTCCTTTCAGAGAAATTAAAATTGCCCAAATTTTATGCCATAAGGCATTCGAAGCTCCATAAAAAACATTCTCCATGGTTTTCCCTCTGGTTCAACCTCTTTCACTTGAAAGACAATCATCAAGTCTTCATAAAAAAGTCAATTTCATGGGTTCATAGTCAACAGTAGCACAATTTAAGAGAAATTCTACAATTGCACTCCCTTTGATTGAATAATGTCATATTCAGAAAGCATGACCTGCCATCTTGTTATTCCTCTTGACAAATATGGTTTCTCAAAAATGTATTTGAAAGGATCTAGTTTTACTATTAGCCAAGTTGTGTGATACAACATATACTGCCTAAGTCTGTGGGTTATCCAAGCTAATGCATAACATTTTATTTGCAGCTGAGAATACTTAGATTTGTAATCAGTGAACTTCTTGCTTAAGTAGTAAATGGCTTGCTCTTTCTTGCTTGTTTCATATCGATGTCGTAATACACATCCCATAGAATTATCATACATTGTTAGATATAGAATCAAAGGTCTTCTTATGACAAGTGGCACCAAAATTAGCAAGTTCGATAAATATTCCTTGATTTTTTCAAAGGCACACTGACATTCTTCATTCCATTTACCAAGGTCATGTTTTCTGAGCATCTTAAAAGTAAGACTACACTTGGAAGTGAGTTGAAAGATAAAGTAAGAAATGTAGTTCAATCTTCCTAAAAAACCTTTTAACTTTTTTTTTATGTTTGTGAAGGAGACAAGTTTTGAATGGCTAGTATTTTGTCAGAATCCACCTTTATTCCTCTTTCACTGACCATGAATCCTAACAACTTTCCTAATTTGACCTTAAATGTGCATTTAGTCAAGTTCAATTTGAGTTAAAACTTTCGCAACTTTTCAAATAACTTTTTAAGATTGACTATATAGTTTTCCCTTTCATGAGACTTCATAATCATATCATCTACATACATTTTTATCTTTTTGTGCATCATATCGCGAAAAAAGGGTCATTATTGCTCTTTGATAAGTGGCTCTAACATTTTTTCATCTGATAAGTATGACCTCGTAGCAAAATATACCTTACATCATCACAAAAGTAGTTTTCTCCATATCAGTAGAGGCCATTTTAATTTGATTGTATTTTGAAAAGTCATCCATTAATAAGAATATGGAATGTTTCACCCTATTGTCCACCAGAATGTCAATGTGAGGTAATGAAAAGTTATCATTCGAGCCTGCCTTATTCAAGTCTTGGTAATCCACACACATTTGAACTTTTTCATCTATTTTAGGGATTGGGAACTATATTAGTCACCCATTCTAGATATTTAACTACTTTAGGAAAATTTGCTTCAAATTTTTTTTCACTTTTTCTTTGATCTTTAGCAGCATTTTCGATTTCATACATCTTAATTTTTACTGCACTGATTTGCATTGTGGTTTTAAATGTAATTGATGTTCTATAATATTTGTTGAGTCCTGGCATATCCTGGTATGATCAAGCAAACACGTCAACATACTTATAGAGTAGTTCTTTTGACCTTTGCCTTTCAAGTACTATACCCACTTTGACTTCTTTCTTATTCTCTTCATTCCTCAAATTTACTTCATTTAGAGCTTCTTCACACGATTCAATTGATTTTTTTTCTTACTTTACTAGTTTTAACAAGTCAAGGGATAAAGTGTAATCATTTGAATTTTTTTTTTATTATCAAGCTCATTAGCAAGAATAAGATTTTGAAAGTTAAATTCTAGATTATTATCATGATTATCTTCATGTTCATTATTTGGATGCATGAATAATGTATATTGAAGAAATATATGTGGGTATAAAGGTGTGAAAATTTTAAATGAAAGAAAAAAAGAAACAAAAATGCATTAATTTTATTGAAATAAAAAGATAATCCCATATACAAAAGCCTCCAAATGCTCTTGGGCAAAAGCATTAGGGAATTAAACTCACTACATTACTTTGAAAAAGACTTAAGAACAGCTGACAACTTCATCATTTTTCAATTGTTGAACTTGGTTCCAAGTGGGCATTGATATGCAAACACCTTATCTTCTTTATTTGCCATCTCTTCCTCATTCACCATGCCAATCTCTAGCTCAAAAAAAGCTTCTTCTGTGTCTAATGTGGGTTATCTATTCACAATCTCTAATGAATCAAGATAAATACATCCACCTAAATGAAAAGTGTTATAGAGGTAAGGGAAAATCATCTTGTCACTTTTTAGTTTGCGTCCATTGAGGTGAGCCATTCTTTTCTCTCTTTTTTTTCAATCATAAGTCCATTCTTTCTGCTGCATTAGCTATGTATCCTAACTTGAATCGTTCTTGGTTCTTAGTTATCTTCGATGACTTCTTGACTCTTTACAAGCTTACCTTTAAACATTTTTCGTAACACCACCATTTCTCAATTGTTTGCTTGACCACCATCTCTATGACTTTCGATAAGCATGGAATTGGTATCTTTGATCCTTTTCCCATATAAGCCATATTAGCAAATTCAAAAGACCCAAAAGAGCATTCTAACGCCTCTTTGGCAGCTTTCACATATGGAGTATTTAAAGGCTTACTCACTAGTAGATTTTCCTCTTCAAATATACAAACATGTTTATTTTCAACCATACCTTTGATTTTTTGATGCAAGAAAGATAGGACAGCACTAGCCATGTGAATCTATGGCTTTCTATGCAAATAGTTATATGATGGTAAATGTTCATGACTTGAAATTTTACAGTAAATGTATATTGCCCAATTTCTAAGGCTATCTCAATATCTCCCAATACTTCGCATTGAGACTCATTAAATGCCCTCACAATTATATGACTTGTCTTTATATGTGACATGTCGATGGGTAACGTTTTCAAAGTAATGATGGGCATGATGTTGATTGATGAGCCATTGTTAATAAAAACCTTGACTATGATGTAGTTTTTACATCGAATGAAAATGTGAAAAGTTTTAATACTTTCTTGACCTTTTAGTGGGATCTCATTATCTTTGAAGGTAATGTAACTCGGTGCAGTGATGTTTACCACGATGTGGCCCACATTTTCGATTGATATATTATGCCTATATATGCTTCATTTAACACTTTTAATAAGACTTTTCAGTGCAGTTCAAAGTTTAACAAAAAAGATAATAGTGAGATGTGGGTAGGTGTTTTGTTCAACTGTTCAACAATGTTGTACCTGTTATGTTTGATCAACTTCAGGAACTTATAAGCTTTTTCTTTAGAGATTGACTTTTTATATTGTATGTTTTAGGTTGCTGTCAGATTTTTTTTCTTCTTTTGACACTTCCTCTCATTCTTTTGCTTTCTTTTTTTGAATCTTCTCTAAGATTTTTAGTGTATAACATTGTCCATTCCTAGTCTTACCACCGACTCTGATAATATTAATAGTACTTGGATTGCTTGAACCTGAACCACCATTCGATCCTTGGACTACAATGCCACAGTCATATTTTTATGACGTTACTTTACTGTTTTAGTATGAAAAAAAATTAGGGACATTGATAGTCATTATTGGTTTAGGAACAAAAGGACATTTTTTTTTATTAGAGTTGGTTTTTCATCATAGAATATAGTTATCAACATGACTTTTGAAAGTGCATTCCTTAAAAGTTTCTCTTTCATGGCATTCACCTAATATTCATCACACTTGTTGACAAATTCAATCAAAGATGAATCCATCATTGTTTGCAACACTTGATGAAATGCATCATAACTTTGAATGGAGTGTCTTATTACCCCCATATGATATTTGTAAGTTTGATTTGGATCATGCTTTATTTGGCCATCATTTTGGTTTGAGGTCGTGGGATGGAAGGCATCAACCTTTACCAATACATTGAACACTTTTTCAAGAGGAGTTTTGATTTCATTCACAAATCTCTTGATGTGTCACATCTCTCCATTATCCACGGTATTACTTACTGGGTTGGCATGATTCGGTAAAAGATTGCCTTTAACACTTAGTTCTCTTCTCTTCTCAAAGTTCAAATAATCATTTTTAATCAAACCATGTGCCTTATATTTGAATGCCGTGCAGTTCTCTAAAGAATAACCCGTAATCCTAAAATGGTATTCACACTTGGCATTGGCATCGTACCACTTCAGGTAAAGAGGTTTTAATAGTTCCTGATGGGTAAGTGCAACAAGTTATTTCTCGAGAAGTAAGGGATACATGACAATATACACTATATGAATTGGATCAAAAGGAGTTTTTCTTGACTATTTTTTTGCACTTCTGGGAAACTATTTGATTATTTGATTGAGTGAAGAGTTGGTTTGTGGATGGATGAATAGGTACTTGAGGGCAAAAACTTGGTCGAAACCATTGTTGTGGCATTGGTTTATAAATGTAAGGGTTTGACAAAACATGGTTTATGGTCAGATAGTAAAGATGGTAAGCTAGTTGGGGATAGTATAGGACAAAATTACTGTTTTAATGCCCATTGTGAGTTATGGCTTGGACATCCTTTTGCTTTTTAGATGCATTACTTTTCTTTGCATTTTTACCTTTATGTTTTCCATTTTTAATTATATTCTAAATCATATCTCTTGATATCACCTTGTCTGTGAAATTTTTTGTAGCATTTCTCACCATATTTTCATAGTATGGCACTCGAAAAGTATTAACAAACAAAATGGTTGTTTCATTTTCGGTGATGGGTGGCTAAACCTAAACGACAATCTCTCTTTATCTTTGTGCATACTTTTTGAAACTTTCAGTGGTTTGTTTTTTCACACTCTATAAGGATAGATGATCCGAAGCCTGATATATAATGTGCCTATAATGGACAATGAAAGCCCAAACCAACTATTTCCATGAATGCATATGACTTTTGTCCAGTTACCATTTAGCAGCTGATCTTGTAAGGCTATCTTGAAATATGTGTATCAGCAGCTTTTCATTATAAGTGTAAGCAGCTGTTTTTCTATAGTATATGATAATGTAGGTCATCGGACACTTAGTCCCATCATATTTTTTGAAGTTTGAGACTTTGAATTTAGGTGAGATGACTACATTTGGCATTAAGCACAATCTAGCTCCATCCATTGAGTCGTAAATGTGCATTCCCTCAATGGTTCGTAGCTATTTTTCTATGAAACTCATATTAGATAAAGACTCTAGGTCTTTTCTCACTTCTAAAGTGCTTGTTTTGAGCTTCTCTTGTTTTCTTGGGTCGTTTAGATCAGGAACATGGATTGGATCTTACAATTTCATTTCTACTGTTGGAGTGGTGGGCCTTTGAAATTGGATAAGTCCCCGTGCTGCTAGCATAGAGTGTAGGCGAATGGATATCCTCCCATAAAAGATGTAGGTTATGGTTGTATTTCTTACGAAGTTTGAGCTTGATGTTGGGTAAAACTTGTGGGATATGGGGGATTATCATCCTCTTGTTGTTGGTGCCTTTCTTGGGGACTATTTTTCCTTGTCACTTTTTTTCTTTATCTATCTTGGCCATCATTGTGGTAAACTATTTATTTATCTTTTCTTATGTTTTCTCAATCTTTTCCATTTGATTGTTTTAATCTTCTTCCATGGCTTTTGCTCATGATCGAGTATTATATGAATGATGGACAAGTTGATTCGAAGATTTTACCAACTAATCTATCTTTAAGCTTTTATTACCATAATTTTTTTGAAAAAAAAAGAATATTATGTTTTGAAAATTTTGGGTCAACTCGTTTTTTTATTCTATTTTTTACTTTTTATTTTTATTTTTTTTATATTTTGAAAGTTGATGCTTATTAAAACAAATATGGTGCACATAACAAAATAAAGCAAGTGAGAGATATTTGTTTTTTGACAAATTTCAACACTATAATTTTTTCATTAATTCCGAACAACTTTGATTACATGAAGTTTATCATTCTATAATTGTATCCATAAAAATATTTAACTTTCTCGTAATGATCCTTAGTTTTATTTAAAAAGTTCACTAGGTGTTGTCCATATTTTTCGGTAAGATTGACTTTTCACCCTAACGCCCCACTTTTTCAACAATTTCTCTTGCCTTTTTCACTGCCTTGCAAACTTGGCTAGTCGGATGCTTGATGTATTGCTACCTACCTAAGCTTTTCGTTTTCTACTTCATACAAGCATCTATTTCCAAGTCACATGTAAAGCTTTAATCCTTTGCTTTTCTTTGCTAGTCATCCATAATTGTTGAAATGTGATTCTTGTGATTTTACAACCGATGCTCTAACCATTGGATCACTTGGCAAAGTGACTCTTTTTCATTCAGCATTTCGAAGAGCTTTTTTTTTCTCTTTTTTGAGCTTGACTTGCAATATTTCTTTTTCCTTTTGACATTTCAATAGTCTTACTAAAGCAGTTGAGTACAATTTTTCCTATTTCTAGCACTCTTAAAAAATTCTAACAGCTTCTTCTTACTTTTCTTGAGCCTTGCTTTTCTAATGATTCACTTCCTCTCAAAGTCCATCCATCTCATATTACCAATTAAAGTAAGATTTAATAACTTTTTCAACCTTGAATTGGACTCGTAATTTCTTATTTTCTTGGTGTAACACCTTCAAATCACTATTAGCCACGTCTCTTTCTTTCATGACCTTTTCTAATCTACTCCCTCACATTTTTGCTTTGTAGTTTAATTGTCTCATTTTCTTGTGAAGTTTCAAATTTTTCCTCTTTATTTCCTCACTTTTAACTTTTAATTCTTTCCTAACAAGCTTAACTTTTGATAACTATGGTTTTGCCCAAAGATTAGCTTATTAACTTGAGCAATCATCGGGAGAAAGTACTACATCTTCAAATTATTTTACCTTTCAAATCTCGTAATCGGGTGTGATCTTGTCGAAGAAAGGCCTTAATCTCGACCTTTATGTCTTATTCCATACTTGGATTAATTGTTTCGATGTTCTCATTGCATTAGGGTCCCCAAAATTGAACTCCACTTAAACAAAGTTGTGAATAGCAGGAACAAACTATTTTGCACCAAATTATCTTAACACTATTAGTGGGGCATAACTCACCATGCCCCATAGTCCTAATAACGATATTCACAGTTCATTTCCTCCTTGATATAGTATAGGCATGCGAGGCATCCAAGACGTCATCCATTTTATTTCATCTGAGGTAAGCCTTTATAAGAACGTGATCCATTCTTCTTTGGTCTTTAATGCCGACCATTGGCTTTTACAAAAATTTTTAATCGATGTCTTGTTTCGGAGATACCGCTTTGAGAATGCACTTTTCCTACACTTGAAGTGACTTATTACCCATACATACAACAATGGTGCATAACCTATGAAGCGACCTTTCCTATTTTATCGACAAAAATTTAACAACCTTACGGTTTCAACTAAGATTGCTCGTGAAAGATTGATTGCTTGGGTTTCCTCTCGATATAGCCTAAAGTTTTTAGGAAAATCACCATGCCATATATTGCCAAAGCAAAGATAACTATCCCCTTATCATCATCTAAAACCCCTTGAATAAAATTATGAAAAAAAATCCCAACGAATACCGAGATATTTGCCTTTGGGTTTTACAAAAGAATCTATAGTTTCAAACTTAATCCCTATAAGCTTTGCCAACATTTTACGGTAACCCGATTTTGGCTTTTAAGTGAACACCTTGTCTGGACATTGTAGTTCTATCATGAGTAAAACCAAGTATTCATCGATGATTGGCATCAAATCCTCTTAGTTAAAAGTGAAGCATCTATGGAATGGATCATAAAATTGTATAGCCATTCAAATCAACTATTCCTCAATCATTGTCGAAATTAAGGATGTAATTTGCCCATATTTTTCACCAAATCTTTTTTTTCTTTCTTCATTTTATTGACCCTAGATGACGGACAAATTTTCTAGATTATTCTATGTGAAATTCAAATGCACCTTTTTGAGCAACCCTGACACATAACGAGTAGATAAACAATCTCCATTCTTTTGTTGAGCTTCCTTTGACCAAATATACACCTCATTATACGACTCACATGGGATACTTACAAATTATAAACATATCTATAGTTCTACAAGATCCATGAAAGGAGATTCTTAGAAGAAAAGTGTGTCAGCATAAATGTCTCAATGGGAAATTGCATGATGTGGTTTATGCAAAAAAGAAAAAAAAAAGAAACAAAATTAAGTTATACAAGAATGTGATTCAAGATTAGAAGAAAAAACTAATTTTTCCTTAGTCATAAGCATTTAAGGTCCTACATAACCAAACGAAACAATAGCCTTTTTTGCTAATCCCTTGTTATTGTTATGTTCTAAAAAATGCTCATTTTTTTTATGAATTTTGTTTGTAACAAAATCTTTTTTTTTTTGTTCTAGTTTGTTTGAAACACACAATTTTTATATTTTACATGTTTTGAAATTGTTATGAAATGTTCCCTTATTTGTCTCAAACTTTGGTGCCTTTTACAACTATGTTGGCAAAGCTCTACCTAAGGTTGGTTTTTTATGGCACCTTATATGCTTGGTTTGGATCAACATATATCTAAAGGTTTCCAAATTGTTATTCACTGTCATCCACGTTGGACTAGTAAGATGCGCTGATCATCACTCATTACAGGTTACGAATGAAAAGAATTCAATTTGAGTAGAAGTATTTCACTTGCCATTGCAAAGGTTATCACTTCACAAAGCATAGGTACTTTACTTCCTCTTATAAGGGACAAAGCCTGGGTATCGAGCTCATGTATGAAATACAAAGTGTTATCGTGTGTGAAAGGAAAATTAACACAAATGCCCTATAATTTATTGAGAATAGTATAATTAAAAGAATAATTAAAAAGAGATGCAAATGATTTTTTCTTTTTCGTAAGTATTATCATTATTGTCTTTGTTTTTGTTTTTTTTTTGTTTTTTAGTTTTTGTTGTTTTTTTTTAGAGAAAATCAAAATCTGAGAAGTTAGTGTTACATACCAATTAAGACCATTAAATCAAAATTAAGGATAGTTCATAATTAATTTTTAGGAAAAAAATCTCCAGTGGAGTTGTTAAGCTGTCATAATGATTTTGGGATAACTAGACAAATTTAAAAACGAATGGAGTCACCATAAATATTTCTTTTGTTAGGTGTAATTAGTCACTTATTAAAATTTATTTTTTTAATAAAATTTTAAAATTAATTAAAATTTATTAAAAAGATAATTTTTGGATCTATGAAAATAATTTAGATTCAGGAGTCAATCACATATGGGGAAGGATTAGCACCCCTACAGCACCCGTTAAAGAACGATACCAATTAATAATGTGTTATCCTTTAATTTTGACAAAATAGTCTTAATTTTGGTATTTAGAAAACAATTGCCTCGACTATTTTTATTAATTTATTTTCATTTTCACTTTTATTATTTCAACCATTTTTCCTTCTTTTTTATTTTATTTTGTTTAAAGATTAATACATTTATATTTAAGAAAAATGAATTAGAACCTTATTATAAAAAAAAAAAACTCTTAGAATATTCCAGTACATTAGTAACATTGAAAAAAATTTTCACATCTAGGGATTATTTAGGAATAATTATTCGAATTTCCTTAGAATCCTACTCTTAGAGGCTAGTATTTATTTTTCAAAAATTAAATGATATGTTGGCCGACAATGCAAATGATCTAACATTGGTGTGCATGTTTGATTCATCCTGTTTAAAAAAATGTTTATTGATTTTTTTATTATATTTCTTAGAATTTTATTTTTGAATAAAATAAAATTTTTTATACTCTAATGCAGTAATAGTATTTAAAAAAAACTTCTCATCTAAATATTTTATAAGAATTACTATGTAGATTTTCTTATAATCTCATCTCAGATAAAAATTTTCTTCTCTTTTTTTTTTCTTTATTTACTAGTAACCCCTTTTTTAGAACACATCATTGTTTTTAGAAAAGTTTATTTATTAATTTTTGCATTTTTACTATTTATTATTTATTTATTATTATTTTTTTAAGTAGAAGAAAAAGAAATTTTTATTGTATTGAAAAATTTTTAAAAATATTTCAATGCACCGATAATATTTAAAAAAAACCTTCTTAACTAAAAATTTTTTAAGAATTACTACACAGATTTTCTTATAATCTCATCATCGGATAAAAATTTTTTTATTTATTTTTTATTATTAGTTATAGTTAAAAATTTTTATTTTATGGAAAATGAAGGAAATTTTTTATTATTATTTTATTTATTACTCTTTCATTTTTTGTCTTCATTTTTAAGTAAAATTTTATATTTTTAATTTTATTTTGTAATGAAACAAAAATTTAAACTCTATTTTTATATAAAAAAAATTTCAGAACATAAAAATATTGAAAAACATAATAATAATAAAAAGATAGACTGACAAAATAAAATAAAATAAAATAATAAAAAAATACTTGAACTAAATCGATCAACGATTTGATCAATGATCTTAGGTAGTTTGCGAGCGATTCAGTGGTTTGGGACATTTTTTGCTGTTCAAGTCAGTTTATATCCAGTTCAATACTAGTTCGATTAGACCAATCAAAGTAGGCCAACTGCAATGTCTTCGAGTCAGGTTATTCGAGTTTTAGGTCAAGTCTTCAAGTTCACATGGATCTTCCCTCTCCCAAAATAGCATCATTTCAATTCTAGCCCTTTTTTTTTTTTTTTCAGCTATAAAATTTTTTTATTTTCATATCATTCCTTCCCTTTCTACAAAAAAAAAAAAAAAAACCTCAAAGGTCCCAAAAATTTCCCAAGCCTTTTCTAGAAAATGATGGAGTGCCATCGTTCACCGTCGCTGTCTCTGGTCATTAGCTATCGCGTCAATGGCCAAAAAAAATCCTCATCCTCTCTACAACCTCATGAATGCCAATTTAGCCTCCATTTAACGAGAAAAATCCTCTATAAGCCCAAATTGACCTTTTGTAGTTCCGAATGAAAGCTCTTTTTCCTTTTGTTGGTTTACTATTTTTTTCTATTTGTTTTTGCTGGTGTTGGTTCCCGTTCCAGGGAATGCTGGCTTTTTTTTATTTTTATTTTTTTTTTTGGATTGGAAAAGGTTTTTTCTTTTTTTTTTTTTTGTTGATAGAAGGGTTTTTTTTTTAATTTTCGGCAAAGATTTTGCTTTCTTCTTTTTTGGTATGTTTAAGCTCTAAATTTATAGAGCAAGGAAGGGAGACGAAATCCCAAGATTTCTGAGATTTTTGAGGGGTTTAAGGTGTTGGCCTTCACATTGCCAAGGTGGCTATCGTGATTTTTAGGTTTTCCATTTTAGTCTAAACCAAATTTCTTTAAGGCTTGGACTTACCTGCCATAGCCAAAAAGAGAAGAGGATGCAGGCAAGGTAAAGGTGGCTGCCAAGAATGGAGCTCGTGGGTGCCAGAGGGATTTGATGCCGTGCATGGCACCTAGTCATAGGGTCTTCATTTTTTAACTAATTTAATTTTAATTATTTATTTATTTTAACAAATCGAACAAACAGAAATTAAAACAGAAGCCAAATAAGTAAACAAAATGAAAATATGAGCTCATTATATGGGCTCTAGTTTGGGCTTTGATTTGGGTCTAATATTCATTCAATTGAAATTGAAGTTCATTTTCGATAATGCGAACAAAATCAGATGTTTATATTGTGGATTAGACATTTAGTTTTATTTGATATAGAAAAAAATTTGCTGAATATAGTTAACAATCCAAATATCACACATACACTTCTTACCCAAAAACGTGTTTATGAGCAGTGATTTTTTTTTTTTTTTGGTGTAGAAAGAATTGGTCAAGCAAGTATGTCTATGGCTCTAAAATTTGGATTTTTTTTTTTGGGCACATACAATTTGTAATTTTAATGGTTTTATGCTACGAACTTGCTTGTTTTTAGTGAAATACTTTCTTTTTCTTCACTGTAGAATCATTTGTGGCTGCAGCCGGCTGGAACAATCCTCACTAATGAAGCCGGTCATCCACTATAGCTGCAGCGTAGTGTGATTTTCTCTGATGGCAGAGGGTTTCAATTGTCAAAGTATTCAAAATATGTAAATGTTGGGTACCTGAAAATAGTTTTGTAAAAACTGATCAATGTCCTATTTTTCTGGTTCAACATTGAAACTGACTTCTTGATGATGTGTTGTAATCCACGCATAGGCAACTTACAATTATGTCTTTCAGGACTTGCATGCAATATAGTCTGATGGCTCAAAGTGATGCCTGTGTTTTTTTACTGAATTTCTACCTTAAAAGCCTACTAAGGTCGTATTAAATTTTGCCTAGTTTTTTCGACGGGGAAGCATTTATTCTTAAAAAACGTGAAAATGAGTCAATAAAATTTACTTGTTAGAATCATTAAAATGATGTATATATTTTTAAGTATTTATCATTTAATTCATTCAAATAAATTAATGTAAGCATTTTTTACAAATTGCACATGCCAATGGAACATGAAATATTTGGTAATGTTAAGGTTTTCATTATAATAAAATAAAATAAAAAATTTAAATTTAAATTTAAATTTCATGCACTAAAAATTGACTTATTTTTATTTTTTAGTAAAATTAAAAGGCTTGTTTAGGTATTATCTTTGTTATTTAAATAACTTTTATTTATATTTTAATATAATAAAATTTTTAGGCTTTATTATTTGGTAGAAAGGATGGAAGAAATTGAAGATGAAAAACTAATTAACATAATTATTGAATTTCAAATTAAAAAAATGATTTATCATTAAATTAACCAATATTTCGTTTCTATCCCTTTCTGTGCCCCCACCAAACAAAGCCTTGAAGAAAGGATTTCGATTTCAAATCTTTTCATTTTCTTTAGGATAATATCTTAAATAATTTCTAAACTATTGTATTTTTTTTAATATAGTATTTAAACTAAATTTTTTTTTAATTGATAGTTAAACTTTATTTCCGTGGAATAATATAACTCACGACCTAACGCAATTAAAAAAATTGCTTACATGGCATCTTAGCCAATTAAAATCTTACGAATGGACAAGAAAAATGTCATGCCATTTTTTATTTGGCGTGACATGTGTTAGATTACTTTTTTTTTTTATTATTGATGATTACTTGAAAAACAAATATAAAACAAAAATAAACAAAATCCAAAATCTCCAAATCCCAACATATCAAAATCCGTTACCTTCTCTTTCCCTTGATCTCTTGGATCCTTGCTAGATTTGGCTTTCCATTGTTCGGTGGCCAGGAGTGGAAATCTGACTCCCATCTCTAATTTCATGTCTAGTTTTTCTTCTCTCTTTCTTAGTCCATGCCCCTTTTTTCTTATTTCTTTTGATTGAGCTTGATGATTAATTTATGGGTGGTTTACAGAACGATGAGATTTTGCAATCTCTTAAGCTTGTATCTTTTCATCATTTTCTTATTGTCTGTAAGGCTAAAGTTCTTTTTTATTTCTTCAGCTTGTGGTTTATTAGCTATGTAATGCAATTCATGTGGTGATAGTGAAACCTTCTCCTTCCCTATCCCATTCATTGGCTTATTCTTATCCCTTTTTTGAATATTCTCTAATTCCCAATTTGACACATTTCTGAGCTTCTCATCAGACTCTGAACCACACCACTGCTTGTCCTTTCAGGTTTCTTTCTTTCACTTTTGCTCCTTAGAAAATCTTTCACGGGAATCCATCTCTTCAAGCTTCTTCCAGCTGAGAAAGACCAAGAAGAAGAAGTTTGTTTCAAGGCAATTTTGTTGGATTTGATTAGGGTTTTAGAGGAAGAAGATAGATTAGGGATTCGGGGGTTTTCGGTATAATAAACTTTTCTGGTTTGTAATTCTTTTGTTTGAAATTCATTTAACAAACAATAAAATGAATAACACCTGACAGGCATATGTCCAGGAAAGTAAAAATGATATACCACTTTTTTTTTTTGTCCATTTGCCATATTTTAATTGGATGAGATGCAAATTTTTTAAGGAAGTTGAATTGGGATTACATTGTTACACAAAAATAAAATTTAAATATTTCATTAAAAAAAATTTAGTTTAAGTATTACGTTAGAAAATGTATAAAAATTTAAGGGCTATTTAGAGTATTATCCCTTTTCATTAATCAAGGTTTTTTTTTTTTTTTTTTAAAGGGTGTATCTCCCACTCTTCGAGGCTCTGTATCTAAACCTTCTGAAAAAATGGCTCGAAACGAAGAGAAAGCTGATTCTATGCTCAATCGATTCACAGCCTTAAAAGCGGAAACCCAAAGAACGACGCCCTTATCTCACCTCGGAGTGTCGCGACCTCGCCGAGGCCGACAAATGGCGTCAGCAAATCATGCGAGAGATCGGCCGCAAAGTCGCGGAGATTCAAAACGAAGACCTCGGAGAACACCGCCTCCGCGACCTCAACGACGAGATTAACAAGCTCATCCGCGAGAAGTCACATTGGGAACGGCGTATCGTTGAACTTGGCGGCCCGAATTATAAACACGCCCCTAAAATGACGGATTTAGAAGGGAATATAATGGATGTCCCAAACCCTAGCGGACGTGGGCCTGGGTATCGGTATTTTGGAGCGGCGAAGAAGTTGCCGGGAGTTAGAGAGTTGTTCGAGAAGCCGCCGGTGTTGCGAAAGAGGAGAACTAGATATGACATTTACAAGAGGATTGATGCGAGCTATTATGGGTATAGGGATGAAGAGGATGGGGTTTTGGAGAGAGTGGAGGCGCCAGCGGAGGCAAAAATAAGCGCTGAAGCGGAAGAGGGGTGGAGGAGAGTGGAGCAGATTAGGAGAGAGGCAAGGAGAGGGGCAAAGGAAGTGGTTAGCGTGGGGGCTGCGGCGAGGTAGGTGCTGTTTGAGGAAGAGGAGGATGTG
Organism: Durio zibethinus; assembly: GCF_047325235.1. Taxonomy (NCBI): domain Eukaryota; kingdom Viridiplantae; phylum Streptophyta; class Magnoliopsida; order Malvales; family Malvaceae; genus Durio; species Durio zibethinus. The sequence continues at coordinate 14,333,260 of NC_143185.1, forward strand.
GTGGAGGAGGAGAGGAGGGAGAGAGAGGAGAAGAAGAGGAAAGATAAGGAGAGGGTGTTTGTTGTGCACGTGCCTTTGCCTGATGAGAAGGAGATTGAGAGGATGGTTGTGGAGAAGAAAAAGATGGAGCTTTTAAGCAAGTATGCGAGTGAAGGGTTGTTGGAGGAACAGAGTGAAGCCAAGGATATGCTTAAAATTCATCCGTAGAATAGATGATGGTAATATCTTTTTTTTTAATTTAGACTCAGATGGTATAACATTCCTGTTTTAGTTAGATTGCTTTTAGATTTTATGTCAATTATGTGCAATTTGAGTTAGAAGAATTACTCGGTGTTTATGTGGAGTGGAAAAGAGCTACAAAATTGGTTTACATTAATTTTCTTTCGTCGATTGAAATGATTAGAATCATGATGCTAATCTAAATTTGGCTAGGCTGTTATTGTTTTTAATCTTGTGATAGCTTTCATTTTCCCTTCTTGACACTAGTTTTGGATGTAAAACCTAGGATTTAAATAGTGATCAAATAATGATATAATGACAGTTATTTTGCAGTAACGTCATCATCCGTTACTGTTATTGAAGAAAAAATAGAAGAGAATTTGAATCTCATCCATATTGGTATATTGTGACCATGAATTGTAGTGTAATGTTGAATAGCGATAATAACAGTCCGTTATTACCAACTAAATTCAACTTCAATCAAGATCAAGTATATGTAGTTTAAGGTAAGTAATTAATTTAGCACTCAAATTATTTTTTTTTTTAATTTCCAAATTTATCGTGATTTTGTGTGTTTGGGATTGTATTAAGTTATGGTGCATTATTAGAAGGGACAAAAGTTGTTAGGACTTAAAATGAGAGGTAAAAGATGAGAGTGAGACTTGAGGTCGAGGGAGACGAGTAAATAGCACACACTAGAAAAACAAAGAGTTGAGAGATGGGGATAGGGATGAGGATGAAGGTCTGAAGAAAAAAATTATTAAATGCAAGGTAAGGGGATGAGAAGTTGTGGGTCTGGGCAATTTAGTCAAAAGACAGAGGAAGTAGACTTGACGTTATTGTTGTTAACGATTGCCCTCACCTTAACTAAATTAAAGATTTGTTGTTAAAGATTGCTCTCAGCCAAAAGGCTGCCAAGTTTGATTTACTGTAAGCCTATAAAAAGTAATTTTTTTGGCTCACAAATACTAATGTTTTTGTTTAATTTATGGATATCTAATCACTTGTTAGTTGATTTATGCGCAATATAGTTCGATAAAAATTTGATGAGTACAACAAATAAATAATTAAATATATCATTTGTTATGATTATTTATCTCTTGTTATTTTTTAATTATTATATGAGTAATTTTTTAAAAATGAATATTTTATTATAAATATTTTTTTTAAATAAATAAAATACATGACAAGATATAAATTACTTTAAAAATTATAAAATAAAAATTTTTATGATTAATAATTAAAATTATTATATTTTATAGTAAGTTGAGCAAAATTTAAAAAAAAATTCATGATCGTAATAACCACAATAATCACAAAGATCTTCATTATATATACACTAATGACAAACGTAACGCCACTGAAAATGTGAGCACTAGTGCAATTTAGGTAAAACTGTAATGGTTATGTAAGTAAAGTACCACTCAACATTGGACGAATGATATTGCTGTAACCTCCTATGAATAATAGGCAGTGAATCAACTATTTAGTTTGGAAGCTGTCAACAAAAAACTAGACAAAGTTATTCTGCTAGACCACTGGTACATCATAAACACATCTGATCTATGATGTTCGGGAACGTGGTTGTTTGTCTGAAATTTTGTTTGAAATTGACATCTGGTGGCAGCTTTTGCCTTTCCTTTGACTGTTTGAAATTGGTGGAAAAAAGGGTGGTCATTGTAAGCACTGATTTTTGCATGTTTACGTGGTTATTGTTGTTATTTTTCGGAGTAGCTTGCATCCTAGATGGGTGTTAGGGTAGTGCTTTTCTTGTGTGTGTTTGTTTGGGGCAGGCGTATGCGGAAGGGGATGGAGAGAGATTAGATCTGTCTCTCCATCGCCAAGTCATTCTTTTCATTTGATAACATGAGGGCTCTCCCTTCTGTCCTCGTATAATTCCACTCTTCCTGGATTTGGAAACTTAACTTTTAGTTTGAGCTGAGGACAATAATTTTTGTGAGCCTGGTGAGATCAGCTGATGCAGAAAATGTTGCTTCTGAGGTCATTCATTCGCTGAAATAAGCCAGCACATGCTCTCAGCCATATGATTTGCTGAGGGCACAAAATTTTGTTGAATGGAATAGGCTTTATATCATGAATCATACTCTGAGAGAGGAATACTTGACTAAAGCTAGTTGTATGAGATGCAAAATGCTTTGTTTGTCATTGAAAAATTGTAAAAAGTGAAAAATGAAAATGCAGAACGCTGGTTTCGCAGTGGCATTCTTCTCGTCTTGGGAAATTTGGTAGTAGTTTTAGATTTAATATCCAAGCAAAGACAATATATCTCATTTAAGTTGCTTGACTCCATTCTGCTAGAATATCTTGCTCGATCTTATTTTTCAATATCAATGGCATATAAGTAAATGGTATTGGACATTAGGATTAAAGATAGAATCAACACCTTTCTGCAGCCAGAACATCACCAAAATGGTTTACAAAAGCGACATTTTTGCTAATTGCTTCATGCTTTTGAATTGGTTTGTTAGAAAGAGTGGTCATTAAAAGGGCAAAATCATTTGGTGCTTCACTAATTCGCGAAAACCAAAACCAGACTTATCGCACTTGGAACGCGAATACCAGACAGAAACAGTATACTGGAGGGTTAGCTGCCAGAACTTTTACACTCTAATCTTTTAGATTGAATTGAATTCTTTTTTTAGACTCTAATCTTACCTATATCACAACATTACTAGTTCACTCAAGAGTGTCGATATTTTATTCCAGATTTCCTGATTGCCCCCCATATAGCCATATTTTAAAACTAGAATGATGCTCCGCTAACAGCTCGAGTACCACACCGAGGAAACTATGTCTTTTATCATGCTTCACATTCCTTTTTCAATGAATAGAATAGATATAATAAGCAAAAATACAAAGAAAAGAAGGCTTTATACTTTAATCAAAATAAACATAACTAAATGAGAGAAAAAAATTTTTCGATTTATAAATAATGCGTTGGGATTTTTGATAGCCAAGTGTAGTACTTTCCTTTCCTGTCTTGCTTTTTTACCTCGAAGAGCTCTGTTCTGCTTATATCTTATTTTCAATTAATAATACAAGAATCAATTTATATAGTGTAATTATTTTTTAATTTTATATATATATATATTTAAAATTTGATTTTAATAAATTCAAAAAATGAGGTAAACAAGTAAAAATGAAAAAATGATTTAATTTTATTAATTAAATATATTGAAATTAATAGTTAAGAAATATGTAAAATTAAAGAAGAATTATACTATGTAAGTAAATATTTTATCGGACATTTTTTAACCCTTAATTTTAATAGATTTAAAGGATGAGAGAGATAAGTAAATATAAAAAAAAAAATAGTTTAACATCATATTTTAAATCTATTGAAATCAATATATAAGTTAATCCCTCGTGTGTGTGTGTGTGTATATATATATATATTGTAAAAGCAATAGTCAATATGCAATATTTTTTACTTTATCTAGCCAGTCTTGTAGTATTATCTACGATATTTCAATAAATTTCTACCGGTTTTCTCACCTGGGCATGCCACTAATTCTTCCTCCACTTTCAATAAATCAAAAGGTAATCTCTCGCGTTCAGCTTGAGATGAAACTACAAAAAGGATAAACCCTATTGGCTGAAGCTACAAATCCTATCCCCAAACATCATATTTTGATTGTGCCTCAACTATATTAATTGTACTTAAACTGTTAAATAATTATAATCGATGATAACATCACTGTTTCCATTGCTAATCAAATAATCAACTCGTAAGGCTCTTCAAATCCTTAGCCCTTCCCCCTTTACTAAGACGATGAAATGTTTATGTGAATTATGACCAATACCAAGTATATAAGCAATGATTTCAAACGCAAAGGTTAGCAATTTTACGTAAGGCAAAGTTTGGTTTTTTTGGGAGTGACAGTAGAAAAATTAACAGATAAATCACCCTATTGTTACTTTACAAAATCATACATGTAACTTTTGTTTTATACGGCTCTTTGTTCAATTCTTTCTAAGCCATTGGGTTGTTAACAGATAAATCACCCTATTGTTACTCTACAAAATCATACATGAAACTTTCATTTTATACGGCTCCTTGTTCAATTCTTTCTAAGTCATTGGACCTTTTTCCTCGTTCGAAAATCTTCTCTCTTCTTCCCCTTTGTCTCAAAAAATAATCGGGAAAGATTATTTCTACCGATAATGACATGATTATTTTATCGGGTAATGAGAATATTCTATGGATTCTATTAGTTATGTATGATAACTAGAAGTTTCAACTAATAAAAGCGCTAATGAACCAAAAAAAAAGATAAAGGCCTAATAAATATTATTTGCTTTTGACCCCACTATAAATTTTATTTATATAAATTTTGATTACCAACTCATACATATTAGATCCAGTTGTATTTTATTCGAACTGAGAGAATAATAAAAAAATTTGACGCAGATACCATCATTTTGCATTCCTTTATTAGCAGTGTCATTTGATAAAGTAACATCAAATCCTATGATTTAAGTAAATCCTACCACCCGAACACCTTGAACACTACCTTTCTCGTATTACCCACTTCAACAATTCAAAATTCTCCATAATTCCAAATTTCTAAATAAATCAGGGAAAAGATTATATCTCGTTGATATATTTTCAATAATGCATTTACTTCCAGAAATATGTGAAGGAAGCCATTAAATTTCAACAATTTCAGAACCTAAATATAAAAATCAAAACAAAAAATTATTGTCCTTACCTTTTCCTCTTCCATGTTCTTTCATCTCAATTTCGTTCAACATCGATTGGTGAGATACCGCACCTTTATGACCCAGCACAAGTGAGTGGAGTTCAATTTGGGGACAGTCAAATGATCTCTCCCTCTCCCTCGCGTCTTTCCTCTTTCACTTTCCAAATCTCTCTTTATTTTCTTTAGAGTCCATTTAAAAAAGCGATGAGATTGTTTATGATAAAAATGAAATTGATAACAACAACGCTAGAGAGATTAATTGCCGTAGAAAGGAGAATAAAAGTAATAATAAAATATGCATTTAAAAATAAAATAATGGCAATGGTGAAGTGAAAATAAAATATGATTTGTAAGCACTTTACTTTAAACGTTTATTAATAAATTATTTTTATATATATTTTAATATTATTTATAATATTAAAATTTTTAAAATTTTAATTTAATCAAAACAGTAATACGTATTATTTATTATATAATAATAAAATTATTTATCAAATAATAGTACAAATTTTTTATTAAATTAAATTATTTTTAAATTGTTTATTTTTATATAATAATAAAATTTATTTCTATTAAATTAAATTATTTTAAAATTTATATATAAAAAAATTAAAATGAAAAAAATAAAGGTTATATGGTATGAAAATCTTAATAACATTAAGGGCAAGAAAAAAAAAGTCATGGGCAAAATAGGAATAATGGCTACGGTGAAATGAAAAAATTTCAGTAGAAGCTCTTACTTCCGGTGGATAAACAAAAGCCATCGTGCCTTACTGGTGTTATCCAAACACCTTGGCAGTGCGATTTATACCCAAAAAAAAAAAAAAAAAAAGGGAATAAACGCACTAAAACGAAGTGCAGTGACTTCCAAATGAGCTCTTGCGGTGTTGCTACCAATGGATTCAGCTATCCATCCTTAACGAATGGCGAATGGTAAAGAAAAGGCCTTGGCTTGACCTCCTTTCCACCTTGCTCCATTTTTCTCCCTTTGTTTTTCCTCACTCATCTGCCTTCAAAAAATCTCTTCTAGCTTTATATTCTTTGTTTCTTTGTTTCTTTGTTTCTGGTCTCCTCTAGAAGCTTCTTGAGCTTCTCTCTTCCTTTTATCGTATTATTAGCTATAAATAAAATAAAAAATATAAAAACGTACAACAGTGCCTATCGAAAGTTGATAGGGAGCGTAAAATTGATAATCTTAATGAACAATACCCAAACAGTAAAGATTGAAAGCTTACTTTTATATTTTGTTACTAAAATTAGAGCTCGCGTTTTGCGGCGGAATATTTTTTCATTTTTTTCAAATGAATGTTAAAAACTACATGGTTGAAAAATATTGATATGTTATTGCTTTTAACTATGAACTAATTTATACTTTAGGCAGTCTATATTATTGTTAAATCTCAAAGGTTGTAGTTTTACAATTTTATAAAGTTCAAAATAATGAAAAAGCTGCAATTTCATATTTATAACTTTATCAAAGAAATAAGATTTAACAATTTAAAAAAAACAAAACACATAATAAAGATGATTACATTTTACATATGCAGCAGAAAAGGAATTGAAATAGTTATATATATATATATATATATATAGTTGTAGTCAATTAAACCATATCCATTTACCTGCAATTAAAAACTAAACATGTAATTAGTGAAAAAGATGATAAATTACATATTAAACATATAAGCATTATGAAACAAAATCTTTTCTAAGTTTCACTAATTAATCATTCATGAACCTTGTAAAACCAATTTTTTTAACTACTCATTTTTCAACACCCTTTTTAACTTTGTAAAGTCTAATATTGTATCAATTCAATATATCTTTCATTTAACTCAATTAAAATTATCACCCAAAATCGATGTCAAAGCTTATACACGAGCAAGGAATACGTGGATGACAAATAAGAAAAATCAAATTCTGACAGAGAAAAAGAAACAAAAATTGCTTAAAAACATAGTTTAGGTTTATATGTCATTCTAGATAGTAAGCTAACATTTAGTCTAAAAGCATAATCATCCTTTCAATTCATCATGATTAAACTGCAAGAAAGTAGTCAGTGTCTTCAATTTCTCATCCGTTCCATCTTATTATGTATTAAAACTGTCATTCAAGCCATCCAATGTAAAAAATGATTCATCCCATGTTAAAAATGATTCATCTTGCCTGCTAAATGAAGAAATTTCATGGTACTCTCAAATTTAAGTCAGCTCAATATTTCAATAAATGCTCCATCAAAAAAAAAAAAGAAAAAGAAAAGATTAAAACCACATTTTCATATCAGGAATGCTCATCAATTCAATTTGTGATGATGAAAACCAAAATAAAATAAAACCTTAAATAAATAAGAACATCCTAAAATACAAAAATAAAATAATGTAATCTTACTTAAACTACCCAAATATTTCATCTACATTTGAAGCCTGATTTTTTTCCTGCAAATAATAAAGCCAAAAGTAATCTAAGGCTATCAATCTTGGAAATAAGTTACTAGAAACAACAAAGAGTTCAAAATATAATTTAAATGCAACTTAAATGCAAAAAGATGTTGCCAAAATGCGATGCTAATCAGTAGCTTGTTTGTTTGGAGATTTATAGTGCATTTTCAAAAATGCAACAGTAAAATGCACCTGGAGATTAATAGTTGTCAAATTGCATTAGTGGGTTGAAAACCCATAAGGAAAATTCATAATTGTCACTAGATCGTATTGTAACAGAATCATCATAAAAAAGATATTTAATCTCATTTAGGAACATGTTGCTTTTCATATTATGGTATAACAGAAGGCTTATATTATAAAGTACTATGATATCAATATGTTTTTAACATATTAAACCTTAATTCTTTTTGAATAAATATCATCAGAATCCCCTAGCATATGAATACTACTTGAGTAAAAAATTAAACTAATTGAAGAATCAATCTCTTCCATGTTGTTTGAGAATGAAAATTCTTTTTGATAATGTATTGCTTCCTATTGATTTGATTGGGAACATTTGAATTTAACCAATCTCTATGTAAAATGAGAAACCCAAGCCCCTGTCACAATAGCATCAAAACATTGTTATTCAATATAGCTGAAACACTTTGAGCGAAAAAAAAGAATATAGCTGAAACAGAGTTAATGTCTCGTGATTCATAACTATTGGCTTTGGGTGCTCATGCACAGTTGATTGCAAATCCTTAATCCCATAACCAAGCTTTGGCTTATCTTATTTTTCTTGACATAATAATCAAATTGACAAATCCCAACAATAAAAAAATTAATGGATTGATCTTTTAGTGCTCTATATACATTTCAGAAAACAAAAGAAACTATTAACGAAGTCAAAATGAGAATTATGCATGGAATTATTAGGCCTATGGCATTGCATCTAATATGCAAAAACCTTGGTAAAATGCAAGTAGATATAATGTTTGACAAATGAGATACCAAAATCTGATTAAACAATCATTTGTGTTTACATAAATCATTATTGAGAAAAAAATGTTTTTATAATTCTCTGGCTCTCCTCTCCTCTGTTTCATGCGTGTTTGGGGAGGAAGAGAATGACATGAAAATCTAATGTTTGAAATGATAAAAAGCAACAATTATTAAGCAAAATTGGGGAGAAATTTTGATCTCGTAACATGGACCTATCACTACCCGAATGTTATTCAAATCTCCTAACAGATTACTACTACTTTAGTTTAAAAGTATTAATTAATTGAAGAATCGATCTCTACTACCTAGAGTACAAATTGCTTCATCTTGATTTGATTGGTAATCAAGAGCTTTCTTTGGTCTTTCAAATGGCTTCTCAAAACAGGATAGATGTTTTCTCCTCAAAATTTGATCGGTTGAGGAGTTTTTTTTTTGCTTTTTGTTTCTGTGGGAGAAATGTCTGGACAATAATTTCAATTGAGGGAGTGAAGAAGATGTGGGATTTTTGGGTGTGTTCGAACCTCTAGATTGTTCTTCTCGCATCTCTTTCTTTCTTTCCCTTTCTCCTTTGATTCTAAAGTCATTGGCTGTCTCTAGAATTCTCATCTTTTTTTTTTTTTTTTCTCTCTCTTTCTCTGTCTCTCATCTCTTTCTTTTTCCTTCCCCTGCTTGGATCCCCTTTCTCTCTTCTTTCTCCTGTTTTTGCGTATGTTTTAACGTTTTTAGAAGCTTCTTCTTTCTTCAACTTAATTACATCTTTTTTTTTTCTATACACCTAATTTTTCATAATTTTTTAAGGTAAATTATTAAAATACTCTTATCATAAATTTTATAACTATTCAAAATTTATTTTAAAAAATGTATTTATGAGAGTGAAATTTTATGAAAATTTAAAAAAATAAATTTTGTTAAAATTATTTGCAAATAAGCATAATAAAAAAGTTATTATTAAAAATAATAAATTTTAAAATTAATAAAAAAATTATTTTTATTATTTTCATCTTAGAAAAAGAATAATATCTTATGAGACTCTAATTAAATTAAAGATAAAATAACAAATATAATATTTTGTAAATTTAAAATTTATCATTTTTAATAAATATTTTTTGTATCAATTATTAAAATTTTATAATAACTTTAATTAAATTGAATTTCTTGAAAAAATCTCCCAATCTATTTATCATGATGAGTTTTTCAATTAATATATTAGATTTTGATAAAATTATGTAATATTTAATAGTATTACTTATATTGCCTCTTTATTAATAAGCATAAAATACTACTCAAGGAAAATCTCTAACTTTGAGTTAGTGCCAATTCTTCCAACTCCTTTCTTATCGATTCTCAAATTCATAGGAGGCTAAAAACATAACAGTGGTGATTTTTCTCTACTTTTTTACTCGTTGAAACCTCATCAAAACATCCAACAAGTATATATAATCATCATATTTAGGGATGCTGACCAAGCTTCTGATTTAACTCAACTGATTATACTCTTATCGACCAATGGTTTAAAGACCTCGCTTGCATTTTCAACAATTAGGTGGATGATTATCTTCATTAAGATTTCAGGGTGCTTAATTAATTCAAAATTGTAGATGCCCATGTACACATCTAAACTCATAACAATAAAAGTAACTTTTTTTAAATTAATTTTAAAATTTATATTTTTTTTAATAATAACTTTTTTTCATTATACTGATTTTAAAATAATTTTAACAAAATTCTTTTTTTTTTGTTTGTAATCTTTTATTCACTTTTCCACTTTCGAAAATGCATCTTTGAGAAGTCATTTTTTAAAAATGTATTTTCGAGAAGTGTTATGATTTTTCGAAAATGGTGGATATCCGAAAATCTATAAGAAAGGTATTTAAGTAATTTTATTTATAAAAAAATTTTGAAAAAAAAAGAGATATAGAGAGAAAAAAAGGTGGGATGCAGTTAAAAGACCCCATATAATAAAAATAAATATAATTTATAAAACAACCAATGAAAAAATAATAAATGGCATAAAATTGGATGCCTTTTAAATGATGCATAAACAACATTAATTATAAAACAACCAATGAAAAACTAATAAATGGCGTAAAATTGGATACTTTCTAAATGACGCATAAGCAATATTAATTGAAAGGCTACTTTTAATAATAAGTTATAGATTATAAATTATAGATGTTATGTTATAAATATTATGCCACCTCTAACCAATATTATCACATCTTGTGTGACATGAATTCGTCAAACCAAATCAATGTAACAAAACTACGCTTAAGAGGTTGAGACTTCAAAAATCAAGTACATACTAAAGTCTAAAAACAAGAAAAACAAGAGTAGTTATGTCTAATATTGAACATAACTAGATATGTACAAAAAACATAATCTAATTTCTTAACCAAAACATTGTAGTTCGAATAGATTTTTTAGTTTTTATTCTATTTTACAACCTTAGATGAAGATGAAAAGAGAACAAGTGTATAAAAAGAGTAAATGATTGAAATCAAAGATCTAAAATGAAGTCCCACATCAAATTGAGAAAGCAAGTGGTAGCTTCGCCTCGAGCTTATGAAGCAACGTGTATCGATTTATTACTCATGGAGCCGTGTGATGAGCACAAAATGAACTATTCTTTCGCCTTTTACTAAAGAATACCGTGTGCTCGTCATTTTAAGCAGTATACATTAATTTATGAAAATGTATTAACTGTCTAATACCTTTACCAATCCTAGTTTCAAAAACCAATCCCTCTTTCAAAGTTATTTGGTTTTTCATAGCTATTAATTGTCTAATACCTTTTACCAATCCTAGTTTCAAAAATCAATCCTGATTTTAAAGTTATTTGATTTTTATATCATTTCTTGTTATTCATTTTTAGACCTTAATATACATGAGTTGGTGATTAAAATGTTGTTTTACTGTTTTGTAAGTTATTTGGTTTTTATATAATTTCTTGTTTTTCATTTTAAACCTTGGTATGCATGAGTTGGTGATTGAAATGCTGTTTTGTGTGGACATGTTTATTGAGTTTCTTTTTAAGTTTGAAATAAAATAAAAATAAACGAAAATTTCAAATAAAACCATTAGATAAAAATGTAAAAATAAAAGAAGTGAAAATTTGTAAATCATCTCGTGTCTTATTCATTCCAATGTTTTTTTTTTTCTATATAAGTACAATAAAAAAACTTATTGTATCACAATAAATTTAAAAAAAAAATCCATTATTTGAATGCAATGAAGTGCCAAACTTGTGAGCGGAGTATACTTGTTAGATACATTGTTGTTTGTAAATTTTAAATATAAATGTAGAAAAAAATAAAAAAATATATAAAAAAATGAAAAAAAAGAATTAAGGCAAATTTTTTTTTTTTATGACTGCTTTAAAAGAACAAATTGTTAAGTCATCAAAAACATGCCTAGAATTGATAAGATCTTATTGGTTGAGCTTCATGTTTGCCTTTAAACCCTATTTGTTGGAGCAAATTGTTAACTATGGAAAACATGCTTAGAATTGATGAGATCTTATCGGTTGAGCTTCATGTTTGGCGAGAAGACTTGTTATTGAAGAAGTCTCAGTCAGGATAATCAAGTGATGAATTGTTTGGACAAATACCAGATTCAGAATGGTCTTACCACCAACATAATAACAAGTCAAGTGAAATAGTTTGTTAAGATTGAAGGGACTCATATATGGTAGTAGAAGTAACAAGTTAAAGTGGTTCCTTTCACGACAAAACCTACAAAATGTCAAAGCATTGCTCTATAGTTTTGCTTCATCCAAGATGAGCATGGGCCTCCTTTAAATATATACCAAATACTTATCAAGACCGATCAATGGCCCATAACAATGTCCAATGCCCTATGGCCTCGATAGTTGGCCTCCTCCATTTCATTGCCAGACGTGCGACTGCTTTGAGTTTAACAGTGGATAAAATTATTCCGACTCAAAAAATTTGTTCATTCAAATTCAAATTTGATTAAATCTGATTAGATTAAAAAAATTATTTAAATGGTCAATCAAATTATATTAAAAAATTGTTTAAATGAAACAATTTAAATTCAAAATAATTTAAATTTAAATTAATTTAAAAATGAAATTATTCAAACTTAAACTTCAATCTTCAACGATTAAAAAAATTTAATTCAAAATAATTTAAATTAATTGATTTAGTTTTAAAATTTAATAATTTCGATTGAAACTATAAACATGAACAACTTGAACGTCATATCCCAATTATTTAAATAAAAATGACTAAAAACCTACATGACCAGCCCGATTGTCACCTCCAATTATAGAAACGTGGCAGCCTACCCAAATTTCCTAACAAGCTTCATATTTGTTTTAGGCTTTGAGGTGTGACTGATTAAAAAGTGAAAAAGAAACTGGTTTACAAATTAATTATGGATTTAATTTTAATTCAATAATAAAGTGTAAGAATTATATTAATGTAAATAGATCTGTTTATATATATATATATATATATATATATATTCAAGATTGGAAAAGATACGTTTATTTGCTACCTTAAAACAGTAAGAAACATTTTTTTTTTTGATTGATGAAATATGAAATTTATTTGCTGAAGTAACAAAAAGAAACAGACTATTTCAAGGAAACAAACAAAAAAAGCAGAAGTTCAGATTGAATTGTGAGTTTTATGGAAATAGAATTTTTAGTACCTATAATTGTGTTGAGATACTACGTGTCAAATGTCAATGGTAAGGTAGCTGTATATCCATTTGGGAAATCTGATCCTTTGTAAATTTTCAACTGGATTCTTTTCAGCCATTTTTTTCCTTTTATTTAGAAGCCGTACCTTGTGAATTTATTTGAGTTAGAAATATTAATAGGTAAGGAATGAGTAGAGCATTTTATGTCTTTATCTTTTAAGTTTTTATATTATATTTACTCTCATCCTCATATCTATATTTACGTTCAAGGAATATTTTAAATTTATTTTATCTCGATTCTATGATTATTTAATAAGTATAAATAATCTCTTTACATATAACTTTTTTAAAAAATAAAAACCAAAATTTATTTTTAAGTTTTTTTATTTTTATTTGATATATTTAGATAATTTTTTATAAATATATATTAATATTTATTTTTTAATAAAAATATATTAATTTTAATTAATCTAAAATAAAAATTTATATTATTTAATAAAAAATTAATTTACTAAAAATATATAAATATATATGTAAAATATAGGTACAAAACGGGTATTATATTACCTGTCCCAATCTTTACACCCAATAAAAATTTAAAAAACATATTTATTTTCATACTCATAATGTAATATCCATTCCTAAAAAATTAGATTTCTATTGTGTATAGATGAGATTGACATTTTTACGTATAGTTTAAATAAAATATTCGAAAATTTATAACATAATTTAGTTGATATATATATATATATATATATATATATATATATAAAACAATCATCCTTCTATTGAAACTGAAGATCATTCTAATAAACATTCTATGTGAAATTAAACGCATATGCTGACAAACTCTCCCGACTAAACCCTGATGATGCCCTTGGGAACTTACACCATGTAAAAAAAAACCCATTTTGAATTTTCTACCCCTTCTCAAACATAGAAAACAAAGTGATATATATCAGAAATTTCAACTGAATTCAGCAAATTTGGAGCTTGTGTGAAATTAAATGTTGAAAAGCTTAAAGTTAACAATAGAATTTATGTCAAGAAATTGATGTCTAGACTGTGGCTTCTTCTGATCTTTCTAATATGAAGATATTCCCTTTGTCATCTCTCCCTATCCTCATGGTTTCATCTACATATCTGCAGTGTTCAAACCAAGTAAAGGACCAACCACTTTCTGCAGCGTCTACCATGCCAATCTCAAAGATCTAGTAAAATGTTGGGTGAGTAAATCAATTGCAATGTATCATAGTACTATGAAAGGATACGTGATCTCCAGCCACCCCTCTGGATTGAAGGTACCAAGCAAAAGATCGTAATTTTTTTGGAAGACATTCATCAGCTATGGTTCTCAAACAAAGAAAAACAAATTCAATTTGAAGTTAAGAGAGTGATAAATTGAGTATTCATCCGCTAAAGTGGCAATAAAAAATTTTGCAGCTTGCCTGGTCAGGAGTTATGGTTGAGTTCTCATAATTTATATCAACTCTCTGCAGATTTTGAGACAGAAAACGGTTCCATCATGATTTATATGTTTGTTGAACATATTGTTAAAGGAAAAGGCAGAAAGTGAGTTGGAGCTTTAACTGATTTGGACGTGATCTTGAAGGAAGCTTCAATTGTCAGCTTCCCATTTAACAATTTCAATCCTCTGGCACTGAATTTGATCACGTTAACTGCTTTGCTCTCCATTTTTCCATGACCAAATGTTAAAGTTTAGTAAAAGGCAAACCACATTACAAACACCGTTTCATATAGAAAAGGCACACCAGTGTTTAAATTCAGTAATATGACTGGATATAAGTCCCTGAAATTTCTCAAATTCTTGAAATTGGAGAAGAAATGTAGTAAATGAACTCGTTACTTTCACAGTAAGAAAATCTCATCATAAATTCATATATATACCTTTTCAACATCAATGGTCTGGAAAAATTCTCCCAAGGTGATGAAATCTCTCAATCCCAGCTTTGTTCTCTTTGAACCCAAGATTGTAATTGTACCGTAAACAAGCTTCCAGCAGCCACCCACCTTCATTCCATTTATAGAAACAAAACTGTAACTATATCCTTTAGTTTACTTCCATAAATAGAATACAACAGAAATTTTACCTTTTCTAGATTCAAGGTAGGATCTGGAGTTGGATTCTGAGATTCTAGCAGCTTCACCAGAGTTTCAATATCAGATTTCTTTGAAGATGGTACTCCAAAAATCCCTCTATTGATTCCTTTGAATAAATACATAAATACAACAAGTTTTTCAATCTTTACCTCAAAATTCTTCACCATGTTATTCTTTTATGTAAAGAAGAGTTAAATAGAAGAAAAAGATGGACTGAAAATTCCAATGGCCCTTACCTTTGGCTTCCTGGAAGAGTTTAGTTTTGAGATGAGAAAGTGTTTTAAACTCTTCTTGTACTTCTTCGTCACCGACAAATCCGGCGTTCTGTTCAGCAACTTTGGTGGTATAACTGGGCCTGAATCTATTGCTCTTAGTCAAGGAATATGTGGTTGAGACCACTCTGCAAGTTTTCATCCTTTCTTTGATTTTGGATATCCGAGGAACCACTTGGGGAGCTTGGCTCGTAGGTTGGATTAGCTTGTTGGAAATGAAAGCAGTCATTGGTGCAAAAGGTTTTGCTTCTCTTGTGTTTTGGAGAGACAAAGAAGCCAAGGTCACGGCCAGTAGCCGAGGGCGATGTCAAGTTTAGCTGGAATGAGACCTGCCGACTAGTTAATTGATAGGTTTGAATTTGCTGTCGCCATTATGTATGTGTACGGTTGTCATTTAATTTTCCTTTTTTTTTTTTTTTTGGTTTGTTTTAGATTTTGGCCCTATCATTTATATATTTTTATTATATTTATTTCATATTAAATACACATAAAATATCAAAATTATTATCTCGAATTTAAGTCCATACACCAAAAATAAAATATATTCTTTTAATTTTTATCAAACCCGTATATAATCTTTTTAATATTATTTATATTATTTTTATATCATATCATTATATCATATTTAATATTTTCATATCTACTCTCAACTTATTTTGAGATTAGAGGCTATATTTTCAAATATTAAGATGCTAATATTGGCAATTTATACTTTGCAATGAGAAAAAAACAATCCAAATCCAAAACCTTGTCAAACAGAAAGGTGAGTAACCCAACTTCGAGATGCATATCCGTAACAAAGACTAAGAGTCATGCATTATTAAAGTCAATATATCTTCATTCTTTAATCAAAGACAGTCAACACTAAACCAGAGCTTTTATTTTTTGGTGTTGGGGCCTTTTAGATTAGGAAAAAGAAGAATGACAATCTTCTTTGGGCCAACTCCTTGCAACTCTTTTAGCATGTCGAGCTTCCATTATTTTAGCATGTCAAATAGATAGTTTTCAACCCATCCCCAGTAAGCCATAAACCCAATTATTTGAATTCAAGTGGCTAAATGAACTCTTATTTAAATGTCTGAATTCCTTGAGCATCTTTCTAAGCATCTGGTTTAGAGTTTTCAGCTTCTTGCTGTTGTTTCCACTGCTCGGGGGTGAGAACTTTCTTTATTGATAAAGCATGGATTTGCTTCATCTCCTCTTCAAGAGCAGCATTCACTATTCTATGCCTCTCCAGAAGCCTCTTCCCTTGGAATTGTTCTGATACAATCTCAATTGCAAAACTTGCACCACACCTGATTCAAAAAGAAAACTCATCATAAAATTTCAAAAAGAAGGATGCATTAGTGAAGAAATTCAAATAAGACACGTTCAGAATAAAGCTCACCCTCCTGATGTATCAATTACTTCCTGAAACACACAAGTAAAAAAAATGAGTCTACGTGAAAATAGCATCAGACTTACAGGTATCAAAATAGAAAACAATTTTTAGGAAGGCTTTTGCCAGTCTAAGTAATAAATAAAATGCACGTGAAAGTAATTTAAAAAAATAATAATAATAAAGTTGGGTTTCATTCCCAGTTAAAATGCAGTTAGATTTCTAGCAAATAGCAATTGCATAAACAAAACTGATCAGGAAATTTCAACAAGGAACTAAGACTAACTGGTTCGGAAGGGAACCCTGCCAGGCAAAGAAGCTGTCAAGTTCAAGTACCTTCCAGGCAATGAAGTTGTCATGTTTGATCGAACATGTAATCTCATACTCCAATTATATTCATAGGGAAAAAGGATACTAATGCCATTAGATATCAACGACCTTCAGGCCAAATCCTCATTCCAAATGAATCAGATGAAGGATGAAGTCATGAGTTCAAAATCATTTGGGAACATGGAGCTATGTTCTTATGGAAGATATCCCTCATAATGCACAAAAGAAACAAAAAAAAGGACAGGTGACACTTCAAAGAGGATAATACAATCTAAATGAGGTGATGAATAGCAAACACCATTAAAAACAATTAATCTTTTCCAGCAAAACAAACACTGTATATAAACCTATTTGGAAAATGACCAGTAACTTTCTTCTATAAGTTGGTCCATAATGTTCATCCGGATCCTAGTCAGAAAGATACAGAATTTCAAAAAGCATGCAGGATACTTTGTTAAGCTTCTTATCAGATGCTTTCGAATAGACTGGAAACTACTACCATGTTCTAGCAATGAAAGTAGGGCCAACGAAAGAATTGCAAATAAACGATCTTACAGTCTTCATAATCATATCAGGCAACAATGAAAAAAAGTTTAATTCTCATCAAACTCAGACAATCATGCTTGAGGATATATCAACTAGAGACTAGACAGGCATCATTACTCCTCATAAATGACTACCAGTGTATTTAAACATTAAGTCTTGAATACTTAACCTGACTTTTACAAATGTTACTGTCAAACCTTTTAGAAACAAAAAGGAAAATTAGCTTTTGATTTTCTCCCCTCAAGTGAAACCAAAGCCAATATTATAGGGTACCATTCTTGACATCACTCAAAACCGGGTCCAAGTAGCTGTAAAATTAAGATTAATTTCAAAACCATTTTCATCACAAAGCTTTCTGTATAAACATGGGAAGACACACTAATGGTTACATATAAATAATGAACTAGGGCCCCCGGAGAGCAGCAAATGATAGCTGAGTTGCCTTGTGAGAAACAAGTACATGTACCCCAGAGATAGAATCTAGGTTACAAGCCTAAATTAGAGCAATCATTCCAAAAGGATGAAGATATTTCCACCGCAATCTCCTCGAAGCTAGAAAGAAATGATTATTTCTCAGACATTTGACGAGTGACAGCATGATTCTCAATTTCTCATCTATTCAAACCTTTCTTTTCCACAAGTATTCAACCAAAAGTTGAAGTTCTACCCATATCCCCTTGCATTTCGCACAATTTTATTTTCACTTATTCATATTAACAAACAGAAAATAATTGTACTACATAAAAGTAACATCATGAATTTTGTTCTAAAAATAGAAACACACTTTTAATCTTTAATTCTTCAAAAAAAAAAAATTTCTTCCAAAGCAAAAAGCAAATAGCTAAAGCATGTTCATGGGTTTATTATATTTGAGGAAACATGATTAGGAAGCAAAAAAAAAAAAAAAAAAGCCCCTTTACTTTACAATTACATGGTTTAACCTAAAATCAATTGAAAACAGGAAAATAAAAACAACCCAGTTGCAGGTTGCTCAAAATTTCCACCTTTACGTTAAATATATAAATGTGAGTGGAATAGAAGGACAAAAAGTAAAGAAGCTGAAATAGAGGTGAAGATACCAGATGAGAAGGCTTCAATTTTGAAGTCAATGAAGATTCAACTTGTTCCTTTGTTACTCCCATCTTCTCTTTATCTCTGTCTCTCTGTTGCCGTTTCTTTCTTTCTATCTTTCTTTATTTTATGGTTTTGTTGTTTGTATTCAACTTCAAGACACGAAACTAGGCCAAAGATTCCTTTACCAGAATACCAAGTGAAGAATAAATATAAAGGAAAGATTCCATTTGGGTGGAGCACACTTTATGGACTATATGTGCTGTGCAAGGCCTAACCTTTCCTAAAAGCCCGTTATAATTAATTTGATATTTTTTTTTTTTGTCAAAACTTATTTGATTTGGTTAAAACCCGGAGCGTTATCCGTTCTCTGATTAGAGAGGGACACAAATATGAAGAGAATTTTGTAATCTAATCTATAAAATATATTAAAGTTATTCTCACTATACAAACCCAACTAAGATTTGGTATAAAATATGATTTGAAGGGTAATTGGGGGTTTTTAATTATATAATTTAAAATCATTTTTGACTTTTAACATATGTTTTTGGGCCAATTGTGCTATTTTATTTTTTTTAGGGGTTATTTAGAATTTTAATTAACTTTAAATAATTTATTTGAGTTATCCCAACTTAATATAATAGTCATTTGGGATTTTGGTGCATAATTTTGTGCCAACTAAGATGTATAAAATATGATTTTGAGGATAATTAAGATTTTTAATTATATAATTTAAGATCACTTTTGATTTTTAAAATATGTTTTTAGGTTCATTGGGTTATTTTATTATTTTAAGGGTTAATGGTTTAGACCTTTAACTAATTTTAATTTAGGTATTCGAGACCTTAATTAGTTTTTTATGAGATTCATTTAGGATTATGATTAATGTTTAATGGATTTGATTTAGATTTTTGAACCATCAATTAAAGAATTTTAGTGAAGATGTTTCTTAAAATATCATAAGAAATATTGTAACAAATTATTATAGTGACTTCACAATCACACTTTATTATGCATGTCGCTTTTAACATTATTTGGTTAATAACCAATGTTACATTTTATTATTTTTATTGTATATGCATGTATTTTGTTATGTGTATATATATTCTCATTTACATTTTTTTATTTATTATTTATATTATTATATATGCATATATTTTGTTATATATATTCTCATTTATATTTTATTTATATTTATTGATGGATATATTTTATTTTGATAAAAAACATATAAAATTTTTATTTCCCTTAGCAAAGCTCGGGCTTTCAGTGGTTATATTAATTGGATAATCAAATTTGAATATAAGCACATTTAAATAAAAAAAAAAACAAATAAGGTAATATTCGTCATCAATTCATCCGATACTCAACATATATAAAATATATTTTTTTATTTTTCTTTTATTTTTATAATTAAAATTTTAAATTTATTACAAAAATATATAAATTGCAAAAAATATTTTACAACCCATTTTTTTATGCTTTTAAGGAACACTATAATTTGACTATATTATATTCAAAGACCTTTTTTTATTATTTTTTATTTCTCCTTTAATTACCATTATTATTTAAAGACCATTTTGTATGCTTTTAAGGACTTTTTTTTTTTCATTTTTGTAAAATGTTTTGTTGGTTTTGTTACGTAAAAAATGGAATTAATTTTTTAATTAATTTTCGGGATTCTATTTATGATTTTTTAATTATTTTATAATTTTTAAAAATTATAGTAGAATATTTGGGTTATTTTCAAGCACGAAAATGTGTATAAATATTATAATCGAATATGAGAACGAAGATGCCATATTTGTTTCAATGGTAACTCATTATTATCCTTAATTTAGATAAAATTCCTGGATACTTTTAATTATTTAAATAAAAGGAAAAAAATTAAAGATTCTTGAATGCAACAAACTAATGTGAATAAATGCAATTTTAAGATTGTTCAAAGAAGGGATTAAATCTAAACAAAAAATGAAGATACCATTAACCATATTATAAAAATACTTAAAAATTTAGATCCCTATTTACTAAAATTTTCTTTATATAAATTTTGAAAGATTTAATATGTTATCTTTTAAACAACCATTCAAGATAAAAAAAAAAAGTTAAATTATTGGGGGAATGTTGTAAGAGTATTTTCTGTTTGATAATATATGTGATTATTAAAACAAAGATATTTGTGGATGCTTAGGTGGATAGTTTTTTTGGATGACATATAATATAATAATAAATAATTATATTAAATATTATCAAAATAGTCAAATATAAAAAAAACTTTTAAACTTAATCATTAAATGATAATAAATATTTAAATATTAATTTGAAAAAAAAAAAAGGTAAAAGGATATATGATAGTTTCCTTTATATGTGATTATTAAATCAAAAGATATATGTGGATGCTTAGGTGGATAGTTTCTTTGGATGACACATAAGATAATAATAAATAATTATATTAAATATTATCAAAATAATCAAATATAAAAAACTTTTAAACTTAATCATTAAATGATAATAAATATTCAAATATTAATTTGAAAAAAAAGATAAAAGGATATATGATAATTTCCTTTATTTAGTATTATTTAAATTCATTTAAAATATTCAAATTAGTTTAAATTGATAAGTGTATGCATGAATTACTATTTAAGAGTTTTGGTTTAAGAAATTAATATCCATCTTAATACAATTTTAAATCTCTAGTTAAATAAGTGGATAAAAATATCTATTTAAATAAATGGATAAAAACATATTCAATTATTTATATTTTAAAATATTTGATGCAGAATTAAAAACATAATAGATTTATTCCATCCAAAACTCTTTTCTTTACTCATTCTGTTCTAGATATCTTTAAATTCTTCATCTAAATGTATTTTTCATTCATTTTTTTATTCAAAACTCTTTTTCTTCCTTTAAATTTTCCTCTTCTTATATTCTTTTTCTTTTTACAATGATTTACACAACTAATAAGAATAAACAATGGATCTTTT